>NC_140935.1:152329509-152929509 GCF_014529385.1 Adiantum capillus-veneris
TTAGTTGGAGCAATTCAAGTGTAGATACACTCCTTGGATAAGTTATATATGTGCCTTTTTATACATGGCACTCTCATCCTGATTTGGGCTTGTATCTCTATTGATACTCTTTCTTGTTGTAGTTTTATGGAAAAATTTATGCATAAAGATCACCACATGCCTCCGGATCATTGACGAGCGAGATCGTATGTCATTGCACTTGGCATGGAGTACACGTGCATCAAAGACTGCATACTATATCACAATGAGTACGCACATGCCACCTCATGTCCCGTGTTTGAGAGGAAGCACGCTACAAGACCGGAGTGAGTGGGGTGCACCTACCCCGTAACGTATTGAGATATTTTTCACTAATCCCTCGCATTCGATACATGTTTAAAAGTAGGTCTGCGGTGGAGCTTCTCACATGGCACACCAACCACCACTCAAATGATGGAATGATGTATGTCCCCTACCAATTCACCTGCATGGAAGCACATAGAGACTCAATGGCTAGAGTTTTAGCTAGAGCCTTGACACTTGATGCTTGGGCTAGCAAGAAACAGTGTCAATCCCTTTGGCACCAAGTCCACTTAATGGAGCACTTGGTCTGTGGTGATCATCGACTACAATATTCCACCATGGGAGACAACCAAGAAGGACAATATACTTCTTTCCTTGCTTGTGCTAGGGAAGTACAAGGTGGAAAATATTGATGTCTACCTCGAGTCCATCATTGAGGAGTTGGAGGAGTTATGGAGAGGCATCCCCATTGTAGATGTATCACTTCCAAAGGAGAGGAGAGAAGCCATTGTGAGGGGAATCCTTATGTGGACTATCCACGATTATCATAGGCTTGGAGAGATTTCTAATATGTTGTTTTTATTCTCCTCTCTAGTTTCCATTTGTAGTTTGAAGCTTCTATCTAACAATGTGAAATGTGTGTACGATTGTCCACATCGGGCCACAATGCCTACCTTACTTATGGGCCATCATTGGTAACAAAGAGGCCAGATACCTTGCGCAAGTTAATCTATCTAAACAACCATCGTTATTAGCCCAAGGTCATAGAAAATAAAAGGCTTCAACAAATGGAAAGATGCCTCTAAAGTGCACGATGGCAGATTAGGAAACTGTTTGGGATGAGTACTCTAACTGTGATCCGGCCTCGACTACTCCACCAAAAGGTTTGTCAAGGTATTCCATATTTTTAAGGATTTCATATTGGAAAGACTTAAAAATACATCACCTCTTGGATCCCATGCACATATTCAAGAATGTAGCTCACACCTTGTGGGACCATATTATTGGCAAAAAGACTCAGGGAGGATTTGAGGGCCTTGAAAAGTCTCCCCGCCTCTGCCAGTCCATATCAAGCTCCCAATGGGAAGATTGTGTTTCCTAAAGCACCATGGATGCTAAACAAAGAAGACCTAGATTAAGTGAAGGGTGCCATTGCATCTATTTGCACACCAACATGATACATGAGGTCACTAAAGGGAGATTTCACAAAAGCAAAGAAAGGTGGAGGCATTCAATTGTATGGGTTGAAGTCCCATGATTGGCACAAGATGCTACAGTAATTCTTTCTCTCAATTCTCTCCCTCTCCCTCATTTTGTCAACATATTGATTTGTGTGTATGACTTTCTCTCACTATCTCGTTTTACTATTTTGACATTGTAGTTCATTTTGCCGGTGAGTATACGCATTTGCCACCGAGACAAGAAAGTGAGAAAAGCTATTTTTAAACTTGGAGAGTTAGTAAGGTACACCACATTTCCACTCAACTAAACTTTTCTATGTACACAATACCCTCAACAAGAACTTAGTGTACTCTCGTGTGTTTTCTTGTAGATTTGTAAGCTCCAAAGAAATTGAAATAGATGCCATCCCTGGTACTCAAACACGTGCAATGGAAACCGTGTGTGCCCTTGAGTATGCATTTTTCTCAATCAGTTCTTCATCACCAGATCCACCTCTTGGTTTACGTGGTTGAGGAGATCTCTATATGTGGAGTAGTGCATGCATGATGGATGTTCCTTTTAGAGAGGTTTTTAAAGACTTTCAAAGATTTAGTGCAGCTACGGTCGTCGCAGCCAGAGGCATGTATGGCCGAAGGGTGGATTATGCAAGAGGCATTTGTTTATATTTCAGAGTATTTGGCACAAGTTGATCCCTCAATGCCTTGCATGTGGTCAGACAAGGAGGTTTCAAGGATGATTTCACACTTGCCAAGTGGAAAGGGAAAATTATTTAGCATGAATATGTATCTCAGTCCTGAGTGGTCGATAACTTTTGTATCCTCAATGCAAAGGTTATGACCAAGTGGGTGGACTTGTGGAAAATGAAAAAGGCAAGGCGTTTGCAGGAGAGGGAAGCATGGAAGAAAGTGCATGGAGGTAGGAGGGCACCCCCAATGCCTCAACACCTTGCATGTTTCTGAGATCTCATCAGTGCCAAGTGGATTCATGAGAGAATGGCCGAAGCAAAAGCACGTGAAGAAGACATTACTGAGAATGAGAGTATACACAAGGTTCCGTACCAAAGGGAGAGTACTCATATACTTAAACCATATTGTATGGTTTTTTCTTGATTTTATCTTCGTAATTGATAAAAGATATTTTCTTATTTTATAGTGCCTTTCCTTTAACTCTATGTGGTCAAAAGGTCGACACTTTCATGCATGCCATATTAATGAGCATCGAACCACCATGGACTGTGGCATCATGGGAAACTTTGACACAGATGGTGTTGAAGTTAGGTACTATGGGACTATTGAAAGGACACTAAAGGTTAATTTTAGAACCTTTCATACCTTCATCTTTGAGTGCAAGTGGTTTGCAAATGTGTCTAGATGGCATGAGAATGGCCTCTACATGGTGGACTCTAGTGTGCAACACACAGGGAGGTATGACAATTTAGTTTTGCCATGCAACTGTGAGCAGGTGAGTGACTAGACCTTCTTTACCCTTATTTTCTTGTAACATTAATTATACCAATGTTACTCACTTTGAACTACTATTTTATAGGTCATCTATATCCCAAAAATCCACTCATAATTCCCGTAACACCTCGGGGGAGAGCCATTTTTTCCACTAAGGAAGTGGAGACCATCTTTGACCCTCTCCCACCTACTACTTTGGATGAGGGGGAAACAGAGGAGAGAGAGATCAATGATTCAAGTCCCACAGCCAGTTTTTAGCGAGGATGATTTCCATGACGACAATGATGATGAGATGGAGGATGATGAATTCAAAAATGATGAAGCCAACACATCCACAAACGACCATTCTATTTCTCTCTTTATTGATTTAGAAACCATGGGCTTAGAATTGGATGAAGCTTCTTGTAAATTGTTTGTAAGATGATGCATAAAAATTTTGTATACTTTAAGTTATGAAATTTTATTGTTGTGTCGTCCAATCATCTCTCTCCTCCCTCTTTCTCTCTCTAATTTTGTGAAGCATGCTAAATTATGTTAATCAAGTGTGAATTATGAAGCGTTATGGGTGCAAGTGAAGCTAGCATTTTATAGGCCACATGCACATTGTTGCAAGATAGATCTTGAAGAAACTAACATATGTGCTACCATCTGGTAAAATGTATCCACACTTCACTCTATCATGCACATGCCTCGATAGAAGATGTCCTCCATGTTTAGCTGCTCATCTCTAACAGTGCTTGCTTAACATGGAGGTGCATGCATAGCTCTAGAATGGAGCAGTCTCTTCGTAGTTTCATGTTTATCCATATATCTAGTTTCATGTTTTAATATCATTTTTTTTTAATTTTAAATAATGTTCTTTAGTTTTTATTAACAAGCAAAACATATGAAACACCAAAATTTTAATGTTTAAGCACTAAAGCGGGGGTCGATAATGGATGTAGTAATTACAACGGCAATAATTGTGGTAATATAAGTGATAATAAGTGCGGCTATAACCGTGGTAATATTTGAAATACAAAAAAGCCTTTTTGGGGTTCGATAATGGATGCGATAATTACAACGGCAATAATCGTTGTAATATTAGCGATAATAAGTGCGGCTATATCCGTGGTAATATTTGAAATACAAAAAAAGGCTTTCTGTCCTCCTCTCTCTTCTCTGGCAAGCCCATTTTGGACTCTCTCTCTCTCTACAAAACACGAAAAAAGAACGCGATAAACGTTTTGAGATTTTCATAGTGTTTCTTGTTTCTTTACAATAAATACGAAGAAAGAGTGGGTGGTCAGATATAGTGTCTAGCCATGGTAAAGCACACCAGCTAGACACCACCTTTACCTTTATTTCTCTATCCAATATTGAGGGTGGAACTTTGCTTGCCTTGTTCCATAGCCTTCTTCTTGTCTCCTAAAAAAGAAAGATGCCAACAACCACATCAAACTTTAAAGTAGTGGAAGCTAGCATAGAATTATTGATAGTAGTAACATACATATCCCATTATCCATTATAAAGGCAAATGATAATAAAATATGTATGGCTTTCACTTATTCATCAAGTTCAACTTTTGGACCTATAACGAGCTAAAACTGACATTGAACACACTCAAATGAGAAAAAATAATGTTGCCTTCTTTCATCCTTAAATTGAAGGGTTTTTGCTTAAGATAGACCTTATGTGTAGTAAATTTCTTCTTAGAAATGCTACAAAGCTTTGTCATGAGGACACATGGTCAATAAATAAAAGTTTAAGGTCATTTTTCTCGCTATAAGAAATGGTCGATAGCTGGGGATTTCATAATGTGATCACAAACATGTGAACACGTTGAGCGATCATGTCTCAAAATATGTGATCATGTTTAATATTCACATGACTTCCCCTTAACCTATAGAAATCATCCAATTTGGTAAGCCCATTGGGATTTTTTCATTTCTTAATGGGCTCGGTTGTGGGTTCCCATAGTTTCCTAGTAAGCTCATTAAGAAAAACACATACCTCGGTGGGGTTTTGGTGGGTTGCCACATCACCACTTCCTTATCTGTTTTTTTGTGATCACGTTAATTGTGATTATGTGAATGTGATTATAAAAATTGTGATCACAAGAAATTTCATGTGATCAAGTGAATATTAAATCCTTGTCGACAAAGAGAATACTTTTCAATTTAAAAAATATAGGCAATAAATTTCAAATCCCAAAATTTGAAGAAAACCTCTGTTACCATTTTCACGGGACGTCACTTTTTGGGGGCCCACATGAAGTGTCACTTTTGAATCTCGTGGGAATGTGTCCGTTTTCCAAAATTCTTCCTCACAAAGCATCATTTTCTCTTTTTGCCCAAAATTTGAATTTCCCCCTACTTAGTTCGCTTAGAAACCTTTGTTTTCACCATATCCAACCCCATCATCTTCTTCTCCATATCCAAGCTTTCATCTTGATATTCTAGTCATGAAACTTACTAGGAGAGGTATCTATCAACAGCTATTCAAAATTATAAATAGAAACTTCAAATGCTGAGTGAAGGGGTCAATAAAACTCTATGATCTTCAGCATTTTTAAATGAATGGACATGCATTTTTGTGATAAAGTAAGATGAAAGTGAAATTGTGAAGAATAGAAAACTTGAGAGAGTGTCAATAGCCCTCATGAATAGAGTTCTTCATATACTAGAGAGGGAAAGCAAGGCCAAAAGCCCTAAAAATTTTAGTCTCCAATAAGAGAAGGACATTTGGTGGTTGGGTGAGGTTGATTTTAATGTTTTAAATTGGGTATTCCACCACACCATTATCCTTGAAATTATCAAGGCCCAATCGGTTGAAAATAGCTAGATGTTGAGAGATTTGGTAGGTACAAGGTGGAATGGCACATGCAGGGAGATCTAAAGACACTAAAGTGTATATACAATGTGTTAAAAAGTGCCAGTGTCATAATCCCTTGTATCTAGTGCATGGGTGTAGGAAAGAAGTTGAGTCTTGGTAATTGGAATAAATCCCTAGATAAACACTCTAAAGATCCAATCGTTCAAGCAATTTTAAATCTTTCCCTCTCTAATGTCTATGTGTGCACATTGCATGCATTGTGAAGAATCATTGAGAAGATTGAGCACCTTTACATATGGTTTGCCTGAAAACTGCAACCTTTGTTAGCCAGTAAGATTGGTATAAAGTGTATAGAAAGGGTACTATTGTATATTAGACTTCATGGAGGGAGTGTGGTGATTGAGACACATCCCACAAGGCCAACTAGTGAAAAAAACGTTGCCAAAAGGTCTTCTATTGTTGGTGGCATGAAATTAGGACCTTCCTAAGACTCCATAGGAAATTGGGTGGAGGTGCATCCAAAGTTTAGTACAACCAATGATAGGCTCTGCATGATGCTATGAAGGACCACATACTTGATGGAATAGCAAGAAATCAAAAGGAAAAAGTATGGGCCAATAAGACCTTGTGATCACACAAAATTTGATGTAATTACGTAAATATTAAATCCCTGCTTTATTGCACACTTTAATGGTGATACATGTAGAGATTTCTAACCTCAATCAGAGACCGTGATTATCAACATCTTGAGTTTTGTTTGCCTTTTAGGAGAAATGGCTCTATTAGTAGAGGGCTTGGTTGTGGGAGCTCCAGCTTTGGAAGAATATGTTATTTAGATTGTAGATTTCATGGGTGACAAAAAAAATGTGATTGCTAGTGAGGAGGATGGAATTGCATATAAAGCCTTTTACTCCTAAGATGGAATTGCATATATTGCAAATCCCATCTCCAATGAATCTCTCTTGCAAAGCTCACAAGGGTTTGTTTCTTGGCCTTAGAGCATAATCCAACTAGGGAGTCCCTCTCTAAAGGATCCAATGGTCATTTTAATGGGAAGCTTTAAAGGAGCTTTTTAACATTATCATAGATTTGGTAGCATGTATTGCCATGTTCATAATAAAAAATTTGAGCCTTTTACTATGACAAAGATGATGAACAGAGAGCACAGTCAGGGAAAATGAAGTTAGTGGCTACTACTTTGACGATGGGGATGGTGAGGGGCGGGTTTAATGATCCCTTAATCTTTACAACATAATAGTCTTCATTGGGAGGAATCAAACCTACGTAAAGTAGACTCTGGAAAGTAATGTGTCTTGGATAGCTTCTAAAGATCTTAAAAAAGCTTCACATCAAGATATACCCAATAGCCTAGCAGGGTCAATGCATGCTAAGGTGGTACACTTTTTTTGGTTAGAATCAAAGCTTGAAGGCTTGTTCTTTTTAGCACTTGTAAACCTTATAAATTTTAAATCCCGAGGGGACAATGATGAAGGTAAGAGAGGGAATGTGGCCCAACTTACCTTCTAGAAGTGAGTGAGCAAGTACGGGAGCGCGAGAGAGAGAGAGAGAGAGAGAGAGAGAGAGAGAGAGAGAGAGAGAGAGAGAGAGAGAGAGAGAGAGAGACTCTGTAGAAGCTTGAAAAAGATGGCTCTCAAAAGCACAAAAGCACCATGGATGCTGAGAAGCACTCTACCTAAAGAATTAGGTGCTGAGGAGAATAGAACAGTAGGACCTTGAACAGCAGGGGAGACAAGGTTTATGATGTATCACCATTAAAGTGTCATGTCTTTGTTTGCTGCCTCCAATTGAGTGCATTCGACTGTCATGGGAAAGAAGAGCATTATGCCAACAAGTACTTGACTCATTCTATGACTTTGTGGTGCAAGTTTATGGGTTGCATGTGAGGTATTTTGTGTGAAGCAGGTGGTCGTTGTTGGCATGTCCCCAAAATTGAATATCCATGCAAAGGAAAGTTCTATTGCAGTAAGGAGGAGTTCCATCAAGAATATGGCCTTAGCCTCGTGGGTGAGAGTCCATGACAGCTGAGCGACAATGATGTGCCCAAAGGCATGTGGCTCACCGTGTTCGAAGGGCCCCAAAGAGGAAGTCCAAAGGTACACTATAAAACAGTGAAGCCAAGTTTTTATGAGTCATTCATGCTACCACACTATGAGTCATTCATGCTACAACACCATAAGGTATACCAGGAGCCTCCCATAAATGACATCGTTTCTATTGCCTATGCCCCTGCTTTTGTTCAAGAAAATTGCACATCTAGTAGCACAACTCGGAAAAGCCCACTAAAGAATAAACATTGGGAAAGAAAGCCTATTTCTTGGCCTGTGTTCGTTGAAGAAGTTGTGGCTAATGTTATAAAAAAAGGCACTTATGCCCAGAAAGTTGACGGGTGGAGAGAGGCCAATGGGGCCACAAGAGGTGCGGCATCACCTCTACTCAATGTGAAGCTTGAAGGGAAGCATGAGGTAGAGCAAATGACCACTACAAATGTGGATTTGCAAGACCATATATTGGCAGCAAAGAAAATGGTTAGCACCTTCAGTGAGAGGGTTCATGAGAAGAAAGATGAGCTACAGAGAATGAATGTAACTTGGAGGCAGCAAACAAAGACATGCACAGATAGGAAGGTATCTCGGATGGTGTAGCTATATTTCAAAATAAACTAGCAGATTCTTAGTGCCAATTGGAAGCAATAGAGGCAGCATGTGAAACTGCAAACAAGAAGGAAATCACAAGACTCCATGGTGACATTAAAGCTGCAAAGGAAATTTTACAGCTTCTAGGAGCTTCAGAGATGCCTGACTATGAGAAGCGCACAACAACTTTCTAGGCAAAGAGGGATAGGGTGCAAGAATAGCTTGACCAAGATGTTCACAAGCTGGAATTCTGCAAGACATACTTAAAATGATGGGGCAAAATCATGTGTACACAATTCATCCATTTTCCCCATCAGAAAATCACAAATCAAGTTGTCTCATCACATCAAAGACGTTTGTGCATCATGCGGCTTGGGATTTCCTGACAATGAGGTAGTGGGTGTCTGTATGCTCCAATGCAAACACCCCTACCATCTCTTATGCTTTGCACATCTATGTGGAAGTAGCAATATGTGCATGTATAGTGGATGCAATCAAGTAATTTTTGATGTTGCACGACGAATGTGCCCACCCTTAGTTGCCAAGAAGTCTCTATTAGCTGGTATGCTCATTTGCAAACCTGGCTCGCTTTAATATGTAGGAGGTTGCACGTAGACATTGGTGGGGGGAGCACCTAGTGACATAGAAATGATCTTATAATTGGTAGAAACCTCCCATAGAGTGGTAGAAACCATTTTGGTACCAGTGGAATCCATACTGGACCTGCTAGAAATGATCCTTGGAATGATAAACCATAAGCTTGGGATAAGTAGAAAGTGCCAATAGACCTGCTAGTAACCACAATTGATGCACTACTATAAAGCAGTGAAAGCCCATGTAAAAACCAGTGACCTGGTAGAAACTAGTCTAGGAAGCACACCAAGACATTGTTTCTACCATTGTTATGGTAGGAACCAACAGATTGCACTGGACATTGGTGGGGGGAGCACCTAGTGCCATAGAAATGATTTGATAGATGGTAGAAACATCCCATAGAGTGAGAGAAACCATTCTAATATTGGTGGAATCCACATTGGACCCGCTAGAAATGATCCTTGGAATGATAAACCACAAGCTTGGGATAAGTTGAAAGCACCAGTAGACCTGCTAGAAACCACAATCTCTTGCACTATAAAGTAGTGAAGGCCCATGTAAAAACCAGTGACCCGGTAGAAACTAGCTTAGGAAGCACACCAAAACATTTTTTCTACTAGTGTTATGGTAGAAACCAATAGAATGCACCTAGATATTAGTTGGGGGAGCATCTAGTGCCATAGAAATGATCTGCTAGATGGTAGAAACCTCCCATAGACTGGTAGAAATCATTCTGGTACTGGTGGAATCCACGTTGGACCTGCTAGAAATGATCCTTGGAATGATAAACCACAAGCTTGGGATAACTAGAAAGCGCCAGTAGACCTACTAGAAACCACAATTTCTTGCACTATAAAGCGATGAAGGACCATGTAAAAACCAGTGACCTAGTAGAAACTAGTCTAGGAAGCACACCAAGACATTGTTTCTAATAGTGCAATGGTAGGCACCAATAGAAACCATTTTGGACAAGGTAGAAACCCAATTGCTAAAAGACATCATTATGAACTGCTTGAAAGAAAACGGAAAGTGGTAGAAACCATATGCCTAGGATGAGTAGAAATCACAAATAGACCTACTAGAAACCAAAATTGGTTGCACTTTAAACCGGTAAAGGAATGGTTAAAACCATTGACTTGGTAGAAACCTAATGAAATTGGTAAAATGTTGCTAAGTTCAAAGATTTCTTATTAGGTATCTCAGTACTGGTGGTTTGAAACCACCAATGCAATGGTGGAAACCCTCAATATAGTGGTAAGGACCACCAATACAATGCTTGAAACCACCTATACAATGGTGGAAACCTATTGAAAATGGTCAAAAATACACGGGTTTTAAGATTTCTCAGTGGGTACTTCATTCCGTGGTGGTACTCAATTTACCCCTATTAATTATGGGGATCCAATGGTTGAAAGCACCCACAAACCATGGCACCTAATCTCAACCATGGATTTGCTCTCAAGTACATAAATGTTGAAATTATGTAATCAAGAATAGTTCAACTATATTGTGTTATTCCTTTTGTAAGATTAAAAATTAAGGATGATCAATGAAACCTAGATGCGCTATAATAATAATAATTTGTGTGCGAGAGTATTTTTCCATGCATAAAACCCTCACACAAAAAGTTTGCATCAAAGTTGATGATATTTAATAGCATAGCACATGGGTGAGGGAATTAGCACCAATGTTTACTTATAGGCATGTAGGGGAGTATATAGAGTCCTAAGTGCTTACAATGCACTTCTTTAAAAAAAAGATAAAAAAGGGGAAAATTGATCAACACTTTTTCCGAGCTCAAGAGAAGGAACATGTAAATTTTGGAGATATAAAAGGGCAAAGCATGTTGAGAGTTTTGGTGATTTGTCTCTTATGGATAGGTTTATACATCACAAGAATCCACATGAACAAAGAAACATGGGAAAGGTGCTACGTCAAGTTCTCTTTTATCTATGCCTTCCTTATTTATTGTTGGAGATGTATTCATAGGGCTTAAGAAATTGGCCACTCCCAAGGAGATTTTCAACTTATCAAGCTCAGAATGTTGAAATGAATATGCCAGGAATATGTTAAACGTTACACTTCAACATGACATGCTTAAGTGTTTGGCTATAAAATGAGTCAATATTTACACGAAGAGTCCCTTTGCATTGTAGAGATATTCAAATACCTTGGTCAATTTAATTCCAAAATGTGAAGTTTTGGTACAAAAAGTGTCACCCCAAAATCCATTGTCCAAAATGACTCAACTTTGTGTGATGTAGTATCAGGAGTTCTAAGTGAGAACCATTTTAGAGATTGTTTTTTCTTCCTCTCCTTTGTTGCAAGAACAATCCCTTAGGGCTTAAAATATTTTTTTAAAGATATATGGGGAGTGACCACTTGGCCATCTCTCCATCCCCTATTTTCTTGATGACGACGACAGTCTCACCCCGCATCTCCCCCCTCTTTCACCTTTGCATGCACCGATACAAGGTGTCCTTGCCTCACTCTACCTCTTTGTCCTCTTGCACCTCCTGATGTAGCATGCTCTCTCTTACTTCCCTTGCTTGGAGGAATCCCAATCCTCGAGCGAGTACTTTCAAGCGAACAAAAAACCGAGCGAGCATAAACAATGAAAAAGATTAGATCAAGATCTCAATAGTTACTCTACAGAGTATATATAGTGTAGCAAAGTAACCATGTTGCATCTCAAATAGTCTCAAACAAAAGAGCCATACTCTTCCTTTAATGTGTTCACACACACATTGATACACAGTCTGTCATAATAATCAATATCTAATTCTCCTAAATGATTTTCTCATATTAAACTGATCATTTAATGTGGGGAAGTGCCAGGGGAGAAAAGGCTAGAATATTGGTTAAGCTAGCAGACCGGCCGCAGTAGGGATCCAAAGGAGGGAAAATAGGGATCCAAACGGGGAGCCATCTGCAAAAGAGCCATGTGCAACAATGGGCTAAAAAGACCCTAAGGTTCAGTCCATTAAGACTTCCAAAATGCTAAGGTTCCAAAATTCAAAGGTTATGTCCAAAGGGTTAAAGCTTAGGGGGAATTGGATGCTTTGTGTGCTCTCCAAAGTCAACACATATCCCTACATGGGAGGGGGCGAGCCCTTCTTCTAGGGGATGAGAGAGAAAGCCACACACACACACACACACACACTCCCTTTACACAAAGGGAATGAGGGACACATGTCAGCTCCCTAGGCCAGATGCCCACAAGGTGTGCCCAGTTTCTATTGGATGACCTTTGAAGTGGACCAATGAGAATTAAGCTAGAGTAAATTTAGTTTAATTAATTTAAAAACATTTAATAAAAGAAACCAATGAGAATTAAGTCTCCTAGAAGACTATTGGGCAGTCTAACAAGGGGTCCAATGAGCATTCAGGAGCCCAATGGCTTGCCTAATTCCTATTGGCCAGGAGGCAAAGGGGTCCAATGAGAGTTTAGTTTAATTATTTAATAACCTAAAGCTCTCACAAAAGGGGAAAGGGGGACACATGTCAGAAGGCTATCACTTATGTTGCTTAATAGTCATTGGCTTGACTTGGGGAGAGCCAATGAGGGCTCAGCAAGAGCAAATAGCAAGAGGGCTCGCCTAAGAGAGAGAGGGGGCTAATTTTTGCAAGGCATTATCACACACACACTCACACAATCTCATGCGTGAAGAAAGAGAAGACTATCTCTTCCCAAGCTTTAATGGAGAGCTCATCACCTACTCCAAGCTTGTGAGATAGAAGCCTACATCAACACTCTCTTGGCATGTGGATGCAAATCCAACCAAGAGCCAAGCTTCAATGCATGCTCATCTCCTCTACCAAGCTAATAACTAAGCTAAGCTATGCTAATATGAGTGATTATGTGAGGAGATGTACATCTTTCTCGTAAGATACTCCTTCTTCCTCTCAATCTACTCTCATACCCTGCTAGCTCTCACCATCTTCGAAGGTGTGTGAGGTCTTGGGTCTGAGAACGGGGATAATTAAAGTTGTGTTTGTTAAGTGTTTTGCTTAGTGCATGAAGCTTTCATCTTCATTGCACTAGCTAGTCTTGAAGGAACACAAAGAATTGTATTGTACAATGTCTCTCTTGATGGGAGAAACCATAATACAAAGCCTTTTGGAGGGGGGACCGGCTCCATGCAAATCCGGTCCTCAAGTGTTGTCAATAGCTTAATTTCTCTCTCTTTTGAAAGTATTGTTGATGATATCTAACTAGGTGTTATGCTTTTTGTTGCTCTCTCCACCCAAGCACTCTTGTAATTCTTATTAGGAATCTATTCTAATGAAATGCCCACTATGTTCATGCTAATTTCAGCTACACATAAGTTTTTAGACCATTAAATGTTTCATTGGTATCAGAGCTCAAGGTTTCTCTTTTCTTGCTCAAGAAGGGAGGTCCTCATGCTAGCTACAAATGGTTGGTATTATTAATTGCCTGTGAGTAAGTAGAATAGGGATTTTTCAGCCTTGCAGTGCGCCTGCCTTCGTGCAGTTAACGGGGCATCACCGTCGAGAGCTATGGTCTTAATAGTGGAGTCCTACGGGTCTTACCTACGGCTTAACCACTATTGAGCTATTAGAAGCTTGACAGGAGCCGACGTTGTTTTGGTGTCGAAAGACCCTCTCTTCTATTCCTTGCAATTAATGGTATTCGAGCCGCGGGTACAGTAGCTTGAGTGCTTTTTCTAAAGGGGTAAAGAGGAGTAGCAACTAGGGCTTGAAGTGCCAAAGTACACCTAAAAAGTCTACACCTAAAAGTTGTTAGAATGGCTGACAATAGTAAAGAGAGTGAAATTAATGTTGATAACTTTGATTTTGCTCATGAGCAAGCTACTAATGATGCTTCAATGCTTGTTAACTATCTTTTTTCTAGGCTTCAACAAGCCATGGGCAATCCATCTCTCCAAAGTGAAGTGCAACGGCAGCTCCGTGCTCACGGGATTCTCCAAGCTCATCACCATGACGAGAGAACACCTAGGAAGCCTCCTTGTGAGACTACCAAAAGAGGTCTCTCTCCGATTCGGGAAGAAGAAGAGAATCCATATGAAGGGCTCAAGAATTTACTTCTTGATGATGCATCTCCCTCCCAAAGGAGAACTCAAGAGCCTCCGCCGAAGGAACGAGAAAGAAGAGAGTCTCCCGCAACCTCGACGGAGATGGCTCCACGAAGACAGCGGGCTAAACGCTCTCCATCACCACCAAAGCGGAGAAGACCGTCACACTCTTCTCCACGCCATAATTCAAAGAGGGATGATAAAAAGCAAGAGAAGAATAAAGGTGAGAAAGAGGACACCCTCTTCTCCATCTTCTTCATCCTCTTCCTCTTATGAAAGCTATGGTGAAGACGACAAAGATCAAGACAAGAAAAAGGTGAGAAAGAGGTCACCCTCTTCTCTACCTTCTTCAAATTCTTCACCTTCTGAAGAAAGTGATGGTGCAACCTTTGAACCATCAAAAAGAAGAGTCCATAGGAAATCCTATGCCGCATGGAAGAGGTCATCCAAGCTGAAGAAATTCAAAGAGGGAGGGAAGAGCATCTATTTCCTTACCTATGATGGTATCTTTGGTGCTACAGACAAAGTCTTGGCCTTTATCCAGCAATTCGATGCGGTGTTTGGAGATGAGGGCTTCAGGGAGTCCTCTAAGCTACGCCATGTAGCTATGCACTTTCAAAAGTCTTCCAGACAATGGTGGTCTAGCTTACGAGCCAACGGTGAAGCTCCACAAACATGGAAAGCTTTAAGAGCTTCCATTATGAAGCAGTTTTTGGCCACCGATGCCAAAGACAAGGTACTCACCGAATGGCGAAGCTTAAAGCTCTCTCCCAATGAATCCATCCACAAATATGTAGACAAGTTTTGGGACCTACAACTCAAAGCCACTATCTTCAAAAAGTTGGATTTTGGAGAGCAAAAGCAACAATTTTGTGCGGGCTTAACCGAAGAAATGGTGGAGTATGTCAACTCCCAAAGGCCACGTACCATATCGGCGGTAATACACCATACTATGGTGGCCTCTCGAATCAATTTCCAAACGGGGGCTAAAAGAAATAATAAGCCCCCGGAAAACAAGGGTTCCAATGAGCCTAAGGGGAAGGACAATGTCCAAAAGTCTCCTAAGGGCAACTCCAACAAAGCTAAAGAGAAGCGAGTTTACAAAGGTAAGAATAAACCCTCTCCTGAAGAGCTTGAACGTTATCGTAAGGATAACCGGTGTTTCAAGTGCGGCGAAAAAGGGCATGCGTACCGCGCTTGTCCCCAAAAGAACAACTGCCAAGATCCTCCTAGAGCTTCCTTGGTTGAAATCCAAGAGGAGGAGACTAACAAAACTCACCACAAAGGATCTCCTCTATGCCATGCTTGGGGAAAGGTAAGAGAACATGATGCTTTTATTCTCTTTGACCCAGTTCTACTCACAATTTTATATCTATGGAGTTAGCCACCAGGCTAGGCATACAATCTTACGAGATGGGAGATGTCCTACCCGCAGACAGTGCCTTCAAGGGGCAAGAAGCTTCAGTCACTCCCTTAATTGGGAAATTGAGGCTTCATGTCCAAGGCTATGTGGACAAGGAGGACTTCTTTATCTCTCCTCTCAAGCATGAGGATGTAATCCTAGGGGCACCATGGTTTGACCGCCTGGCTGCCGATGTTAAATTTCCTGAAAGGATAATCTCCTTTAAGTTCAGGAAAAAATACATGTATATAGATGCTAAGGAAATGGGTAACACTATCCCCATTGTACATACACCAGCTTTCAACAAGTCAATAAAGAGCTCTATTTCCGTGTACATGATTTTTGTTAAAGATTCTCAAAATGAACTTAATTCTTTAGCAAAAGAAAATAAAAGCAACCAAAAGGAATTAGAGTTATCCAATTTTCTCAAGGGGTTTCAAGATGTTTTTATTGACGACATCCCTTGTGAGCTACCTCCTAAACGAGGTAATGATGACCATGCATTTGAACTTCTTCCAGAAAGTTCGCCGCCTAACAAACCTCCTTATAGAGTTTCTCAAGCTCAACAAGAGGAGATTATGTGGCAAGTGCATGAGTTAGTTGAGAAGGGTATGGTTAGGCCAAGCTCATTAGGCCAAGCTCATCTCCATTTTGCTCACCTGTGCTACTAGTGCAAAAGAAAGACGGCACATATCGTATGTGTGTCGACTATAGAGCACTAAATAGGATCACTATCAAGAATAGGTTTCCCGTTCCACGGGTAGAAGACCTATTTGATAAGCTACAAGGATCGACCTACTTTAGTAGGATTGACCTAAAAAGTGACTATCATCAAATAAGGATAGTTGATCAAGACATTGTAAAGACCGCATTTCGCACCACATTTGGTCTTTACGAATACATTGTCATGCCTTTTGGCTTGACCAATGCACCAGCCACATTCAACCGCTTGATGGATAAGCTGTTCAGGCCTCATCGAACCTTCATTGGAGTGTTCTTTGATGATATTATCATCTACTCTAATTCATTGGAGGAACACAAGCAACACCTCCAGGTAATATTTCAAGTTTTAAGAGAGAATAAACTTTATGTTAATCGAAAGAAAAGTGATTTTTTCTTGCAAGAGATTCAGTATTTAGGTCATATTATCTCTCAAGATGGCATCCAAATGGATCCATCTAAGTTAGAGGTAATAAAAGGATGGCCTAAACCAAGGAATCTTCATGAACTAAGAAGATTTATAGGTATGTGTGCATACTATAGACGCTTCATAGAAAAGTTCTCACAAATTGCGGGACCATTACATGACCTAACAAAGAAAAGCGTTAGGTATACATGGTCTGCTAAGGAGAACAATGCTTTCGAAAAGCTTAAAGAAAAGCTTATCTCTCAACCTGTGCTTACACTACCGGATCTCTCAAAACCATTTGAGGTCCAATGTGATGCAGTGTGGTGATTGCCTTGGAGTTGTTTTGCTCCAAGAAGGGCATGCCATAGGCTATGAGAGTCGAAGGCTCGACCCTGTTGAGCAAGTTCTAGGCATATACGAAAAGGAACTCCTTGTAGTTCTACATGCCTTAGACTCATGGAAGCACTATTTATTGGGGACTCCTTTCATTCTGCGAACAGATCACCAAAGTCTTAAGTACTTCATGACGCAGACCAAGCTCTCCGACAAACAAATGAGGTGGGCAAATTTCCTTTCGCAATTTAATTTTCATATTGCTCACATTGCTGGCAAGCATAATCAAGTAGCTGATGCACTCTCAAGACGGCCGAGAGTGAATGCGGTTTCCATAGCAACTCACAATGATCTATGTAATGGAAGTAGATCAAAGATCCCAATGGGAGATCTGATCCCAGAATCTTGTGCGATCTTCTATCTTTTTTATGCATCCTTTGATATTGTAGCTCCCAAGTGGGCAATATCCCGTTTTTCCCCCATAGTCACCAAAGCCATCTATCTATCCTTTGTAGCTTTCCCTTGCTAGTTTTCCAAATCAGTCATCTGGTCCTTGGTTCCGACTACTCTAGTAACCTTTGCTACAGCATTTGTCACATTGACATGTGTTGGATTGCAAGTTGCCTAGTATATAAATTTCCACATATTCCATGCTTTGAACAGATTCTAGCTTTTTACATTATCAATCTAGATCATTATACTACTAGTTTCATATTGATAGGCACCTAAATGCTCCTTGTGCAAGCAAGGATCATACTAAATAAAATTTCAAAAACATACGTAGAGTTGTTTTTCAGGCTAATTGCTTCACAACCAACGTATATGCTATCATTAACTGTGATTGCTCCAATATCATAATCAAATGTGTAAATAACTTGTAGCAGCATCAAAAGCGATCCTAACTGCTTCCACCACTACTTCCATGCCCCATAGCTTCAACAAAGATCTTTCATTGAGCTGAAATATGTACTTGTCAATGTTTTGATGAGGTACAAAACATTGCTCCTCGACAGGTTGAAGAAATTCTTCAATTTTTATTGCATGGAAATCTATAGTGGCTTTCATGGCTTGTGACAATAGCTCTCCCTTTGTCCCCATAGCCCAGCTCTACAAGAAACTTTGCATGAAGAACAAAAATTCCCTTGAATATAATGGCGTTGAAAACCAAGAGTATGTGGGTGTGTTAGGATTTTTAGTGGTGGCTGGTGAGGGTGAAGGAAAAGGTGATGCAAGAGTAGGTGAAGATGGCATACACAACATGGGAGAGAGTTGTTGAGGGTGACATGGCTCAAGGCGCGTAATAAGTGAAGGAATAAATCCAGGGCTGTGCACCCTCCTCATAGTTATCCTAACTTTGACCATGAATGCTCCACTCCTTTCATGGCTTGATCTTATGCCGGCTGTATATGACCTGTTGTGCATGCACTAATCCAGCTTGGTAATGATGACTAGTAGGATACTCAAAAATATTTGGTCTTTAACTCGCCACCAATTATCATTATATGAATTGATACCTTCGGTGTAATGGAAATGGCCTATGAACTTTTAGAGTAGTGGAATTAGGAAATTAGATAAGATTACTTTGTGAGCATAGTGAGTGAACTTAATTGATGGTAGCAGCATAAACATGGTACTTAGTTAGCATGGCATGAAAAATACTTTTGCAAGAGAGAGAGTTTAGAGAACATGACAACAGTTGAGGACCGGATTCATACGGAGCCAGTCCCCCCTCCAATAGGCATTTTTATTATTGTTTCTCCCATCAAAAGAGACTGGGTGCAATACAATCTTTGTGTTCCTTTTGACCTTGGTGATGCAATGAAGATGGAAAGCTTCATGCATCACAAGCATAACATAAACTTTGTAGAAAGCATTATCTATCCCAAGCCTCAATCCCAAGGCCTCAAACACCTTCGAAGGTGGAGAGAGCTAGCGGGGAATGAGGGTAGGGAAGAGGAAGAAGAAACATTCCATAGGAGAAAGAAACAATTCCTCACTAATAATCACTCTTCTTACTAGCATACATAATAGCATAGTAATAAAGATGGAGAAGATGGCAAGCTTAAGCATTGAAGCATGGCTCTTGGTTGGATATGCATTCCATAGCCAAGAGTGTTGGTGTAGGCTCTCACTTCTCACAAGCTTGGAGAAGGAGGTGGAGTTCTTCTACTTTCACCAAGTGAGAATGAATCCACAAAATGAGTGTGTGAGAGGTGTATACCTCCCAACACACCACTTGCTTGCTTGGGGTGAGTTTTACTTTTTGCTCATGCCTCAAGCTCATTGGACCCCTCTCCCCCTAGCCAATCATATGCACCATGCATTTCAAGTACATGGGTAGTCTTCGGACAAGTGTCCTCCTTACCCTTAGAGAGAGAGAGAGAGAGCTTGAAAATATCTAGATATTTGTTGAATGGAACTAGAATCTCATTGACCCCTCTTTAGCCCATCCAATAGAATTCAAGCACACCATGTGGCTAAGCATAGGGAGAGTCTAAAATGTGTCCCATCATGTGCCCCTTGAGAAAAGGGTGTCCTTTGGGTGAGTGGGAGGTTAAGTCAAAGATTCCCCTAACTTTGGGGCTTTCCCCCTCCTTTGTATGGTTTCTTTTTTACTCAAGCACCTTATGCCCCATGCATAGGAATCTTCTCAAGCACCTTCCTCATCAAGCATGACAAGAACCTCAAGCACGACAAGCACCTCAAGCACCTTAGTCATCAAGCACGACAAGCACCTCAAGCACCTTAGTCATCAAGCACCTAAAGCACCTAAGTCAGCAAGCACGACAAGAACCTCAAGCACCTCAGTCAGCAAGCACGACAAGCACCTCAAGCTTAGGTCGGGTTCCCATCGTAAGCTCATCCCTAGCTTGTCTAAGGTCAAAGGACTTTTAACACTAACTATTGGAGGTCTTTAATGAAGCTAACCCTAAGGTATTTTAAGCTCCATTAGATGCATGTTGCTCTTTGATAGACTATCTCCTTTTGGATTTGTATTGAGATGTAACCATCTCTCCTCTTGGTCCCATGTTGAGATAAGTCTAGAAGTACTTATTGCACATTACTCTTTGGTAGGCCGTCTCCTTTTGGACCCCTATTGAGATGCAATCGTCTCTCCTTTTGGTCCCCTGTTGAGATAGGTCTAGAAGCACATGTCTATATTCTAACTCTTGTTTCTGTTTATTCTCCCACATTGAATGATCAGTTTAATAAGAGAAAATCATTTGGGTTAGTTAGATATTAGACAGGTCTAGAAGCACATGTCTTTATTCTAACTCTTGTTCCCTTTTATTCTCTCACATTACAGGATCACTTTAATATGGGATAATCATTTGGGTTAGTTAGATATTAGATTTTGTAACATTAACTCTCTCTTGAAATCATAGTCATCCTCGACTATGAGGTAGAGAAGATAAAGCCTAGTCATTAGTCCATGTTTCTTAGTGGGTAGAGGATCCCTTTTTACCCTATGACATCATTACAAGATGGATGACTAATCCATTTGGTGCTTGGGAGACGTAGCTGCCACAAGCATGTATGCTCTTTAGTCCATATCATACTTCCAAAGTAGAGTGACAAGTTCTACTTGGTGTTTGGGAGACGTCGTCACCACAAACATGATTCTAAGCATGCATACTATTTAGATTTATGCACAATGAAAAAAGAACTAGTCTTATAAGACAAAAACATTTTTCATTTAAAATGCATTTTCATATGCTTACTTTAAAGCATCATTGTAAGCATTGACAAGGTTCATATTATCCTTAAGCTAGATTCCAAACATCCATTTAGCATCTTTAAAAGGATAATTCTTAAATTTAATAAGATATCATCGGATAATCTTACCATTTCTTCATGTCGTAGGATGGACTCAAGTTGAAGTACTTCTTCTTGATCTTTGATTTTTGGAGGGTCTACAACTATTGCTTCTTTTGATGGCGCTCCTTTGTAAGGCTTACGTAGGCTCTCATGGAAAACATGGTGTATGAGCCAATGGTTGGGCAACTTTAATTGATAAGCCATCTCATTGATTAGCTTAAGAATTTAAAAAGGACCATAGTGTCTTTTTGCTAGTCTAGCGTAGTACTCTTGGTGGCCCGAAGGATTCTTGCCCGTAGTATGCCTTAGATGAGCCTTGAGAAACTTTAGCAAGACCTAATCATTTTTCTTAAAGGCTGAGTCTCTTGTATGCTTATTAGTAGCAGTCCTTTTTGCCTTTGCTTTGAGATGGATACAACCTCTTTAATCTTTGGAAAATATTCTTGCGAGTCTCAGCTATATTCATTAGCGGGCGAAGATCTTCCCATATACTTTAAGTAGTAAGGGAATTTTGGATATTCCCTCTTTAACCTCGAAAGATGCTTTCCCCATAGAAGTATGTACAATGTCATTGTACGCATACTTCATAAGAGGTAGATACTTCTCTCATTGAGAATGTTGATCCACTTCCATGACATAGGCTTTTAGTAGATCAAGAATCGTTAGATTAGTTATCTCACTTTGGTCATCCTTTTGTGAATGATAGTCCGAAAGAGAGATTTAATCTACTTCCTACGTTCTCAAAGAGACCCTTCTCAAAATTATTGGTCATTCTAGGATCTTTTTCCAACATTATGGATGTTGGCAAGCCATGATACTTGAAAATTTGAGATCTGAAGGGGGTTGCCATTTGATGTGCCTTAATAGTCTTTTTGACAGGCATAGAGTGTGTTTTCTTGTTAAACCTGTCAATTGAAACAATCCAAGTTGCTTCCCTTGATCAAATTTCAACTTTTGGTATACCACGCATTTTGAAACATACTCTGGTATGTTTAATTTTCTAGTAGACCAACAAAAATACATTTCTACTCCTCGAAGGGTAGACTATGGAATCCCTCTTTGCCCCGCATAAGAAGAAGTATGGGATTCATACATGACTTTCTTATTGTACGGGTGATTAACACATAGCCTATTGCCATTTGGAAGATAACCATCCTTCAAGGTGAATAGTTCTTTTTTTATTTCCTATTGCAAAGGCAATAATTATGTACTTAAAGTCTCGATCAGTAGCATACTCATCTATCATAAAAGATAGATCATTGTGAGTTTCTATAGACACCACATTTACCCTTGGTTGTTTTGTGAAAGTGCATCGATCACTTGATTGTGCTTGCCAGCAATGTGAGCAATATGAAATTTAAATTGCAAAGAAAATTTTCCCACCTCATTTGTTTGTCGGAGAGCTACGGTTTGCATCATGAAATTCTTGAGGCTTTGTGATACATTCATAGGATAAATGGAGTCCCCAAGAGATAGTGTTTCCACATGTTTAGGGCATATGGAATAGCTAGTAGCTCTTTTTTGTATTTGCCCAATACTCACTTATTGAAGTTGAGTCTTTGACTCTCATATGCTATGGCATGCCCTTCTTGAAGCAACATAGCTCGAAGGCAATCACCACAAGAATCACATTGGACCTCAAATGTCTTTGAGAGATCTAATAGTGTGAGCACACGTTGAGAGATAAGCTTCTCAAAAGCTTCTTGCACTTTTGCAGTCCATGAATGCTTAACGTCCTTTTTTGTTAAGTCATGGAGTGTGCTTGCTTTTAGCGAGAATTTTTTTTTAATGAAGCATCCATAGTATGCACACATACCTATGAAGCTTTGTACCTCCTATAGATTCCTTGGATTAGTCCATCCTTTTATTATCTCCAACTTTGTTGGATCCATATGGGTGCCATCTTTAGAGATAATGTGACCTAAATATTGAATCTCTTGTAGGAAAAATTCACTTTTCTTTTGATTAATGAAAATCTTATTCTCTCTCACAACTTGAAAGATTACTTGGAGGTGTCACTTGTACTCCTCAAGAGAATTTGAATGGTCTAAATATTTTTGTCCATCATGAGTTTGAATGTGTCTGGAGCATTTGTCAGGCCAAAACTTGTAACTTATCAAATAAATCTTCTACGCGCGGCATGGGAAATCTATTTTTGATAGTGATCTTATTTAGTGATCTATAGTCGACACACATACGGTATGTGTTGTCTTTCTTTTGCACTAAAAGTAATGGTGAACAAAATGGAGAGGAGCTATACCTCACCATCCCTTTTCCACCAATTCATGCACTTACCTCATGATCTCCTCTTGTTGAGCTTATGAAACTCGATAAGGAGGCTTGTAGGCGATGAGCTTCCTGATAGGAGATCAATTTCATGGTCATCATCACTCAATTTAGAGGTAGCTCACTAGGGATGTCATCAATGAAAACATCTTGGAATCCATTTAGGAAATTAGACAACTCTAATTCCTCTTGATTCCCTTTAGTGCAGGGATATGGTGTTCCCCAACTCATTAGCATCTATGTACATGCTCTTTTCCGTGTAGGTGAAGTAGATTCTCCTTTCAAGGAACTTCATGTTGGAAGCCATGCGGTTAAACCATGCTGCCCCAAAAATAACATCCTCAGGGGAGATGAAGAAATCCTCTTTGTCCACATAGCTTTGGACATGAAGCCTCAATTTTCCAATTAAGGGAGTAAGTGAGATGTCTTGTCCCTTGATAGATCCATCGGCTTTTAATATATATCCCATCTTGTGGGCTTGTATGCCTAGCTTGGTGGTCAACTCCGTGGATATGAAGTTGTGAGTTGAACCAAGGTCACCAAGGTCAAACAAAATAAAGGCATCATGCTCTTGCATCTTTCCCCAAGCATAGGAAAGGAAAAATCCTTGGCAATGAGCATCCTCTTTTGGAGCTTCAAACATAGAGGCTCTAGGAGTCTCATTGCAGGCAATTCTCTTGGGCAAGGACGATAACCATGGCCTTGCTTCCCACACTTAAAACATTTGTGGTCCTTATGAAAAGCTTCTAGCTCTTTAGGAGAGATATTATATTTACCTTTGTAAACTCCCTTCTCCTTGGACCAATTGTTGTTGTTGTTGGAATAGCCTTGGGAAGAATTTTGGGCATTGGTTTTCCTCTTGGAATCACTTTTGTTTTTATTTTCCATGGGCTTGACATTCCGCCTAGCCCCTTGTTGGAAATTGATGCACAAAGCAACCATGGTGTGGTGGATTACTTTGGTGATAGAACCAGGTTGTTGAGAGTTGACATACTCGGCCATCTCTTTGGGTAATCCCACACAAAATTGTTGCTTTTTCTCGTAGAAAATTCTATCTTTTGAAAGAAAATAGCCTTGAGATATAAATCCCAAAACTTGTTCACATATCTGTGGATAGACTCATGGGAGAGAAGCTTCTAACTCCACCATTCGGTAAGCACTTTGTCCTTTGCATCGTTTGCAAGGAATTGCTTCATGATGGAAACTCATAGAGTTTTCCATGTCTTTGGGGCTTCGACATTGCCACGAAGGCTAGCCCACCATTGACGAGCTGATTTTTGAAAGTGCATAGCTACATGGCGTAGCTTGGAGGACTCCGTGAAGCCATTGCCATGAAGGTTAGCCCACCATTGCAAGCTTATTTTTGGAAGTACATAGCTACATGGTGTAGCTTGAAGGACTCCGTGAAGCCCTCGTCTCCAAAAGCCGCATCAAATTGTTGGATGAAGGCCAATACTTTGTCAATAGCACCA
Organism: Adiantum capillus-veneris; assembly: GCF_014529385.1. Classification (NCBI taxonomy): domain Eukaryota; kingdom Viridiplantae; phylum Streptophyta; class Polypodiopsida; order Polypodiales; family Pteridaceae; genus Adiantum; species Adiantum capillus-veneris. The sequence continues at coordinate 152,353,994 of NC_140935.1, forward strand.
AAGGTGCCATCATAGGTGAGAAACGAGATACTCTTTCCTCCCTCTTTGAAGTTCTTGAGCTTTTGTGACCTTTGCCATGCAGGATAAGATTTGCGATGTTGTCCAATCTTGTATTCTCTAGGAGAATAACTATTGATTTCATCGGAAGAGGAGGAAGGTGAAGAAAAAGGAGAAGAGGGTGACCTCTTTCTTGTCCTTTTCTTCCTTTGTTTCCTCTCTTTCCTTTTTGAAGTGATGAGGAGAAGGACTATGGGTTGACCGTTTCCTCTTGGGAGGAGTTGCCAATTGTATAGTCCGCCGTCTTTGTGGATCCACATCTTCGGAGGACCTTAGGGATTCATTACTTTCCCGTTCTTTGGATTCCTCCTCTCGTATAGGAGAGAGCTTTCTTTTCTCATCAAGAGGCCTCCTAAGCTCTCTCTCCTCTTGGAGAGGAAAGGAAATCCCATAAGCACGAAGTTGTTGAGTAACTTGGTCTTGCAAAGAGGGATTGCCCATAGGTTGTTGCAACCTGGTAACAAGATAATTAACAAACATGGGAGCATCATCATTAGCACCTTCATGTCAAAATCAAAGTTGTCAATGTTCATTCTACTCTCTTGGTTATTGTCAGTCATGTTAATTAAACTTATGTGTTTACTTAGCGTATGCTTTGGCAATTCAAAACCTTATTTGCTAATCCTCTTAGCCTTTGAAAATAGGCACTTAAGTATCTACACCCACGGCTCAAATTGGTTAATTATAGAGAGTAGTGGAGTGGGTCTAACATAGCACAGTTGCTGAGGGATAGCTCCTTTTAGACTTCTTATGGCTCAATAATGGTAAAGCCATAAGCAAGTCTAAAAAGACTCCATTATTAAGACCAAAGCTCCCGAGGTGTGCACCATATCCCACATAGTGGGCTCAACAAAACCGATAAAAGATCCCCGTTTCCCTTACCCAAATATAATTAACAAATCAATCATTAATAGGCTACTTAAGGACCTCTCTTCTTAAGCAAGAAAAGAGAAACCAAATGCTCTGATATCAATGTCATGAAAATGGCCTATGAACTTTGAGAGTAGCTGAATTAGGAAATTAGATAAAGCACTTTTGTGAGATTACTTTGTGAGCATAGCGGGTGAACTTAATTGATGGTAGCAACATAAACATGGTATTTAGTTAACTTGGCATGAACAATACTTTTGCCAAAAAGAGAGTTTAGAGAACATGACAATAGTTGAGGACCAGATTCATACGGAGCCGGTCCCCCCTCCAATAGGCATTTGTATTATAGTTTCTCCCATCAAGAGAGACTTGGTACAATACAATCTTTGTGTTCCTTGTGACCTTGGTGATGCAATGAAGATGGAAAGCTTCATGCATCACAAGCATAACATAAACTTTGTAGAAAGCATTAACTATTCCAAGCCTCTGTCCCAAGGCCTCAAACACCTTCGAAGGTGGAGAGAGCTAGCGGGGAATGAGGGTAGGGAAGAGGAAGAAGAAACATTCCATAGGAGAAAGAAATAGTTCCTCACTTATCATCACTCTTCTTGCTAGCATACATAGTAGCATAGTAATGAAGATGGAGAAGATGGCAAGCTTAAGCATTGAATCATGGCTCTTGGTTGGATATGCATTCCATAGCCAAGAGTGTTGGTGTAGACTCTCACTTCTCACAAGCTTGGAGAAGGAGGTGGGGTTCCTCTACTTTCACCAAGTGAGAATGAATCCACAAACTGAGTGTGTGAGAGGTGTATACCCCCCAGCACACCCCTTGCTTGCTTGGGGTGAGTTTTACTTTTTGCTCATGCCTCAAGCTCACTGGACCCCTCTCCCCCTAGCCAATCATATGCACCATGCATTTCAAGTACATGGGTAGTCTTCGTACAAGTGTCCTCCTTACCCTTAGAGAGAGAGAGAGAGAGAGAGAGAGCTTGAAAATATCTAGATATTTTTTGAATGGAACTAGAATCTCATTGACCCCTCTTTAGCCCATCATCAATAGAATTCAAGCACACCATGTGGCTAAGCATAGGGAGAGTCTGAAATGTGTCCCATCATGTGCCCCTTGAGAAAAGGGTGTCCTTTGGGTGAGTGGGAGGTTAAGTCAAAGATTCCCCTAACTTTGGGGCTTTCCCCCTCCTTTGTAGGGTCTCCTTTTTACTCAATCACCTTACCCCCCATGCATAGGAAGCTTCTCAAGAACCTTCCTCATCAAGCATGACAAGCACCTCAAGCACCTTAGCCATCAAGCACGACAAGCACCTCAAGCACCTTAGTCAGCAAGCACGACAAGCACCTCAAGCTTTGGTCGGGTTCCTACCTCAAGCTCAGCCCTAGCTTGTCTAAGGTCAAAGGACTTTTAACACTAACTATTGGAGGTCTTAAATGAAGCTAACCCTAATGTCTTTTAAGCTCCATTAGATGCACGTTGCTCTTTGATAGACTACCTCCTTTTGGACCTGTATTGAGATGTAACCATCTCTCCTGTTGGTCCCCTGTTGAGATAAGTCTAGAAGCACTTATTGCACATTGCTCTTTGGTAGACCGTCTCCTTTTGGACCCCTATTGAGATGCAACCATCTCTCCTTTTGGTCCCCTGCTGAGATAGGTCTATAAGCACATGTCTTTATTCTAACTCTTGTTCCCGTTTATTATCCCACATTAAATAATTAGTTTAATATGAGAAAATCATTTGGGTTAGTTAGATATTAAATTTTATGACATTCGAATTCTTTCCCATTTGGTTTTGAAGTCTGACAATCTTTCAATGCTCACCCCTATCATGCCCCTTAGTTGGTCCCACTACCTGTGGTATGATTATGAAGAGATCTAATGGCTCATTTCAGACTCAAAACCTAGCTTACTATGTTCCTTTGATAAGAGAGTTCAACTGATCTAGAATAATATAGCTTACTATTTCATTTGAGAAGACCCAATCTACCTCATAGGGTCTCGACCAAGCTATCTTCACATTTGGTTTCTTAGGCCCTAATCTCCCTCATAGGGTTCCACCCAGGCTATCTTCAAATTAGGTTTCTTAGCGCCGAGTATTGACTCGTATAACAAGACCAAGTCCCCCTTCTTGAATTCCCTAACCTTCAGCTTATTGCTATGCCAAAACTTCCTTCTCCGTTGGACCACTTCCTATTCCTGCATTTCCCTATGTCTTATTTCATCCAACTTCAAGAGCTCATCCAACCTATTTTTCATATTTGAATTGAAGTTCATGTCGCGTTCTCGATAGCCATCTTGAGATTTGGAATCGCAAACTCCATTGGCACTTCCGGGTTTTGAACGCCATCTGAAATGGAATCATTGATGTTGTAATCTTGTGAGCTGTCATGTAGACCCACAAAGCTACATGAAGCTTCTCATCCCAATTATGAAGTTTTTTGGACAATTTTAGTTAGAATAGCCTTGATTGTCTTGTTATTACTTTTAGCTTGTACATTATACCTTGGATAGTAGAGGGTTGATTTCTGATGCTTGATTGACAATATTTTAGCCAGGATCTGAATTGTCTCATTGATGAAGTGAGTTACGTGGTTGAGCCTATCTCAATTGGACAGCCAAATTTGCAAACTATATGTTCATACAAGAACCATGCTATTGACATTGTTGCATTATCTGGTAATGCTTTGGCCTCTACCCACTTGTTGATGTAACATATGGACATCACTACCTACACTCCCTTGGGGTGACCTTCTTGAATGGACTCATAAAGTCTAGACCCCGCTTCATGAAAACCCCCAATGGTTGTATGGTGGTAAAATGTGTCATATCTGCCCATGTTGGCCTTCCCATTCTCTGGAAAATATCACGGGTTTTACAAAAATCCCTAACATCAGCCATCATGATTTGCCACTAGAACCTTGCCTACTATAAGATTTTCTTGTAAGTGATTTCAGTGGAAAAATGTCCTACACTCCCACTATGAGCTTCTATAATGATATTAGAGTAGTATCAAAGCACCAGTTGTTTCTTCTTTTATGGAGAGTCCGATTCAATCTTTACACTGACGAGCCATGGAAATGACACCTTGTAGTCCTTACAAAATTCAAAGGACATATACGAGTATGTGAAGGAGGAAGAGGAAGAGGAAGAGAAAGTCAATGGTTGAAGACATTCATAAGATGGCCTTTTGAACAACCTTTGTCTATATAAATTCTTGGTACTCTCTTTTGGACTTACCAATGTGTCGGCTACCTTTAATGAAATGATGGAGAGATTCTTTAGACCTCATCAAAGCTTCACAAGAGTGTTCTTTGACGACATTATCATCTACTCAAAGTTTATTGAGGAACATTAGCAGCATCTTCAGGTAATATTTCAAGTTTTGAGAGATAGTAAGGTTTATATTAATCAAAAGAAAAATGAGTTTTTCTAAAAGGAGATTCAATATTTAGGTCATATTATCTCCCAAGAAAGGATCCAAATGGACCTTGAAAAGTTGGAGGTAATAAAAAGATGGCCTATGCCAATGAATCTACATGAATTGAGAATCTTTATAGGAATGTGTGCATAGTATAGACGCTTCATAGAAAATAATCATTCATAGCAGGGCCATTATATAATTTGACTAAAAATAATATTAATTTTGTATGGACTACAAAAGAGAATGAATCTTTTGGAAAATTAAAGGCAAGGATTACCTCTCGACCAGTGCTAATATTATCAGACCTTTAGAAACCTTTTGAAGTCCAGTGTGATGCTTGTGGACAATGCCTTGGAGCTCTTCTGCTTCAAGAAGGGAATTCCATAGAATATGAAATTAGGATATTGGATGACCAAGAAAAGAATCTATGAATCTATGAAAAAGAGTTGTTAACTATCTTACATGCCCTAGATGCATGAAAAATAAAAGAGAACAAGTGAAGCTGATTAAGTGCTTATGGACCAGCCCAGTCAAAGGCTTGAGACCAAAAGAGAAGAATTCCATAAAATATCAAGGGTAAGTGCTATTTAGTCATCTCAATCATAGGTATAGGTCAAGGAAGGATAATAATATCCTTAGAAGCCTTGATCAAAGATTCAAAGGTACATGATAAAGGAGATGACCTAGAGCAATTATAGGAGTTTAAAAATAGAAAGTAGTTGTGCTAAGTTCAAGTATAGAATAACTCTTTAGACTCCAATCATGAAGTCTGGTAAGCCTTAGGGTAAATTTCTAACTTGTCGCGAATTGTCTAGATTTAGTAGATTCAAATTTAGCAAGTTTTGGGAGCAGCTTGGTGGCACCTCCAAAGAAATGTGCTAAGGTTTTTCATAGGAGGTGAAGTTTTAAAGCACAAGGGTAAGTTTTATTTTTATCAAGGTCCATCCTAATTTAACAGGTTCTAAATTAGTAGATAGGTTGTAGCCTAGGTCCACTTCATAAAACCTCTAAGGTTTGTGGAAAGGTCTTGCACCCGAGCTAATTTAATTGAAGGGTAACTTTATGGTTTTTAATAAATGAAAATAAAATTTAAAGTCTAAAGTTAGATCAGCCCTTCCTCATTTAAAAAGTTGACTCTATTCCTTCTTTACTAAGCTTAGCTAGACCACATGTCCAAAGTAGCACCTACTTGCTTTATGTGAAGTTAGCAAGTAAGTGTGTGTGTGTGTGTGTGTGTGTGTGTGTGTGTGTGTGTGTGTGTGTGTGCGCGCGCGCGCGCGCGCGCCCGTGCACTTGCCAAGACGAGTCCAAGAGAAGGGAGGTCAAATTTTTTCATGCATAGCAAGCTTGGACAAATGTGTGATCATGCATGAGTTGCATTGTGGAGTGTTCACTTCTCATTGGCCAAGTGGTATGCATTCCAATTAAATACTAGTTGCAATTTTGCATGAGCATAAAAGCAAGGGAGTGAGAGAAAAGGGAAATTCGAATGAAATTAAATAGAGACAGCAGGGGCAGGTGCCAGGTGGTGTGTACCGTCGTGTGGGTGGGGGGTTGTGTTTATAGGTGGCGGACGAAGGGAGAAGAAGGAAGCTTGGAGACACACGACAAACAGGTATAGTGCAAGGTAGCATAAGAGGGGGGCGTCTCTCATGGTAGGGATAGGGTGAGGAGATGAATAGCCAGAGCCGTACAAGGGGGGGAACCGATCATCACCGCCAGGGCAAGCTCCCGAGAATAGAGGCACCGGAGGAGGCGGAGGCGACCCTTTTTTTTTACTGCATGGGGCGCTACCTAGACAGAGTGCGAGCATTTTCTCGCATGGCTTAGGACAATAGCCAAAGAAGTGTGCACCTAATACTCACCCGAGAGTATATATGGGCGCCACTTTTAGGGCAACTCAACGCGGGCTGCTGGACGATAAGCTCAGGTGGAAAAGAGGCGTGACCATTGGATCTGCGCTAGATTCGCGCTAACAACGAAATTGTAAAAATGGGCCCAAGTTGGCAAAGCAATATCTCTCTCTCTCTCTCTCTCTCTCTCTCTCTCTCTCTCTCTCATAGGAGCTCAAGAGGAGACCATCATGCTCAAGCACTTGGTTATGGATGCAAATCCAAGCAAGTGAAAGCTTCTTCTTCTCAATCTCTACTATTCTATTATGCTAAGCTATGTTTAGAGTTTATCCTTGAATAAGCATATATGGAATATAAATTCTCTTGCTTGAAAAATATTTCATTTACCCTTATCTACCTCTTCTCCCCGCTGGGGTGTGTAGGGCTTGGGAAGGAGGGTTATACCATGGAATCTTGAAGAACACCATCTTCTTGGTTTGAGGAAAGCTCCACAAGAGCACACATTGTATTGTAATCAACACAATGTAATCAAAGCTCTTTTCGAGAAAGAATAATAATACAAAGACCTTTTGGAGGGGGGACCGTCTCCAAGCAAATCCGGTCCTCGTCAAGAGGCTATTCGCCATTGGCAATCTTTGTGGAATGTTCATGGCTTGAGAAGCTTCTTGGGCATCTGTTTTACTATTGAAGGTTTATCGGCGAATAGTTTGCGAAGGTTTCTTCATTGTTGCATGCTCTTACACAAAAAAAAGTATACCATTCACCTGGGACCTACACAGGTTACAACATTTGAGCTACCCAAGCAGAAATTGACCACAAGACGTGTTTTCATACTTGCAAACTTACAGAAGTCTTGTGAGGTCTTTTGCGATGCATGTGGTAGCATCTTGTGAGCGGTGTTGGTGTAAGAGGGCCACGTGGAATGAGAAGTGAATATTCTTAAAGTCAAAAAGGGTTACACAAATATATGAGAAAAAACTTTTAACAGTGATACATGCTTTGAGTCAATGGAAGCATTACTTACTCGGTGTAAACTTTAGTGTGCACATGGATCATTGGAGTCTACGATACTTATTTTCAGCAAAAATTGTTAGAGAAACGAAACAAAGAAAGAGATGAGATGGCCAAACATTGTATCTTACGTTCACTTTTAGATTGTGTATATACAGAGCAAGAAAGCGTGGTTGTAGATGCACTATCTTGGCAGCAACAAATTTCGAGGATCATAGCAATATTTTGTCATGAATTTGATGATATGAAAGAGCACTATGCTTTTGATTCAAATTTTAACATTATTTTGATCATTACACAATTGGGAGACAATTTTAGGGTATTCTCTCATGTTGATGCAGAAAGCCTAGTTATGTGTGACGGTCTTGAGGCAAAAAATGTCGACAAAGTGTATTATCCACCTTTTTTCGGGCACATAGGGATAGATACGACACTCAAGACAATTGAGGGTTACTTCTATCGGTCTCACCTCAAGAAGGGTGTGGATAATTTTGTGTGTACTTGTTTGGTAGGCCAAAAAGTGAAGGGACACAAAACAACTTGAATCCTACAATATTTACTTATTCAAGAGAGACCATGGAAGAGTATTGCTATGGATTTTATCATTGACGTCTCATGGACTTAGATTGTGCATGATGGAACCTGGAATATTGTGGATAGGTTCACTAAGCAAGCTCACTTCATACTAGTGAAGAAGATATGAATCCCGATCGTTTGGCTAAACTGCTCATTACCCAAATCTTTCAAATTTATGGGATGCCTAAGTCTGTTGTGTGAAACAAAGGCCGAGGATTCACCGGTTTGATTTGAAGACTAGTGTGTGAGGGTTTGTACATGATAATCAAGTTCTTGTTGTTTCATTTAGTGCTTAGGTTAGTCAAAGACTATCAACTCAGAGGAATTAGAGTTGTTCAAGTGCTACATCTTTGATCATAAGTCTCAGAGGGAGAAGCATTTTTCATTGGTGGATTTTCTTACAACAACACTAAACATAAGTCTACTGTGAGATAGTCGAGAGTGGCAAGAAGGTTTTGCCTATCTTGTGCATCAAGGACAAGAACTTTCATGCAAATCATTTTGTAGAGGATCTAGCCACATTAGTTTCCAAAGTCAAGGAGCCTTTGCAAGAGTCTTGAAAATGGCATAAGAAAACAGCAAACAAGCATCTACACAACTTGCAAACAAAGGAACATGACTGAGTGCTTCTTAAGTTTGAGAAGGTTATATTAAGAAAGATGAAAGGTAAGGAGAAGCTTTATCCAAAGCTACATATGAGATATTATTGTCCTTAAAAGATCAATGATGTATCTTTTAGACTAAGTTGTCATATCATTGGAGGATTGACAATGCTTCTCATGTGAGCATTCTATAATCTCTTAAGGGACAAGTGCTAGAGGATAGGAAGATAGAGGAGCAAGTTGAGGAAGAAGAAACTAAGGAAATTCTTTTACTTGACCATATACTAGCGCACAAGTAAAGCAAAGCTAATGCTTTTCATGTGAAGGATAGGTGCTAGAGGATAGGAAGTTAGAGGAGCAACCTGAGGTAGAAGAAACTAGCGAAATTCTTATACCTTAGCAGATCCTAGCATGCAAGGGAAGAAAAGTCAAGGGTAAGCTCGTCCAAAAATACTAGTCAAGTTCAAGAACTACCCTACTCTTGATGTGAAATGGACAAGAATGGCTTGGCAAATACTCCTATGTTACTAGAGTTTCACCTTGAGGCTTTTGATCTGGTTGTGACCAATACAAGAGTGCATGTTGATTCGACATTCGAGTCTAGTGCAATGAATGCTACACAAGAGGAGAGCCACTGCTCTCCCTTGTCACTGATTGAGAGTAGAGTCAACCATTTTGTCTTTGACATTTTCGGGGTATTAAGTTGACGATACTCAACGTGGTGACTACTTTATGATATATACATATGTTATGCCGTTGCTATGGTTGGATATCCAATGTATAAATTGAATTGTTGCAACAAATGATATTTACTCTTTCAAGGTGTATGTTTGCATGAGTGTATGTGAGGTAGAATGTTTGCAACAGTTTATCTCTATTCATGGATAGGGATGATCATGATGTTTATGATGATGAATCTAGTCCAGTCGAACATCCGTAGGAAGTCAACAAGGCATGGATGTGATGGCTAAAGGATTTACTGTCATTCATGGTTTGCATCTGAGGTCCCAACAAGGACTAAGTTCTTTGTGCTGGTGCATGCTTTGTGATTGTAGTGTCTTGTATGTGATGGTGAACGGCACATCTATATGGAGTCAGTCTCTATTGAATCTTGATTTTCTTTCTGTTTTGCATGTGTAATCAAGGGCAATTACTCTTCTATTAAGGGGGGTATGTCACAACTTGGGGACATGGCATGACCTGACTCTATTGGAAGGAAGGAGCCAATCGAGACGAGCCCGTCCCAATTGGAGTTGGACCTGAGTACAGACACCCGCAACACATGGCAGACATGGCACTGTACGACGTGTTGAGGTAGCGTGTACAGCACATTGCTGACATAGCAAACTAGCTGTTGGGAGTTTTTTGGTACCTGTTACAAAAGCAGTTGATTTTTGTGTTACTTTAAGCGCATTTTTAGAAGCACACAATTTTGGGACACCGTGCAAAGCTGAGGCCTAGTGCCTTACAACATATGCCTAGAGGGAGCGAGTTTTGCTCATTAGTTTGAAGAGTCGGTTCTCCCCGGCAGTTGTACACACAACGCAGAGCTTATTTAGAAGTACCACAAGAGGGCACCTACTTTAGGGCCCACACCCCACTATGCCTCATCTCAAGTGCTTGAGTTTTGGGTCAAGACCCACCTTTGCAGATACCACCATCCCTCTTATGTGCTAGTAGACCTTTATCGTTGCAAGGGTGGTTAATATGCTTGACAGACTGAAAATTGCGTCCAACCCTCCCATGTACGTGTGTGCAAAATCTCCCCATAGCAATTAAAGATAATCTCTAATTCCCATGTGCTTGTAAAATCTTCCCATAGTAATTAAAGATCCCTCTGCAAGGGGGAGACCAGCCCATCTTATGGTCCCAATCTCGTATCAAGTCTCCTCTGCCTCTTTGGATATGTATTTTTGAATTGTTGCTGCACTATCATTTGTGACAGCTACCCAGTTGATGTGTTGGACTGTTCAATCTGCATGCCGCACCTATTTGTATGTTGGCCTTGAGGACAGCATCATGAGGTTGAAGCACCTTGTTTTCCACACTGGCAGCCTGCACTCGATTACATTATGCCACTCCACGGTGCACTTGCTTGTACAGGTGGTCTGAAACAAGCCATAGTTGAATGGGATGGGCACACCGATGCGCAAAGGACCGAGGGGGGGAGGAACCACAGCATCATTTGATTCTCCAACCATCACAAACACACAGGCTCTGACAGCAACCGCCTGGGCAATGTAACCAACACTGACGATGGGTTTGTATTAGTCTAGAATCTCCATTGGCCCGTCCTGCCTATCCCTGTACAAGCTGTCATTTGTCCCTTCGTCCCCCACAACCAAGTCCAATCCCTCCACAAACAGGGATTGCCATGGTGCCTTTTGCACCATAATTTGCTACTAGACATCAGTTGACTTTCTGGCTACAAAATTCAAAACCTCAAGATGCTTTTATGCCACTCGCTAGGATAATCACTAATTACTTTCATCTTCGACTTCCTTCGAACTGCAAGTGCTGTCTTCAATATCAATAAGCACTCTCCACAGATTCCCCGGCAAAAAGCAGTAGAAGTGAGCACTTGCACTTGAGCCTTAAACAGTTGGATAGTCCTTAGTAGATGCCTCAAAAAAGTAAGGCTTTGGATCAAGGGAGAAAATGTTGCCTCTGTTGTAGCATGTTTCTGCTTCCCACCCCTTGATTACCATCAGTGGTCCGATGTGTCCTACGTTACTTGTCACCCCTCATACATCAGTATCTCTACAAAATGCACTTGAATGTGATCCATGGATCTTTGGTCCATCCAACTCTCAAACGGCCAAGAAATAATGCAACATTGTCTCAATACTTGCCTCATACAACGTCATCATCATGAAAAATGTTCGACCAACTGACATAAGCAGTAGCATCTAGTCCATTTCGATAAACTGCTTGCTCAAAGGCCTGTTTACCAAGCTCCTTGTCGCCCCCTTTTTGGCAAGCACCTAATAAAGTGTGCCAAACGGCAAGATCTGGATCTATTCGCATTTCGTTTATCATGCATAGGGCATTTTCTACCTGTCCTGCTCGACAAAGTAGGTCAATCATGCAAGTATGGTGCTCCAACAATGGATTGATGCCGTACTCTTTTACCATGATGTCAAAGTACATCAAGCCCAAGTCGATCAGACCTGCATGACTGCATGCATTTAGAACACTCACGAAGGTGATCAAGTTCGGTGTTTCATTTTGTTCCACCATCTTATTTAACATACATAGTACAGACTTACTTTCTCCAAGCTGGGCATAGCCAGCAATCAGTGCATTCCATGCAACCACGTCTTGGATTACCTGCAATTCAAACACTTCCTGTGCTTTTATGGCTAAGCCACACTTAGCATACATGTCAATCAAGGCATTTCCAAGGATGGACTCTCCTTCAAGCAATCCTGCCTTGGCTATCTTGGCATGTATCTCTTGACCCTTGTGTAAGGCGCCTTCAATACCACACGCTTTCAAACTGCAAGCAAAAGTAATAGCATTTGGGGACAAGCCCTCATGCTGCATCATTTCAAAGCGAGTTAGTGCTTCCCGACCTTGGCCAAGATTTGTATAACCTCCAATCAAAGATGTCCAGGAAACTACATCATAAGCAGAGAGATTGTCGAAAACTTCCTGTGCTAATTCAAGAGCACCGCACTTTGAATACATATCAACCAAGCTGCTGCCTACAAGCATATCTTTATCCAGTCTTCTATTGGAGATTTCAGCATGTATTTCTCTACCCTTTTCAATGTTCATTAAGCTTCCACAAGCTTTCAAAGCATATACGAAGGAAACAGCACTTGGGCAGATGCCATCTTGTTGCATCTGTTGATAACACTGCAACGCTTCCTTCCCTTTTCCATGATCTACAAATCCTCCCATCAATGTATTCCACAGCATAACATCTTTAGTTATGAGCTTGTTGAAAATTTCCTGTGCTTTATCTAGCAAGCCAAATACACAGTACATGTCAACCAATGCGCAACCAAGGAAAAGATCTTTCTCAAGACCTATCCTTGAGATATCAGCATGTAATTTTTCGCCCTTGATTGCAGAGCCTAATTTGCCACATGCTTTTAGTACACAAAGAAAGGCCACAACATCTGGAGAGATGCCCTCCTCCTGCATCTTCTCAAAATAGCTAAGTGCCTCCTCAGCGAAGCCATGTTCAACATAACCTTTAATTAGTGCGGTCCATGAAACCACATTCCGAACTGGAAGGTTGTGAAACACTTCCTCTGCCTTTTTAAGAGACCCACACTTCACATGCATGTCCAGCAAGGCACTCCCAACAATAAGGTCCTTCTCTAACCCATGTTTCGTCACCTCTACATCTAGAGTTTGGCATTGATCTGTGTCTCTTAGACTACCACAAGCTTTCAAGCAGCAAACAAATGTAATAGATGTTGGTGTGAAGCCTTCATGTTGCATCTGCGAAAAGCATTGAAGTGCTTTCTCACCTAGGCCATGATTTGCATAAGCTGAAATTAGAGCATTCCATGACACCACGTCCTTTACAGGAAGCTCATTGAAAAGTTCTTGAGCTTTTGCAAGCGATCCACACTTTGCATACATATCAACCAAGACACTGCCAAGAAACTTATCTCTTTGTAGCAAGCCCTTGATTTTTACACATGCATGTATTTGAGAGCCCAATTCCAGATTTTTTGACTTGGTGCAAGCCTTGATCAAAGCCACAAAAGTGTGCCCACTTAGACGTAGCAACTCATCCGGTGTCAGTCGCTCATAAAGGCTTAGAGCAAGGAGGGGCTGCCCACATTTTACATAGCCTGTAATGAGAGAGTTGCAAGAGGGCCGATTCTGTGCCTCTAGATTCTCAAAGACCTGTTGTGCTTCACTAAGATGTCCAGCTTCAACGAGCGCAGAGACAAGGTTGTTTCCAAGATGAGGGTCAGACTCATGACCGAGAGTGCGGATGTGGGCAAGCAAGCGAGGAAGGAAAGCCGGGTTTTGGGCCTTCCTACATTTGCGAAGGATGCAAGCAAACTCATAAACAGTGGGATGGGGAAGAGAGTGTGAGTCGAGCAAGGAGAGAGCATCCTCCAAACTTTTCTTTGCCCATGAAAGAGGGATGCAATTGCTGGTGCTTGCAATCGTAATCACAGCTTCTCGAGTGTTCAATGAGTGGTGAATTGAAAGATCTTCATGCCCCATGGCAGCTGATCGTACTTCTGGATCATTTCTGACATTCCTTGGAGTCTGCGGGCTTTGTCTTGCTGTCGATGAGGGGGGCCTAATGCTGACAAGACATATATCTGAAGGTGACTGTGGAATATTCAATAACTCCATTCCTCTGCATGCCTGCATATGATCGGACTCAATGACATAGTGAGGCTCTGCGAAATTGCTGTGCAAGGGTTCTGGTGTTCATGGGCAACCATCTGCTACTATTGCATGTCGCTGTTCGGTTGTTCCGACTGCCTTTTGCAGTTCCCTGCTGCTCACGCTCGATACGGAAAAGCATCGTGGTTGTGTCACAGAATTTAGAAAGAGAGATCACCAAGAAAGTTAGGCCGAAGGGTAATTTAAGTCCTCAGGGGGCTACCCTTTTGCTCTCCTTACACTCTTGGTCTAGGCTAGAGCGTTTGTACTAAATCAATAAAGCAAACACACCCCAAAAGAATAGAAAGAGATCAGCAGATTCCTCTATAAGGACAATTGTATGAATTTGAGCAAACAATTGAGAGAGTGAGAGAGAGAATGTGTGTGTGTGTGCGTGAGAGAGAGAGAGAGAGAGAGAGAGATAGTGGGCACATGCGTGCAATCTGTTTGGCAAGGTGGAGATGCGAATAGCTTAAGCAATCTGGCAGGCTTGCACACATGAAATCGAAACAGTCGCCTCAAAAGCTCAAGGTTGTCGATGTGGCAACATTGTAGACTCGCAAACCGAAATTGCATGTGAAAAGACTGAAGGAACAGATGAGTATAGGCACTCCAAATTTCTTCCACTGGAACGAGATGAAGGAGAGGCATTGGGGGAGTGTGTGGACGTTCGACTAGCAGACAAAATAGTGGTGGGCCTCGAGCCCTTTTTGGCCAATCGGAGGCATGGATCATTGGACGGGCCACACACACACACAAAGTACACGGTATTGAGGGTCACATCAGCCATCCCCCCCCCCCCCCCCCCCCCCCCCCCCCCCCCCCCCCCCCCCCCCCCACAATAAGGATTTTGTATTACTTGCAGCTTCCTTTGTGCGAACCATCAACTTGGATTACACTTTATCATAGAGCCAACATAGTATCATATGCTTGTGATGCATAGCATGTAACTCTCGTGATCACACCTTCATACAAGTGTTCTAATCGCTATATCCTCGTTATAAACATGGTGTACTCTATTTTCAGTCCCTCACTCACACAAATGCTACATTCTTTTGTGATCTACGGGAACCACAAGAGACATTCAACAAGAGATAGCTTGTATCCTCGGTGATAGGCTTCGGGTTCTTCTTCCCTAATGCATAACCAAAAAAATCTTATTTTGGAAAATAACATACCTTTATCCGCATTGAGCTCAAAGGGATCTTTATGTCAAGGCCTTTGTTGCATGATTCTCACAATCCATGTGGAAGTTTAAGTTGTGATGCATAGCTGGTAACTTCATGTAATTCATGTGATCATACCATCATACGTGTGTTCTTCTATTCCCCACATCACAAGGCTCGGGAAACATTTTTTGTGGACCCGGCTTGAAACCTTTTCACATGCATATGAGCAAGCTAACTCTAAATTTGAAAGGGATAATCACACTAAATTTCTCATATTATCACAACAAATTCCATATTTTGAACCGGTTTGAGAACCTTCTTGCCCAAATTTGAGCCGGCCATTTTTCAGTTTGAACGGGCTTTGGATAAAGCGAACCTGTCTTTTCTTGAGCGTGCCACATCATCAATATAAACACAATGCAACCTTCTTTCAATCTCTCACTCATGTAAACACTCTTTTATGATTTACATAAATCACAAGACACGTAAAAGAAGAGAGAGCTTATATCCTTGGCATCTTCTTCGAGTTCTTCTTCCCTCCAACCTTCTAGAGAGAATGAATACATTACTAAAAAAATTCTGTTGTACAAATAAAAGGCCTTATCAAATCATGCAAATCATACCATAAACACATGGAGATCAAAGTCAAGTCCTTGGTTGTGTGATTCTCACTACGATGTGGAAGTTATCTTTGTTTCATAGAGGGTTGTTCGACAAAATTGGCTTCCCTAATGGAGAGATCCATTTGCATGCCGATTCCCCCCCCCCCCCCCCCCCCCCCCCCTCCCCCCCCCTTCCCCTTCCCCTTTTTTTGAGCCTTAGGCTTCTTTTATTAGCCACCACTCATCCTCTTTGGTTACTTTTATCATAGTACCTATGTATGCTAAATTATCAAAAAACCATGTAAGAACTGCGATTATCTAGAGCAAGCCTTCAACCTATAGATTTGACACCTTTTTGAAAAGAAACATCAAAAGGCACACTTGCTTTTTACTAAAAACTTTTGTTTTAATAAGAAATATGAGTCTCAAAAGATACTCAAATTATAGTTATCATAAAAATCACTCAAGAATCATAAAAAGTGCATTATATTTAGTAACATTACAACTTCCATGAAATAAAAGCCATCATCGACTATATCTCACATACCTCTTCAGAAGTTTTGAATCTCTTTTCCTTGAGAAGGTGGAGTGTCTTAGATCAGGCCTCTCCATAGGAGAAGAAACCTATCTATGCATTGACACCATGTCAATGCATAGATCAGGCATCTCCATAGGAGAAGAAACGAATATCTATGCATTGACACCATGTAAAGAGCTTTGTGTTGAGTCCTTGATTGTGCAATTCTAACAATCTATGGTTGTTTTTATGAAGGATTGTCCTAGAGGTGCGCTTGCCTCTATCTTTGATGGATCCATCTACATGTAGAACAACAACAACAACCCACCCACCCACCCCCCCCCCCCCCGGCCGCCTTCTAATCGTTTGGATCCTTCAATAAGTCACAACTCATCTTCTTTATCTACCCTAAGTATGATACTATCCCGAATGCTAAATAACCAAAAAAAACAATGTGGGAACTTCCATGGTAGAAAGCATGCCTTTAATCCACTCAAATTTTCCATATGTGGATAGATTCTAAATCTTGAAACTTTACTCTTTGAGAATACATTAAAAATCATAGTTGATTTTTTAGAATCATTGAATCAGAGAGTGCCTTCCGGAATATCTTCAAATTGTAAGTCTCATAAAAAGCACTCAAAAATCATAAAAGCACGTCTTAAGAAGCATATTTTGTATTAAGACAGATGAACAAGAGTACCTAGGTGCAAAGTTGAAGTATAGTTTAGCATCTATTGAATTCCATGAGTTCCACTTTGGAAAAGTTTCCCAAGATCTCTTCACTAAAGATTGTACAATTATTCCCTAAGTCTATCACATCAAGAATGCATGCTTCTAAGGTTGTGTGTTTTTTTCCATAAAGCATAGCATGCAACTCTTTATTGAGTAGACCTTCAAGAAACATTGAGTCTTTGGGTATGCATCTTGCTACTTCAAAGAGTGTCATGTTCTTCCATTTTGCACCTTCCCATGTGACCTGGCAAGGACACACTGCAATTCAAGGATTACATGAACCAATGGATCATTTACCGACACTCCACGTGCTTTGGGACAGAAAAAGATGAAAGATCAACTCAACCTAATGGCATGAGATAGTGGCTTGAGGAAGATTGTTAGATGGCTTGTCACGTAGATATATTGTTCTAGGAAATTGGGAGAAGGTACTTAGGTGCCCATTAGAGAAGCTACTTAGGTGACCAGTAGAGAAGACCAATTGATTGCTAGCTACACACCCATAATTGACAAAAATGCTGATATGATGCTTGCTCGGGATTATAGAACAAATGAGATATGTTGCTCAAGATTATACAACTTCATCTATAGTATAACTATGCTGCTGAAAATGGTGCAACCTTATCTACATAAGCATGCTTTTGAATATTGGACCATGGCTTGGCGCATTGCCTATGTTTTGTTTAGGAACTTTATGATTTAATCTTGAACATAGAGTGGAATGGGCATCAAATTCGTGTAAAGTTGGAAACAAAAGAAAGACATGAGACTCATTTCGTGCAATTTTGTATGAGAGAAAAAGAGAGGTTGGAGGCAATCAAACATCTAGAGTACAACAAATAGCATAAATAAATGAATACATGGATGTTTGGCACTTTCATATAATTGACTTAATTCTTACAAGAAATGTCCATCGTCTTTATGAGACTCGAGGGGTCCACTATGTAGAGATCTTGTCTAGCACGTGCGTTTAAGAGGTATTTATAAAACCATATTCTACATTCTTTGAGATATATTGAGACCCCTTATGTACCACTTTTCTCAATAAAAAAGACACCTTATGTACCAAAATTTTCACTTTTTTAATTTAAAACACCTTTCTGTATATATATTTTTGTAAATTTATAAGAGAAACTAACCCCTTCTATTGAACTCACGTTATTCTAGATATTTTTTAGTGAACCCTCTGAGACCTGAGATCAACCCCCCTGGTGATGTTTGTCCAACACCACTATAGGGCTTCTCTAGCTTTAGTCCTTCACTTGGGATAATCCAATAATTTTTCTCTTTCGTCATGCTAGGAATCTTGCATAACAATGTATGATGTTGTCATGATTTTGTTCATTATGTTTGTCTTCTCAACATGTGTAAGTCTTTCTAATGTGTAGGAAAAGAAACCTTATGTAAATACTTGCCTAGCTTTCAACCATAAGCTACAACCTCCCTTGCTAATGGAAAGCAAGGATGCAAATCATACTACAAATCACGATATGGAGAAGCTAGTACAAGCCAAGCCCATTTTACCTCGTTCCCATTGACACTCAATGGTCCCACAAACTTTTATCCTCCTATTAGATTTTTTGGACCCCCTCCTTCTCGATCTAGATATCAACTACTTCCACTTCAAAGGCTTCAAAAGGCAAGATCCATGGAGTTTGCTTAATGAGAAGTCCACATGGTTATTCTAGCTCTCTGTTGTTTTCCTCCACCACGTACAAAGTGATGTGGCTACGATGTAGCTAAATATACACCTATGTTTGTAATCCTCAATTCCTCAATTGAAGCCATGGTTTTACCTCCCTCTCTCTCTCTCTCTCTCTCTCTCTCTCTCTCTCTCTCTCTCTCTCTCTCTCTCTCTCTCTATAACCCTCTCTAACCTAGCCCGCTTCCATCTGTGCTATGCCGCATGTGCCCCTTGGGTGACAGCTTCCCTGTGGGGGGGCGCTAGTCGAAATCCATGTACTCCCTCCCTAGTCGACGGCCACAGTGCAAGTGTATCTCAGTTGTGTATCCCCTTGAGTCGCCACGCTGCACATATGGGTTGTGTGGGCCTCAGCTCATGATGCTCCCTCTAGTCGACGCCTGTGTATCCTTCTTGAGCCTCTTGAGCGTATGACGCTCGAGAGCTAGCAGAGCCTCTTTAGCAATCTTAGAGAAAAGAAGTAGAAGATTAAGTAAGGGTTTTCAAAAAATGGTAGGCAAGAAGAGGAGAACCCCAACTGAAGAAGACTCCAGTAAAGAAGGTCTCTCGAAGACCTCGGTGCCACCACAGGTAAGTTTTACAGCCATCGTAGCGGCTCCAAGCAAGGCCGACCGCATGAGACAACTCAAAGTGGCCCTCAATCAAGTCGTGGAAGAAAATTGTGATCTTAAAGCTCACCTTAGCTTGCTTGAGCCTGGTTCCAATTAACAGTCAATATTGCCACCAATAAGGTAATGGAAGTAGAAGCACGGGTCACCCAAGCTAAATCGACCGTGCTCGTTCAAGTAGAGTCATTTGTGGCAATGGAACTCCAAAAATGAAAGCGCAAAGAAGAAAATGCCCTCAAGGTTCGCATTGGCGGACTACCACAAGCATGGGAAGGGGTCAAGGAGGACTTTTGGGAGCACATCAATTTCCTCAATGAGACCCTCAAGCCAATCAAGCTCGACCTCGACAAGATAGCAAGGGTCGATGGAAACAAGCCGTTACCAAGTGGACAAGCCATTCTCAAATTCAAGAAGAGAGAAGATCTACTTAAGCTCTTACCCCGTCACAACTCAAAAACAAAGGCAAAGAGCTCAAGAAAGTGCATGCAGCACGAGGCAAGGGACAATGGGCGGTCTACCACGAGGGGAGGCTATCATATGAGAGTTTTGCTCTCCCAAGATTTCTACCATCGTGAACACCACCCTTTAGTTACTAGTTGTTTTTCCCCTAAGTGACGTGTCACATTTTATTGTATCCAAGATTGCTTACGCTTCAATACCCTTTTACCAAGAGGTGTCATTTGTATGGTCTAACTTTTTGGTCCCATAAGTCATATATGACCTCGGAGGACGATAATCTCTCTCTCTCTCTCTCTCTCTCTCTCTCTCTCTCTCTCTCTCTCTCTCTCTCACACACACACACACACACACACACATTGGAGCTTACCTATTGAAGGTCAAACACTTGGAACAAGACAATCCCTATCCCCTACTTTTGCAACACATTTGGGAATAGAGCCCACATCCCCACTCCCCTCCTCAAACTAGGCGAGTCTTTAAGCAACGTTGTATCCCCAATGGAAAATCTCTATTATATCACTTATTAACCGATAATATCTAAGTTCTTGTACATTAAAATGGGCCTCACCCTTAGAGTTAAATTCATAAATACTTCCATCCATGTTGTATTTAGAACTAAGCTATTCATCCTACCCTTAGTAAAAATGCTATTCTCTGTCTTTTTATTTTGGCTTTTACATACCTCCCACACATCAATGGAAAAGTTACATGTTTGCTTGGACTTATTGAAATTTTGTGAAGTAGATAAAGTTTCAACTCATGGGAAAATATAATCCAAAAATGTTGTCAAAAGCTCATGGCTAGTCAACATGTATGTGCAATGTGAATTCCAAATATTTATATAAAGTAATGGTGTCTCTACGAGAACATGCGTATGAGTACATAGCCTAGAATATAAATATGTATAGGGATCGCTAAGAAACCCACATGACAAACACTTTCTAGGAAATCTTAGATCTTGTTTTAAATATTTAGATGATATCGTATGGATTTATGTAAGAGCATATCATATTTACTTCAAGAAAGACCTCCCTATCCTATTAATTTAATTATCGACTAATTGAACATCGATGACACACATTGCCAATGAGACTGTGTAGATTGTATCCTAGGATTGGATGTGTGGATAGAGTGGATCTCTCCCATAGTTTTTTTGGTATGGTAGATCTTAAACAAGAAGAGGCATGTAGAAAGATATAAATATTGAAACGTTTCCAGTGAAGAACCATCAAGATTTTCATTGTAATTTCAAGATGAAAATCTAAGAAAATTAAGGCATTTCAAAAGAAATGCCAAAACAAAAAGTTCTAGATTATGGACAATGCAACATACCACACATTTAATGAGAAAAGATTATACATTGTATTGTGTGGAGTTGGCACCCTCTCCACATTGTTGATAATACGGTAGAAAATGTGCCCTTTTCCCACTGCTTTTATCCTTTCCAATGTGGAAGAGGGACTTATGCTTCTCCTTCAGTGTTGCAGGGACTTTCTTTCTACAAAATATTGTAGGTGCATAAGGAAGAATTCATTACTGTTGATTTAATGAGGAACTTGTGGTATTCTAGATTGCCATGTCGTGGCGCTACACATTTCAAAAGGTCTTTAATCCATGTCACCTTCATCTACAACCCTTTCAATAAAGATAATGTAAATTTTTTTCTTTCAATGTGTACATGATGGAATCCAATATAGGTACTTTTGAGATCACATAGAGAAAGCTTAAATTTATTTCTTTCAATGTGTACAAAATGGAATCTAATCCCAAGTACTTTTGAAATCACATACGAAAACTAAAATACAAAGTACATGTATACTTTGGTATTGGTCATATGCATCAAAGCACAACCTTGGATACATTGGCTCCTAAATCTTCCTTTCATTGTTCCACAGCTTGTCCACTAGTATGTGATTTGATGGTATATGCCATCAAAGCAGAAACTTGGATGGTTTGAATCCTAACCTTCCATGCACTATTGCACAAGCGATACTTTCCTAGTCCTATCTGCCTACTCGCCTTGCTCTTGGCTTTGCAGAAGCTTGAGAAATGGGCATGATCACAAGCGAATGTATTCTACAACCCAAGCTTGGGAATATAGACATTCTGTGTAGCAAAACTTGGATCTACCGCATAGTAGATGAGATTGTTAGTCAGAGGCTGTTGCAAAAACATGCCTTGCTTTTTGGTGGTGTTTTGGTTGGTATGTAAGGTCCTTGCAAAAGCACCAAAAGTTCTTGATCAGCTTTTTGCTCGAGATGTCGTCTCTTGGAGCACATTGGTTGCAAGATATGGCTAACTTTGTTGTTGCAAGAAGCCAATTGGCTATTTTCAACACATGCAAAGTGAAGGCTTGTTTCCAGATGCAAACACCTATGCTTGCACCTTGAAGGTCTGTGGCATTTCACATCACTCTTCATTATGATTTGAATGGTAGTCAGGGGCTGTTACAAAAACATTTCTTTCTTGGGGGTGCTTTGGTCGACATGAATGCCACATCCTCACAAAAGCACTAAATCACCTTTCTAAACAAAAGGTCATCCCTTCGAGTGCATTGAGTGCAAGATATACCCAACCTTGTTTTGGCAAGGAAGCTTTGGCCTATTATCACCAGATACTAAGTGAAGGCCTTTTTACAAATGCAATTAATCTCCTATTGAGTGCACCTTAAACGCATGTGGTACTGAGCAAGATGGTGACATGAGCACAGAGAATTCATGATGAAATTTCTAATCTAGGCAGGCTATTGCAAAACTGCAACCAACATTGTAGATGCATCTTTAACCCTGGTGAATTCTGTTAGCCAGATCCACGTCTTGCACAATGCCACATTCCTTCAAGCCGCAAGTATAATTTATTCGAGTCGGCTACAAAAAGCCCAGAGCTTCTTTGCTGCAATCATGTTGGGCATATCCTACAATCAACACGCTCTCCAAGAGACGACATTCCATACAGGAATCTAACCAAAAAAAATCCATTCCTTTTTCAGAGCCACACATTTGCCATATATGCCAACCAAAGCACTGCCAAGAAATATATTTCTCTAGAAAAGCCCCTGCAGCAATCTCACATGAGTTATCTAACCTATGTCAACGTTTTGCACAATGACATGAGCCTTCAGGGCATCTGCTCAAAACAACCCAGAGCATGGGTGTTTGCATCTAGAACAAGTCTTCACCTTGCATCTGCTCAAACAACTGAGAGCTGCTTTGTCACAGTTATGTTGGGCATAACCTCCTGCAATCAAAGCGCTCTCCAAGAGATGGCATTCCATATAGGAAGCTGATCAAAAATTTTAATGCTTCTGCAAGGGACATCGCATTTGGCTTACATATTACATATTGACCACCGTGTACTTTTCATGCTCTCATGAGGATCCACATTTAGTATACATTCCAAGCAAAGCAATGCCAAGCAAGATATTATTTTGCAATAGCCCTTGACTAGCGATGTCATCAAGAAGTCCTCAATGTCTTGCACAATGCCACACGCCTTCAAGGCACTAGCATGGGTGATTACAGTCCTTCATTTCACATATGCAATTGTCGTGATCTTCATCCCATGTAATGGCATATTGTTGCCTCATGTTATAAAAAAAGGATTTGGCCCTCATCCAGTGACTATAAGCATTGAGAACACTAGCAAAAGTGATCGCCGTTGAGGAGGTGCCCTCTTGTTGATCCAACAACAATAGTGCACAGCTTGCTCGGCCAATAATATCCTCCTACAAGGGTATTCAAAGGGACTGGGCAAGGAAAGCCTCACCACTATGTTGGGCACATCTTGCAATCAACACGCTTAAAGAGACAACAATCCAGGAAGAAAGCTCATAAAGAACATTTTTTAGCTTCCCTGAGCCCTAACAAGCAATCTCATTGTGAAGGAAGGTTGATCAAAGCCAAGGAGGTGGGGGAAGAGCGATGCACGTGAAAGAGGGGAGGGGATATTCGCTTCTATTGCTTTTAATTTAATAGTTACCAGTATGTGCCTTTAATAGTGAAGACAATTGTATGAATTTGAGCAAACAATTGAGAGAGAGAGAGAGAGAGAGAGAGAGAGAGAGAGAGAGAGAGAGAGAGAATGTATGTGTGGGTGTGGGTGTGGGTGTGTGTGTGTGTGTGTGTGTGTGTGTGTGTGTGTGTGTGTGTGTGTGTGTGTGTGTGTGTGTGTGTGTGTGTGTGTGTGTGTGAGAGAGAGAGAGAGAGAGAGAGAGAGATAGGGGACACATGCGTGAAATCTGTTTGGTAAGGTGGAGATGTGAATGGCTTAAGCAACCTGGCAGGCTTGCACACATGCAATCGGAACAGTCACCTCAAAAGCTCAAGGTTGTCGATGTGGCAACATTGTAGAGCCGCAAACCAAAATTGCATCTGAAAAGACTGAAGGAACAGATGAGTACAGACACTCCAAATTCCTTCCACTGGAACGAGATGAAGGAGAGGCGTTGGAGGAGTGTGTGGACGTTCGACTACCAGACAAAATAGTTGTGGGCGTCGTGCCCTTTTTGGCCAATCGCAGGCATGGACGGGCTACACACACACACACACACACACACACACACACACACACACACACACACACACACACACAAAGTACACGATATTGACGGTCAGATGGCCCCCCCCCCAAATAATGCTTTTGTATTACTTGCAGCTTCCTTTGTGTGAACCATCAACTTGGATTACACTTTATCATAGAGCCAACATAGCGTCATATGCTTGTGATGCACAGCATGTAACTCTCGTGATCACACCTTCATACAACGTGTTCTAATCGCTATATTCTCATTATAAACATGGTGTGCTCTATTTTCACTCCCTCACTCACACGTGCTATATTCTTTTGTGATCTACACAAACCATAAGAGACATTCAACAAGAGATAGCTTGTGATAGTCTTCAGGTTCTTCTTCCCTAATGCATAACAAAAAATTTGTTAATTTGGAAAATAACATACCTTGATCTTTCTGTCAAGGCCTTTGTTGCGTGATTCTCACTACCCATGTGGAAGTTTAAGTTGTGATGCATAGCTAGGGTAGAGGTGCCAGTAAAAGTATGGCCCCCTCTTTAGGACCCGTCCTACCCCTATAAAATATTACCAAAATGCACCATAATAGAGACAAGAAAGCTTGAATTCTTTTGTGGTTAGCATAGCTTTTAGAGAATCTTGGCTGTTGGATCATGTGTTCAAGCCTTGTTGGCAGCTTTGTACTACTTTTGCAACTCAACCCCATTTTCATCGTGTTTGAGGTAGCGAGCACCATTTGAGGTGTTGATTTTTGTTGTAGATGCGCGCGCTCATGATGGATCCTTTGCACCCTTCCCCGCTCAAAATGGCTAACCGAAGCTCTTGCTAGTTACGTTGAGATTTCGACATCTCTAAACCAACTCCTCTACCCTAGTAACTTCATGTAATTCGTGTGATCATACCATCATACGCGTGTTCTTCTATTCCCCACATCATCAATATAAACACAATGCAACCTTCTTGCAATCTCTCACTCATGTAAACACGCTTTTGTGATTTACATAAATCACAAGACACGTAAAAGAAGAGAGAGCTTATATCCTTGGCATTTTCTCCAACTTCTTCTTCCCTCCAACGTTTTAGAGAAAATACATAACGAAAAAATTCTACTGTACAAGTAAAATGCCGATTGAGCCACACACACACACACACATTGGAGTTTACCTATTGAAGGTCAAACACTTGGAACAAGACAATCCCTATCCCCTACGTTTGCAACACATTTGGGAATAGAGCCCACATCCCCACTCCCCTCCTCAAAGTAGGCGAGTCTTTAAGCAAAGTTGTATCCCCAATGGAAAATCTCTATTATATCACTTATTAGCCAATAATATGTAAGTTCTTGTACATTAAAAATGGGCCTCACCCTTAGAGTTAAATTCACAAATTTTGTGAAAACCTGCTAATACTTGCATCCATGTTGTATTGAGAACTAAGCTATTCATCCTACCCTTAGTAAAAATGCCATTCTCCGTCTATTCTCCCACACATCAATGGAAAAGTTACATGTTTGCTTGGACTTATTGAAATTTTGTGAAGTAGATAAAGTTTCAACTCATGGGAAAATACAATCCGAAAATGTTGTCAAAAGCTCATGGATAGTCAACATGTATGTGCAATGTGAATTCCAAATATTTATATGAAGTAATGGTATCGCTACGAGGTAAGACGTTCACTACAACATGCGTATGAGTACATGGCCTAGAATATAACTATGTATAGGGATCGCTAAGAAACCCACATGACAAACACTTTCTAGGAAATCTTAGATCTTGTTTTAAATATTTAGATGATATCGTATGGATTTATGTAAGAGCATATCATATTTACTTCAAGAAAGACCTCCCTATCCTATTTATTTAATTATCTGACTAATTGAACATCGATGGCACACAATGCCTATGAGATTGTGTAGATGGTATCCTAGGATTGGATGTGTGGATAGAGTGGATCTCTCCCATAGCTTTTTTGGTATGGTAGATCTTAAACAAGAAGAGGCATGTAGAAAGATATAAATATTGAAATGTTTCCAGTGAAGAACCATCAAGATTTTCATTGTAATTTCAAGATGAAAATCTAAGAAAATTAAGGCATTTCAAAAGAAATGCCAAAACAAAAAGTTCTAGATTATGGACAATGCAACATACCACACATTTAATGAGAAAAGATTATACATTGTATTGTGTGGAGTTGGCACCCTCTCCACATTGTTGATAATACGGTAGAAAATGTGCCCTTTTCCCACTGCTTTTATCCTTTCCAATGTTGGAGAGGGACTTGTGCTTCTCCTTCAATGTTGCAGGACCTTTCTTACTACAAAATATTGTAGGTGCATAAGGAAGAATTCATTACTGTTGATTTAATGAGGAACTTGTGGTATTCTAGATTGCCATGTCATAGCGCTACACATTGCAAAAGGTCTTTAATCCGTGTCACCTTCATCTACAACCCTTTCAATAAAGATAATGTAAATTTGTTTCTTTCAATGTGTACATGATGGAATCCAATATAAGTACTTTTGAGATCACATAGAGAAAGCTTAAGTTTATTTCTTTCAATGTGTACAAGATGGAATCTAATCCAAGTACTTTTGAAATCACATACGGAAATTGAAATACAAAGTATATGTGTACCTTTGGTATTGGTTGTATGCCTCAAAGCACAACCTTGGATACATTGGCTCCTACATCTTCCTTTCATTGTTCCACAGCTTGTCCACTAGTATGTGAATTGATGGTATATACCATCAAAGCACAAACTTGGATGGTTTGACTCCTAACCTTTCATGCACTATTGCACAAGCGATACTTTCCTAGTCCCATTCTGCCTGCTCGCCTTGCTCTTGTCTTTGCAGAAGCTTGAGAAATGGTCATGATCACAAGCGAATGTATTCCACAACCCAAGCTTGGGAATATAGACATTCTGTGTAGCAAAACTTAGATCTACCCCATAGTAGATGAGATTGTTAGTCAAAGGTTGTTGCAAAAACATGTCTTGCTTTTTGGTGGTACTTTGGTTGGTATGTAAGGTCCTTGCAAAAGCACCAAAAGTTCTTGATCAGCTTTTTGCTCGAGATGTCGTCTCTTGGAGCACATTGGTTGCAAGATATGGCTAACTTTGTTGTTGCAAGGAGCCAATTGGCTATTTTCAGCACATGCAAAGTGAAGGCTTGTTTCCAGATGCAAACACCTATGCTTGCACCTTGAAGGTATGTGGCATTGCACAAGAACTTCATCACTCTTCATTATGATGAGAATGGTAGTCAGGGGCTGTTACAAAAACATTCCTTTCTTGGGGGTGCTTTGGTCGACATGAATGCCAGATGCCACATCCTCACAAAAGCACTAAATCATCTTTCTAAACAGAAGGTCATCCCTTCGAGCGCGTTGAGTGCAAGATATACTAAACCTGGTTTTGGCAAGGAAGCTTTGACCTATTATCACCAGATACTAAGTGAAGGCCTTTTTACAAATGCAATTAATCTCCTATGAGTGCACCTTAAATGCATGTGGTACTGAGCAAGATGGTGACATAAGCACAGAGAATTCATGATGAAATTTCTAATCTAGGCAGGCTATTGCAAAACTGCAACCAACATTGTAGCTGCATCTTTAACCCTGGTGAATTCTGTTAGCCAGCACCACGTCTTGCACAATGCCACATTCCTTCAAGGCGCAAGTATAAATGATTCGAGTCGGCTACAAAAAGCCCAGAGCTTCTTTGCCGCAATCATGTTGGGCATATCCTACAATCAACACGTTCTCCAAGAGCCGACATTCCATACAGGAATCTAACCAAAAAAAAAATCCTTCCTTTCTGAGAGCCACACATTTTCCATTTATGCCAACCAAAGCACTGCCAAGAAACATGTTTCTCTAGAAAAGCCCCTGCAGCAATCTCACATGAGTTATCTAACCTATGTCAACGTTCTGCACAATGACACGAGCCTTCAGGGCATCTCCAGAGCATGGGTGTTTGCATCGAGAACAAGTCTTGACCTTGCATCTGCTCAAACAACCCAAAGCTGCTTTGTCGCAGTTATGCTGGCATAACCTCCTGCAATCAAAGCGCTCTCCAAGAGATGGCATTCCATATAGGAAGCTGATCAAAAACTTTAATGATTTTGCAAGGGACATCGCATTTGGCTTACATATTACATATTGACCACCGTGTACTTTTCATGCTCTCATGAGGATCCACATTTAGTATACATGCCAACCAAAGCAATGCCAAGCAAGATATGATTTTGCAATAGCCCTTGACTAGCGATGTCATCAAGAAGTCCTCAATGTCTTGCACAATGCCACACGCCTACAAGGCACAAGCATGGGTGATTGCATCTCCAAACAGTCCTTTATTTCACATGTGCAAGTGTCGCGATCTTCATCCCGTGTAATGGCATATTGTTGCCTCATGTTATCAAAAAGGATTTGGCCCTCATCCAGTGACTATAAGCATTGAGAACACTAGCAAAAGTGATCGCCGTTGAGTAGGTGCCCTCTTGTTGCATCCAACAACAATAGTGCACAGCTTGCTCGGCCAATAATATCCTCCTACAAGGTTATTCAAAGGGACTGGAGGGAAACCCTCACCTAGTAACCGCTAAAAACAGCCCATAGCTTTCTTTTCACCACTATGTTGGGCACATCCTGCAATCAACACGCTCAAAGATACAACAATCCAGGAAGAAAGCTCATAAAGAACATTTTTTAGCTTCCCTGAGCCCTAACTAGCAATCTCATTGTGAATTCTCTCGCCCATATGGAAGCCTTGCACAATGCCACAGGGCCTTGAAGATGCTAGCATAGTGACTAATTTGGCAAAAGGCCTTGACTTTGCATCTGATGAAAAATAGCGCGGAGCTTCTTCGTCGAAGTACAAATCAGTTACAACAATTGACTCTCCCCATACAAAAATATTTTGCTAATTTTCTATCCCAACCATCATGACTCAACTCTCTATGCAGTCCCTAATTATAAAGACTAATGCAAGCAATCACTTGCTTGCCCTCAAAATGCTCCCTAGTGCAAAACAAAAGACATGTCAAAAGTCTTGAAGTTGTTTTAAAAAAAATCTTGTTTTAAACATTTTCTCATCATATAAAAGCAAGAGAGTTGAAAGAGAGATCAAGCTAAGCACCATAGAGAAAACAATCATCTAGAGTCGTGTGGTGAATATAGCAAGAGCAGTTTAAAGAAAAATTCTACTTTAATTGAGAATTACTTGGAGGATGGGATAGATTGGTATAATACACCTGAGAGACTTGGAAGGATACATTACGAAGATTTGGTACCTTCATAGCTGAACTACAAATCATAAGTTCCACTCACAAGTCATGCTTAAACAACTTTATTTGGATCCTCCACTCTCAATACTCACTGAGCACACCTTCGTAATCATGCTTCTTGCACAAATAAGAGAACAAAATTTTCTTCCAAGATAGATTGTAAAGGATGGAATAAACTGTTTTCCGGAGCCACAAACAAAGAGAATAAAAATAAGAGTAGACCTAGCATGATTGCATCCAGCATTAATGGCTACAGTTCCGTCACCCTCCCAAGCTTCATTATCTTGAGACTTCTTCACGTGACAAAATGAGTAAACCTTACCAATTTAATGGCCACACTTCATGATTCTATGCTGATGGAGTGGAGCTCTTTGCCTAGATCCTATGCACATGAAACTTAAATCCTTAAAATGCCTCTTGGCTACAAATAAAATGCAGTTAAGCCTGCCTTTGGTAGCTGTTCAAACTTCATTCTAAAAGCCATCGAGGCCAAGAAGACGACTTGGAAATCTCACAAACAGGCACAGGCAAACCAAGGAAAGACTGCTGGATCGGACATTAAAAAAAAAGACGCATTCTTGCTCATGTGCCCAACTCTTTAAAGTTAACTTTAATACAAGTACATCACCATGATTTACAAAAATTTAGCACACTTAAGGGTGAGAACACTTCATAGACAATTCGCAAGATTGATTGCTATCATAGTAGTTTGAAATTATACAGATGCCACAAGGGGGGAAGAATAAGCGACAAAAACCAAAAAATTGTCGCTTAGTCAAAGCTTAAGGGGCTGCTTGATGAATACATGGAATGTACATGGATGATTCAGAGGTAGATCCCTGCCGTATGCCATAAACTCAAAAACTCTACACATCGATATGCCAAAGTGTGTATTGGTATCTCCAGACGCAACAGTCTGAAAGCAAAATAGGAATGTGAAACTCTCCCAGGCGGCAGGCTTTGCCTTACAATCTGGCAGTGCCCCGTAAGTCAATTCTACATGCCTTTGTATGTTACAACTTACAGTGGGGTTCATTATCTATCCCCATGGGCAAAGAGGTCACTCAACGTCACAAACTTAGCTCGTTCATTTGCCTGCCTGTTTCCAGTGCTAAATCCTGAGAAAAGGCTCCGACAGAGAGCCTCACGAGAACTTGAGACCACACTCATCTCAACTTCTGACATGGTACACCATACATCAAGGGCAAGATTTTACCCACATGATCAAACGGCTTCCCTTGGACCATTGGGTTGGCTCTTAGCCTCCACCTGCTCCTGTGCATTGTCCTTCAGCATTTTCTCAAAGAAATGCAATCTCCACAATGTGCTCGGGTCCTGTGATTGAACATGTAAACAA
The DNA here is from genome assembly GCF_014529385.1 of Adiantum capillus-veneris. NCBI lineage: Eukaryota > Viridiplantae > Streptophyta > Polypodiopsida > Polypodiales > Pteridaceae > Adiantum > Adiantum capillus-veneris. The sequence goes on from NC_140935.1 coordinate 152,384,729, forward strand.
ATTAAGGCACTTCTTGCAATGACCGATGGAAAATTTTCCTTTGTCATCTAGGCACCTTGATCACACGCAAGGCCAAAATTCAAAACCATAGGAGTCAAGCAGGAATTTAGAGGATTTCATACCCCCAATAAGACACAGATGGCCTTCCTTAAAGCGTCTTAGTGCACATGTAGCATCACGCAGAGGATTCTTGTGGATGTGAACCATAATAATGCCAGCAGGCAAGGTCTATAATCTAAGATTCAGCATGGAAGTTGGACCTCAACACAAACACAATCACACAAAGAAATTGCTGAATTGAATAAAGTCCAAAAATTTACAGCAGCCCTTTTGCTGAGCAAATGAGACCCAAAATACTATACTTACAAGAGCCTCAAGGTCAACACTGATGTCATCTACAGCAGCTTCACCATCACTTTCAGGAGACACAAGTTCGACCACTCTGCTCAAGCTAGCAGGAGGCAGCTCTCGAAGTCTTGAGTATAACTCTTTCTTTTCCTTAACTCTCATTGACCTGACATAAAAAAGGAGTTACATCAAAAGTTCAGCAGGAAGCCTTTAAGTTGAAAACAAGTCCACATAAGATTCAAGAGCATACCTGCACTTGGACAGCACTTGCATTAGAAAACTATTCAGCTTATTTTCCATGTCAGAGAGCTGAGAAAGGAAAAAAATAATAGGTGCAGTGAGCTAGAAACTATAAATCTCAATAAAAGCTGACTCAGAATTTCAAAAAAAAGAAGCTATATCCATTCTTGTAGTAAATAGCAAATTAACACACCTGAGAAAGAACATCTTTAGAGAGTTGTTCTGCTGCCTGCTCTTCCTGAGAACGAAGTTCAGCAATGTTTGACAGATACCCTTCCTGCTGGTCTTCATACAGCTTCTCTTCCTTCAATATGAAGAGAATATTATTTATAGAGCACTTCATTGAATAGCAATACTCTGGAGTTTGAAAAGATACAGTGATTTTCACCTCAATCAGCCGTGGCTCAACAGCGACCTTCCATCGATCTTCAAATTTTTGCAACAGTGCCTTAGCCATTACATGCACTTCAGTCCACGACTCATTGTACAGCATTGCATTGCGAAAGACAAGCCGCACATCTTCACAAAGCTCTCTGACATGCCGATAACCAGTCCCATCCTTGGCTTCTAACCGGCTTCGAATTGTTCCAAGATCCATTGGTCTTCTAACAATCTATGAAGAGGAAAACTAACATAAATGCCAAAAGACCAATGACATACCTGAACAGATCTACCAACATTCTGCAAACCAGAAAAATTACCTTCTTACCTTATGATAGTCATGTAACTGCAAACCTTCCACATCCACTGGTTGCAAGAAGGGCCATGCCCATCTATGCTGCATGAGCTGAAATATCCAAAATTGTTTCAGTAAGACTATTCACCTCGATGTGACGCTTTCTACCAGCCTCTAGAAACTCATAAATCGCTTCTTTAACTCAGAAACAAGGTCGATTCATGCCCTCCTCAATATCGGAAGACAAAACCCTCTCCATCCATTACTTCAAAACATGTAAGCAGCTGCTACTTCAAACTGCTCTTACAAGACCTTTGAAACAAGTAGCAAGATTTATTTGTCTATCTATGCAGGTGAATCTTGAAACTATCCTGCTAACCTATATGTTTAACAAAGATGCCAGACTTAAGACTGAAGGTATGGGGTAATGTACCTGTCTGAGTATGTTGCCACCGAGTCGCATATGGTCAGACATTTTCTTTCTCTTTACAGCTTCAATTCTTGCTGCATCAAATAGACGAGGCTTCTTGTTCACAGAACTGCCTCCACTCCCTGCATCACGATCCTTCAAACGGATTACCCCCTGTTGCTTGGTCCTCTTCAAAATTGAATGGGCACGTGTAGCTTGTAAAACCTCCCGCTGTAACTGCTACCTAACCACAAACCAATAGTTAATATCTGTAGACCATAAACAATAAGAGTTCAACAAACAGCCAACCAAAGAGACTGTTCAAATCATTATCAATAATAATAGGTTCAGTTCAATATAGAATTTCCTTATTACCTCAAAAAAGCCATGGCACTCAATCGTGCCAAAAAGAACTGTGTCTAAAGACACTCCACACAATTGATGCAAGACCATACATTCTGGCTGATGGCATATGTACACACACTTTCATGTAAGTTGTGTTGGGGTATAATTACCGTATGAACCTCAATCTAAAGGAAACCTCTCTTGCCACAGAGATTGCCACGTACATGTGACAGTCCATTGTCGCTGACCTGGCCCATAGACATGGACAGGGCTGATTATCTGCAATTGTTGTATGCACTTGTTATCTTTCCTGAATTTTTGCAGGAGCAGCTTGCAGAGCTTCTGGATGAGGAGCTTCTAATGCTTGAAGAGCTTCTGATCCTTGAGGAGCTTCAGGTGACAGAGGTGCTGGCTGGGCACCTAGGGGAGAGGAGCTTAAGGTGCTTACCGGCCCAAAATGGCAGCAAAGGGACACACTTGAGCCTTATGCATGGCAGGAGGACACATGACAACTGGATGACCCTCTAACTGGCAACGCATGCGGGGAAAGTGGACACTTGGTTACATTGCAAGGAGAAGTTGCACAAGCAAGGCAAGTGGTGACATGTGCAAGGCAAGAGGAGCTCATGCATGGCAGATGGCCACACATGCAAGACAAGTGGACATTTGGACAGTTCAGGCATGGCAAGTAGTGACACATGCAAGGCAGGAGCATTAGGCAACAACTCTCCAACTAGGGGAGACCCATTTTCAGCCATGCATTGCTATTTTCAGTTAGGAGCGACCTCACACACAGGCCCTGCAACCAGGCAGGAAGTCAAATGTGCCATGTCCACACTTGCCTACTCCAAGCTCAGCTAGAAGAGGAAAGTGCAGATGAATAGCACATCAACCGTACCTGATCAAAACACACACACACACACACCCTATTAGAAACGTTGAATGGCCAGTTGTGCGGGTTCTCTACACATTCTCTCTCTATATACCCTCTTGGAGGGGCGCCATCTCCCAAGAGAAAGCTCTCGAAATGATTTTGAGTATTAATCGGGCTGAGAAAGAGACTTTGACAAATGAAGGGCAAAGAGATTGTACTTGATGAAATTCAGTTTCTTTCCTCGACTTTCTGGAGAGAACTGAATGATGATTGAAGGTCGAATATGTTTTGACCTTGATAAAGAACACCAAGATTTTCTCCACACTCATGCCGATTGCTTTTCTGAGGGCCTACCAGGCAAGTTGCCACCAGCTCGTCCTGAGGATCATACTATTGATCTGATACCTGGAAGCACACCACCGAACCGGCCACCTTACCATGTGAGCTGAGCCCAGAATGAAGAGATTATGAACCAAGTGAGACCTCTTGTCGCGTGTCGTCTCTCTTTCAATTCAGTTGTTATTGAAGTGCTAAAAGTCTGTTCAGTCTGTTCTTTTCTATTGGCACGTGGTGTCCGTCTTGTGACAACTCCAGATACACAAACCCTCCCCGGCATGGCCCGCTCTGGGAAATTACGCAGTTTTGCTGACGTGGCAAGTACGGAAACCCGTGATTTGCGGCGGGATTTGCGGCAGGAATTCCGAAAACAGGCTGACGTGGCAGTATGTACGGAAAAGCTATACGGATTCCCACCTTTTACTCTACGCAAGCTTTTAGGAAGCTTTGGGAAAAAAAAATTGCGCTATTTTTGAATGCTTTTAAACGATGGCAGCTTTTGGGGCTCTGCTTTTGTCATCCCTTGTAAACCAATAAATAGGTGGTTAGGCTCCCACTTCTCAGAGCATCTGGACGCAGAGTCTGAGAGTGAGAACCCTCCCACTCTCTTGTACTTTGCACACAAATTAATACAAAAAGAAATACCGAAAGGGGCGCTAGTCTTTGGGGCCTATATCTCTAAGCATGGAACTCCGTCATACCCTGTCGAATCAATTGTGAACTGTGAACTGTTTTGAAGTGAATCTCTACTGTGTCGCGGTAGAATCTTGACTTGGAGTGTCCAAGTTTGTTACAGTGGCATCAGAGCACAAAAAGATTCTTCTTCTATGGAGAATCCGATCCTTTTTTACAACGCACACAGCTTTTGGGTAAGAACCTTCGTGCCCCACCCTCGACCCCGGACTTATTAGCCACTCCTACCCTTCATACATCGCGCATCAGGCGCGCTCCCGTCTTCATCGCTCTGTCTTACACGGCATAAAGCCATTAAGAATCCCAGATTACTCATGGGTTCTCGTGAAGAATCTAACAAAGATGACACCTCTCAATAAGAAGGCAAAGAAAAGTTGAAAAATCTGGCGCGGGAACTAAAGTAAAGAATGAAGATTTGGGCAAATTTTTTTCGGACAAGTTTGCCAGAAAGGAGTACAAACGTCAACTGCAAATTGGCATATGTGTGAACAGATTGATTTAAGTACTCCAAGGACCCGAGATTGGTGATACACCTAAAGAATTACCCAATTGATAAGATTTACTTGAGATGGCGTGTAGCCATTGCTTCTCCTCTCAGGTAGGGAGGAAAGACAAAAAGACAAACGAGTGCAGAAAAGCAAAACCTGTACTCACAGAAAGACATGGACAAGCGAGCAAAAAGCAAAGCTTCGGAAAGGGCAAGAAAAAAGGCAAAGAAGCCTAGATTTCGCCCAGTTTCTAACAGTTCTACAGGAGTCATTTTCAGACAGTCGGACTCTGACGATCACATGTTTTATGCAAAGAAGAAACATTTCTATAAAGCCAACCAATATGACTTCCTCGAAGATAAAAGCAAGAAAGTAAAAAGAATTTAAAGAAGGTGGATAGTCGATCTGAATCCTTTTCTGGGTTCCAAGATGCTCGAACATGGTGGTCCACTCTTCTACTGAGAAAGGAAGCTCCGATTAAATGGTTGAAATTTAAAAGGCTTTTTATTCTTCTTCGTTGACTCGGGAGTACGAACGCGACATACGAATTGCTTGGAACCATCTCCCGATGACCAAGAAAGATACCTTGGACGCATATTGCGAGAGATTTTGGAGCTCTTTTCTACCCGCTTCTTCATTTAAGAAGATCTCGTTTAAAGAACAGATTGAGCGGTTTACCTTAGGACTTCCTACGGAGATCTGAGATCACTGCTTAGAGCAAAAGTCAGATTCTATTCAAGAACTGATGAGTCATGCGAAACGGGGCTTTGCCATACACTCAGGCAATTTGACTTGCCCCACAGATGAGATCATGATGCAGAAATCTGAGCAGGCTTCTAAAAACGAAAGTAGAAAGAAGAAGAGTCCCCAAGATCAGAAAGATAAGAATGCACGACCCCGGCTCACTCCTCGGGAGAGAGCCAACTACATTAAAGAAGGGAAGTGTTTTGGATGCGGGGAACAAGGACAGTGGACACATCTCCGCGAAGTGCCCTAAAAAGGCACAGAAAGAACAAGAGGAAGAAAGGCCAGAGAGTTCAAAAGCAGTTGAGGAACGTGGACGGAAAGGCAAGATGAAAGCAAGACTGATTCCAGATTGCATGGGTACTGACCCAAGCATGATTGATAAGAGTACAGAACTTTGCCGAGCTTGGGGCAAAGTGAAAGATCAAGAAGCCCTGATTTTCTTTGATGGAGGAGCCAAGGCCAACTTCATTTCACCCGATCGGATGGGACCACTAGCAGAGGCAGTTCTAGCAGCACCCGGCAGGAACGTAGCCATTACACCTATCATTGGCAAACTTCGGTTGCATTGTCAGGGGTATTTGGGACACGAGGACTTTTACATAATGCCTTTGGAAGGTTGTGATGTCCTCCTCGGAATTCCCTGATACCATAAGAACAACACTATCAGGCGAGAAAAGCGACTTTGACTACAAAAAAGGGCCGAACCATTGTACTTGATGTAAAACTTAAGGGCGAGTCTGTCCCTATTGTATCGGCTCCGGCCGTTTCAAAATTAATTAAATCTACTCTGTTTGTTTACTCGATGTTTTTGAAAGAGTTCAATGATGATCATAGGACAAATATGTCTGATTTAGAAACAGAACGCCAAGATTTTCTCCACACTCATGCCAATTGCTTTTCTGAGGGCCTACCACGTGAGTTGCCACCAGCTCGTCCTGAGGATCGTACCATTGATCTGATACCTGGAAGCACACCACCGAACCGGCCACCTTACCGTGTGAGCCGAGCCCAGAATGAAGAGAATTATGAACCAAGTAAAAGACCTGTTGGAAAAGGGTCTTATCCAGCCGAGTACTTCACCTGACTACTTCACCTTACTGCTCTCCGGTGTTGTTGATTTTGAAGAAAGACGGATCTTGGAGAATGTGCATTGACTAAAGAGCTCTCAACAAAATCACCATCATGAACAGATTCTCGATTCCTAGGATCTCCGATTCCTAGGATCGATGGTATTCTAGACCGACTACAGGGATTCTCTTGTTTCAACAGGATCGATTTGAAGAGCGGATATCATCACATCCAAATCACGTCGGGAGATGTCTACAAGACAGCTTTTCGGACGACCTTCGGTTTATCCGAGTTTTTGGTGATGCCTTTTGGGCTTACCAATGCTCCAACGACCTTTAACCAAACGATGGCCAGGATTTTCAGAGAGTACAGATCTTTTGTGGGCACTTTCTTTGATGACATTATTGTCTTCTCCAAGGATGAGACAGAACATACAGAGCATCTGCTACAGGTCTTTCAGGCATTACAAGATCACAAGTTGGTGATTAATGCAAAGAAAAGTGAATTTTTCCTACCCGAGATACACTTTTTGGGACACATTGTCTCAGCAACAGGAGTGCAGATGGACCCGGCCAAGATAGAGACTATCCGTGATTGGCCCGATTTGAAGAATGTCCATGAAGTTAGAAGCTTCTTGGGTTTATGTTCTTACTACCGGCAGTTCATTAGAAAGTTTGCAGAGGTTGCTTCCCCTTTGCATATCTTGACACAGAAAGGAGTCCCTTTCTCATGGGGACCCACAAAGGTGACACCTTTCAAACATTGAAAGAGAAATTGACTACAGGACCAGTTTTGACTTTGTCGGATTTGCAGAAGTCATTCGAAGTATATTGTGATGCTTATGGTCGTAGTCTGGGTGCGGTCTTAATGCAAGAAGCCCATGTCGTTGCTTACGAGAGCCAATTGTTCTCAAGGCCGGAATTGACAGCACAGATATATGAGAAAGAGCTTTTGGCGGTTATCCATGCTTACTCAGTGGCGACATTACCTACTCGAAGCCGATTTTACGGTCTTCACAGATCACCAAAGTTTACACTACTTCTTGCCACAGGAGCAGCTATCTATCTGAAAAGCAGATGCGGTGGGCGAACATTTTGTCACAGTTTCACTTCCAAATTGTCCATGTACAGGGACAGAAGAACTTGGTGGTGGATGCTGTCCCGGAAGCCATTGGTTCTGGCTATTTCCGCGATACATCATAGGAGCTTCGAGGATATGGTCGATCAGTATGTCACAGATACAGATTTTGCAGATATTTTCACTCGGATATGGAATGGGGAGGTAGTAGCAGGATATTCCATTCGGAATGGCTACTTGATGAAGAAAACGATGTTGTGCGCTACACAGCCGTTGAGGGAAAAGGTTTTAACCGAATGCCATTGTCTACCATTTACGGGTCACCGCGGCATTGCTACCACCTTGAAAGGTGTGGAGAGATACTTCTTTTCGCCGAGACTCAAGAAGGACGTGGACGATTTTGTACGCAGTTGCTTGGTATGCCAAAAGGTCAAGTTTGACAGGCATAAAGCACAGGATTGTTACAACCTTTACCCATACCCACCCGCCCTTGGGAAAGTATTGCAATGGATTTCATTTTTGAGCTCCGAGAACATAGAGTGGGCACGATGGTATTTGGACTGTTATTGACAGATTTATCAAGCAAGCTCATTTCATTCCAGTGAAGAAAACAGTCAAGCTGGATCACTTAGCGAGACTGTGTTGTCAGATTGCATGGCATGTCTGAGACAATTGTCTTCGACAGAGACCCAGATTCACGAGCTTGTTTTGGAAGCCTACAAATGATAGTCCAAATCCCATCATTGCCTGTTTGCGTCCTTGGAAGATCAAAGATAAAGTCCATTGCTATGCTTTCCCATGGCCTATCTGGGATCGGCAATGGCTACAACAATCCCGGTTGCTTTTGTCTGTCAAATTTGACTTTTTGGCATACTAAACATGATCTTACAAATGTGTCAACATCTTGACGTAAAGTTGGCCAATAGAAGAATGCCTCAACCCCTTTCACTGTCGCATCAATTCCACGATGCCCAGCATAAGGTGGAGCCTGACTTTCCATCAAAATCTTTGGCCGTGACTGTCTAGTAACGCATAACTTTCCATGCATCATGAGAAAGTCATTCTTAAGCATATAGTGCTCATGATGTTGCCCATCAACAAGCTGGTCATAGATCCTTGCAAAATCTGAATCTTCAACATATTGTGTCTTCATTTCGTCTAGTTCACAATGATACGGAATTGACACTGCTGAAATTTGGGGCTTTCGTGACAACGCATCAGCCACCACATTCTTTTTCCCTTACACATGCACAATCTGAAAATGGAACATTGACAAGATGTTTGCCCATCGCATGTGCTTCTCAGACAACTTTGTCTGTGTGAGAAATATCGCAAGGTTTGATGATCCGTTTGGACAACAAAATCAGCCCCTAGCAGATAGTGTTTCCAACTAGTGAGAGCATGAATTACTGCCAGCAATTCTTTCTCATAGACTTGCAAGTTCCTTTCAGTCTTCAAAAGAATTCTGCTCTCATATGCGACTACTCGGCCATTCTGCATTAGAACTGCACCAAGACTATGGCCACACGCATCACACTGAACCACAAAAGGTTTTGAAAGATCTAGCAAAATGATTACCGGATCTAAAGTCAGCTTCTCTTTCAAGTGTTTGAACGCTAAAATTTCCTTGGCTGTCCACTTGAAAGTAACTCCTTTTCCTTGTAGTGCATGGAGTGGAGAAGCAATCTCAGCAAAATTTCGGATGAACCTCCTGTAGTAGGAACATAAGCCTAGAAAGCTTTGAATGTCATGTACGGATTTCAAGTCTGGCTATGACCTAATTGCTTCCACTTTAGCGGGATCCATGCGTACCCCATCCTTTGAAACAATGTGCCCAAGTGAATTTCTTGCAAAAAGAATTCACTCTTCTTCGCATTAATGAGTAGCCTGTTCTTACGTAACTCATTGAAAACTGCAGTCAAGTGATCCCTATGCTCCTCTTCGGACTTCGAATAGACAATCATGTCATCAAAGAAGGTACCCACGAAGTTTCTATGTGGTCTAAAAATTCTGTCCATCATTCTATTAAAAGTGGCAGGAGCATTTGTGAGACCAAATGGCATGACAAGAAACTCATAAAGACCAAATGTTGTCCTGAACGCAGTCTTATAGACATCTTCTGGCCTAATGCGTATCTGATGGTAGCCACTCTTTAGGTCTATTCTTGTAAACAATGACGCTCCCTCAAGCCGATCAAGAATGTCATCTATCCTCGGTATGGGGAACCTGTTCTTGATGGTATTCTTATTCAAGGCGCGATAGTCAATGCACATGCGCCATGAACCATCCTTCTTCTGCACTAAGAGTACGGGCGAACAAAAAGGGGATGAACTGGGCTGAATCAACCCCTTCTCTAAAAGCTCGTTGAACTGACTCATAATCTCTTTCTGCTGGGCTGCACTAACCCAGTATGGTGGTCTATTCGGTGGACTAGAACCCGACACAAGATCTATGGTATGATCCTCGGGTCTCTTAGGAGGTAACTCCCCTAGCAAAGAGTCCGAAAAACAATCACTAAAACCACTCAAAAAAGTTGACCTGTCTATATCTAAGGTAGACAAATTAGATACAACTTGAGGTACTTCTTTTGCAAAGATCAAGTACGCAGAAAGATGATTCTTTATTACAGATGAAATAGCAGAAGCAAAAACAACTGGAACAGACTCGCCTTTAAGCTTTACATCAAGGACATGAGTCTTTCCTCTATGTACAAGGGTAGTCTTTTTGTTGTAAGTATCCACCATAGCATGCAACCTGTAACACCATGGGATACCCAGTAACACATCACAGCCCTCAAGTGGCATAATATGAAATTCTTCCGCATCCACATAGCTCTGAATGTGCAGACGAAGCTTTCCCAAAATGGGAGTAACGGGCTCTGAATGACCTGGGCATACCAAACCTGCTTCCCCTGTCATACCCATCTCCTCTGCACGAATGCCCAACTTTGATGCCAATTCTGGTGATATGAAATTTGCACGGGCTCCGGGATCAAAGAAAACCAGCACTGTTTGGTCTCTAACTTTGCCCCAAGCTCTGCACAGCTCCGTGGCATCTGTGTTTGGCTGGTCTACAACCAAATCTGGAACAAGTCCTGCACTTGGCTTTGGCTTCTTCCCTTCATGGTCTGAATTGTCATCCTTATCCTGTGACTTCTTCTGTGGGCATTCATTTGCAAAATGTCCTTCCTGTTCACAAATGTAGCATTTCTTGGCCTCCCTAAGAGCTTTCCTTTCTTCAAAGGTTTTGCCAAAAAAATGCCTTTTTTTTTCCTCGTCCCGAAGAAGACTTAGACTGCTTCTTGGACGTATCACCTTCTTCAGTGGAGGGCTTCTTTGTGGGAGGCTCAGAAGGCTTTGCTGCAACATTGCCCTTGGCTGAAAACTGTTTGCCCTGGGACCCTTTCTTGTGGCTATTAAATCCATCGGAATCTCCTTTCGACAGATTGCTGGCCACTCTTGCATTCTCTATCAACTGAAACATATTCATGACAGTAGTCTTTGTGCAATAGTCCCGATTTTCTTGGGCAATCCGCAACAGTACTTCTCAATTTGTTCTGACAATGGCACAAACCTGTAAGAGGTGACTGGCAACAGTGCGGCCCAAAATTGTTAATTGTACTCTTCCAGATTCGCACACTGTTTAGCATTCAACTCGTGCCATTCTGTCATCACATCCACATCGAAAGTGTTTGTCAACCATGCAGGCGCAAAAAGCTGTTTGAATTGGACCCACGTTGTTGGGGCTTAACCCTGGTTCAACAATGCAATCCACCATTGAAGCGCATTCCCTTTCAAGAAAGTGGCAGCCTTGCGTATCTTTGAAGATTCCGTGAAGTTTCCTCCACCATAAGCTGCATCGAACTACTGTATGAAGGTCAAAGCCTTCAATTGATCCTCAGTTCCTCTGAAAGTTTCAAACTTCACTCCCTGCCCACCTTCCTTGTAATCCTTAAGCTGACTCAAAGGAGCCACATTATCATAAACAGGTGCCTGTTTAACAGCTGTTTAACAGGGGTGCTCCATGATTAATCATTCCAGCACTCGCATCAACTGTTTTACCTGTGGTATCTGCATTTGGTACGTATGGCTGCGAAAAACCAACCATACCAAATTGTAAAAACCAGCCATACCAAATTCAGGTACTTGGTCTCTCTTCTCTGCCATATCGACAAGCTCTGTGTTGCTTTCACCCACAACAATCCACGCTGCACTTTTTGAAGAAAAAGTGACTATCCCGTCGATGGAACCATTTAACAGGCCTGTACAACGTAGAGGGCGATACTATTTCAATTACCTGTTAACTTTACACAAAGCCCTGAGAAGGGAAGAGAACACAGTTGCGTCCAGCGAATAGAATGTCACTGCGCACACGAGACCGACACCTTGTAGGCCCCAAAGATTGGCGCCCCTTTCGGTATTTCTTTATTCAAATTAAGGTAGACGATCCGACCACTTAGCACAAGCTTTCACAAAGCTGTCCAAACCTGGCGAGGGCTGAAAACGCAGGTGTTCGACCTAATTTTGGCAGCATAACGACGCAAAAACCCCTGTAGGTCAAAAACACCTGTCTAGGATGGATTCCCTCGCTATCTGGAAGCTTTCTGGTGAGCTGTCACAGAAATTCAGCGGGCTGTAATTCCCTGTTTTTCACTGCCGGGTGCCCAAAAGCCTGTACACGCATCCCAAGGCTCTCACGAGGCTCCCCCGGTGTTCCCTTGCAGTTTAGGTGCGAAATCCTAAACCTGCAGAAAAACACAGCAGACTGTAATTCGCTGTTTCGGATCGTTTTTAGCGGAGCGAACATGTCTACGCGCGTCCCGAGGGCTCCCGCACGCAATGGGACAGTTCCCCTGTGAATTGGACGAGTTTTCACGCGAGAACTCTCTCCGAACTCGCAATCTTTCGCGATGGAACTGTGCGTACCTGTGGGGGATTAGCAATTAGCTAATCCGGTTCCTGTTCAGAAGGCTCTTGCCTTGGCAAACGCGCATAAAACCCCAGAACTGTACATGTTCATCTGAGTAGCCCATCTAGTGGGGCATTACCATATGTGCCAAAGGGGAGAGAGAGATGCACGAGAGCAAATCATCGCGCTACATGAGACAGAGGAGAAGGCAAGCTTTCCATTAAAGCTGTAGACCTGCACCCACTACTCACACACACACTGTAGGTCACTTATGAGTCAAATCAGCCTCCTCTCTCAAATTGGGCGCCCCCTCTTGCTGATGGAAGTGGAAAACTTCACCAGGAGCCGCCATGTGTCCAGTTTGCCCCTTTTGAGTTAATTCTCTAGTTCCCACTGACTTATAAAGTTATAAGTGACTTTCCGAGTGGCCCAGACTTCATTTGGCGCGCACAGGCTTCCATACTCATCAGAATTCAGTGCTAATTGGCCCAACCTCCCAGACTGACCGACCCAGACTCCCGCTGTGAGAAACCTATTCGGCCGCAGCCGTTTCACACTGGCCATGCAATGTCCACTTGCACCTTTTCAAGGGTTCCGGGGAAAACAAGTAAAAATAAAAATAAATAAAAATACCTAGTACTTATTTACGGAAGGCAACAGGAAAAATACACCTCCTGATGACAGCCATATCATCTTCTGAGCCTCTCGCTTTTTTCATCCTTGACTTCGAGAAAGCATACGATCGTGTGGAGTGGGACTTTCTCGAAGGATCTTTAGCCAGGATGGGTTTCCCTTCGAGATGGATCTCAGGCATTTCCGCTCTCTTCAGGACTGCCAGTAGTGCTATTACTATTGGTGGCCGTGTAAGTCGCAGTTTTGAGCTTTCTCGATCTGTCCGTCACGGATGTCCTCTAGCAGCATATCTGTATCTGTTTGTAGGAGAGACTATGTCCGACTTTCTTCGTGCTCAGAGTCATGCATTTTGTGGATTGACCATGCCAGTACCGACAGCTCCAGACCTTATCGATCAGGAGTTTGCTGATGACACTATGCTCATGTGACGCTATTTGCTAGCTGCTCTTGATGCCATGCAGGAGGCCCTAGAGGTTTTTTGCATTGCCGGTGGTACACGCATTAACTGGCATAAATCCTATGGGTTACTGGTTGGCAGTGATGACATACCTACTTGGGGGGTAGCTGATGGTTTCACATGGCTGCAGCCGAGTCAGACATGCAGATATCTGGGCTTTCAGGTTGGATTCGATGTTACCTCACAGCAGCAGTTTGCACCCGTACTACAGTCTATTCGCAAGAAGCTATGCCATTGGTCTTCACGTCATCTGTCGTTGGTTGGCCGTGCATTGGTCGCCAACCAGGTCATTTTGGCTACAGTATGGTATACGGCTTCTTGTTGGATGTTACATTCTGGTGTGATAGCTCCGCTCTGCCGCCTAGTGTGGAACTTTTTATGGAGTGGCACAGATGGGACTACTGATACCCGTGCTCGAGTTCGCTAGTCCACGATTATTCGTCCTAGGTCAGAGGGAGGCCTTGGCAATATTGATCCAGAGTTACAGAGCCGCGCCCTTCTTACCAAGCTTATTGTTCGGGGACTTTTTCTCGGACAAGAACCTTGGAAGATGCTTCTTCAGGCCGCTCTTTGCGCAGTGACTCCACGACTCGGCACTAGAGATGGTCATTCTTGGCATACAGGGTATCGTTTTCTCTTTACGGATGCCCCTTTGTCCACCACCTCCCTCTCACCCTTCATCAGATCGCTCCTTCAGATTTGGTTTCCATGCGACGGGCTATCATACGCTTACCTCCCTCATGTCGTGAGGAGATTGAGCGCCAGCCTCTCATTTCGAATGCTGCAGTTCTTGATTCTTCGGTTAATCCACCCCGTCAGCTTGGAGAGAGGACTCACATTGATTAGGCTGCCTGGGACACTAGCCCTGCTGCCTCTATGCGGTTGTTTCATGAGACACGTATGCTGGATGCTGATTTTGTGGCAAAACATTATGACATTGGTCGCGAGGTGACTGATAGACTGGTTGAGATTGATTCCACCGTTCCTTCACAGTGGGATGCAGTCATGAGAGGCACGGTTCAGATGCCTCCCCATTGTGGCTGGGAAGGCCTCTTTGCTCAGAGCACTCTCTTATTAGTTCGTTTAGACACCATGCTGTTCACAGTTGATACTGACCAGTCTCAGGGGATTCATGCTAGATTGACATATGATGCCACCTCTCCGCACCTTGTCCTTCCCGGCGCTCGATGGGAGGCCATCAGAGTAGTTGGCTCCCGCGGGAAGCGTCGTTGTGTTGACCCCCGTTTCGCTTCCGTTGATGCTGCACTTTGGAGGCTTTGGGTGTGGGAGGGTCGTGCCTTATCTCAACTTTATTGGGACCTAGGAGAGTGGCATTGGCCTCACTCTGACCCCACCGGTGCACCTGTATCCTTCTTTGAGTACACTGTCAGGATTGGACGGTTAGCATTGATGAGACAGCAGCCAGAGCAGCCCACTCGTATGCGTTTCTGGTTACATTCAGGCCTCTCTCATGCCTATCTGCAGCAGTTTTGGTCTGCCATCTGGGATTTACATGCGGCTCGTCGGTGGATGATTGCACATGCGGGACTTCCAGTTGGGACTTGGCTAGCTACTATGGGTCATGATCCGTTATGTACTCGCTGTCCTTTGCGACTACTTGAGTCACCTGCATACTGTCTTTGGTCATGCTCGGCTTCCCATGTAGTGTGGCTTGCAGTTTGCTTTCTACTTAGCAGAGCAGGTGTTCAGCATGGATTTCTTACTTGGGGATCTGTCTCATGGTTGATGCCGATGCCCGGCCCCCATCTTTTCTACGAGGGCTCAGACACAGATCCAGCCTTTATGCTTACCTCGGCTGGTTATCGGCGAGGGACTTTGGCTATGCTACCACAGATTGCTTGGCAGGGGGATTCTCAGACACGTGATGAAGTTTTTTCAGTCATCACTAGTATTACACTATGGAATGTTTGGAGAGCTCGTTGTCTTCACATTCTAAGTGCGGCTCCACAGCCCCTTCAGGATACCCTCACTGCCATTTGGTTGGACATCATTCACACCCCAATTTGGCAGTGGGATTCTTCCTCAGGTGCATCTCGAGCAGCCGAGGCTCGCCGATTTGCCTTCCTTCGGCGTTGGGCACGATCCCCACTCTTCTTCACACTTACAGGTGGCTAGATTACGTGGCATTATGCTCCTCGGTGGTTTCTCCTCCACTCGTCTCACCGACCGGCGACCACCATGAGATTGTTCTAGTTGAGTTGTCACTATAGTGGCTCTCCTCCTTACATTCAACTTGTACACCCCACGTGATAGGCTATTTTGGCATCCGTTGGGGATTATATTGTACTCAGTAATATACAGCCCTGACTTTTTCCAAAAACGAGAGAGAGAGAGAGAGAGAGAGAGAGATAAAATGTTATATTGAACGTCTTCAAAAGGCCAAAATGACCTATGAGACCAAATTGATACAATCTTGGTGAATCTAATACAATATCTGGGTACAAAAAAAATTTGAAGTAAAGTGAAAAACTAAAATCTTGCTAGATGTGAACTAAGCAGCTAGGTGGAATTGTGTGGGATATGAGTAGGGGGGTGAAAGTAGTGACTTGGGGCTAATACAACACAATGTGGGTGTGCGTGTGGGAATATATTTTGTGAGAGCTGGTACAAAGGCTGAAACAAGATGAGCAGGGTGTACAATCCTCGAAAGAGCTAAATCATAAGAGATACATCATCGGTCGCTGGCGGATCTCATCAATCTAATCGGGTGTCGTGCATGCCGGGCCAAAGTGATCCGAATCCTCTGATGCAGCCTCCGTCGATGTCCTCCGTAGTCATGGGCGTCTAGATCTCCCTAGCTCGGTCGCTCGAGCTGTCACAAACTGGTGACGTGGCAGATCCTCGGATACACATAGCCTGCGACGGGAAATGCCATGTGGCACCAGGCACAGAAAACGCGCGGACAAGTTGATGTGGCAGAGCAGTACAGACCTCCGCAAAATTCGTTGATTGCTGACGTGGCAGGATCTCCGCAAAACGCATTGAGTTGCTGACGTGGCAGTATGTAAGGATTTCCGAAAATTACGTTGGCCAGCTTTTGGGCATAATGCTTTTGAGTTATAGAAGCTTTTAATTAAAAGATTTTGGGGCTCTGCTTTTGGGCATCCCTTGTAAGAATAAATAAGTCTTTTGGGCCTCATTACTCAGAGCATCTGGACGCAAAGTCTGAGTGTGAGTTCTTGCTGACTCTCTTCTACTTTGCCCACAGATTAATATAAAAAGAAATACCAAAAGGGGAGTCAAGTCTTTGGGGCCAATACCTCTTGACACGGAACTACGCCCGGCCGTGTCGTCTTTTGTGAACTGTTTTAAAGTGAATCTTTGTTGTGTCGTGGTAGAATCTAGACTTGGGGTGTCCAAGTTTGTTACAATGGTATCAAAGCACAGAAAGATTCTTCTTCTACGGAGGATATGATCCTTTTTGCAACGCGCACAGTTTTTGGGAAAGAATCTTCGTGCCCTGACCCCGGACTTATTAGCCACTCCCACCCTTCATACATCGCGCATCGGGCGCGCTCCCGTCTTCATCGCACTATTTTACAGGGCATAAAGCCATAAAGAATCCCAGATTACACATGGGTTCTCGTGGAGAATTTGACAGAGATGACACGTCTCAGTGGGAAGGCAAAGAAAATTTGAAAATCCGGCGCGAGAACTGAAGAAAAGAATGAAGATTTGGGCAAATTTTTTTCGACGAACTCCAGGGACCCGAGATTGGCAAAACATGTAACAGACTTGGACACTCCAAGTCAAGAATCAACCGCGACAGCACCAAATAACCACTTCAAAACAATTCACAAATCACAATAGATTTGCACTGGCCCGGCGGAGTTCCGTGCCTAGAGATATTGGCCCCAAAGACTGGCGCCCCTTTCGGTATTTCTTTTTATATTAATCAGATCAAAGTACAAGAGTGTGGCTAGGGTTTCACTCTCAGACTCTGCGTACAGATGCTCTCAGAAGTGAAGCCCTCTCCACATATTTAAAGGTATAAGGGATGCCCAAAAGCAGAGCCCCAAAAGCTTTTAAAATCAAAAGCAGTAGTCCTCTCTCTCTCTTTAGAGAGTCTTTTCTTTTTTTATATAAAAAAAAGCAAGCTCTCTCTCTCCTTCATGGCGTGTGGACCAAAAAGCAACGCCCAAAAGCTGTCAGCGCGTTTTGCGACGCAATTTCCGGAAAGCTCCTGCTGCCACGTGGCACCTCGGCAGAAATTAGGGTTTGCTGTCAGAAATTAGGGTTTCACAAAAATTAGGGTTTCTGGCAGTTATTTAGGGTTTGCAGGGATTTTAGGGTTTCAGCCTCAAATTAGGGTTTCAGCTACCCATAGCCACGTCATCACTTTGTGACAAAACACCTGAAGAATTATCCGATTGATAAGATTTACTCGAGATGGTGTGTGGCCATTGCTTCTCCTCTCAGGTAGGGAGGAAAGCCGAAAAGACAGACGAGTGCAGAAAAGCGGAACCTGTACTCGCAGAAAGAGATGGACAAGAACTCTTGAAAAGAAGCACTTCTATAGAGCCAACCAATATGACTTCCTTGAAGACGAGCAAGAAAACAGAAGCATTTAAAGAAGGTGGAAAGTCGATAAAATTCGAATCCTTTTTTGGATTCCGAGATGCTCCGAGGGCTTTGGCCTTCATCCAGCAGTTTGACACAGCCTTCTCTAGAGGGCACTACTTAGAGCATTCCAAGATCAGGAGGGCTGCATCTTTTCTAAAGGGAAATGCTCGAACATGGTGGTCCACTCTTCTTCTGAGGAAGGAAGTTCCAGTCAAGTGGTTGAAATTCAAAAGGCTCATTATTTCTTCTTGGCTTACCCGGGAGTATGAACGGGATGTAAGAACCGCTTGGAACCATCTTCGGATGACCAAGGGAGATTCTTTAGGTGCTTATTGCGAGAGATTTTGGGACTCTTTTCTACCAACCTCTTCATTTAAGAAGGTCACCTTTTAGGAACAAATTGAGCAGTTTTGTTGCGGTCTCCTTGCAGAGATCTGAGACTATTGTCCTGAACAAAAGTCGAATTCTATCCAAGAATTAATGGGTCATCCGAAATGGGGTTTCTCGATACATTCGGGGAGTTCCACTTACCCCACTTATGATGTCACAAACTGTAACAAACTTGGATATCCCAAGTCAAGATTCTATTGCGACACAGCAGAGATTCACTTTAAAACAGTTCACACTTCACAATTAGGTTGACACAGCCGGGCGTAGTTCCGTGCCTAGAGATATTGGCCCCAAAGACTGGCACCCCTTTCGGTATTTCTTTTTGTGTTAATCTGTGTTCAAAGTACAAGAGAGTGGGTAGGTGCTTACTCTTAGACTCTGCGTCCAGATGCTCTGAGAAGTGAGGCCCTACCCACTTATTTATTGGTTACAAGGGATGCCCAAAAGCAGAGCCCCAGAAGCAGTAATCCAAAAGCTTCTCAAAAATAAAGCAACCGAGCCAAAAGCTGCCATAAAATTCAGCCAACGTAAATCTGGGAAATCCGTCCGCTTTGCCACATCAGCACCTCCGTGAAAAGCGGATTTCCGTACACTGTGCCATGTCAGCCAGTCAGCGCGTTTTGCATCGGAAATTCCGGGATTTTGTACTGTAGCCATGTGAGCCTTCCACGTGTCATCCCGGTCAGTCGGGGTGTGTATTTGGGGCAGTGCCACGACACCAGTTTGTGACATACCCCCCTCTTGAAAGCATTGTAATCGCCCTCGATTACGCTTGCAAAACAGACAAAAGCCATAAACTGTCTTAGCACACACTGACTGTTAGTACCGACGCACTAGGAACAACACATCTAGCACATGTGCCAATCGACAGTCACATCACAGGACATCACTTGACATCACATAACAAATCACATTCAAAATTTATTCCAAATTTCAGACCATGATTAATCGGCAACGTATTTAGCAATCGCATCCAGTCGGGACCTCATAGATGCCCGATTAACTAATTCTTATTGCAATCATGTCTATAGAGATTTATGAAACCGAAATGCTGCAATCATTTCGTCTTTCAGTTCCTACGCTCAAACAAGTCAAGTACAAATCAATTAGTATCATTTTCAGGAATTCCAGTTCATAAAGTCATTTAGCAGAATATTGTTAGCCCAACATTATCCCTGAAACCCAAAGGGACATCAATGACTCTATATCAAAAATCGGGGCAATCTGTCGACAAAGGAGCAGAGTGACTCTCCTCTTGTGCAAACCCGCTGCACTAGATTCGCCCATGCTGAAATCGCGGTTCTATCGGAGTAGACTATGCTAAACCGAATGCTTCAAGGTAAAGGTTCACAATCTGAGGAGTATCTGCTAGGTCCTCCTCCTCCATCCACTTCGCATCCAATGCACAATAGTTCTTGAATTTAACCAAGAACCGCCTCATCACTTTACCTTTAATCTTTCTATCTTTATGTGCCAGTATCTGTTCTGGAACGAGTATCTCCTTGCTTTCCTTCACTTCGGGTTGCGCATCTGGCTCCTCATCATCGGGCACATCGCCTTTAAAAGACTTCAAGAGACACATGAAAAGCATTGTGAATTCTCCAAGTATCGGGCAGCTTCAGTCTAAAGGAGACATCATTTATCTTTTCTTTTATCTGGAAAGGTCCATAGTATCTCATGCTAAGCTTTGGAAAAAGCCGCTCCTTTCCCTTTTTCTTTCTCAGGCGTGCCTTCTCAAAACGTAAGAGCACCCAATCGTTCTTCTTTAATTTCAAATCGCGACGGTGTCGATCTGTTGCCTTCTTGTATCTTTTTTGAGATTTCTCTAACGCCTCCCGGACCAAGTCCAAGTCCCTAGTGAACTGGTCGGCTTCAAAAATCTTATCTTTCGTGCTTAGGAAGGGTGGAACCTTCGTAGCACCTTCAATAATCTCAAATGGCGCCTTCCCTGTCGTAAGACTTCAATAAATCTAGTACGACTGAATTTGCAATCTCAGATTGCCTATTTGTCTGTGGGTGGAAAGATGACGAGAACTGCAGCAGTGTGCCAATGTTCTCTCAAATAGCCTTCCAAAACAAACTCGTGAATCAAGGATCTCTGTCAGAGACTATTGTCTTAGGCATGCCATGTAATCTGAATATCTGGGTAATGAACAATCTCCCTAAATGAGCCGACTGGACTGTTTTCTTCACTGGAATGAAATGAGCTTGCTTGCTAAATCTGTCAATAACAGTCCAGATACCATCGTGCCCACTCTGTGTCTTCGGGAGATCAAAAATTAAATCCATTGCAATACTTTCCGTGGGGCGGGTGGGAATGGGTAAAGGTTGTAACAATCCCTGTGCTTTATGCCTGTCAAACTTGACCTTCTGGGATACCAAGCAACTATGTACAAAATCGTCCACGTACTTCTTGAGTCTCGGCCAAAAGAAGTATCGCTCCACACCTTTCAAGGTGGTATCAATGCCGCGGTGACCCGTAAATGGTGGACAATGGCATTCGGTTAGAACCTTTTCCCTTAGCGGCTGTGTAGCGCACAACATCGTTTTCTTCATCAAGTAGCCATCCCGAATGGAATATCCCGCTACTACCTACCCATTCTGAATACATTTTGCAAAATCTGGATCTGTGGCGTACTGATTGACCATGTCCTTGAAGCTTTGATGATGAATCGCAAAAATAGCCAAGACCAACGGCTTCCGGGACAAAGCATCTGCCACCAAGTTCTTCTGTCCTTGCACATGGACAATCTCGAAGTGAAACTGTGACAAGATGTTAGCCCACCGCATCTGTTTTTTCGATAGCTGCTTCTATGACAAGAAGTAGCGTAAACTCTGATGATCAGTGAAGACCGTTAAATCGGCTCCGAGTAGGTAATGTCGCCACCGAGTAAGAGCATGGATAACCGCCAAAAGCTCTTTCTCATATATCTGTGTTGTCAACTCCAGCCTTGAAAACAATCGGCTCTCATAGGCAATGACATGGCCTTCTTGCATTAAGACCGCACCCAGACTACGACCACAAGCATCACAATATACTTTGAATGACTTCTTTTGCAAATCCGGCAAAGTCAAGACTAGTCATGTAGTCAAGTTCTCTTTCAAAGTTTGACAGGCAGTCACCTTTGTGGGTCCCCACGAGAAAGGGACTCCTTTTTGTGTCAAGATATGCAAAGGGGAAACAACCTTTGCAAACTTTCTAATGAACCGTCGGTAGTAAGAACATAAGCCCAAGAAGCTTCTAACTTCATGGACATTCTTCAAATCGGGCCAATCACGTATAGTCTCAGTCTTGGCCGGGTCCATTTGTACTTCTGCTGCTGAGACGATGTGTCCCAGAAAGTGTATCCCCGATAAGAAAAATTCACTCTTCTTGGCATTGATCACCACTTGTGATCTTGCAATGCCTGCAAGACCTGTATCAGATGTTGTCCATGTTCTGCCTCATCCTTGGAGAAGATGTAACAAACCTGGACACTCTTAGTCAAGATTCTACCACGACACCATAGAGATTCACCTCAAAACAATTCACAGTTCACAATTGATTTGACACTGCCCGACTGAGTTCCGTGCCTAGAGATATTGACCTCAAAGAGTGGCGTCCCTTTCGGTATTTCTTTTTGTATTTATTTGTGTTCAAAGTACAAGAGAGTGGGAGGGTTCTCACTCTTGGACTCTGCGTCTAGATGCTCTGAGAAGTGGGAGCCCAACACCTATTTATTGGTTTACAAGGGATGCCAAAAGCAGAGCCCCAAAAGCTGCCATCTTTTAAAAGCATTAAAGAATAAAGCAAAAAATTTTCCCAAAGCTTCCTAAAACCTTGCGTAGATAAAAAACTGAGAATCCGTACAACTTTTCCGTACATACTGCCACGTCAGCTTGTTTTCAGAATTCTCACCGCAAATCCCGCCGCAAATCACGGGTTTTCGTACGGCATGCCACGTCAACAAAATTGCGTAATTTCCGGGAGCGGGCCATGCCGAGGAGGGTTTGTGTATCTGCAGCCCATAACATGCCATACCACGTCACCGGTTTGTGACATACCCCATTGTAATCGCCCTCAATTACGCCTGCAAAATAGACAGAGGCCATAAACTGTCTTAGCAGACATTGATTGTTAGTACCGACGCACTAGGGAAACACATCTAGCACATGTACCAATCAACAGTCACATCACAGGACATCACTTGACATCACATGACAAATCACATTCAAAATTCATTCGGATCTCAGACCATGATTAATCGGCAACGTATTTAGCAATCGCATCTAGATCCACTCAGGACCTCATAGATGCCCGATTAACTAATCCTTATTGCAATCACGTCTATCGAGATCTTTCAAACCGAAATGCTGCAGTCATTTCGTCTAATCAGTTCATACACTTAGACAAGTCAAGAACAAATCAGTATCATATTATCGGGAATTCTAGTTCATAAAGTCATACAGCAGAATACTGTCAGCTCACAGTATCCCTAAAACTCAAAAGAGACATCAGTGACTTTAGTATCAAAAATCGGGGGGGGGGGGGGGGGCAATCTTATGCTCCTGTACTAGCAATATATCCACAGTGCCCACTACATGAGCGTGTAAATCTCTGCGAAGTAAAAGCTTACGGGAACCTTTTACCCGAGAAGTCTGTAAACCATTAGCATTCCAAGAAACTACATGTAAATCCATAGACTGCATGAAAGAGTTTGAATAGCATATGACTAACTGCGCATCTTCTTGGAGGCAGCTGGGCCATCCAAGGGGTGAGCTTCAGGCGGTAGGAAAGCTACCCGCAAGCCCTCTCTAAGATATGGTGTCTCATTGCACCAACTGCGGACCTCAGCTTGTTTACATTGCATTACCAATGCTGCAGCTTTGACACCCCAAATGCGCATAGACATAGGAAGCACCACATTTGAGGATACATGAATGACCATAGGCAATGAATAGCAAGCATAAACATCACTCCACTCCATAGCACCAATACATGAAGGGTAGTGAGGAGACAAAACATCAGGAGCGGAAGTAGACAACAATAAATGAAGCTGAGCCATAGTCTGTGCGTGCACAAAATGTAGAGCCTAATCCTCGGACCATTCCTGAGCAGTGTGGAATGGAAGGAAAAAGGAATGGGTAGGCTGAGAGCGACTGCCTATTAAAGAGGGAACACAACCTGTCTTGTGATGCATAAGATAGAGCTGCACCCGCAATGGCCCTTCTGTGTCTCCGCACATCTCAACCCGATGAGTGCCCCAGGAAAGAGGGCAAGAGCTGAGACGTAAGTATGAGCTGTTGAGAAAGGGGGAGGATCAGAAGGCGGAGGGGGGAGAGTAAGGGCGAGAGGAAGAGGAGGAGAAGGGAGAGGTAGTAGCGGTGAATGATCCATCTGCATGGGAACAGGGACCTCGGGAAGAGGGGAAGGAGCGGGCGGGGGAACTGCAGGTGAAGGAGAAGCTGGTAACAGAGGTAAGTGATCCTGTCGCGAAGAAGAAGAATGGCGAGGAGATGCAGGGGGTAAGGGGGTGGTGGAAACTTGAGAGGGAGCAGGAGAGGTAACACTGGGAGCTGGCTGTGTTGTTGGTTGCTGACGAGGACGGAAGGAATGATTACGACCCACTGTTTGCCATGCTGCCTCAGTGTCAGCTGAAGCGGAGGGAGGAACATGGAGGGCCGGAGCTCGAGGAGCGCCTGTAGGCTGCTGAGGTGCTTGAGTAGTAGATGGGAAAGGAGGAGGAACCGGCTGTTGACGCTGACCACGTGCTTGAACGTGACCGCCACGGACCGGCTGTTGTTGCCGCCGATGTCGTGGCAAGGTGGGGCAATCTCGCGCCAAGTGTCCCATCTCGTGACAGCGTAAGCACTGTCCTGGGCGGCCAATGACTACCATGCGGAGAGAGTAGTCTCAATCGCGCACAGCCACAGTAACTCTATCTGGTAATGAAGTATCCCCAAACACCAAGACCAATAGCTTTTGAAACAGTTTGCTTTTGAGTTTAACTGCTTTTGGGGCTCTGTTTTTGGGCACCCCTTGTAAGAATAAAAGAGTCCCAAGGGCCTCACTCTTCAGAGTATCTACACGCAGAGTCTGAGAGGGGAGGACCCTGCGGGAGTTGTACTTTGCTCAAAGATTAATATAAAAGAAATACCGAAAGGGGCGCCAGTCTTTGGGGCCAATCTCTCTAGGCACGGAACTACGCCGGGCCGTGTCGACCGAATTGAACTGTGATTTTAAAGTTGTGAAGTATTTTAAGTGAATCTCTCTTGTGTCACGACAGAGTCTAGACTTGGGGTACCCAAGTTTGTTACAGTGGTATCAAAGCACGCCCGATTTCTCTCCTACTCGGAAATCTGATCCCTTATCTCGCGACACTTATGGATTCTGAAAAGAATCAGTCGACTTCTTCTGAATCCGTTGATGCGAGAGGAGACCACGCAGTAGATTTAAACGAATTAACAAAAGAAGAGTCAGGCCACCTCGGCCTACTCAGTATGAACTTCAAGGGATGCAGCGTTGACAGCAGGTTGACGAGTGCACAAAGCAGATGATTCAATTTGTGAAAGACCCTCAGTTTGCAAAAATTTTGTCTCAGCAATCCATCGCTGAAGCACACTCAGTGGCAAAAAGCCACCGAGCCACCAATCAAACCGACAATCAAGAAGCCTCCTACCTCGAGAATGTTTACTGAAGAAGAACTCCATGATGCGGTCCAGGCCCAAATCAATCAACTTCTAAACATGAAGAAGCCGTCGGAAAAGCAACTGAAGAAACGTAACAAGGGAACTAATTTCCCCTGTTACTTGAGTCAAAAATCTCTATAGACATGATCGCAATATGGGATTAGTTACTCCGATATCAGTGAGGTCCGGAATGGATCTAGATGCGATTATTAAATACGTTGCCGGCAGTCATGGTCTGAGGTTTGGAATGAATTTTTCTGTGATTTGTCATGTGATATCCTGTGATGTCATGTGATGTAACTGTCGTTTTGTACAAGTGCTAGATGGGTCGAGTCTAGTGCGTCGGTACCAACACTCGCTTTCTACTAAGACAGTTTATGGCCTCTGTATGTTTTTGCAAGCGTAATCGAGGGCGATAACAATTCTTTCAAGAGGGGGGTATGTCACAAATTGGTGACGTGGCAGAGCCACCCGAACAAATATACACACGTGTTGACGTGGCAGTACGACGGCTGACATGGCATACAATACGGCATTCCGCGATTTGCGCTGACAAGTGATGACGTGGCAACCTATACAGATTTTTGCAAATTGTGCTGATGCTTTTTCTGCCAGCTTTTGGGACCAATAGCTTTTGGAACAGTTTGCTTTTGAGTTTAACTGCTTTGGGGCTCTTCCTTTGGGCATCCCTTGTAAAAATAAAAGAACCCTAAGGGCCTTACTCTTAGAGCATCTGGACGTAGAGTTTGAGAGAGTGCGAGTTGTACTTTGCTCAAAGGTTAGAATAAAAGAAATACCGAAAGGGGCAACACTCTTTGGGGCCAATCTCTCTGGGCACAAAACTACACCGGACCGTGTCAACCAAATTGAAGTGTGATTTTGAAGTTGTGAAGTATTTTAAGTGAATCTCTCTCGTGTCGCGACAGAATCTAGACTTGGGGTGCCCAAGTTCGTTACAGAAAGTATGCTTTGTGTCACTTGAAAAGAAAATTGGCAATAACTCTATAGCATGTGCCAATGCATTTTATCTTTCATATGCTACAAGAGTAAAATCTAGCTTCCAGGGAGATAGACAACAAATGGTGTTGGTCATGTGGATAAATCATAGACATGTTGAGAAAATAGCACATCTTGAGATGAAAAGTGAAGGCATCGTGGAGTAATTACTCCCACTTGGTCCACGGTAAGGCTCTCCCAAGGTGTTCTCTAGGACAAGTGGCAAGTAAAGACCCCAATATATAAACCCCTAATGGGTGAGCTGCCTCTAAAAACATTACTGGGACTCAAGAAGTTTGTGGTCATAGCTACCTGTAATCCACATAGAATGTATAACATTGTGCCTAAATTTGCAAAGTCCTCTATCTCGGCTTGTGTAGCTTGTTACTCTAAAACTAGGCATCGCCAATCATGGGATAGTTGTGGTTCACGTTTGTTCCTAAAGACAAATCACCCGGAGGTCTTATGAAATAGCATAGTTTATCAGCCACACGATAACGTACACATTGTGTTAGCCCTTGATTTTCTCATTATGCACAAATAGAGCAATGCCATAAGATACCCTTCTCAACTCTATGGAAGCTCCTCAACTTTTAAGCCAGTAAAATTTTCATCCACGTTTTCAATAAAGACACCAAAGAGCTCTTGCAATGTTATGTCCAGCACATGGTTAAAACCCACTAATTACTTAAAGAAAAGAAAAAGGTAAATCCAAGACTCCAGAGTTGTCTCATTGTTTCTGGTAAAGGTTGCATTATGAAGGCCGTGAAGATGTCTACCAAATCCATGTTCAGAAATTCTGAAATATGAAGACCATTTCATTTTTAACCCACAAACCTTTTTCCATAGTTCTAAGATAACAAGATACGTGGGACATCCTAAGTCATACAGCCAACCTAATGGCCCTTGATGAAAGAAAACAAAAAATGAAGAAGTTGAATGAAGATGACGCAATGTGCAACAAAATCTAGTGTTATCTTCAGAGTTGAAAGTGATTGCATATGCGGTAATCATTGCTAAAGCTGGCCCATATGGAGGTTACTATGTACAAATTCACATGAATTTCATTTGCAACACCAGCTATGCAATCATGATTAAGACAGCAACAGAAGGAAAGACATTATATATTGCACAAGTAAATTGTGTGCAAGAGATTTTGGTTCTCAGTATGCTTTAGCTCTAACAATCACTAATATCATGAAGCTTTTGAATGCACTCCTCTAAAAATAATTAACAGGTTACTCTGGTAGTTCTAACCAGGTAAAATTCTACTCACTTTGTTAAACAAAACAGTATAAGTCATTATCAAGTGTTTCAAATCTACTTTGCAATGACAGCGTGTCATTCAGCCTTCAACCGATCCCCAAAAAACCAGATAGAAGCATCTCTTAAAAGTACAAGCTCAGAACCATACAAGCGACAGTCATTTGACATAGCCATAACATATGTACCTGCTCAACCTTGGATGTCGCTATGTGGACACAATGCCGTAGCTTGTCAACGATGAGTGGAGCCGGTTCTTCAGCAGCTGATGTCTCTAACCATTTTTGCAAAGAAGGCTCTTCGGCAGCGGATAGTGTTGCTGCCGCTGCACTCGTGCCGGCAGTAGCAAGGACTGCTTCTTCACATGGAGCCTCCATCTCTGCAGAAGCAGCAACAGAGTCCTGGAGGAGCGCATTCTGCTGTGCTTGAGCTCTCAAGAGCTCAATGTCTGCTTCATCAAAGAGGTCAAAAGGTTCTAGGAAAAGGTCCTCCTCGAAATCAAAAACAGCAAATCTGGCATCCTCGGATGAACCCGCCATTCTCATATATCAGCTAAACTGTGTCATCTTCTACCCTTACGACCCCTCTACAAACATCATCTTCTTCCAAGCTTGCACAGCAGGACTTTACCCTAATCTCTACTCTACAAATGGGGCCTTAATCAAAGGAAAACTCCAACCTTTTCCACAAGAGGTTGTTCTCACACTCTCTCTATTCCATGTGGGACATGTTAATGTACCTATATGTTGATGTACGTAAATATTTTTTGTAGCCAGAGGGCCCACCACAGGGGGAGGTGCTTATCCCTTCCAAATACAAGCTCGTGCGACCCGCCTACAGCAGGTTTGGCTCACTCTTACCAATGAACATATTGCAATGGCCAAAATTATCTCTAGATGGCTAACTAGTAAGCCCACGATTTGAAGCACCGCACTCGTGGAGGCTATTGAAGAAGTTGTCTTATGATCAGAGAAGCCCAAGTTGAGCTCGTTGGAATGGCGGCCTTCCAAGTGGGAGACACTTGGCCAAGCGCGTCCTCGTATAGGTAAATGGGTTGGGCCACATGCTTGTAGGCCGAGGCAAAGACCGGGTATGTCCCTCTTAATGGAGACCCTCTTACAAAAGTCATGGAGACCCTCTTAATTCTACCTTTTGCCTAAGTAGATAGGTTGGTGGCTATCGCTTTTGTCTCCTTACAGGCTGCACCAAGTTTCTAGATACTCTTCGAGCAAGGACTTCGGCAAGGAGCTCTCTCTCTCTCTCTCTCTCTCTCTCTCTCTCTCTCTCTCTCTCTCTCTCTCTCTCTCTCTCTCTCTCGCCTTTTCATTGGCTGTTACCTACGTCTCCCTATGCCATATGACTCGCTGCCTCACCAAAGGGGGAGTAGACACCCACCCGTAAATGAGATGCGAGGGGGCATTGGACACTCACAGGCAAATACCGAAAAGGAAGCCCTAGCGGACCCTCGGACAGGGGGGAGAGAGAGAGAGAGAGAGAGAGAGAGAGAGAGACAGAGAGAGAGAGAGAGCGCAATCGGCCTCTATTTCTTATTAGTGGTCGTAAGTGAGGCAGGAATAGTGTTGGACTTCAAAGAGGTGAGTGCGTCCACCTCTCTGCTTACTGACCCATAGCCGACCCACATACTATAATTATTTGTTATATATAATGATGTAAGTCTATTTGGCATATTTGCACCACTTATATCTAAAAAAAATTGTAAATTTTCCCATCGTCCAAATTTAAATTTTAGAGCGGCAAATTACAAATTGCATGCAAATTCCAAAGACACAATTTATCTTAAAATTTTTGCATCCAAAGTTCTGCAATTTTGCCTCACACTCGAGAGCGGCTTCCCTACACAAAAACCATACAGACCATCTTAACTTTAGCTTAGTGGCTTCCCTACACCAAGAAATGACTCGGTCTTTGATTCATTTATGTACAACATAATAAGGATGAGGCATCATTCTAATGATTCTATACAAAAGTATTAGAGTTGTTGAGGTCATCTCGATTGAATTATCAGGGATCTTCAGCATCGGGGACTTCAACACGCTAAACCTTTTTAAGTCAAGATAAAATTCTCACCTACATCCATATAGTCAAGACAAAAGATTTGTTAGACTTCCCAAGTTATACTCACAGAGTAGAGTCTTCTATTACTTTGTAAATTACTTTTAGAATATCATTTTTGAAAACCAATGCATAGTCTACGACTTAGGTTCTCCATGAGTTAAAGCCAATCAAGTAGTTTTAAGTTAAAGCCAAAGAAGAGATAATGCTTAATAGTCAGCATCTCAAGAGTGCCAAAGCCTTCACAAAGCCGATACTTTGTAAGTCATTTAGTATGAAAGAAACCTACCCTAGCTAAGAAAGCTCATATGAAAAACATCTTAAGAATACCCTATTACATGAAGTACTCAAGCCTCATAAAAGAAGTTTATGCCAAAAATTCATATGCAAACACAGATCAAGCTATAAAAAGGTCATTATCCCAACTAGTGACAACCATCAAAAAGCAATCCTATTTCATTTGTAGTCAAAAAGATCAAATAGATCAGTATCCAATTAATACATAGAAGCTAGTCCGTCTAGGGATTGAAGCTAGTGTTGGAATTAGGGTTGCAGAGAAATGCACACAGCTTGGAGAAGACGAAGGAAGCTCAAGGCACACAATAGAGAGTGTGTTACTTAGTGTGCAATGGAAAGATAGATAGCCCTAGAGTGATGGGCGTATATACAATGCTCGGGGGAAAAAACCTACTAAAGAGGGAAAAAATGCCCCGGCGGTCCTAGTGTGTTCACACACATCACTACCACATGTATATGATAACAAATCGCCCCTGGAGTGATGCGGTGAACGAGAGCTGGCACATGAGTAAAGGGAAATGCCATGCCCTGAGGACATCATCAGTCCACAAAGGGGAGTAAGCCCAAAGCTTTGCGGAAAGCTTCAAGCTTCTCACAAGACAATGCCTTTGTGAAAAGATCTGCAAGGTTGTCCTGTGTTGGCACATAAGCCAAGTTGATCTCTCCTATTGAGAGCCTCTCCCTGACATAGTGGTAATGCACCTCAATGTGCTTTGTGCGAGCATGAAAAACTGGGTTCCTCGCAACTGCCAATGCTCTCTAACTGTGAGTGTAGATAGTGTTGGTAGTGTCCTGTCCAACACCCAAATCATCCATAAGGTGTCTGCTCAACCGTAGCTGTGAAGATTGCCCTGTACTCAGCCTCACAACTCGAAGTGGCCACAGTAGGTTGCTTCTTGTTCAACCATGATATACATGAACTGCCAAGCATGAAACAAAAACCACTTGTGGACACTCGCGTGTCAAAACAACCAGCCCAATCTGAGTCCGAAAAAGCATGTAAGTCTGGCGGCAATGATCTCTCCTTGGGATAAAACAAGCCAAGATGTAAAGTGCCACTAAGGTAGCAGAAAATCCTCTTGACAACCTGCCAATGCTTAGACCTTGGGCTATGCATAAATCTACAGACCTATGAGACTACAAACTCGTGTTGCATACATAAATGAGGCAGCCAACAGCAGTTTGATAAAGAGTGACATCAGCAGGATCGCCAGCATCATGTAGACTCAACTTCAAATATGTTTCCATGGGAGTGACAATAGGTTTGTAATCCTCAAGTCCAAACTTACATAGCAATGTCTCTATGTAAATTTTCTAACACGAGGCAATACCACCATCACACTGCTTAAACTGTATACCCAAGTAATGATGCAACAACCCCAAATCTTTCATCTTGAAAGTAGCATTCAAATCAGCCTTAAATTCAACAATATGTCTCTCATTTGGTTCAGTGATCAGCAAATCATCGACATAAAGAACCACAATGAGAAGTACATCACCCTCACGCTTTACATACAATGTGCTTTCTGTTGGACTGTTACGAAAGCCTTGTTTGACCAAATGAGTGTCAGCTTTCTCATACCAAGCACAAGGAGATTGCTTCAACCCCTACAAAGCCTTCTTACATCCGCACACTTTGTCCTCTTGTCCTTTTATGACAAAACCGCGAGGCTGCGTTACATAAACTTCCTCAAATATGTCACCATTCGGGAAAGCAATAACAATGTCTTATTGATGTACATCCCAACCAAAATGAGCTGCCAATGCACATAGAAAACACACAGTAGTCATACAACAAGTGGGAGAAAAAGTCTCTTCATAATTGATGCCTTTTTGCTGTGCATAACCCTTTGCAACAAGTCGAGCCTTATGGCGATCGATCTCACCATCCGGCTTGCGTTTCAACTTGTAAACCCACTTCGTACCAATGGCCTTTTTTCCAGGAGGCAAATCACATAAAGTCCATGTGTCATTTTCTATAAGTGCATCATATTCTGATTGCATGGCAGCCATCCAATTTTTTTAATTTTGTGCTTCATCAAAAGACAGAGGCTCCTCAACATCATGTAAGCTAGACACAGCCAAAGCATAACAATCTGATGCATAAAATGCATGGCGAGAGCCTAAACGAGTACAACTAGACAAAGGTGCATCCAATTTACTATCACGCAAAGTGTTCACCAGCCATTTTGGCATATCTCTAGCCTGCTCATTTTCAACCCTTTCCTCATTAAGTACATCATGTACATCTGCATCAGTAATAGGCTGATCTGTAACATTTTTATAAACCCCCATAGGCTGTACATTTGCCTCATTCGAACTTACATTCGTATTTCCACCACTGAAAAGAGGCAACAGAGTGTCATAAATGTCCTGTGAGATTACATTACTATCTCTAGTACATGACAGCAAGGGCTGAACAGAATCTTCCACAAACACTACATCCCATGAAACCAAAATACGTTTTGTTTGCGGATGATACAACCTGTAACCTTTGCTTTCAGCACTATAACCAACAAAAATACATTTGACAGCCTTATTATCCAGTTTTTTGCGATGTGCTTGTGGCACCAAAGCATCTGCCAAACAACCAAAAACACGCATGTGCTCAATAGAAGGCTTTCTATCATGCCATGCTTCATATGGAGTAATAGACTATAAAGCTTTCGTAGGACACCTATTTAGAACATAAGTGGCACACATGATGGCCTCAAGCCAAAAAGAATGCGGCAAATCTTGACTTTTGACCATACATCGTGCCATTTCCGTAAGTGACCTGTTTTTCCTCTCAGCAACACCATTTTGTTGTGGTGTATAAGGTACTGTACATTGGTGTTTATCCCACAACTAGCTAGAAATGCATTGAATTCATGAGAGACATATACTCCCCCCCTCGATCAGAACGGAGGGTGCCCATAGTACATTTCGAGACATTTTCAATCATAGCCAGAAATTGTTTGACGCACATAAAAACTTCGGACTTCGCTTTAAGCAGAAATACCCATGCATGCCTGGAGTAATCATCAATGAAAGTCACAAAGTAAAGGTAATTGCCCAAGGACGGCCCAAGGACGGAGTTTGCATGGGCCCACAAACATCTCTATGCACAAGCTGCAACCTGCATGTGGCCCGAATTGAACCATCCTTTGGAAACTTAGAACGCTGCATCTTACCCAAAATACAGCCCTCACAAACATGTTTGACAGGTGCTTCAAGAGGCAGCAAAGAAGCAGCCATATCAGATTTCTGCAAACGTAGCAAACTGGCAAAATTCAGATGACCAAAACGTGCATGCCAAAGTTTTGTATCTAAAATAGCCCTTGAATCTGCAACTGCATTTGCAAAATTTTGTCCACACTTGTCATACAAAGTGAGCTTATACAGCCCACGGCACAACCAGATGCAATGATTTCATCACCAAAACTGAGATCATGAACTATACATCTGTCATCCACAAATTTGACTACAAGTCCCAGTCTAACAAGTGCAGATATCGACAAAAGATTCTTCTTAATCCCAGGTACATAAAGTGCATCAAAAAGTGTGAAAGAACTGCCATTAGCAGTAGTAAGCACAATCTTTCCAACTCCCTGAACTCGATAAGAGGCATTGTTGGCACAAGTGACAGAATTCCCATGAGGGACAGACTTGAGAGAGGTGAACAATTCACGATGTGAGGTGATGTGCTCTGTAGCACCACTGTCGAAATACCACACAAGTGAATCTGCAGCAACTCACAAGCATGCATCATGGACAGCAGAATTGTAAGTGCACTTTGCGCTAAAAGCCCATTCTGCATCGACATCAGCATCACAGTCTCCTTTCACAGAAGACTCAACAATGGCTGCATTTGTAGTGGAACCAGCATTTGCAGTGGAACCACTCTCTTTCTTCTTAGCCTCTTTGGCCTTCAATTTAGGACACTACTTGATCAAGTGATCATTAGCTTTACAATAATGGCAACGCATCTTCTTTTTGCCCTTATCACCAGAATTGCCAGATGAAGTGCTGCCAGCAGAAGCATTAGGAATAGAAGTTTTGCCACTCGCAGCAGAACCATAAGAAGTGGTTGCATTGCTGTTACCACCCTTTCTTTGAGAAGCAATAAAAGCCTGTTCAACTGCACACTATCTAGTCCTGTCTTTTATGGAAAGTGACTCTTGCAACAGCAATGTGCATAATGCATCAAACTTGACAACTTCTGGATTTCCTTGGGTCATAAGTCTCCAAGTACTAGCAAAATTTTGGTAAGGCATCAAGAACAGTCTGCACAAGGGAGCTGTCTGAAATGACTTCACTTGCAGAAATAAGTTTCTCATTGATATCCTTGACACTAGCAAGGAAAGTGTCCATATCATCTTCCTCATGCATAATCTTCGACTCCAACTCTTTACGCAACAAAGAAATTTTAGCCTCATTGCGGCTTGCATAAAGACCAGCCAAAATATCCCAAGTCTGTTTTGCAGATTTTTGCTGAACGGATGTAAGGAACAATGGTGCGCTTCATAGACAATGCAATCAATGCATAAGCCTGCGCATCCTTTACATCCCAACGAGCTTGTTCTGTCGTAGGCAAAACAACTCTAATAGCAACAATCCTTGCAGCAAGACCTACAACATCCTCAACATCGCCTACATCCTCAGAACCAGGACGTACATCAATGCCCTGCACATATTCCAGATGCCCTTTGACACAAGAACGTGTTGCATCATATAAGCCCACATAGGGTAATTGTCCCCAATCTAACATGTCCTCAGTAACAAACATCTTGAAGACATCTGTGTTGTTGTCAGCCATGGTAAATGTTGCACCTGATGTGAAAACTGCCCGAAAATAGGAGAAATGGAGCGGGAATAACACGTGCTATATAGCACAAACCGTAGACGACTGTAAGGCACCTGTTATGCAGAAAACAACACTGACAGAAACTCTGCACAAAATGACAAAATAGCTTGTGCAGCACAGTGGCCTGTAGTGGAAACGGAGGTCGAAATGAGCCCCGAATCAGAAATCTGAGCAGACTAAGCTCTACGAGCTTGCCCAAAGTATTTGTTGACCTGCGAACGCTCGCCAAAGCTCACTGAAATCAGAGAAAGTCAGCAGACGTGTGCTGGAGCAACTGGCGACTAAGCCCGAGAGGACGCAACCTGCTCTGATACCAATTGTTGGAATTAGGGTTGCAGAGAAACGCACACAGCTTGGAGAAGACAAAGGAAGCTCAAGGCACACAATAGAGAGTGTGTTACTTAGTGTGCAATGAAAGATAGATAGCCCTAGAGTGATGGGCATATATACAATGCTCCGGGGGAAAAACCTCCTAAAGAGGGAAAAAATGCCCCAGCGGTCCTAGTGTGTTCACACACATCACTACCACATGTATATGGCAACAGCTAGTCAAACCAATTTGGGGATTAATCTTATCAAGTTAAGTCTAATACATCAGATTTCTGCTAGCCTCCAAGTCAGCACTAAATCCAGCAAGTATCTAAGTTTTAGTGTCAGCAAAAGAGTATTCTAGAACCAAATCATTCACTTTTTGTATGAAAAAACCAGTAACCCAAACCAAGAACAAGCATCCTCCTTTTTAGGTTTTCAGAACAAGCCACAACCCAGCAAATGTAACCTACCAAAATGGGTAGATACCATAAGATATCATCTGAACCATTGGGTTAATGAATACTAGACCAAATTTAAGAAAAAAGCCAGTATATATTAGCTTATAAACAAATACAAAGCAGTAAATATCCAGTTGCGACTACCGCTCAGAACTCAATAAACACCAGTAACCACCAGAGAGGGTGAACCATGCTAGTATGTCTCAGCAAATCATACCAAGGCCAAAGAGCAACAATCTTCCCAAGGCCGTCCAAACATAGTAAGCCAGTAGAAGGCCAACACATATTTAGGTCATGGCAAGGCCTCCAGTACAAGTATTAGTTATAGAGAAGTTATCCCTATAGTTTTTAGTAAAAGCACAACACCCCAAGTAAATCACACATTTAGGAGTTACCAATGCCAACAATAAGCAATGCCAGTAGAACAAAACCCCATTTAGCCTACAGTTAGCACCCAAAAGGGTAAAAAAAACCTGAGTTTAGTATCAGTGTTCTAAGGAAATAACCAATCCTAGAATACTCCAAGTCTCCACATAACGAGTGAGCCATAAAAAATTTACCAAGACTTTCACTGTACACTATCCATCTTTTAATAATTTACATTCTGATGTATGAATATATGACATGTATATCATCCAAGCTAAAAACCAGAAAGCACATATGAGGAGAGCAGGTGTGTTTAGACAATTTAGCAGAGCCCTTTTTAGTTCAAACTAGATAAGCACACACTTTAGTAGCAAATCACTTTCACTTATAATGAACTTGTAGAACATGTAAGCCCAAGTCTAGCCAAAGGTTAGATTTAGTGAGCAAAGAAACCTAGGATGTCGAGGCCTTGTCAACTAGTTTCATATCCACCAAACGAGGAAAACTTCAACACAACATCAAAAATTCCACAAGAGTATAACCCACCACAGTAATCCTTACATGCCACTATACCAAGTCTAAGTGAGGGAAGAAGTAAAATCCCTCACCTTTTTAATGGAGGAAGAGGTAGGCAATAGCTCAAGTATTTCCAGGGTTTTAGTTGTTTTAGCATACATCAAACGAGGTCATATCTTTACATAGAGATTGAAAGCTAGTAGGAAGGAATGGATCCCTACCAATATACACAAGTAGTGTAGCTACCAGGGTTAGAATCGGGAAGCAAAGCATGATCAAAGGCAGGTATATTAGAAGTGTTCTTTGTATACATTTTTATCACTATGAGAATAAGTGGTTTCTAACAATCCTTATAGAGGTAATTTAATACCACTAAAGGCAAGAAACCACAATCCAACAGAGAATCAATTTGTCATACCTTGAATAAAGAGGAACGAACATGTGTAGTATTTTCCTCTAAGACAAAAATACGCCAGTATAGAGCAATTGTCAATATCATGAGAAGGGATATTCTATGCAATAGAAGGATGAGCTTATCATCCCATTAGAGGGAAAGTGAGTCATTTGAGTATACTATGGGTGGTGTAGAAGCTATATACAATGGGGATAAGGGCAATAGCCACACACTTTAGCATCGAGCAGAGGGGGAGAGGAAAGAAAAATTGAGTAGAAGATCTAGCATCTGGAACCACGCACATCCAAGAGCCATGGGGAAAACTACTCGTAGGTCACATTAAAGTTGCCATAACTCAATAACCTCTTTAATCTAAGGTGAGTATGCCGTGCCACTCGAAGTTTGAGAGTTACCAAGAAAAATCTTGAATAAAAAATGGGCAAGCCCTTCTATTGAGAATCCAACAAAAGGGTAAAACCTGGGTATTGTTCAATATGGAGAACTCATAATACACTCTAGTAGCATGATCCAAGCATTAGAAGAAACCTCCAACCAAAGGTAGGAAATATCAAGCATAGACTCACGATAATCACCCCGATATAATATAACCATCATCTCCAATGAGTAAAAAATGAGCCAAATTCACCTATGCAAGGTAAAGACTCATGGTACTAGTCCACAAGCTCCATCCTGCACACTGTGAGTATACCACATCTAAAACAACTTCTTAGCATCAAAGACATGCCATAGTTCCAGACATACAATGTCTTAAGCAGATTATGGCTAGATCAAGCAATCTTAGCTAAGTGAAGTGACCAAGTCTCTCTCTCTCTCTCTCTCTCTCTCTCTCTCTCTCTCTCTCTCTCTCTCTCTCTCTCTCTCTCTCTCTCTCTCTCTCTCTCTCTCTCTCTCTCTCTCTTTCAACACTTCCAAGTTTGACTAAACCATCTACTTGGCATTGAGGCAAGAACAAAAGAATATTAACAACTCGAATGAAAATAGTAAAAATAAACCATGAGAGCATAACCATTTTTTTCATGCCATAGAGATAGAGATGAATGTGAACAAAAGAATAGAGAATCAATATTGAGTTCACCAACTTCTGCAAAATGCAACCGTGTCTCAATTTGATAGTATAAGAAAACCACTCAGATCCACACAAAGGCATTAGATCATGAAACCCACACTTCTCTTACTTGCCTCTAGTGGTTGCAAGCTCGTGCCCTCACCACCTAAGTAATTTCATAGTTGTGGTTGTTGGGATGTCATCCATGTATGCACATAACATTGCTACTTCCCCTTAGTTCTTAGCATGTAGTGGGTGGTGGGCTACGGGATGGATCTGATTCTATGGCTGAAAGGTATGTGAGGCTGCTCAGGTGGTGCTTGAATCGGCAAATGCGGTGGTGTAGACCAAAAACAACAATGATTGTCATCTCACGAGTTGAGCGAGAGAAATCTCGTCAACATAAGTCTGCACCAAGACTTCATGCGGTATGGAGAGCGCACATGCAGGAGGACATAAATCATGATGTTGATCATCCCTCTCTCCCTCTCTTCATTCTTCAAAAGAGATAGAAGGATCCAACTCTGATACTTCAGAGGACATAAATATGGATGAGAGGCATGCGGGATGTCATTTGAAGAGTATCCTTGCCACTCGCTCTGAGGTTAAGAAGTGGCAAAGAGACATAGTGCACGCAAAGGAGAAGCTTCAACTGAAGGGCCGTAATGATACGTTTGAGCTTATCTCAAAGGACAAGGAGGGAAAGTCAAATTTTCAAATTTGGTGTCAAAAGTGCAAGAGTGCATATGGTCAAGGAGGGCCAGATACCATATAAAACTATCTCAACTCTCACATAATGATGAGGGGACATATGCGAGAAATGGGATTGCATGAATCAAAGACTTCATCACTAAACAATAGCATGGAGGAGGAGGCTATCACAAGAAACAAAGCTAGGGTAGACAAAGCAATGGAAGAGGTCATTGCATTTGGAGAAGAGAAAACCTTGGTGTTTGACTTGGTTCTTAAAACAATTGAGGACTACAAGGTGCTCTCCAAGGTCTTGGCGGCAAATGGATCCCCTTGTTTCCAAAGACAAGATCTCTCAAGCAGTGTATGATTGAACATGTCAAATCAAAGAGCCACATCCAAGCATTTGGTTCAAGTTTGAAAGAGTTTGCAAAAAAGGCGGTTGTCCAAGCAAGTCAACTATGCCTGCTGATGAGAGGCAAATGAGCCTAACTAGTTTTTTTTTTCAAACCAAGTCTAGGTAACATAGACGTACATCTTTTTTGTATGTTTCTAGGTCTCTTCAAGGGCTAAATTATGTCTCCATTGGCATTCAAGTCTTGATAAATCAAGCAATACACTGTCAATGCAAAATGGTGAAGTTACCTATTTTGCTCCTTATTTTGTACTCTCTTTGACATAGTACATATATGAAAAGTGAGTTGAAAGTTTTCTTTTTTAATATTCTCATGCTATTTACACAAAGAACAACTCTCTACTATCTCTATGTTGGGGGGTTTGGAAAAAAACATATACATTTGGACGGAAACATGTTGACTTCAAGCTATTCTTAGATGATAGTCGAGATGTGCTTTGTGGTTTCGCAAGCCCACCACTAGAGAAACATTTATGATGGGATTCATCTTAGTGGATATTAGTGGTACATTTTTCCATAAAATTTGTCAAAGATTGAATCCATTGGGGGATTCATTTGAATCTAATGTGCAAGGAGCGTGTCTCTATTCTAAGGAGCGAGATTTTTGCATGCGCATATATCAAGAGTCTTGGCCATCAAGCTCTAGAGGTTGTAGAGACACTGACGCTGGTCGACGTTTGGATTACATGACTAATGCAAAGATTCTACACATTGCTAGATCCAAATGTATCATAGCTCGGAGATTTAAAAGAGAGGTTTGGTTTACAATAACAAAGGTGGCGGCTTTGAGTGCAAGGGTAAGGAGTTTTCAAGAAAGCACCACTGAGGCCTTGGGACGAGACGATGTCAATATTTTTTGTACAAACATTATGAATGCCCACAACCTTGATCTTTTGAAGAGGGAAAAAGTGTTGTGGAAATTTCTCATGGATATCTCTAAAAAATTGGCAGAGAAAACCATGGCAAGAGATAGTCCGATACAACAAAGAGTCTCTTTGAGGCTATAAAATTGTGGGGAGGCACAAGATTGCATAACTTCCTCTCTCAAAATCTTGGGGTTTTGCATATGTCCACCACTATGAGAGGTTTAAGAAAGGCTCATCGCTATAGAACATTTTTGCAAGAGGATACTTTTCAACATGTAGCATCTATCTACAAGCATCACATGACTAGAAACAACGTTACTCTGGGAAGTATGTCTGCCATTATTGCAGAAGATGAGATAGTGATCAAGAGAATGGTTAGATGGATAGCAAGAGATGATGAACTTCTTGGATTTTGTGGAAGAAAGCTAGGGCATGCATGCCAACAAGATTTTGTAATCATTGTGGTAATGAAAATGTTGGATACAACAAAACTATAGATGCCTTTCATGAGAATGAGATTTCTCATTATGCTAGGGTATTGATTTCCAATCCACTCCTTGAATGTCTACCAAAGCTCATACTTTTAGTACAATTAACATGTAACAAGTTTGACTCTCTCTTTATTAGAGCGGAGTGGGATGCAATATATTCTTACTAGAATAAGCGTATGAAGGATGTGTTCATCCCTTTGATTGGTCATGCTTCTGATGGGGACTCGCGACAAAGATGACTCATGAGAGAGGACTATACGTCTCGTATGGGGATCAATTTTCCATTCCTTGGAAGGGTTGTCCGTTAACTATGAGTAAAGCTTCATAGTCTTTAATGACTATGTGAAAGGTAAC
The DNA here is from genome assembly GCF_014529385.1 of Adiantum capillus-veneris. Taxonomy (NCBI): domain Eukaryota; kingdom Viridiplantae; phylum Streptophyta; class Polypodiopsida; order Polypodiales; family Pteridaceae; genus Adiantum; species Adiantum capillus-veneris. The sequence continues at coordinate 152,425,074 of NC_140935.1, forward strand.
TTAACTATTTTGGAAACAGGGGAGGATGCTATAGTTTTTGCCAATTCTCATATGAATTATTGCATCTTACAAGTTGATAACCTTTCTAAATTTGGAGCTTTTTATGACTAAATATTTTTATGACTAAGTATTTTGCAAACATGGGAGGATGCTACATATTTTTAACATTGTAAAGACTTGCTTTTGAATTGTGTAATTTAGATTGATTTTGTGAAATTGTACTATGAAGTTCTGTTTTAAACAACTCATTTAGTACGCAACTTTCACATGTATGGTTCACCCATGGTTATTGTTCATCTATAACTCGAGATTTGAAGTGGTCGTATGTTATGGCTGTTTATTTCCTCATAAATTAAAGGATTGGCACTTTCAATTTTGCAAAATATTTGAGTCAAAAGATATTGGGTATACTCTTTGATTATAAAGCCTTAAATCTTGTGTCCAAAGTAGGTGGCATATGTAAATTTGAAAATTTGGTCTCTATACATGAGAAACTTTGGCAAAAAAATTTCAAGGAGTTCTTGGAAATTTCTTTAAGCCATTGAATTGTTTGTACATATAAGGTAGGGAGGTCGTGTTAATACTATAGAGATCATGTGTAGGGGGTTATATTAGCGCTTCAATCTTCGTAGATAGGGGGCTAGGCTACCACATAAGGGACTTTATATAGGGGTTTTTTTCTATGGGATGCATACATGTGGCATCTCTTCTCCAATCTTAGTGAATCCCCCGTGCTGCACGTGCCGATCGTCGTTCGTGGCTCTGATATCAGTTAAAGGGTGCATGTGTGCGGATGTGTACACGGTGCGGATGTGGTGCGGTGTGAGCATGCGAGAAGGGGAGAGGGAGAGAGTAGACCGTGTGTGGGTGGAGCAAGACTCAAATGAGCTACTTCTTATTCTTGGTATATGTACAAGAATAAGGTGAGTAGTGGACGGCGGCCCATAGCGGTTGGGCAAGCATATATGCCTTTACCCCAACAAGTGTTAGGGTTTGGCCATTTTAATTTGTTTAGAACTTACTGCTTAGGATTGGCTAGTTGCATGTTTCAGTTGGCTTAAACTTAGCGTTTGGCCGTTTAAATCCGTTTAGGGCCGTTTCACTCCGCTTGTTGCCAACCTCTTAGGGTTAGCGGCTTTTGGTTTGCCCGTTTTAATAGATTGTCGTGTTTGGACGATTAGAGCAGGTCGTGTAAAGCCGCTTAGGGTTAGTGGCTTAGGGTTTGACCGCTAATAGATGGCCATGTTCAAATGATTAGGGTAGGCTGTGTAAATCCGCTTAGGTTAGGTCCATCTACATCAAATTAGGACAGTTTTTGGCCATTTCAATCCGCTTAGGGCTAATCGCTTAGGGTTAGCGGCTTAGGATTAGCCGCTAATAGATGGCCATGTTTGGACGATGGGTTAGCGGCTTAGTGTTTGGTTGCTGATAGATGGAAGTGTTTAGACAATTAAGGTAGACTGTGTAAAGCTACTTACGTTAGGCCGCTCCAAATCGGATTAGGGTAGCATTTAGCCATTTAAATCCGCTTAGGGTTAGCGGCTTTTGGTTTGGCCACTAATAGATGGCCGTGTTTGGACGGTTAGGGTAGGTAGTGTAAAGCTGCTTAGGTTTGGCCGCTCCAAATCGGATAAGGGTAGCATTTGGCTAGTTGTTAGGTTAGGGCTAACTGCTTAGAGGTAGATGCTTATGGTTTGGTTGCTAGGATGTGGCCGTGTTTGGACGGTTAGGGTAGTTCGTTAAAACTGCTTAGATTTGGCTGCTCCAAATCGGGTAAGGGCAACATTTGGCTAGTTGTTAGGTTAGGGCTAACCCCTTAGAGGTAGATGCTTATGGTTTGGTTGCTAGGATGTGGCTGCATAAAGTTGCTTATGTTTAGCCACTCTAAATCGGATTAGGGTAGCGTTTGGCCATTTCAATCTGCTTAGGGCTAGCCGCTAAGGGTTAGCGACTTAGGGTAAGCGACTTTTGGTTTGGCTGTTAATAGATATAGTTGGTGCAACCAAAGTTCATCCATGGTGGAAAGTGTTAAGTGCAATGTTGTGTATGCAGATAGGTGCATGGTAAAGGGCAAAAGCCAATGTGGGAGACGTGTGCAAGACAATGGCATAAAAAATGTATGTTCAAAGTGGTTTTTTAGGTCGGGGGGGGGGGGGGGGGCCTCCAAATTGGGATAATCCAGGATGGAAAATCAAGGTGTCCAAAATGTGAAAAATGTGTCCTGGAATGCAGCGTTTGAGATGCTCTAGAGGCCTGTCCAGACGTCTCATCAAACGAAGCTTTGGTGAGAAAGATATGCTAGTTCAAAGTTGGAAGGTTTTGTAGATCCCCGACGGATAGGGCAGATTGGGATAGGTGGCCCTGGTCTAAACAGGCAAGTAGATGTGTAAAGCTTGAGTTGCAGGCCATGTCAGTCCTTTCAGATTGGAAATTGAATCCCAAATGGGCAAGTTATGGGCCGGTGAAGTTTTGCAGAGGGACAGTTTTGAGGCATTTTGTTTGTCTCGATAGGCATACCGACATAAATTTTCTTCGATTTGCCAAGGTTCCAGAAGGTTGCATGCAATGGGTGGAGTTGTCCAAAATTCACGGTCTGTCGATCGGAGGCATGGACACTGATATACATCCTCTTTAAGTTGGGAGGTAATTACGACAAAAAGAGATCGGATGTTTTTTTGTTCATTGGATATGTTGTCCAAATCCATGGTGCGGAATAGTGGAGAAGCATGGGGACTTCGGAGCTGGCAGGTGGAGCTCCCATGCAGCATGATTGGAGGATTTATTTGGCAAGCCTGATCCAATGCAAATGTTGATGGTGTGTGGGAACATGAGCTAAAAAAACTCCTTGTTCATAACCATAAAAATAGTAGCCCGAGTTTGGGAAAAAAGAAAGGCAAGACTTAACATTCAAGAGGGTATTTGGGAAAAAAAAAAGTAGTGTGTGAAACTACTAAGCAATGGTCATGAAGGTTTCTTGTTTTGGAAAAGAAGGGAAAAGCACTATATTAAAGAGGAAAGAACCATTTTTTAGAAAAGGACAAAAAGAAGAAGAAAGGGAGCAACGACGGTGTCATCGTTGCCCCTTTGGGAGTAAAGACAAGGGAAGTTTTTTTTTTCTTCTTCTTCTTTGAAAAAGGAGGAGCCAAGAAGGGTTTTTTTTTGGGGGGCTCAATCTTCTTCTTTGTTTGCTTAGTCGAGGGTGAGGCAAGCCCAAGGAGAGGCTCTAGGAGGGAGTGCTTGCTGGTGACGAGAGCTCCAGAGAGGAGAGAGTTCGAGCGTGTGATTTGGGAACAAAGGCAGAAGGAAGAAAGATCCACCATCGAACGGTGTCAATGAGGGTTGCCAAAGTCTGTTTTCCATGCCCATTGAGGTCGTGTCGATGAGGCCGTTTGTACTTGATTGTTTTGAGCAAAGGAAAGCAAGGATTGCCCGCACTTTGATATCATTTTTCCTTTCCCCCCCTCTGTTCTGTTGCTCTTGTGCTTGTGTCCACGGTGTTGGGTGTAGGCAAGTGTGCCCCCATCGAATCGGCGGAGTCCCGTGGCAAAGAGCAGGAAAGAGGATCTTCGTGTGCATGGCAAGCTGTGAAATGTGTCATGTGGTGCATGCTTGATCGTGATTTGATACAGTGTGGTCGAGTCAAGAGGTATGCAGAAGTGGTTTGCGAGCAGAAAAGAGGATTTTGAAGGTGAATCTTAGTGGATTGGGGTGTTGTGTTTACCTTGAGCTGTAGAGAGGCAAATTGTTTGTATTCTAGGTGTGTACCTTCTTCCCCCTATCCATCTTCTGGTGCCCCCATGGAGGAGCACCCTGATTGCTCCCGTTGGTAAGGTAGAAAAGCAGGTTTTTATATTGGTAAAGGTGGCGGCTTGAAGCTATGGTCCGATTTTTACAGGTGAAGAGGATCCAAACGAATGGCTTGCAGATTTTGAATTGTACATGTTGTCTCTACAAATGCCTAATGAGGACAACAAGATGCAAACCTTCCCATTGATGATACGTGGAAAGGCTAAATTGTGGTTCGAAGCTTTGCAGATGGAGCCAAGCAGGCATGACCGGCTCTACGGACAAGATTTCTACATGATTTTTGCAAGGAAGCGTCTCCACTTGAGATGGATGCAAGGCTAAAGGCTCTAAAGTAGGATGTAAGTGAGGAATTCAACTTGTTTTAGGATTGTTTTGAAGCATGTTGGGTGGAGTTAGTAGCGGTTCTGCAGCTAGCCAATGGTGTTTACTTCAAATTGGATAAGTTTATAGCATGCTTTCATCCGAAGGTGCGAGAGAAAGTGGACTTTGAAAGCCCAGAGAACTACAATGGGACAATGAAAATTGCAAGGTCAAAAAGTAGGAAAATTAAAAAGAAGATAGAACATGGCGTAGCAGGTTATGAAGCGATGGCACATGTTCAACCACAAAGTCCTCAAGAGTCAACTCAAAAGGAAAATCAAGGGAATAGGGATGCAGCTGCTATTTTGTAGCAGTGGGTACGTATGGTTCAGGATCTAGCGGAGCAGATGCAAGAGCTACGGTTGAGTGTAGTGGACAGGGAACAATTGAGAGGAGCAAGAGGTAGGGCAAGGCCTCTACATGAATGGTGCTATATTTGCATTGAAGAAGGGCATTATGCGCGAGACTGTCCTCGTCCGCAGAGGGAAAGAGGTGGTATCTACCCGTTGTTTGGTAGAGGCAGAGGCCAAGCATAATTTAATGGTCCGAGGGAGCATGCAATTGAGAATATAGTGCAGCAGGCCCAAACGGATGGCGGTGGGGTGGATAAACAGGATGTCAAAGTGTTGGCCAACAAAAGAGCTAGAGCTGAAAGGGAGACAGAAACTGAGCGAGAGACTAGAACTTGTAAGGGCAAGGAGAAAGTATACGAGGGGAAAGAGCAGCCTGAAACTAGCAAGAAAATAAGGACTCGCATGATTAAACAAGCAAATTTTTAGCTTGGGCGTGGCCATTTAGAGTATGATTTGGTGAGTGACGTCCAAAGTCAAAGAGCTAATATTACTTTTGGATAGTTGTTGGCATTGAACCCAAAGTTGCGGCGACAGTGGTCGACTAGTGTTAGCACCAAGCTGCCAAGGGGTAAGAGCAATGTGCAGGCAGTACAAAGTATGGCACTCAGGGTAGGTATCCTGATGGATGTTATTCCTTTGGTGGATATTGTCATTGAGAAAAGGATGCAGGTTCAAGCCTATATAGATGTTGGAGCACATGTCTGCATCACGACATAAACTGCAATGAGGGAAATAGGTGTTGAGGCAGTAGACAAGTCAAATGTGCGTATGAGGATGGCAAACCATGCCAAAGCTAGGTGTTTGGGTGTGGTCATGACGTAAGAGTAAAATTTATGGGCATTGAGTGCCTAATTGATTTTTTTGTGATGAAAGCAAGTGATAATGCCTATCCAATCATCTTGGGTACACCGTGGCTGTTGGCAATATGCACCAAACATGATTGGGAAAGCAAGGTGTTTACATTTCCTGATAAAGAGAAAGGAAGGCATGTGGTCCTAGATCTGAAGACAAGGAAAGCCATTTCCATCCTATGGCGATGAGAGACGAGGATGCCACCACCATCTATGAGTACGAGACTAAAACGGCCTATGATGAAGGCTATACAAATACATAGGAAGAAGAAAGCGAGGATGATATGCTCAAGATTGATGCTGACTTGTTTGGGGTCACTATGGAAGAACCTTGTAAGAAAGAGGAGGTGCAATGCATCTTTTCCAAACTTATTTGCAAAGGAGTATAAGGATTTGCAAGGAGCCAAGGGTGTTGAGCACAAAATAATCCTCAAAGAAGGATACAAGCCTAAGGCGCAAAAGCTGGAAGCCCTTTGGAACAAGATCAATCAATTACTGGATGCAAGTATTATATACCCCGTGAAGGAGTCGGAGTGGTTTTTTCCAGTGGTTATCACTCCTAAAAAGGATGGGAGATGGCAGGTATGTGTCGACTATAAGCCATTGAATGCTGCGACCAAAAGAAACCACTACCCATTGCCATTTCAAGATGAGATCTTAAATCTGGTAGCTGGCCATGAAAGGTATTCCATTATGGATGGGTTTTTAGGGTACTCTCCAATAGGGATTGCTCTTGAAGATTGGCTGAAGAAGACATTCATATCTCCATGGGGTTGCTTTGCATATGGCCGAATGCCTTTTGGTTGGTGAATGCCTATGCCACCTTTCAAGACTGGATGAACAAGGTGTTTGGTCCCTATTTGGGTAGATTCATCAGGTTTTCATGGACGACATTGGATCTTATAGCTGGAGGGTGGATCATTTGTCAAAGATGCGACTATGTTTTCAAAGGTTGGATGAAGAGGGAGGTAAGTTGAACCCCAAGAAATGTAAACTAGTCTAGCCCCGAGCATCATTGTTAGGTCATGTGGTATCACAAATGGAATTGAAGTGGATCTAGAGAAGGTCAAGGCTCTAGTCTTGATGGATCCTCCTTCCAATGCACAGGGTTTAGAGATGTTCGCGCACAGGCTGAAGTATATGTCGATGTTTTTTTGGATGTTGTCACAGTATGTATGCCCCCTTCGAAAAAGGGCGCAACAAATCCATGGTTTTGAATGGGACGAAGAGAATAGTAGCTTTTGATAGGGTGAGGGAAATCTTGTGTCAACTCCCTACGGTGTGTCCTCCCAATCAAAGATGATTTTGATGTTGCCATGACGGTAGGCACAATAGCCATTGGGGCAGTACTATTACAGAAGGTGGGAAGAATCTATAAACCTATTTATTTGGAAAGCAGGGTGGTAAGTCTTGGGGAGGGGACCTACACCGAAGCTGAGCAGTGGTCATGGCCTTAGTTTCTGCCTGTAGAAAGTTCAAGGTGCATCTCATCATGTGGAAGTTTTTTGTGTTGACGGCCAACAATTAACTGCCAGAAGTAGTGTTTCACTTGAAACCAGGGAAGCGGATCATGAAATGGGCGATAGAGCTATAGGAGTTCAAGTTTGAATTCAAAACTGACCATACAAGTCGATCTCACTTGGCGGATATTTAGGTCAACAAGGCGGTTGATTTTCCAACCTATCCCAGGGTGGTGCGGGATGAAACCAAGGAGGAACCTGATCTAGCGGAGGCTTTTACCATGTGGTTTGGTGGAGCATATAGGAGGATAATATAGAAGGTAGGTGGAGGTGTGGTGATATGAGATCCACATGACAGGGTGATCTTTTCAAAAGCCTACGACTTGGAGGATGTTCATACCAATAATGAGGCGGAGTGCTTTTAGGTTTGAAGCAGTGTGTCGAGTTTGGTATCTCGAGGTTTGGTGGTGAAAGGTGATGCGTTGTTAGTCATCAAGCAGACGTTGTTGGGCCAATGGCAGGTGAAACGGGATTCATTAAAGCATTGGTTCTATGCCATCAAGAAGTTGCTAAAGTTTTTTGAGGAGGTTCAGTTCAAGCATGTTAGAAGAGAGCATAACCAAGAAGCAAATCAACTTGTGAGCAGCAAGGTACAAGTGTAGGTTACAGGGATATATGTGGCCCCAACCACCTATGCTGGTTGTGGGATCTTAAAAGACATTGAAGACTTTTTGAGCATTGGTCAATGCTTTGAAAGATTGTCTAAGCTACAGAAGCGAAGAATAGTGCAGAAGTCTCGCAAATTTACAATGATAGGAGAGGAACTTATGACCTATGGACGAAATGAAGTATTGCGAAGGGTACTTTACAATGAAGAAATTGGTGTGGTGTTGCAACAATGTCATGAGGAGAGTGGGCATCAGAGTAAAGACCAGGTTTTGTTTTGAATCTTGAGAGCAGGTTTTTGGTGGCCATCGATAATACGCGATGTGCACTATTGGTGCAAAACCTACCACGAATGTCAGACTATGGGTGAGAGGAGGCTGATAGACGAGTCGCAAGGAGCTAACATTGCCCAAAATGCTTTTGAGAAGTGGGGCCTGGATGCCATTGGTCCACTCCCAAAGTCGGCAAGCGGAAAAAAGTACATTGTAGTGGCGATTGACTACCTTACCAGGTGGTCAAAGCCAAAGTTGTGAAGGAGGTAAACCAAAGTCAACAAGCGGGAAAAAGTACATTGTAGTGGAGATTGACTACCTTACTAGTTGGTTCAAGGCCAAAGCTGTGAAGGAGGTAAATGCTCATGTGGTAGCTCAGTTTGTTTTTGACATCATCTCTTGTCATTTCAGAGTGCCATGGGTGCTCGTGTCGGATAGAGGATAGGGATTTAGGAGTAAGATTATGAAGGCTTTAGTGGAGAAGCTGGGTATTCAACACCGGTTTTCTTCACCTTATCATCCTCAACCCAATGGTTTGGTAGAAAGTGCAAATGGCCAAATCATAAAGATGCTGACAAAGTATGTTTACAAGCAGGAGGCAGAGTGGGAAGTGAATCTAAAAAAATGTTTGTGGGCATACATGACATCCTACAAGGTGGCAACCAATTTTACCCCATTTGAGTTGGTCTATGGTAAGGAGGCGATGTTGCCAGTGCATATGCAATTGGGTGCTTTGAAGGGGATGTGGCAAGTCAATGCTACACAACAAGAGATGCTACATGATCAAATTGTTAGTCTCCAGGCTTTGCAGATGAACAGGGAGGTAGCAACAAATAATTATGTAACGCAATGAGAGAAGCGAATTGCTAAGTTTAATCAGAGTTTGCTCGATAAAAGGATAGAATAAGGTGATTTGGTGATGAACTATGAGAGTTATTTAAATTTTACTTTCCAAAAGAAGTTCAAGAAGAAGTGGATGAGCCCGTACAAGGTACAAAAAGCTTTTCCAAATGAGACCTATCAATTGATAAGGGCAAACGGCAAGCTTCTTAGAAACAGGGTGAATGGGGTGCGGCTTTAGCTGTACTTCAACATAAGTTTAGTGCTTGATGTAAACTAGATTGTATCCAAGGGGGTTGGGAAACCCACCCGAGGAGACTTGGGAGTAGTGGATATGTAGTGTTGTAAATATTGCACGTACTGTACATATGGTTGTGCCTTTTTCTATATGCTTGAGTGCTAGCAAATTCTTGCAGGATTCAAGTTATGTAAATATGCTTGCGGTTGAACATAAATGTTCTACTGGGGGGTGGGCAATGATGGTGCAACCAAAGTTGGTCCGTGCTGGAAAGTGTTAAGTGCAATCTTGTGTATGCAGACTGGTGCATGGTAAAGGGCTAAAGCCAATGTGGAGACCTGGGTAAGACAGGGGCAACAAAAATGTATACTCAAAGTGGTCTTTTAGGCTAGGGGGCCTCCAAATTGGGATAATTGGGATGGAAGATCAAGGTGTCCAAAATGTGGGGAATGTGCCCTGGAATGTAGTGTTCAAGATGCTCTAGGGGCTCGTCCAGACGGCTCATCAAACGGCGCATCGTGGTGAAAGATATGCTAGTTCAAAGTTGGAAGGTTTTGTAGATCCTCGACGGATAGGGCAGATTGGGACATGTGGCACGGGCCTAAACAGGCAAGTATGCATGTAAAGCTTGAGTTGCGGGCCACGTCAGTCCTTTCAGATTGGAAATCGGAGTTATGGGCCGATGAAGTTTCGCAGGGGGGCAATTTTGAGGTATTTTGTTTGTCTCGATAAGCATGCCGACAAAAATATTCTTCGATTCGCTAAGGTTCCATAAGGTTGCATGGGATGGGTGGAGTTGGCTGAAATTTGCGGCCTGTCGATCGGAGGCATGGACACTGTGATATATCCTAGTCAAGTTGGGAGGTAATTACGACGAAAAGAAATCAGATATTTTTTTCATTCTTGGATGAGTTTTCCAAATCCATGGTGCGGAATAGTGAAAAAGCGTGGGGACTTTGGAGCTGGCAGGTGGAACTTCCATGCAGCATGATCGAAGGATTTATTTGACAAGCCCGACCCAATGTGAGTGTAGATGGTGTGGGGGAACATGATCTAAATAAAGTCCTTGTTCATAAGCATAAAAAGAGTAGGTGGAGCTGGGGAAAAAAGAAAGGCACGACTTAACACTCAAAAGGGTATTTGAAAAAAAAAAGTGTGTAAAACTACTAAGGCAAGCAAGTAGCCGTGGTCATGAAGGTCGCTTTTTTAGGAAAAGAAAGAAAAAACACTATTTTAAAGGGAAAGAACCATTTTTTAGAAAAGGGCAAAAAGAAGAAGAAATTGAGCAACGATGGCGCTATCATTGTCCCTTTCTTTACTCCCAAAGTTTGTTTTTCTTCTTCTCTGAAAAAGGAGGACCCAAGAAGGGGATGTTTTTGGGGGGACTCAATCTTCTTCTTTGTTTGCTTGGTTGAGGGTGAGGCAAGCCCAAGGAGAGGCTCTTGGAGGGAGTGCTTGTTGTTGGCGATGAGAGCTCAAGAGAGGAGAGAGTTTGAGCGTGTGATTTGGGAACGAAGACAGAAGGAAGAAAGCTCCACCATCGAAACAGTGTCAAGGGTTGTTGAAGTCTGTTTTTCATGCCCGTCAAGGTTGTGCTGACGAGGCTGTTTGTACTTGGTTGTTTTGAGAAAAAGAAAGCAAGGATTGCCCGCACTTTGGTGTCATTTTCCCTTCCCCCCCCTCTCTGTTCTGCTGCTCTTGTGCTTGTGTCCACGATGCTGGGTGTGTGTGCAGGCAAGTGTGTCCCCATCGAATCGGTGGTGTCTTGTGGCAAAGAGCGGGATAGAGGATCTTTGTGTGCATGGGAAGCTATGAAATGTGTCATGTGGTGCGTGCATGTTTGATCGTGATTTGATACAGTGTAGTTGAGTCAAGAGGTGTGTATGCAGTGGTCTGCAAGCAAGAAAGAGGATTTTGAAGGTGTGAATCCTAGTGGACGGGGTGCTATGTTTACCCTGAGCTATAGAGAGTCAAATTGTTTGTGTTTCGGGTGTGTACCCCCTCCCCCCTATCCATCGTATTGGAGCGTTAGGGTAATGCCTTACTTAGTCCATTGGTCACATGCACACAAATTTGCCAATTTAGGCGGTGTGTAAATGCTCATCCTGGTGTAGATCCGCCAATTTATGCAACTCCAATTAACCATATAGATTTGGCAATTTAAGTTGAACGAGTGCAATTTTTCTGATTTACGCTGCACACCAACAAACATCAAATCCACTAGTTTATACAATACTACGTGCAAATTTACCAGTTTGATCAGCACAAGCACAGATTTGCCGATCTAGGCAGCACGTCTCATTGGTGTCGATTTGCTAATTTCGGCAACACCGTTCAAAAAATCGTATTGTAGTGGTTGGCCACCAACTATCCTTAGTATGATTTTGTTACTCGAGTATGTAATGGAAGTGATTTTGGATGTGGATTTGGATTTGATATATGATGATTCTTTGTTGCAACAATGTTTTTGAAATTGGACTTGAAATTTACGAGAATTTATTATTGAACAATGAATGTGACCAATGATATCCTGATACATTAGGATATCACATACACTGCTTATTCTAGTGGTATGGGACACTAGAATATGTAGTATGTGGATGATGACAAGCATAAGCAAATTCAATTATTTAAGTTTAAGAAATTTTCTTTTGATATATGATATTTTTGACATAAAATGTTAACTGTTGGTTTTGACAAGTATGGTTTGCAGATTCTTATCTTAGCAACTGATGGCAATTTCTTTCCTAATGGAGATGCATGTAATCGAAATGGATAAATATGTATTTTTTGGCAATTGACAAGTGGAAAAAGTTATGGACTATGCAAAGGGATAGCAAGGTTATAGATACTAGTACTGCCAGTGGCCTTTGGCCGCCTCTCTTTATCTCTCTTCGTCGCAGGCTTTTTCTCTCTCTTGTTGAGTGTGCTGTGCTGCAGGGCATACCATCGAACAGAGGAAGGAGCGACACGTGGTAGGGAGGTGGGACTGGAATCCCTTCCATCGTTATATATGTATATATTTAATTATTAAAGTGCAATTTATGAGTTATGGTCACTTTATGTTCGAACAAAAAAATTGTAATCCTTTAGAGCATTTAAGAAATCTATGAAACATACATACGAGAGAAAAATGCTTACTTTTGCATGGGGGGAGGTTGTACCCAGCGTTTGTGTTTTTCTTCTCCTCTCTCACCTCTCCTCTCTTACTGTGCTTGTGTAGCACTCCGCTCTAAGAGGTGCACTTGCACATTCTCTTTCCCTTTCCCTCTCCCTCTCTTCCTCTCTCGTATCTATCTTACTATGGATTCTTTGTGTACAAAATCGTTCAGGTATGTGGATCAGTTGATTTGATCGTCGGTCATGTGCTATTTGTGTATTCTACATGCCCTCTGCACTCTTGGTTGTAGCATCATGTGCCTACAAACACTAGCACTCGCACCATGTCATGGGTGTCCTCACCCTTGAAACCCCAAGAATGCATTTCGTTGCACTCCCACGAATAGGATCAATGCTCAATCAAGCCTCTAGTACACTCCTTATTGGATTGAAAGATTCTTGGATTAATCGTAATCATATGGCCGTTCTTGTCATCACAAAATGGGGACATCTAAATGCATATGGGGTTGAGAAAACAATCCTCGAGTCAGATCCTTGTCATAACTAGAGGGAGTTATGTCAAGAAGTGTGTAGGTAGTAAAACATTGGCATGCCTATCTAAGATTGTAATGACTCTTTCATTAGTACTTGAATTCTTTGAGAAAATGCAATGTGAAATAAGGCATTCTATCTTGAAATTACCATTTACATTAAAGATTCTTTTTATAAAAAAAACTTTTGAGTAGCATCTTCCATTATCACTTACGTTGCCTCCTCTTTAGAATTAGCTAATGTGGCTTTGCTTCTATGCCTAGTGAAAGAATTTTGCTGTGAATAAGTAGTAGAACCAACTATAAAAGACACAAAATGTGTCATCCTTATGAGCGATTGGATATGCGCATACCTTATGAGTTGCATCATAAGCCCTTTCCTATCATTCAAGGAATAAAGAGTATGGTCATATGCAAGTCAATAACATACAGGATGACATAGTATCAAGAAATCACGTGATGTGAATGCCTTGTGATTCACTTGCATGGCAATACATAGAAGAGAAGTGGCCAACATTCATGCAAGAGCCTTATTGCCATTGTCTTGGGCATTCAATGGATGGAATAAACCTATTTGGGCTACCAAGCTTGTCATGGAGCACATGGCTAGCACCACTCATGGAGGAGCTCCACATCTTGTGGGCAGGGACCGACATGGTTGATGTGTTGCAACCAATCAAATGCTAGAATCTTTGATGCAAGGTATTCTTATGTATAGAATTCTTGATTGGTGAGCCTATGGAAAAATGGTTAGGTAAATTTGTAACATTTTTAATGAAAAAATCTACATACTTTTAGTCATCTTCATGATTTGGTGCATATCTCCCTATGTTTGGAAGGATTGTTTGATATGTGGTTCCTAAATCATCAAAGCTTTAATGCGCTTAGAAAGAATGTCAATAGGGGGGGCATGCAAGCTACCTCTTAGAAGGCCATGACCTATGTGAAGGAAATCTATGCAAACAAGATATGAGCTCATTTAATGCAAGTGATTAGAAGATGAAACGATAGGACTGTGGCAACACACAATCCCCAAGAACAAAGAGGCTCTCTACCCTAAACAAGTTTCTATACTGGAATGACCTTCACATGAAGCTTGTGCTTGATCAAATGCACATTTTCAAGCTCTTTTCAAGAATTTAGGTGGCTTGCTTTGGAAGACCATGATTGGAAAAAGGCATTCTAAAGGGGGAAAGAGATTTGCAGTGGTAAAAAGACTCGACTGAAGAGGAATGGCCATTGCAAGAATTGATTTTGTTCATCAATCACTTCCTATGTTCATCGGATCAAGAGATACCTTGATGATGGCAATGCAAGAGTCATTAGGAAAGAGTGTCAGGAGCAAGGTATCCCAAGGAAGATGGTACTAGCTTGTAGGAAAACATCATGACATTTTGTATTTTGAATAGTGAGGATTTGCAAAAATAATTTCAAGATGATCTGGTGAACCAAAAATGGCTCAACAACTACACACATTTCATGCAGAACCAAGCCACCAAAAACCAACTAAATGCAAATTTCCTTCAATACTTCCATACTTTGGGAGTGGCTGATGACTAGATGCAACACTTTTAGAGGCTAAATGGGATGATATAGTAACAACGACAAAGAGAGCGATCTATCCAAGTGCTATGATTGGAATATAAGAGCATACATAATTAGGACAGTCAAAGGGTAAAAATCATTGTTTTAAGTATTCATAAAGTCAAAGGTTTTTCATTTGTTTACTAATTGTAGTATCACAATAGGGGGCTATGTTGTTGTGTGGCTTACCATTTTGTGACAAGCATAAGCCACTTCTAATTGCAATGCGTTGGTGACCTTCGTGAAAGAAAGTTGTTGTAGTACAAGAGATAAAAATACACAAATGGGCCAACTTGATTTCCTTAAAACCATAAGACATTTTGGTGATTACCTTTAGGAAGTTTAGGAAGTGGTTCAAGGTTTTTAGAAATGTCCAAATATAACTATGTGAAGAGAAAAGGTGGCATTCATCCGAGTGAACTCTACAAAATTGTGAACCAACCAAAGAGATACGTTTGTACTTCCATGTCACTTTGAGCATGTGGTTTCCAATGCTAACCCAACAAAGAGGGTCATAATGGTTCAACAAAATTGTGTTGGACATTTGTGGTTCAAGCAACATCCCAAAGTAAACAAGTATGTGAAGGATTGGATGCAGCACATGTTACCAAATACATGTGGTAGTGATGTGTGTGAACACACTTAGGACCGTCAGGGTATTTTTGCCCTCATAAGAGGTTTTTTCTCGCATGCATTGTATATACGGCCATCATTGTAGGGCTATCGATCTTTCTATTGCACACTAAGTAATACACTCTCTGTTGTGTGCCTTGAGCTGTGCGTGTTTTCTTGCAACCCTATTTCCAACAATTGGTATTAGAGCAGGTTGTGTCCTCCAGGGCTTAGTCGCTAGCAGCTCCAACACATGCCTGCTCACTTTCTACGATTTCAATGAGCTTTGGCAAGCGCTTGCAGGTCGACAAAATTTTTGGGCAAGCTCATAGAGCTTAGTTTGATTAGATTTCTGATTCGGTCTCATTTCGGCCTCCATTCCACTATAGGCAATACTGCCAGGCTATTTTGTCACTTTGTGCAAAATTTCTATCAGTTGTTGATGTTATCTGCATAACAGGTCCCTTACCGTCTTCTACGGTTTGTGCTATATAGCACGTGTTGTTCCCGCTTTGTTTCTCGTCTTTTCGGGCAGTTTTCACATTAGGTGCAACATTTACCATGGTTGACAACAACACAGATGTGTTCAAGATGTTTGCTGCTGAGGACAGATTGGATGGGGACAATTACCCTATGTGGGTTTACATGATGCAATATGTTCTTGTGTCAAAGGGCATCTAGAATATTGTGTAGGGCATTGATGTACGTCTTGGTTCTGAGGATATAGACGATGTTCAGGATGTTGCACGTCTTGTTGCAAGGATTGCTGCTGTTAGAGTTGTTTTGCCTACGACAGAACAAGCTCGTCGGGATGTAAAGGATGCATTGATTGTGTTGTTTGTGAAGCGCACCATTACTCACATTCGTTCAGCAAAATTTGCAAAACAGGCTTGGGATATTCTGGCTGGTCTTTATGCAAGCCGCAATGAGGCAAAAATTGCATTGCTGCGTTAAGAGCTGGAGTCGAAGATTATGCATGAGGAAGATGATATGGACACTTTCCTTGCTGGTGTCAAGAATATCAATGAGAAACTTATTTCTATAGGTGAAGTCATTTCAGACAGTTCCCTTGTGCAGACTGTTCTTGATGCCTTGCAAGACTCTTACCAAACTTTTGCTAGTACTTGGAGACTTGTGACCCAAGGAAATCCTGAAGTTGTCAAGTTTGATGCATTGTGCACATTGTTGTTGCAAGAGTCACTTTCCAAAAAAAACAAGACTAGACAGCGTGCAGTTGAAGAGGCTTTTATTGTTGCTCAAAGAAAGGGCGGTAACAGCAATGCAGCCACTTCTTATGGTTCTTCTACGAGTGGAAAATCACATGTTCCTAATGCTTCTGCTGGCAGCAATTCGTTCAGAAATTTTGGTGACAAGGACAAAAAGAGATGCATTGTCATTATTGTAAAGCTAATGATCACTTGATCAAGCAGTGTCCTAAGTTGAAGGCCAAAGAAGCTAAGAAGAAAGAGGGTGGTTTCACTGCAAATGATGGTTCCACTACAAATGCAGCTATTGTTGAGTCTCTGTGAAAGGACACTGTGATGCTGATGTTGATGCAGAATGGGCTTTTAGTGCAGAGTGTACCTATAATCCTACTGTTCATGATGCATGCATGTCAGTTGCTGTAGATTCACATGTGTGGTATTTTGATAGTGGTGCTACAAAGCACATTACCTCACATCGTGATTTGTTCACCTCTCTAACATGCCCCTTATTTGGTTTAGGGAGTTGGAAAGATTGTGCTTACTGCTGTAAATGATAGTTCTTTCACACTTGTTGATGCACTTTATGTACCTGGGATCAAGAAGAATCTTTTGTCTATATTTGCACTTGCTAGACTTGGTCTTGTAGTCAAATTTGTGGATGATAGATGTATAGTACATGATCTCAGTTTCGGTGATGAAATTGTTGCATGAACATATCCTTGTACTTTGATATTGCCTTTTTGAAGCTTTTCCTTGATCCATAGCTGTTGGTTGGCGAACTATGTACCTATCAGGTTCTTGGATTTAGTGTTCAGGTTGTGCATTAATATATAATTTCCATGCTATGTAGGAGTTTGAAACAAGATAATCTCTAGTCCTCTTTGAAGCTCGAACCACTTCAACTCCCAAACAAACTTTGAATCCAACTTCATAGTTGAAAAATACATTTCTTGCAAAGTCACTCGAGAGTCCATCTAGATGGAGATCCATCTTCCTGGTGTCCTTCTTCACTCTTGAACTGCCAGTGAAGACCGTGCTCTTTAGACAAGTAGGTTGCCTTTTCCGTTTTTACTGAGCTTAGATCTAACCAGTACGGTGATAGATCTTGTAGCTTATCTTTCTAAGACACACTTTTCATTGCCTTCTCAGCTGCTTGCATTGCTCTTATTAGGTGAATACAGTGTCAAAGTTAGAAAATTCTGTGAATTTTGCTCTGACATGCCTTGAGTCGAAATGGTTGGCAAATGATGTCCATTTTGCTTCAAATCATTTTTGGAGCATGCACAAATGCATAAAAACATGTAGAGATCAAAATCATGTATTCCAGGTAAAATTTGCAACAAAAGTAAATAATTACGATTATTTACAAATGGGGATTTTTTCCAACTTTTTGTATTTTTGACATCAGAGGCTTGAAACATATGGCATTTAGGTACTCTCATTGAAGTGTGGGCTCATTTGAGTGCACTGGGTGGAAATGGTGCCAGATTTAGGCTTTTAGACTTTGAAATAGTAGATAAAAGAGATTTTGAGTTCCAAACTTACTCAAACTTGATTTGTGGGCTTGGGCCATCATGTTCTTTGGTCCCATAAGGTCAAAGTTGCAAATTGCATCCATTTTGGTAAAAAAATAAATAATTAAGATATTAACTTTTTCATCAATTTGTACATTTTTTGTTGCAACTTGATTCTAGGCATGATGTAGAGTCTATGTGTAAGATATGGAGTGATTTGGATCCAAAAATGTGACAGCTAACTCAAAAATTGGATTGAAAAGACTTTAGTGCGTTTTTAGACAAATTCAAAGTTTTTCTTGATCATTTTGGCTCATACTTGACATGTGGCATGTAATAGATTTGTATAAGGGATAGGTGAAGTGAAGAGATCAATTTCAAGCCAAACAAGCACAAAAGTAAATAATCACGATATTTACAGCAGTCACTTTTTTTGCAAGAATTGACAATTTGATGACATAAACATCTTTAATACATTTAAAACAAGTCTTGAAATGAATTTGGTAAAGTTCGGTCATGTTGGCATCACTTCGTGCTCTTGTCGACTCTGAAACACCAATTTTTGTGACTAGATGGCATGTAGAGTTGGTTAGTCACTTTTGAAGCTATGGACTTGTTCGCTACATAGTCCTGATGCTACTCATCCAGTTTTGGTCCATTCGGAGTTAGTTTGACTTCATATGTCAAATTGGATGCTTTGTAGCCTTCTAGCTGTTTTCTGTTGTTTGAGAGCTTGCCTTAAATGTTTCCATGAAACCATCTACGTACATTGTGTATAGACCTCGTCTATAAGCTGCCCGTGGAGTCATAATCAAATTCTGGCATATGGCAAAAACCTAGATTATTTACTTGGAACCCCCTCGCCCCCTGCCAAATGGTCATCTAGTGATATGGAAGTGTTCTATTATATAGGAGCATGCTACAATTCAAGTCTTGTCCAATTCGGTTGAGCTGACAAGCCACTATGGTCAATTTTGTGTCGTAGGACTTCGTGCACAACTGGGTTTCTAGGGTTTTTTCTTGAGCCTAGACTTGCTACCCAGGTCATATAAAAATGTTCATTGATAAGTTTAGAACTTACCTCTCATGTCTCGTGTGAGATGGCACTGTAAATGGACGATTGTAGACTTCGGGAATTGCACGTGAAGAAGGCAAAAAGCTCTCTCCTCAAAGACTGACTAGTGGAAATGAGGTGATTGTGGGCTACCTTGGATATCTATACTTTGACTTCTAAAACTATTTTTCCTCAAATTCCCCTGTTAGTCCTACTAGGCCATGAAATCTATGTTAGACACAAAAATTTCTTCAATCGGATTCTGTTAGCTCATTCTGCAAGAATTTGCGAAAGTGGGCCTTGTCGGCCTAATTCAGGCTTCTCGTTTCTATTCCTTCGATTCGATTGAATTTTTTTTCCTTGTCTGCCTTGTCCTTCTGATCATCGTATCTTCAATTTCTCCATATGAGCTCATTTGCTATTTATTATTAATTTTTGACCTGTTTATTGAAAAAATCAAAGTAAATAACAAAATGCACTAAAAAAGCAAAGTGAAAAATCAACAATTAATAAAATTCATTGAAAAACACCGCTTTATTGTTTTCGGTGAATTTTTCCAATTTTAAACTCCAATATCAAGAAAAAATGATGAAAATAAGCAAAAAAGACTTAAGGGCTATGAGCTACGAGTTTGTTCTAAAACCTAAGTCATGAGTAATGACTTAGGGCTAGATTAGTGCCACCAATAAAAGGGATTCTATATATAGGAGCTATAAGGTAAGCCTCTAAGCTATATATAAGGATATGGTTTGGATTTGACGACACAATGCCTCTACTCTCCAAGTAAGAAAAAACACTGGTACTCCTTTGGAGAGTTTTGTTTTTGAGGACGAAAACCCTCCTTTAAGAGGTGAGTAATGTGAGTCCAAGGGTCCTCTAGCAAGGAATGTAAGGGGCTCGGAGCCTAGAAAAGAACATACGGCAAGGGATCCTTTATATAGCAGCAGGGCCTAGTCTACATAAGGGTTGGATGGGTGGAGCTTCAACATGCTATTCCCCCTCAGGTTGTCTAGAGCATGGCCTCTAGGCTATGGAGGCTTGGGTCAAGGAATTCAAGGTCTCACATCCATGGAATAATAAATATATCAAACATTACAAATTATCAGGATCATACTGTGATATCATGTAGTAACAAACCTCTAAATCATTACATATCAATATGAAACAATATCATAGCATAATGAACCAACTTTATAAATAATAATCATTTTAATCATAACAAATCATCATGGAATAATACCATGGGATCATAGAACAACTCCATGGAACAAAACCAACGACATCATGATAAGTAATGAATCATCAAGGAATAACGTCATAACATCAAGAAACAACGCCGTGAAATAATAACCATCTTAATTATAACAAGTTGTGGAACAACATCATGGAATAAATCCATGGAAAAAAATCCATGAAAAAATAAATATTTCAAACATAACAAAATATAATGAAATAATACCATGATATATATTATGAAACGAGTATCTTGATTCTCAATCATTATACGAATCAATGTGAAGCACCAACATGACATAGTGAAGAAACTTTATAGAAAATCAACACTTTCAATTGTAATAAATTATCATAGAATAACATTGTGGAATCATGAAATAGCTTCATTATAAAAAAGTGATTTTGATCACAACAAATCATCGTGGAAAAGTAACATGGTATTGTGAAATGACTCCATGTAATAAAAACCATCCTAATCATAATAAGTTGTCATCATGATGCAACACCATGAAATTATGCAGCATCTCCATGAAACCAAAATAATCTTGATCATGACAAATCACCATGGAACAACACCATGACATCATGGAGCAAAAATAATCTCAATCCCAATGAAACATCATGGAATAACACCATGGAGAAAAAATAATCTTGATCATAAGTTCATAACAAATCATCATGGAAGAACATATGGATATCATAGAACAATTTCATGAAAGAAGCCTAGGATATCCACTAGGAAATATGTAAGATAGCACGTGCGAACAAAATAAGGGATTTATAATTAGGTACATTCACAAAAAATGTACTTACATAAAGGGCTTTTTTATTGAGAAAGTGAAAATTTTCATACATAGGGGCTAGGTTTTTTACAAAAAATCCATACATAAGGAATACATATAATACTAAATAATATGCAGGTAAGGGATAATGTAAATACCTCTTGTTCACACATGCTATATGAAATTTTTACATAGTGGACTCCCCGGGGAAAGAAGAAAACAAAAAATCTTGATTATACCAAATCATCATGGAATAATACCATGGGATCATTATGGAGAAACAACATGAAATAATAATCATCTCAATCACAACAAACCATCATGGAACAACACCATGGAATAATTATCACCTCATTTATAATGGATCATTGTGAAACAATTCCATGAAATAATAATCATTTAAATTATAAGAAATAATTATTAAAGAAATCCGTCAAACAAGAATCATCTTAGTCATAAACAAATCATCATGGAACAAATCCATGGAAATATATATATCTCAAACATACAAATCATCATGATACAATACCATGTCATCCTAAAATATTCATCTTAATAATTACAAAACAAATATGAAACAACAAATGGGATAATGAAGTAACTCTTTGGAGCAATAACTCTTTAGACTTTCACTCATACGAATCATGGAGCAATGGCATCATGAAAACACCCTAAAGAATAAAAACCACCTCAGTCCACAAACAAATCATCATAATAGAACTATATGGTAGCACAAATGACTCCATTTTATAAAAAATCATTTGAATTATAACAACAAAAACATGGAATAATACCATGACGTCATGGAACAACTCCATAAACCAATTAATTATTTGAATCATAAAGAATCGTCATAGAACCACACAAAAGCAACATGAAACAACATTCTTTTGAATCACAATGAATCATCATGAAATAACACAATAATCATTTTAATCATAAAATGAATAAATATCATGAAATAATAATAATCTTGAACAGAGCATCATGAAAGAACTTCACGGTATCACAAAACACATCTATGGAATAACAAAAATCTCAAGCATAATAAAATTCCATGAGACAATGCCATTGCATCATGAAACAATCATCTTAATCATTAGAAACCAATATAGGCTCTATCTAACATAATATAAAGTCATCATGGCGAATTATTATAGCATTACATTATAACGTCTTAGAACAAATCCATAGAGTAATAAATATCTCAAAAATAAGAAAATATCATGCAGCAATATCATGATAATATGAAAGAATCATCTCAATCATTACAAATCAATGAGAAACAACTACATAGAATAATATGATGAATCAAAATCATAGAAAAATAATCATTTTAATCATAACAAATTATCATGAAACAACTTCATGGAGTAATAAATCATCATGGAACATAAACCATCTCTATCATAATACAATGTCATAAATAAATGTCATGAGAATCAAATAAATATAATAAATAATTAGAAAGCACCACCATAATATCATCATGGAATAAATTTATATAATAAAATAAATATCAATAATAGTAAAACATTATTATATTTATAATTTTATTCAAAATTAAAGATATCATTAACGAGTTGATCAATATACTATTTATATATATATATATAGATCTATATCAATAGGAACAAAATTAATCATTGTGAAAGAAGACTATGATTGTATGAAGAAACTTCAAGTAATAATCATCTATACCAATAGGTCGTCAACTTGAAAAATGAGAAAGCGACATGTAAAAGTGAAACAAACAAAATCTATAGCCATATTTGCTTACCTTGTAAAATAGTGAAATAAAATTTCTTATTATAATTAGAAAAAACATAGAAATATCTTGAAGTATATACAAAATTAAGGTATCTCTATGATGGATATAATCATACTATTTTTCACGACCATTTAACTCTATTTATATGGATGTAAAAATCTTGATCTATGTCATACATACCAATCAATACATATATTTACTTTATAAGAATAAAGAATTTTGATGATCTGTTACATACGTAAAACTCAATCAAGATGCATGTAACTTGCACCAAAGATAAGGAATAAGAGTCTAAATTCACTATAATCAAGAAAGATTTGACATGATAATGTTAATATTTTATACTATTTTTTTTTGAAGCTTTCTTCTCTTTTATATATGCTAATAAAATCTAAGTCTTGATGTAGTTTGTCTATAAAAATCAAACTTAGTATCATATATCAAAAGAAATTAAGAAATGTATAAAAAAGATCTAGGATTTATAACAAGAGCTTCTTCCTTTACACATTTCAATCTACTTTAAGCATACAAGCAAACTTTTTGTGATGCATAAGAAATAGAAAGACTGAATCAATAGAAGATTTGGCATATAAAACTTTGTTTATGAAATTATCATTTAAAGTAGTATAATCAAACTTTTTCCTCTATGTATATGTATTAAAGTGTTAATCTAAATCATACATGTCAACCAATTTGCACGTAAGAGTTTGATCTCTTTCATACACAAAATATATATATATCAAGATGCATATAACTTCCAAAAGATTTCTTTGTAAACAAACTAAAGAGGCTCTTAAAGACCATATTAGGTATTTTGGTAAAAATCTCACATTATGGGAATCTCCAAATCGACTAAATTCATGTAATTTGGGAATTTTCCACTTAAAGTGGGAAAAATTGAGGTGTGTGGTTAGTAAATAAAGTGAAAATCTCATAGGATTATGGTGTTGATAAACACCAAAAGTCAAGAGGATGTACAACACATGGATTTGAATAATAACTATAAATTACATAAAACAAAGGAAGATACAAAGAAGATTTTGTTTACAAACTGACTAGTACAGTCACAATAGAAGCTCCACATAATTCTACTCCACATTTGATACCATATCTAAACTTTGATCCAAGTGTGGTTGATGTGCACGAGTGAGGCCTTCTTTGGCTTTTATAGCATGCCTTTCTGGAATCTTTATTCTAGAAAATGGTCCTTCTTTGTTGGGTCTCCAGGACCAAACAATTGCATCTACAGTTTCCCACACTTGTGGGTCCTTATAGTTGACAGCCCAATAACCCTTCCAACAATTACTGTAAGCTTGAGTATCTGTCATCCCACTTTTTCTCGCGCAAGGTGCCCAATATTGAATCAAGAGTTTTCTGTAGTTTGGTGATGTAGGCTCATTATCAATGTCAGATAAAGCCATTGCAAGCCACATTGGATAGATTTCTGTGTCACTCGGAACAAGCATAAGAAAGTCACCTTGGTGCACATCAGACATAGGGTCAAACTCTTCCCTTGGCCTATCTCGTTGAGGCCCACAAAAATGATCGTTCAACTCTTCAAGGCCTAGGAATCTTTCTGCTCCTTGTTGCAAATTCATTGTAGTGCTTTGTAGGTGAGAATATTCTTGAGTTTTTGGCCAAAACATTTCATACAAGACTCCCTCTGATATGATTGCTTTTCCAATCTCTTCAATTACCTTACTCCAATAATCTATCACGGGTCTATAATATCGCGGAATACTTGAACCATTCCCTAAATTTTTCCAAAATTTTATATAGTTCTTTAGCCCCAAAATGACTTCTTCGTGGGCCTTGACATACTCCGCCATTTGTACTAGAGGTGGATCTCCATGTGGTAACATTGGCTTGCCTTCTGTGTCTGTTTTCCAAAGGCGAATACTTCCACTCCAACTTGATACACCTACATGTGCCTTATATTGCATCATTGGTGTCTCAACCTGCATAAAGAACCTGAACTGAAGCGGTTTGGAATGTCCAACAAGTATGTCTTGTCCATCACAAAGATAGCCATCACAATATTGCTTGAAATCGGGGATCTTTGTGAGAAAAAATGGAGCTGGAGATGAAGATGAGCTGTTTCGTAATGTATCCATCAAATGTGGCAAAGTATAGGTTTGTGTAACTCTGAGCTTCTCTGAAAACCTACTAAACAT
This sequence comes from Adiantum capillus-veneris, assembly GCF_014529385.1. Classification (NCBI taxonomy): domain Eukaryota; kingdom Viridiplantae; phylum Streptophyta; class Polypodiopsida; order Polypodiales; family Pteridaceae; genus Adiantum; species Adiantum capillus-veneris. The sequence goes on from NC_140935.1 coordinate 152,449,500, forward strand.
GGCGTCTATGTCCTCATGTGTATGCCCAACCATTAAAAATCCCAGCTGGATGGTTTTGAAAACACCCCTTGCAACAAGCATTGACAAATAGGCAAATAAGTATCGATTTTTGTTTTCCCCTGCACAATTATCCAATTGTAGCAACAAGTTCTCTGGCAATCTTCGAAATGTTGACCCCAATTCCTCTTCTGCAATTTCTGATGACTGCACAATGGGCTCTTTTCCATCACTCAAGTTATGGTAGTCCAAAGCATCCCTTGAGTTCAAAGCATGTAGTAGTGAAATATTGCTCCTTGGAAGTCCATTTGTTACTAGATCACCAAGAGGATGCTTATCTATCCTCTCTAGGTTATGTAAACAATTAGCAATTGAGCCAATTGTAAGATTTGGATCAGCTGGCCACAAACCATTCAAGACAAAGTGTCCGTAATGACCTTCTCCATGTCCATGAGTGATCATGCCAATCAATGCCACCTGCAGATTATATCCTGAATCCACACCCTTGGGAACAATGCGTAATCTAGGAATGTCAGTCTTCTTTTGATCCATCTTATCATGGATTATGCATACATATTTTTGTGGTTGAGTTTCTGAATACGTGCGCCATGCATAATATAGGCTTATGCAACTCTTTTGTTGTGCCATGTGAACTTCTCTCTCCCTCAAGAGAAGAGCTCTCTCTTCAAGAGAAGGTTTAGCTTCTAACCTTGCCTTGATTGAGCTACAAATATTGCACTTAGAGAACTCACTCGTCTTTGTTAAAGTGACATGTGGGTACTCTTTGTTCCAAATTCTACCAAAAGAAGATTGGGATAGCTTCTTCTCATAGCCCATTTGGTCAAGAGTCGTGTTGATTTCACATAAAATATCCACTTGTTTGTATGTTGAAGATTGGGATAGCTTCTTCTCATAGCCCATTTGGTCAAGAGTCGTGTTGATTTCACATAAAATATCCACTTGTTTGTATGTTGATGGAATCACCAATTGAGTCTCTCTTGAGCCATCTAGCAGTGTTCTACTTCTATGTGGCATCTTCTCAGAGTTGTTTTCCACAAACTCATTTAGTAGTGCTCTTGCTAAACTAGTATGTTGAAGTCCCCTTCTCAATGTACATGTGTTCCCATGTACATATTGGCGCACACCATTTTCAAAGTTCTCCTTGTATCGATAAAATGATGTCTTTGGTATTCCATGTAGCTCATACCATGCTCTACAACAAACAATAGAGCCATTTAGCCTGAATTGGTATCGTGACTTCTCATCTTTTTGATAACATATAGAAAGAACATCATAAACATAATTAGTGCGTGATTTTTGAGACTCTCCCCAAAACTGTTGTCGTAACCTTGTCACCATATCACGATCTGTAAACTGGAAACATTTTTGTGCACAACAATCAATGCATGATACCCTTTGAATTGATTTGTTTGAAAGGTAAAAAGTCGAAGCTGGTGCTGCTTTTGATTTTTGAGTCCTGTTCATGAAAGTGTATCGTCTCTTCCTTGACAACTGGACAACATTACTCCCATCAAGTTTTTTTCCAACATTGTCATCGTTGGATACATCCTCATATGTAGCATGCATGCCATCAACAGGAACAAATCGTTGTAATGGGCTCCCATTCAACATTGTTGTCTGCTTGATGGGCCACTTTAGCAAAGTGATGCTACCCACTTCAACCACATCATCAATGCTTGCATTTTCTCTTTCAATACCCACACCCACACAATCAGGACCAAGTTCGTGAAAGTTGACATAATCATGTGGAAATACATATAAGATGGTCCCTTCATTCATGGTTTGCATCATTGTGTCATCTTTTAAAAGGACCCTCTGATTTCTCCAAGACTCTCGAATCATTGCTTCAAATTCTGGGCTTGTCATAGGTATTGCATCTGTAACTAGAGGATCAGAATGATCATGTTCTTCATCACCATTGTAGCTTTCCTGTGGATCAATTAAGTTCCCATTTAATACAAAAGATTGCAAAAGAAGCTTTGACCATCGAACAACACTCCATAATGAGCCTTGGAGAGATGAAGTATCCATTGTAGGAAAAGGTAGGACCACATCCTTCAAGCATTCCTCCACTAGTATGGAGAGATTTCCTTGCCCTATCTTTGTACCACCACAAGTGGAATCTGGATCTATTCTACACACACAACCAATACCAACAATTTCATTGTCAAGTATCATATGTACTTTCTCCCCAGATTCAAAGTCCATCCTGTAAGTGAAAAAGATTACATTGTTAAATCCATAGTTATAGAAAAATACTCTTCAAACAAAAAATCATGCTACAACATGGAAAAGGTTTGCATAGGTTGGACAAGTGGTGAACCTTGAGACCAAATCCTCCTTGCTATATTAATGGAAGCAAGGTTGGAAATTATGGTGGATCTACAAACCAAAGCATCCTTGCTATATTAGAGCATAGGTTGGACAAGTGGTGGACTTAGTTGTAATACCCACTGCCACCTATCAACTACTATAGGACTATGCTTTCCAATGTCCAAGTATCCCTTGAGGCTTTCAAGGTTGAACACGTGGTGGACCTTGAAACGAAAATCCCATTTCTATATCAGAGCATAGCTTAGACAAGTGGTGGACCTAGTTATAATGCCCAATATCCAAGGTGAAATACCTTAGGACCTTGCTACCTTGCTTGCCAATGTTTACGTAGCCCCTCATTTCTTTAATGGAAGCAAGGTTGGACAAGTGGTGGACCTTGAAACCAAAGCCTCTTTGCTATATGAGAGCATAGGTTGGACCTAGTTGTAATACCCACTGCCACCTATCAACTACTATAGGACTATGCTTTCCAATGTCCAAGTATCCCTTGAGTCTTGCAAGGTTGAACACGTGGTGGATTATTGAAACCAAAATCCCCTTTCTATATGAGAGCATAGCTTTGACAAGTGGTGGACCTAGTTATAATGCCCAATATCCAAGGTGAAATACCTTAGGACCTTTCTACCTTGCTTGCCAATGTTTACGTAGCCCCTCATTTCTTTAATGGAAGCAAGGTTGGACAAGTGGTGGACCTTGAAACCAAACCCTCTTTGCTATATGAGAGCATAGGTTGGACCTAGTTGTAATACCCACTGCCACCTATCAACTACTATAGGACTATGCTTTCCAATGTCCAAGTATCCCTTGAGGCTTTCAAGGTTGAACACGTGGTGGACCTTGAAACGAAAATGCCCTTTCTATATCAAAGCATAGCTTTGACAAGTGGTGGACCTAGTTATAATGCCCAATATCCAAGGTGAAATACCTTAGGACCTTTCTACCTTGCTTGCCAATGTTTACGTAGCCCCTCATTTCTTTAATGGAAGCAAGGTTGGACAAGTGGTGGACCTTGAAACCAAAGCCTCTTTGCTATATGAGAGCATAGGTTGGACCTAGTTGTTATACCCACTGCCACCTATCAACTACTATAGGACTATGCTTTCCAATGTCCAAGTATCCCTTGAGTCTTGCAAGGTTGAACACGTGGTGGATTATTGAAACCAAAATCCCCTTTCTATATGAGAGCATAGCTTTGACAAGTGGTGGACCTAGTTATAATGCCCAATATCCAAGGTGAAATACCTTAGGACCTTTCTACCTTGCTTGCCAATGTTTACGTAGCCCCTCATTTCTTTAATGGAAGCAAGGTTGGACAAGTGGTGGACCTTGAAACCAAAGCCTCTTTGCTATATGAGAGCATAGGTTGGACCTAGTTGTTATACCCACTGCCACCTATCAACTACTATAGGACTATGCTTTCCAATGTCCAAGTATCCCTTGAGTCTTGCAAGGTTGAACACGTGGTGGATTATTGAAACCAAAATCCCCTTTCTATATGAGAGCATATCTTGGACAATTGGTGGACCTAGTTATAATGCCCCTCCTTTCTTTAATGGAAGAAAGGTTGGAAAAGTGGTGAATCTTGAAACCCAAACCCTTTGGCTATATATAGAGGATAGCTTGGACAAGTGGTGGGCTTAGTTGTAGTATCCAATGTCCAAGGTCCAAGGTGAACTATGTAAAGACCTTACTTCCAAAAACAAAGTCGTACAAGTGGTTCTCCTTCAAACCAAAACCTCCTTAGTGTATTAGAACATAGCTTGGAGAAGTGGTGGACTTAGTTGTAATGGTGAATGTCCAAAGCAAACTATTATAGGACCTTGCTTCCCAAATCAAGTTTGGACAAGTGGTGGATCTTGAAACCAAAACCCCCTTACTGTATTAGAGCATAGCTTAGATAAGTGGTGGACCTAGCTGCCATGGAAAATGCTCAATGTGAACTGCTACAGGACCTTGCTATTAAATGTCTAAGTAGAGCTAGCTTCTTTAATGGAATCAAGGTTGGGAAAGTGGTGCATCTTGAAACCAAAAGCCCTTTATTGTATTAGAGCATAGCTTGGACAAGTGAGGGACCTAGTTTTAATGTGTGATGTCCAAAGAAAAGTATTACAAGACCTTGCTTTCCAATATTTGAATTGGTCAAGTGGTTAAAACAAAGTATAAAACTTTGACCATTTTCTTCTCGGATTGCCAAAAAGCTAGTTTTAGACACCCCTAAATGAAAATGGTTTAGGGTGGCCTTAAACAACGTTTTTTCAAAGACTTGAACAAAAGGGTTGCCGAAGAGTAATGAAAATTTATTATGGCTTGAAGTGCCTGAGTATGTGAAAACAAGCCTAGGTTTTCCACGAGGCAAAAGGTGACATAATAAGAACATTGGAAACTTAGGATTGACCATGTGGCCTAAACTTTGGCAAGTGAAGTGGTGGCCATGTTTTGTGGCACAGTGTGCACTTGGTCCTATATGTGTTGACCACTTGGCTAAATCTAGGACCATAAGGCCAAACCTTTGGCACCTTAAATATAGTATGGGATATAATCTAGAACTGCTATAGTAAATTAGTAGTATAGTTAATATGTTAATATTTGTATTATATTTAAGTATATGCTAAATATAATTTATGTTCAAAATTTCACTAATGAAGAATGTTCCCATTTAGCACTCCAGATGCGGGGTCTTAGGGCAATGCCACAATGGGGTGACAAGGCAGCGCTTCCACGTGAGGTTTGGGGGTAGCGCTCTTGATGGGGATGTGGAATATAGCGCTCTCGATGGCGGGGCTTGGGAGGCTGATTTTGGGATATTGTTGCGGGCGGGGTCCTGGGGAAGTGCCCCAGGCGGGGTCAAGGGGCGGCAGCCCCTTGTCGCCTCTCGGGGCTAGGGACAGCGCCCAAAGATTTTTTTTAAAAAAAAGTGAATTCATAGTATAGAGTTACGCATGTTTTGCATATTTTCAACCATGATTTCTTTAATTTTGACTGTGTGAATTGGTTAATGTTTTATATTGCTTTTGTTTTTTTTAATCCTATGATAAAACATGGACTTGTAGCATACGTGGCATTCTAATAAACCCTATCAAGATTAGGCACAGAGAGAGCGCACGAGCAACGCACACAGAGAAAGCAGACGAGCAGCAAACACACAGAAAGCGCACACGGATCGCACACAGTTGGAGTATACGCGCACGTAGAGGAGCAAGCCCGGCATCGTACACAACACACAGGTGGAGCGCACAGGATTGAAAGTTCGCGCACAAGATAAAGAAACAGCAGCGTTCGCAACGCTTTCCAGAAGGGCAGGATCGGGCATAGCTTCTTCTTAGGAGACATTGCACACCTCACGAATAGAGAAAAAATAGGTATTTCTCTCTCTCTCACTCTCTGTCTTTCTCCATATAGAGAAGATGGTTCTCTGTAACTCTTCTTGCACACACACTCTCTCGTCAAAAGATAGAGATACGTAGTTTAAAAATATCCCCGCACACATACACATATTCCCACACATCGTCTTCCTCTCTTCCACATACATAACCACAGTGAAATCTGTTATCTTGTTGTCTCTCTCTTGAAAATACATGCACATATTCCCACACATCGTCTTCCTCACTTCCACATACATAACCACAGTGAAATCTGTTATCTTGTTGTCTCTCTCTTGAAAATACGTGCACATCTTCCCATACATCGTCTTCCTCTCTTCCACATACATAAACACAGTGAAATCTGTTATCTTTCTCTCTCTCCTCTCTGTAGAAAACAGGTATTTCTCTCTCTCTCTATCTATCTATCTCTGTATCTTGCTATCTCTCTCTTGAAAATACATGCTCATGTATGTGTGTGTCTGTGTTATCTATGTGTATGTATGTATATTTGTGTTATTTCATTGTAATACTCATACATAATGTAGATACACAATTACACTTAATTACAATATGCACACATAGTATATATACATACATAAATATCACAAATAACTAACACATTGTAATACTAGTAAACTTGAATGGAAGACTTACTTGCATGATCTGTTAAAGTCGATTCTTGTAGCGAGTTCTGGATGTATGCTGAGCTGATTTTCCTCTAATCCATTTGTAGATATGATTGTAACTTATGTTTCTCAAAAATAGTAGTGTTGTTTAGTGATACACCTAATGGACATAAATGGTTGAAACTAGGACATGTAGACCAAAAATACGTGTATTTCTTTGGATGAATATATACACTTTTTGGTGACCCTTACCACAAGTGGTGGACCTTGAGACCAGTGGACTATAAGGACCTCCAAACAATACCTTGTACACTCAATCCTTCTTGGTATCTAGGTTGGACAAGTGGTGGACCTTGTTCAAATTCTCTAACCACTCTCTCTAACATGGTGACATAATTTAGGTGTGATAAATTCATATCTATGCAAACTAATATCAGTTTAGGCTTGTTAATTTGAATTTGTTTGAATTTATGTACAATATAATGATTTGAGGTTTGTATATTTGAATTTAGGTGGTATAATGATATCTTTTTGTGGTAAACTTGAATTTAAAATCAATTTCGCGTGGAATATTTTAAATTTAAGTGGTAAAATTTAAATTTTTATAAAAAAGTTTGAATTTTAAAATTTGGGCGGGATATTTTAAAATTTAGGCGGGATGTTTAAAATTTGGGAGGGATATTTTAAATTTAGGCGATCAGATTTTGAATTTAAAATTTAGGCGGGAAGGTTTTGAATTTATAGCGAGATCTCCCTTACATAAGAGAGTATAGGTTGGACAAGTGGTGGACCTTAAAGCTAGAGCATCCATGCTACTGGACATGATAGGTAGGGAATCTAGTTGAATATTGTATGTATAATATATATGTAATAGATCTAGCTTGGACAAGTGGTGGACCTTGGAACAAAACCCCATGTAAAACATATCCTGCACATTCCAAGTGGTGAGAAAAAATATCATTTAAGATATAGCCTTATAGGTTGGACAAGTGGTGGACCTTAACACCAAGATATTCTTAATGTAATGACATAGAGTGGAAAACTGGTGAATCTTGAGACCAAACCATGCTACTAGCGATAATAGCTTGGACAAGTGGTGGACCTTGAAAGTAATCCCCCCATCTACGAAATATCGTGGGTTTAAGGTATTTTGATGGAGCCTAGCATCTTGGAGACATGGTGCAGCTTGCTTCTCTTCATGTTTCAATGGAGCCTATCTTGGACAAATGGTGGAGCATCCTTCTCTCCATGTTTCAATGGAGCCTAGCTTGGACAAGTGGTGGACCTTTGCTTCTCTCTATGATTCAAGTGGGGGACCTTTCAACCAAACCCCCATGTAAAACCTATCATGGTCACTCCAAGTGGTGAGAAAGAATAACCTTTAAGATATAGCCTTATAGGTTGGACAAGTGGTGGACCTTAATTCTCAAATATTCTTAATATAATGACATAGAGTGAAAAAGTGGTGAATCTTGAGACAAAACCACTCATGCAACTAGCGATAATAGCTTGGACAACTGGTGGACCTTGAACGTAAACCCCCCATGTTTCAATAGACTTAGCTTCGACAAATGGTGGAGCATCGTTCTCTCCTTGTTTCAATGGAGCCTAGCTTGGACAAGTGGTGGACCTTTGTTTCTCTCTATGTTTCAATAGAGTTAGCTTGGACAAGTGGTGGACCTTGGAACCAAACCACATGTAAAACCTATCATGGTCACTCCAAGTGGTGAGAAAGAATAACCTTAATGATATATCCTTATAGGTTGGACAAGTGGTGGACCTTAACAGCCATATATTCTTAATATAATGGCATAGAGTGGAAAAGTGGTGAATCTTGAGATCAAACCACTCAGGCTACTACCAATAATAGCTTGGACAAGTGTTGGACCTTGAATGTAAACCCCTCATCTACGACATATCCTAGGTTTAATGTTTTTCGATGGAGCTTAGCATCTGGGAGACATGGTGCAGCTTGCTTCTCGTCATGTTTCAATGGAGTATATCTTGGACAAATGGTGGAGCATCCTTCTCTCCATGTTTCAATGGAGCCTAGCTTGGACAAGTGGTGGACCTTTGCTTCTCTCTCTGTTTCAATAGAGTTAGCTTGGACAAGTGGTGGACCTTGGAACACAATCCCCATGTAAAACCTATCATGGTCACTCCAAGTGGTAAGAAGGAATAACCTTTAAGATATAGACTTATAAGTTGGACAAGTGGTGGACCTTAACACCCACATATTCTTAATATAATGACATAGAGTGGAAAAGTGGTGAATCTTGAGACAAAACAACTCATGCTACTAGCGATAATAGCTTGGACAAGTGGTGGCCCTTGAATGTAAACCCCCCATGTACAAAATATCATGGGTTTAAGGTATTTCGATGAAGCCTAGCGTCTTGTAGACATGGTGCAGCTTGCTTCTCTTCATGTTTCAATGGATTCTATCTTGGACAAATAGTGGAGCATCCTTCTCTCCATGTTTCAATGGACCCTATCTTAGACAAGTGGTGGACCTTTGCTGATCTCTATGATTCAATAGAGTTATCTTGGACAAGAGGTGGACCTTGGAACCAAACCCCCATGTAAAACCTATCATGGTCACTCCAAGTGGTGAGAAAGAATAACCTTTAAGATATAGCCTTATCCGTTGGACAAGTGGTGGACCTTAACACCCAAATATTCTTAATATAATGACATAGAGTGAAAAAGTGGTGAATCTTAAGATAAAACCACTCATGCTACTAGCGATAATAGCTTGGACAAGTGGTGGACCTTGAACGTAAACCCCCCATGTTTCAATAGACTTAGCTTCGACAAATGGTGGAGCATCGTTCTCTCCATGTTTCAATGGAGCCTAGCTTGGACAAGTGGTGGACCTTTGTTTCTTTCTATGTTTCAATAGAGTTAGCTTGGACAAGTGGTGGACCTTGGAACCAAACTCAATGTAAAACCTATCATGGTCACTCCAAGTGGTACGAAAGAATAACCTTTAAGATGTAGCCTTATAGGTTGGACAAGTGGTGGACCTTAACACCCACATATTTCTTATATAATGACATAGAGTGGAAAAGCGGTGAATCTTGAGACCAAACCACTCAGGCTACTACCAATAATAGCTTGGACAAGTGTTGGACCTTGAATGTAAACCCCTCATCTACGACATATCGTGGGTTTAATGTTTTTCGATGGAGCCTAGCATCTTGGAGAGATGGTGCAGCTTGCTTCGCGTCATGTTTCAATGGAGCCTATCTTGGACAAATGGTGGAGCATCCTTCTCTCCATGTTTCAACGGAGCCTAGCTTGGACAAGTGGTGGACCTTTGCTTCTCTCTCTGTTTCAATAGAGTTAGCTTGGACAAGTGGTGGAGCTTGGAACCAAATCCCCATGTAAAACCTATCATGGTCACTCCAAGTGGTAAGAAGGAATAACCTTTAAGATATAGACTTATAGGTTGGACAAGTGGTGGACCTTAACACCCACATATTCTTAATATAATGACATAGAGTGGAAAAGTGGTGAATCTTAAGATAAAACCACTCATGCTACTAGCGATAATAGCTTGGACAAGTGGTGACCCTTGAATGTAAACCCCCCATGTACAAAATATCCTGGGTTTAAGGTATTTCGATGAATCCTAGCATCTTGGAGACATGGTGTAGCTTGCTTCTCTTCATTTTTCGATGGAGCCTATCTTGGACAAATGGTGGAGCATCCTTCTCTCCATGTTTCAATGGAGCCTAGCTTGGACAAGTGGTGGACCTTTGCTTCTCTCTATGATTCAATAGAGTTAGCTTGGACAAGTGGTGGGCCTTGGAACCAAACCCCCATGTAAAACTTATCATGGTCACTCCAAGTGGTGAGAAAGAATAACCTTTAAGATATAGCCTTATAGGTTGGACAAGTGGTGGACCTTAACACCCAAATATTCTTATAATAATGACATAGAGTGAAAAAGTGGTGAATCTTGAGACAAAACCACTCATGCTACTAGTGATAATAGCTTGGACAAGTGGTGGACCTCGAATGTAAATCCCCCATGTTTCAATAGACTTAGCTTCGACAAATGGTAGAGCATCGTTGTCTCCATGTTTCAATGGAGCCTAGCTTGGACAAGTGGTGGACCTTTGTTTCTCTCTATGTTTCAATAGAGTTAGCTTGGACAAGTGGTGGACCTTGGAACCAAACCCCCATGTAAAACCTATCAAGTTCACTCCAAGTGGTGAGAGAGAATAACCGTAATGATATATCCTTATAGGTTGGACAAGTGGTGGACCTTAACACCCACATATTCTTAATATAATGGCATAGAGTGGAAAAGTGGTGAATCTTGAGAGCAAACCACTCATGCTACTAGCGATAATAGGTTGGACAAGTGGTGGACCTTGAATGTAAACCCCCCATCTACGAAATATCGTGGGTTTAAGGTATTTAGATGGAGCCTAGCATCTTGGAGACATGGTGCACCTTGCTTCTCTTCATGTTTCAATGGAGCCTATCTTGGACAAATGGTGGAGCATCCTTCTCTCCATGTTTCAATGGACCCTAGCTTGCACAAGTGGTGGACCTTTGCTTCTCTCTATGTTTCAATAGAGTTAGCTTGGACAAGTGGTGGACCTTGGAACCAAACCCCAATGTAAAACCTATCATGGTCACTCCAAGTCGTGAGAAAGAATAACCTTTAAGATATAGCCTTATAGGTTGGACAAGTGGTGGACCTTAACACCCAGATATCCTTAATATAATGACATAGAGTAATAAAGTGGTGAATCTTGAGACAAAACCACTCATGCTACTAGCGGTAATAGCTTGGACAAGTGGTGGACCTTGAACGTAAACCCCCCATGTTTCAAAAGAGTTAGCTTCGACAAATGATGGAGCATCCTTCTCTCCATGTTTCAATGGAGCCTAGCTTAGACAAGTGGTGGACCTTTGTATCTTTCTATAATTCAATAGAGTTAGCTTGGACAAGTGGTGGACCTTGGAACCAAACCCCCATGTAAAACCTATCATGGTCACTCCAAGTGGTAAGAAAGAATAACCTTTAAGATGTAGCCTTATAGGTTGTACAAGTGGTGGACCTTAACACCCACATATTCTTAATATAATGACATAGAGTGGAAAAGTGGTGAATCTTGAGACCAAACCACTCAGGCTACTACCAATAATAGCTTGGACAAGTGTTGGACCTTGAATGTAAACCCCTCATCTACGACATATCATGGGTTTAATGTTTTTCGATGGAGCCTAGCATCTTGGAGACATGGTGCAACTTGCTTCTCGTCATGTTTCAATGGAGCCTATCTTGGACAAATGGTGGAGCATCCTTCTCTCCATGTTTCAATGGAGCCTAGCTTGAACAAGTGGTGGAACATTGCTTCTCTCTCTGTTTCAATATAGTTAGCTTGGACAAGTGGTGGAGGTTGGAACCAAACCCCCATATAAAACCTATCATGGTCAGTCCAAGTGGTAAGAAAGAATAACCTTTAAGATATAGATTTATAGGTTGGACAAGTGGTGGACCTTAACACCCACATATTCTTAATATAATGACATAGAGTGGAAAAGTGGTGAATCTTGAGACAAAACCACTCATGCTACTAGCGATAATAGTTTGGACAAGTGGTGGCCCTTGAATGTAAACCCCCCATGTACAAAATATCCTGGGTTTAAGGTATTTCGATGAATCCTAGCATCTTGGAGACATGGTGCAGCTTGCTTCTCTTCATGTTTCGATGGAGCCTATCTTCCACCAATGGGGGATCATCCTTCTCTAAATGTCTCAATGGAGCCTAGCTTGGACAAGTTGTGGACCTTTGCTTCTCTCTATGTTTCCATAGAGTTAGCTTGAACAAGTGGTGGACCTTGGAACCAAACCCCCATGTAAAACATATCATGGTCATTCCAAGTGGTGAGAAATAATACCCTTTAAGATCTAGCCTTATAGGTTGGACAAGTGGTCGTCCTTAAAACCTAGATCTTCTTAATATAATGACATAGAGTGGAAAAGTGGTGAATCTTGAGACCAAACCACTCATGCTACTAAGGATAATAGGTTGGACAAGTGGTGGACCTTGAATGTATACCCCCCATGTACGAAATATCATGGGTTTAAGGTATTTCAACTATCTCCAGTAGCATATGCATTGGAGCGCATGTCTAGAAACAAAGAAGAGACAATGTTTTCCGGAGGATGGAAGTTTGCAGAATCAAATCCAAACATCACAGCAGATCAACTTCAAAGTTCCATCATTGCCACACTACAACGAAAAAAGGTGAAACCTTCACGACCACCATCCACAAAGAAGCAAGCAAAAGTGCAAAAAATAGCAGCTAAGCGAACTAGTTCCATTTTGGATGTAGACAAGGCATCTTTGGCATCCTCATCAACAGAGGGTTCAATGTCAAAGATGAGAATTGTGGATCCAGATGTTTTAGAAGCTGAGGCCATGAAAGGACAAGAAAAAGATACAGGTGGAATGAATAAGTACATAAATTATTTTCCTTTCCAATATAGGGAATTTGATATCCCTATTCAAAATTGTTGGCTTGCTCCTGATCACTATAATGCACGTATTATGGATAAAAAACACGCTGAAAGTGTGTTATTTGGATTTTCACGGAGTACGACCAAGCCTGCAGCATGTGCATATTTGATGCCTGTTCGAAATGCAAAATCAAAGAAGGGGACTCCTTTGGCAGTAGAAGAGGTAGAGGAGCAAAAAATTAAAGATTATCATTATTGGATTCTTGATGGGCAGCATTCAATCTATGCTGCAAAAGTTTTGCTTCACAATGAACAACAAAGAGATATTTGAAAGACTGATTAGCGTGTATAAATTTAGAAAGGCTCGCATTGTTGTGAATGCTCCTCCATTTGTTGCAACTGCTATATCTGCCATTGCAAATGAGGAGGCTCAGGCATTGTATGTCAAGCAACCTTACAGCCAAATATTGAGACATTTACGGAGTCAATGGATTTTCTCAGGACGACCACCAAAGGCAGCAAGTGGAATTGCAGAGGGACATGCATCTCGTGCCGGATGGGATGTAAGTTATTTTCTTTGTCTTTTTGATAGTGTTTAATTAACAAATCTTGCTCAATAGTTTAATTATTTCTCTATTTATTTTTAGGCTTTTCTTCGATTGGCAAGAATGAGTGCAACAGCAAGTTGGATTGCTAAACAGGCACACATGGTCACGTACTTTGATTTAGTTTATGATTGCTGGATAGAAATCATTGAAAAGATAGAAGAGGAGAATAAGAAACCCCCAACAACTGTATTTAGATACCTTTGTGGCCTTGAGGAATCAGAGGTAAAGACTATTAAAGAAGAGATTAGAGATGAGAAGATTTTACTGTCAAAGAGTGCAAAGGATGGTGATGCAACTGACATGTATGATCGAATCAAGCAGTTGAAGCAAGACAAATTGATTCAAGATGCACTTCTTGAAGGCTTCAACAATTTGAATGAGTCTTCACCATGTAAAGACTGGGAGGAGGTGGTCAAAATGTATAACATCAATGATGTTGTTTATAAAACAATTTTAATGCTATGCGAGGAATGGATCAAATCTAGTTTGACGCGTGGAACAAAGAAAATGGCTTTTCCAGATGGAGCAATAAAATACATGCAATGGGCAATTCACCTTCAAAAGGAGAAAACTAAGCCTAGAGATTTGCCATGGTCAATCTATGTGGTGAGCCTACAAATGGAAGGCAATCTCTACTTGATGCGCCACTTCAATAATAAAGTGCCTATTGGCTTATGTATTTTAGATATGACAAAAAACGTTGGAGGCAATTTGAAGTGGAGTGAGGAGACATTTAACAATGCTTTGGATGGGATCTTGGCTATTGCTGGAGGGTCAACAGATCCTGGATTTGTCTTTCTTGCATTTGTGGATTTCACTAACTTCACAAAATTGCAATGTGCCTTTCATGCCATGGGAGATAATCTGAGCTACCATTGTTGTGGTGCATTGCATCACTTTCCATCAGCTCCTTGCAAAGGAGCAATTCAATTCCTAACAGTTATTGCCTTCTTGGGACAAGGCAATGCATTTGAAGACCTGAGAAGAAGATAAGAGGAACATCCCATGCCAATTGATTGTTCTCTTCTTCAAGTAGCAGATAACGATATGTCAAATTTGCAATATTTGGAGGCCAAAAAAAGAGCTTTGGTCAAGCACTACATTCGTACATATTGTTTTGAAGACCGCAAGCTTGTTGATGTTTTTGGTGATGGCTCCTTGGTTGCACAAGAAGGAATACAACAGAAAAAAGAAGTTATATGCTTAATTGATAGTGTGGAGGAGGCAAAAAACGTGGAGACCATGCTGCTAGACTTTGCTAAGTCTCATGAAGATATAGAAAAATGGGCTGGACTTCAACAATCCACTTCGCAATCAGATGACATTGTGCCTGTTATAGAGGAGTGCTCTCCACAAAGAGAAGAAGAAGAACAACAACAACATCCTCTGTCAATGGAGGACTTTTTGGAAATGGAGACACGTATGTTTTGAGTTTCTTGTGTATGTTAGTGTTTCTTGTTACTGATTTGATACTCTTAATGTTAGATTTTGCTTTATATAGTATTGATTGAGTTTGTATTTTTTATCTCAAGCATTCAAGGTTTGAATGTAAATAATGAATTACTTGAGTTTTTGAATGGTGGATCTTTAGACTAAAACTATAACATTTAATACCCACAAAGACTTAATTACTTAAGAGCTTGAACTCAATAAGTTTTGGACCTTTTATCAATACCCCCTTGATATGATACATTAGATCATAGCATGGTTAAATGGTGATGCTTCATAAATTTAACCTAGCTTAGACAGGTGCTGGAGCCTAAATTTAAACTAACCTTGCTAGAAGGGAGCTTATGTTTCGACTTTGAGAACTAGCATAAGTAATCAATTAGAGCATAGATTAGACATGTGGTGGTGGCCTTAGAGACCAAAATCTTAATGATCTTGGAAAGGTATTTAAGTACTTAGTTTTAGTACTCACTAAAGGCATAGCTTGACAAAAGGTGGACCTTACATGGATCCTAATTTCAAGAGGTGTGGTAGACCTTCAAACCAAGATCATATATCTTGGACATGTGGTGGACCTTGCATGGAGACTAGTTTAGACAAGTGTGGTACACCTTGTAACCAACACCCATTTGTTATATTAGCTTGGACAAGTGGTGGACCTTGCTTTTATGTTTCAATGGAGCATATTTTGGACAGGTGGTAGACCTTGTTTCTCTCCATGCTTCAATGGAGAGAAACATTAGCTTGGACAAGTGGTGGACCTTGCTTTTATGTTTTAAAGGAGCATATTTCGGACAAGTGGTAGACATTGTTTCTCTCCATGGTTCAATGGAACCCACCTTAGACAAGTGAAGTACCTTGAAACCAAACCCCCATAATACAACCTACTAAATAGGTTGGAAAATTGGTGGTATATGAAACCATCCATGATAGAGCATAGTATAGGTGAAAACGTAGTGGTCGTTATATCAATTACCCATGCATAGCTTGGACAAGTGGTGGACCTTGATTCTCTCTATGTTTCAATGGATCCTATCTTGGACTAAAGATATATCTTACTTATTTCCATGCTTCAATGGATTGTAGCTTGGATAAGGAGTGGACCTTCAAACAAAACTCCACAGCATAGCATATATTAACAATTCATGGGTTTTATAGAGATTTTCTTGCCTATTTTGGAGAGTTGGTACACCTTTATTCTCCATTCTTCAATGGATATGAGGTTGGACAAGCGGAGCTGGAGAAGTGGTCAACCATAAAATGAAACCTCCCATGCTACAACCCATCATAGATCGTATATGTAGTGGACCTTGAAACTCTTTTATGTCCCTAGCTTAGAGAAGCATTGCACTCTTTATTATCTCCATACATGAAGGCAAGGTTGGACAAGTGGTGGACCTTCAAACCAGAATCTCTATGCAATAATAGGCAAGTGGTGGAGCTTGTTTTCTCCATGTTCCAATGGAGCGTAGCTTAGACAAACAATGGAGCTTGCTTCTCTCCATGTTTCAATGGATCCTAGCTTAGAAAAGTGGTGGAGCTTTGATTCTCTCCATGTTCCAATGGACCATAGCTTAGACAAGTGGTAGACCGTGAAAACCCCCCCCGTATACAACATATTATGGGGTTTTCATGTTTCAATGGCACCTAGCTTGGACAAATGGTAGAGCTTGCTTCTCTTTATGTTTCAATGGATCCAACCTTAGCAAGTGGTGGACCTTGAAACAAGAATCCCCCCCCCCCCCCCCCATGTACAACGTATTATGGGTTTTGAAAGCACTGGGAGAAAATAATAGCTTTGATAAGTGGTGGACGTTGTTTCTCTATATGCTTCAATGGAGCCGAGGTTGGACACATGTTGGAGAGAAGATGGTTGCCCATGAAATAAGACCATGCATGCTATAATCAATCATATGTTGTACACATGGTGGACCTTGCAATTGTTTTATATGCCTAACTTGGACAAGTGGAGGACCCTTGATTACCTCCAGATATCAACAACAAGCCAAGTTTGGACAAGTGTAGTACCACCAAACCAGAATCTCTATGCTACAATAGAGTATAGGTAGGACACACAGTGAACCTTGATATCAAACCATCCATGCTACTAGAGATGATAGGTTTCACATGTGGTGGAACCTTGTATCAATGTTCTATGTGTAGTTTTTGACTAGTGATAGACCTTGAAACTAATCCCTCTAGGATACAAGAAAAAAGAGATGGATGAGGAGGCTAGACTACTTTTTTTGCATCAATGCATCCCATGTTACCACATATACTATAGGGTTCTTGGATAAGTGTTGGATCTTGTGTCAATGCTCCATGTCTAGCTTGGACAAGTGGTGGACCTTGGTTCTCTCTATGCTTCAAATGGGCAATAGATTGGAGACACAGTGGCCTTTTTTTTCCAATGATTTTATTTTTTGGAAACCTTGGAGGCACCATGTAAGAGGCACTCTAAGTCTTCCATACAATGGACCTATTGGACTATAAAATAATGATATCTTTCTTTGATATTGTCATTATTTTATGCATAATATTTTCTTCTTTTTGCAGACACAAAGGAGTTAAGTGATATAAAAACTAGATGTATTTCACACTATGATTGGCATGAAGATCCTTTTGGGACACCAACTTTTCCTATTCCCAAAGATGTAATTTTCCATATTAACGGTGTGGATTTTGAAGTGCGACTTTCATGTATTGAAGGAGCTGGTTATGGGCTATTTGTGCATACTACCCTGGAAAGTGGTTTGACTATTCTAAACTATGAAGGGAATAAGTATAGATTTCAAGACTGGAAAAAGATATGCAAAATATTTCCAAGAGCTTATAAATATTCTCTTCTAGAGGATCCAAACATAGAAGAAGAGGAAGATCAATCATACATTATTGGTTGTGTAGAAGAAGGAAACGTGTCGGGCTATATAAATAGTTCTCATAGTACAAATGTCTGTCCCAACGTACGCTATACATTTGATCCAAATTTGCCACCTTGGCATAAATGCACCTCTTCACACATCAAGTCAGAAGAATATGGCCATGTATGCATTGAGACTATTTGTCAAGTTGAAGTAGGAGAAGAGTTGTTTGCTGACTATAACTTTACTTGACATTGTAAAGTATTGTACATGGATGGAAATCTCAAGTACATGCATCATTTTCATTTTTCATGGATGAAATCTCAAGTGAATA
The DNA here is from genome assembly GCF_014529385.1 of Adiantum capillus-veneris. Taxonomy (NCBI): domain Eukaryota; kingdom Viridiplantae; phylum Streptophyta; class Polypodiopsida; order Polypodiales; family Pteridaceae; genus Adiantum; species Adiantum capillus-veneris. The sequence continues at coordinate 152,467,576 of NC_140935.1, forward strand.
TAACAGTTGATTATTGTTTAGTTTATGCTCAACGAGAATCTAGAGTGCTCTTATGCTTTGTGTGTTGTCTAACTTATTTGACTACCTTGGCCATAGAATCTTGATTCTACTCTAGATTTGTGATAAATCTTACCAAAATTTAATCAATGTCTAGGTTGGACAAGTGGTGGGGCTTCAAACATTACTGTCTTAAACAAGTGGAGTTATCTTACTTGAATAAGTGGTGGCCTTTGAATCCAAATCTAAGCCAAATCTCTAATTGTTTTCTTGTAGTCTAGGTTGGACATTTGGTGGACCTTGTATCCATGTTTCCTCAACAAGGGTGGCTTTTAGTTTTCACTTTAAGTACTCATCTTTAATAAAGTGTAGGATGGAAAATGTTGAGTTAGTAGATTGTATTTTAGACAAGTGGTGTTTGGTGTACGAATGCTGAAAATGGTTGCAAGGATTCTAACAACGACTTTATCTTAAAGAAATTTCTTACTAGGAGTTCTACATATAAATATGGTGAATAAAATTCTAGTGGTTTTGAGATACCATTTGTGTGTGTGTTTTCTTAGATTCACAAACTGGGATGGATAATGCTCCTATGGTTCAGTCAACAACTATAGAATCCATAGATTCTATGGTTTCTAAAGTGCCCAAGATGGATGATATTTCCATACTAGAGTCTAGTGTTGTGCAACTTGAGCAAGCTTCCAATAATGAGAACCAAGAAATCGATGCTTCAAAAATGCAATATACATCAAAAGAGACTGAAAAGTTCAGTCACGAGCTATTGCCAATTGGTACTACGTCATGTAGCGTAGATGTTGAGAAATCCATGCTTACAATTGTATTGGATTTAAATGGTCTATTGTTGAAACGTTCCCCGCAACCATCCTCACACCACAACTCAGTGCAAATGGATTCAAAAAGATATATTATACTCAGGCCAGGTTGCATCCAATTCTTGAAGACTATTTTACAGAGGTTTAATGTTGTAATTTGGTCGACAGCTACTAGGAATAATGTGTATCAAATCCTTGCAGCACTAAACAACTTAGCTGAGGATACATTGCCTTTCTTTGCAATTTGGTCGCAAGATGTTTGCTACACCGCTCAAACTCAAAAATTGTTTAGACCCGACAATCCAAACGTTGAGGCAATGTTCAAGCCTCTAGCCAAAATTGCCATGGGGTTTGAATGTGATCCACAAAGAACAGTGCTTATTGATGACTCTCCTTACAAGGGATGTATTTCACCAGCAAACAATTGCATTTTTCCACCACAATTTGATGCTGAGAAGATGGTTGACAATATGCTCTTGGAGGAGCTACTGCCATACTTGATTCAGCTTGATGAGAGAAGGGATGTGCGTGATTTAATTGCTTCTAATAGTTATGGACAACCTATAGTGACAAATGATAGTGAATACAAACAAATCATGGAGTATTGGAAGCAAAAAAATGATGTTTGGTCAGCTAAGGTGTTCTTTACAAGAAGAATACCACCTGCAAAAGGTGACAGGGATGAAACTATCATTGAAAATGCAAGTGACACAAGCCACCGCAATGAAATGAGAAGAGCCCATATACAAGAGATCTTAGCAAAGGAGCGTACACCCATTGAAAGCATGAAGGCGTCACAATTGACCACTTTAGCTAGGCAATTGGGTTGTAACACAAAAGGAGTTTTGAAGGCAACCACAGCAAAGGCTTATATAAATAAGGTGAAAGCTGAGAACAATCTTCTAAGGCTGGATAGAAAGCAACCCTAAGGTACTAGTGACATGTCATATATTCTTGATACACATACATGAACACTCATGTGCATGGTATCTAACAAATCTTTCTTTTTATTCCTTCCTGCATGATCTTACAAAGGATACTACTAGATGGAGCTCAATCAATAGAGATTTTGATATGTTTGCTCAAAATAATGAAGCAGTCACCTACATTTTTTGTTTATCAATTTCTTGAGAGACTTTCTTTTAGTTTGTAATCATCAAATGAAATGAAAAGTATCCTTCTTATAAGATTGCTGATCTTTTTCTCGTTCAAAACTTTCAATTGTGATTTATAGTTTTGTTAGCATGAGATTGTGCTTTTTTAGTTTGAAAAAAACTGTCAAAGATCCAAGTCTTTTTGGCTTTACTTAAGTTATTAATTGTGAAAGATCCAAGTCTTTTTGCTTTACTTAAGTTATTGATTGTCTATGTAATAGTCCTTAAAACAATATCGGATGGCTTTCTTGCTCCTATGTCTCACATTGGTCTTTAGGTAAGACAAGTGGTGACCTTGAAAGTATGGTCTCATATCTCGATCAAGTGAAGAGACATGAAGCTTAAATATCACTGCTATGTATCTAGTGTTAAACTCCATCAAGACAAAGATACTAGAGTGTTGAATTCCAGTCTAGTTTAAGTGAAAATCCATTTGAGCTAAGGTAAAACTTATAGTGCTTCATTTTTCTAGGATTCTACCCCATCAAGGAAGTTAGAATCTAGCACAAACCAATTAAGACTCTTTTGGAGCCTAGATAGGACAATTCGTGGAACTTAAGAGACTTATTTTTGAGTTAGAGTCTAGTTTAGATAAGCAAAAGATCTTCAAACCAACACTTGACTTTCTTACTATTCAATATTCAAAGTCCCTTGAGGCTAACAAATTACATACCTACTTGTAACCTAACTAATGAGTAATTATATAGATCTAAGCAAGTATATATAATGAGTCTTCAAACTAATAAACCAAGGGAAGAGAGTAGCAAGGTCCACTACTTGTCCAAGCTCAGCTCTAGACAACATAGAAAGATGCTAGTTCTACTAATTATCTAATTATAGGCATGGAGAAATGATAGAAGGTTGACCACTTGTCCAACCTATCATCTCTAGTAAGATGGGAGGTTTGGCCTTAAGATTCACCATGTAACCAACCTATACATCATTGTATTATGAAGAGTAGAAAAGCAAAGCTCCACCACTTGTCCAAGCTAGTTCTAAAATCCACATGGAGATAAGCAAGCTCCACCATTTGTCAAATATCTTGTAACATTAAATGGCCTAAAATCTTTTGTGTAGCGGAATTTAGCATGACATAGTGGGCATTTCATTAGAGTTGATTCCTAATGAGAATTACAAGAGTGCTTGGGTGGAGAGAGCAACAAAAAGCATAACACCTAGTTAGATAGCATCGACAATACTTTCAAAAGAGAGAGCAATTAAGCTATTGACAACAGTTGAGGACCGGATTTGCATGGAGCCGGTCCCCCCTCCAAAAGGCTTTGTATTATGGTTTCTCCCATCAAGAGAGACATTGTACAATACAATTCTTTGTGTTCCTTCAAGACTAGCTAGTGCAATGAAGATGGAAGCTTCATACACCAAGCAAAACACTTAATCAAACACAACTTGAATTATCCCCGTTCTCAGACCCAAGACCTCACACACCTTTGAAGATGGTGAGAGCTAGCAGGGTATGAGAGTAGATTGAGAGGAAAAAGAAGTATCTTACGAGAAAGAAGTACATCTCCTCACATAATCACTCATATTAGCATAGCTTAGCTTAGTAATTAGCTTGGTAGAGAAGATGAGCATGCATTGAAGCTTGGCTCTTGGTTGGATTTGCATCCACATGCCAAGAGAGTGTTGATGTAGGCTTCTATCTCACAAGCTTGGAGTAGGTGATGAGCTCTCCATTAAAGCTTGGGAGGAGATAGAGTATTTTCCCTTCACACATGGTCAAGTGTGAGAGTGTGTGTGTCAAAAGCCAAGCAAAAATCAGCCCCCTCTCTCTCTTGGGCGAGCCCTAGCTGCTAAGTTAGGCTGGCTTTTGCCTCATTGGACCTCCCCAAGTCAAGCCAATAGGGATTAAGCAGCATAAGTGATAGCCTTCTGACATGTGTCCCCCTTTCCCCTTTTGTGAGAGCTTTAGGTAATTAAACAATTAAACTAAACTCTCATTGGACCCCTTTGCCTATTGGCCAATAGGAATCAGGCAAGCCATGGGGCTCCTGAATGCTCATTGGACCCCTTGGGAGACTGCCCAATAGTCTTCTAGGACACTTAATTCTTATTGGTTTCTTTTATTAAATGTTTTTAAATTAATTAAACTAGATTTACTCTAGCTTAATTCTCATTGGTCCACTTCAAGGGTCTTCCAATAGGAATTGGGCACACCTTGTGGGCATCTGGCCTAGGGAGCTGACATGTGTCCCTCATTCCCTTTGTGTAAAGGGAGCCTGTGTGTGTGTGTGTAGCTTTCTCTCTCATCCCCTAGCTTTGGGGCTCGCCCCCTCCCATGTAGGGATATGCAAAGACTTTTTGAGCTCACACTAAGCATCCAATTTTCCCTAGGGTCAACCTTTGGACACAACCTTTGAATTTTGGAACCTTAGCATTTTGGAAGTCTTAATGGGCTGAACCTTAGGGTCTTTTTGGCCCATTGTTTCACATGGCTCTTTTGCAGATGGCCCCCCCCTTTGGATCCCTATTTTCCCTCCTTTGGATCCCTACTGTGGCCGGTCTGCTAACTTAACCAATATTCTAGCTTTTTCTCCCTTGGCACTTCCCCACATTAAATGATCAGTTTAATATGAGAAAATCATTTAGGAGAATTAGATATTGATTATTATGACATATCTCTTCCATTAAAACATGAAAAAACTCAGCTATGTTGTACAGGGGGGACTTTTTTCCAAGGTCCACCACTTGTCCAAGCTAGGATCCATTAAAACATGGAAATAAACAAAGCTCCACCACTCGTCCAACCTTTAGAGTTGCAAAGTGTATGGGTTGTCTAAACTAGGTATGGGAACATAATTGAAGGTCCACCACTTGAAACATGGAGCGAAGCAAGCTCCACCATGTCTCCAATATGCTAGACTCCATTGAAACACCCTAAACCCATGATATTTTGTACATAGGGGATGTACATTCAAGATCCACCACTTGTCCAACCTAGTATCCCTAGTAGCTTGATAGCTTTGGTCTCAAGATTCACCACCTGTCCACTCTATGTCATTGTATAAATAAGGATTGGGTGTTAAGGTCCACCACTTGTCCAACCTATAAGGTTATATTTTAAATGGTTTTTTTTCTCACAACTTGAACTACCCATGATATGTTTTACATGGGAGTTTTGTTTCAATGTCCGCCACTTGTCCAAGCTAACTCTATTGAAACATAGAGAGAACCAAAGATCCACCACTTGTCCAAGCTAAGCTATATTGAAACATGGAGAGAAGGATGCTCCACCATTTCTCCAAGATAGGCTTCATTGAAACATGGAGAGAAGAAAGCTCCACCATGTCTCCAAGCTAGGATCCATTTAAATGCCCTAAACCCATTTTATTTTGTACATGGGGGGTTTTATTTCAAGGCCCACCACTTGTCTAACCTATTATCCCTAGTAGCACGAGTGGTTTGGTCTCAAGATACACCACTTGTACACTCTATGTCATTATATTAGGAAGAACTATGTATTAAGATCCACCACTTGTCCAACCTATAAGGTTATATCTTAAATGGTATCCTTTCTCACCACTTGAAATGCCCATGATATGTTTTACATGGGGGTTTCATTCCAAGGTCCACCACTTGTCCAAGCTAACTCTATTCAAACATAGAGAGAAGCAAAGGTCCACCACTTGTCCAAGCGAACTCTATTCAAATATAGAGAGAAGTAAAGGTTCACCACTTGTCAAAGCTAGGCTCCATTGAAGCATGGAGAGAAGTAACCTCCATCATTTTTCCAAGATAGGTGCCATTCAAACATGGAAAGAATCAAGATCTACCATGTCTCCAAGATTCTAGGCTCCATTGAAACACCCTAAAACCATGATATTTTGTACATGGGGTGTTTGCATTCAAGGTCTACCACTTCTCTAACGTATTATACCTAGTAGAATGAGTGGTTTGGTCTTAAGATTCACCACTTATCCACTCTATGTCATTATATTAAGAATAACTGGGTGTTAAGGCCCACCACTTGTCCAACCTATAAGGGTATATCTTAAATGGTATCCTTCACCACTTGTCAAGGTCCATCACCACTTTTCCAACCTGTAAGGTTATATCTTGAATGATATTTTTCCTCATCACTTGTAATGTCCATGCTATGTTTTACAAAGGGGTTTTGTTCCAAGACCCACCACTTGTCCAAGCTAACTCTATTGAAACATAGAGAGAAGCAAAGGTCCACCACTTGTCCAAGGTAGGCTCCATTGAAACATGGAGAGAAGGATGATCCACCATTTCTCCAAGATAGGTTCCATTGAAACATTGAGAGAAGCAATCTCCACCATGTCTCCAAGCTAGGATCCATTGAAATACCCTAAACCCATAATTTTGTACATGAGGGGTTTACATTCAAGGTCCACCACTTGTCCAACCTATTATCCCTAGTAGCACGAGTGGTTTGGTCTCAAGATTCACCACTTGTACACTCTATGTCATTATATTAAGAAGAACTATGTGTTAAGGTCCACCACTTGAATCCTTTCTCACCACTTGAAATGCCCATGATATGTTTTATATGGGGGTTTCATTCCAAGGTCCACCACTTGTCCAAGCTAACTCTATTAAAATATATAGAGAAGGAAAGGTCCACCACTTGTCCAAGCTAGGCTCATTGAAACATGGAGAGAAGGAAACTCCAATGTTTCTCCTAGATAGGCTCCATTGAAACATGGAGAGAAATAAGCTCCACCATGTCTCCAAGTTGCTAGGCTCCATTGAAATACCCAATACCCATAATATTTTGTACATGGGGGGTTTACATTCAAGGTTCACCACTTGTCCAACCTATTATCCCTAGTAGGTTTGGTCTCATGATTCACCACTTGTCATTATATTAAGAGGAATTGGGTGTTAAGGTCCACCACTTGTCCAACCTATAATGTTATAGCTTGAATGGTATTTTTTCTCACCACTTGTAATGCCCATGACATGATTTACATGGGGGTTTTGTTCCAAGGTCCACCACTTGTCCAAGCTAAATCTATTGAAACATAGAGAGAAACAAAGGCCCACCACTTTTCCAAGCTAGGTTGCATTGAAACATGGACCTTAATACCAAATTATTTCTAGTAGCATGAGTGATATTTTGTACATGGGGGGCTTACATTCAAGGTCCACCACTTCTCGAACCTATTTTCCTAGTAGGTTTGGTCCCAAGTTCACCACTTATCCACTCTATGTCATTATATTAAGAATAATTGGGTGTTAAGGTCCACCACTTGTCCAACCTATAAGGTTATATATTAAATGGTATTTTTTCTCACCACTTGTAATGCCCATGATATGTTTTACATGGGGGTTTTGTTCCAAGGTCCACCACTTTTCCAAGATTACTCTATTCAAACATAGAGAGAAATAAAGTTCCACCACTTGTCCAAGCTAGGCTCCATTGAAACATGGAGAGAATGATGCTCCACCATTTATCCAAGATAGGCTGCATTGAAACATGGAGAGAAGCAAGCTTTACCATGTTTCCAAGCTAGGCTCCATTGAAACACTCTAGGGGGTTTTATTTCAAGGCCCACCACTTGTTTAACCTATTATCCCTAGTAGCATGAGTGGTTTGGTTTCAAGATTCACCACTTGTACACTCTATGTCATTATATTGTGTTAAGGTCCACCACTTGTACAACCTATAAGGTTATATCTTAAATGGTATCCTTTCTCGCCACTTGAAATGTCCATGATATGTTTTACATGGGAGTTTCATTCCAAGATCCACCACTTGTCCAAGCTAACCATATTTAAACATAGAGAGAAACAAAGGTCCACGACTTGTCCAAGCTAGGCTCCATTGAAACATGGAGAGAAGGAACCTTCACCATTTCTCCTAGATAGGCTCCATTAAAACATGGACATAAGTAAGTTCCACCATGTCTCCTAGATGCTAGGCTCCATTGAAATACTCAAAACCCATGATATTTTGTACATGGGTGATTTACATTCAAGGTCAACCATTTGTCCACCCTATTATCCCTAGTAGGTTTGGTCTCACAATTCACCACTTTTCCACTCTATGTCATTATAATAAGAGGAATTGGGTGCTAAGGTCCACCACTTGTCCAGCCTATAAGGTTATACCTTGAATGGTATTTTTTCTCACCACTTGTAATGCCCATGACATGCTTTACATGGGGGTTTTGTTCCAAGGTTCACCACTTGTCCAAGCTAATTCTATTGAAACATAGAGAGAAACAAAGGTCCACCACTTTTCCAAGCTAGGCTCCATTGAAACATGGACCTTAATACCAAATTATTCCTAGTAGCATGAGTGATATTTTGTACATGGGGGGTTTGCATTCAAGGTCCACCACTTGTCCAACCTACTTTTCCTAGTAGGTTTGGTCGCAAGATTCACCACTTGTCCACTCTATGTCATTATATTAATAATAATTGGGTGTTAAGGTCCACCACTTATCCAACCTATAAGGTTATATATTGAATGGTATTTTTTCTCACCACTTGTAATGTCCATGATATGTTTTACATGGGGATTTTGTTCCAAGGTCCACCACTTGTCCAAGCTAAATCTGTTCAAACATAGAGAGAAACAAACGTCCCCCACTTGTCCAAGCTAGGCTCCATTGAAACATGGAGAGAATGATGCTCCACCATTTATCCAAGATAGACTCCATTGAAACATGGAGAGAAGTAAGCTCCACCATGTCTCGAAGATGCTAGAGTCGATTGAAATACCCAAAACCCCTGATACTTTGTACATGGGGGGTTTACATTCAAGGTCCACCACTTGTCCAACCTATTATCCCTAGTAGCATGAGTGGTTTGGTCTCAAAATTCACCACTTGTCCACTCTATATCATTATATTAAGAAAAATTGGGTTTCCATATCTAAATGGATCTTTGCTTGGATAAGTGGTAGACCTTGAGACCTAAATACCCATTCTACACTAGAGCATTGGTTAAGCCTTATGCACTTCAAGCATACCTTTAACAACAAGTAGTAGTTATTAGTTGACTTAAGTCTAGTTGAACTCCATGGTATTGAGACTAAGAGAGAGTGTAGCATAAAAAAGATTCAGGATTTTAATTTTACTTTCTTTCTATTAATGAGTAGATCATAGATGGATTTTGGTATCTAATAAAACCTTAGGGTAGACAATGTAAAACTCATGTCTATTGTTGTGTTTGCATTAAGTGTTCTTGTTCTTTAATTTTAGAACCATTATAGAAAAATGGATTGGCTATATGCTGGCATAAATTGAAGAAAACTATTGAATTACCCATCCAACCTCCTCCAAGACCTTGTCCAAGGAATGAATCACCTCCTTATCACCTACCACTTGCTTTCAAGGACATCAAAAGAGTACTTATCTTGGATCTAGAGGGGTTACTTCTCAAGACAATTGAAATGAAACATGGAGATTCTATGCCATCTTGGGCTCAACACATGCAACTTGTGGAGGATAAAGATGAAGTTTATCATGTGGTGCGACCAGACGCACAAAGTTTTTTGGATTTTTGTGCTGATTACTTTGAGCTATGGATATGGAGTTGCTATAACTTAACAAGGGTGAAACGCATCACACAAAAATGTTTTCCTGAGCAGTATACCAAGTTCAAGGTGTTTATGAGTAACAAAAATTGCCAAAATCCAAATATCATGTTATGATTTACAAGGGTTTATCACAAAAATTTGAGTGATATTTGAGGATTTGGATGCAAACAATACCTTAATTTTTGATGACACTCCATATAGGGTGATGTGGAACATGCCAGGGACATATCTTATATTTCCAAAGATGTGGAGGCAAACTTCCGAGCAACTTCAAAACTTCTTGCAGAGAACCATAATTCCATGGTTGGTAGGATGGTTGTATGCAAGAGATAAGAGAGTCTATACATACAACACAATTGTAAATCAGTATAGTGATTCTGAGACAAATTATGTCCTTGGTGTGTACTTGTCAACACGAAAGCATCGAATAAATATGGCCATAAGATGCTTTTTTTATTCTAGTGTGTATCTTTCAACATTTGTATAATTTGATATAGTCTTTTTTATAAAAAAACAAAGGTGTGTCAATTTTATGAACACTTGAATGGAGTGCACCCTACTCTAAGGGGACTTCAATGTACTATTGGAGTGCATTCTATTGTAAGGGGACTCTGATGTATTGCTAGAGTGCACCCAAATTTTTGGGGACTCATTTTTTATTTGATTGGGGCCTATGTTGGGTCATATAGTAAAAGAAATTCATTTTTTGTCAATTCATATCGAGGTTGCATTTATTTGTAACTATGAGAGAATTGATGTTTGATGCCAAAATAAAACTTGTAAGTATGGATCAGAGAATTCATGGACTTTAAATATGTGAGAGGGATCTTTTTCTTGGGCACAAATGTTTGCTTCAAGAATTTTGTCATTACATACTTTATGTGAAAGAGTTTTAGAACCTAAAAGACTTTGAAAACAAAACTATGGAATCTAAGTGCATGTATTCTTGAATGGCTTGAAAGTTGATGTATACATGCATGTCGCCTTGATGAAGATTTAGATATGACAAGATGCAAAGCTAGAATTCTTGGACGTTACCTTTGTCAATTTGGTAATAACATATTTAACTTTCTTTTATTATGGGTGGAAAATATATTCTTATGTGCATTTGGAACCTAATTGCTTGACCTTCAAACCAAGATTCCTATGTTATTTTTTCATATACTTTTTTGTAATGAATTAAGATTGTGGATACAAGGTCCACCACTTGTTCAAGCTAGATCTAAGAAAGTATATATACTGAGTCTTCAAACTAGTAAACCAAGGGAAGAGAGAAGCATGGTCCATCACTTGTCCAAGCTTATCTCTAGACAACATAGAGAGATGTTAGGTCTACTAATTGTCCAATATAGTCATGGAGAAATGATAGAAGGTTGATCCACTTGTCCAACCTAGTAAAATGGGAGGTTTGGCCTTAAGATTCACCATGTAACCAACCTATACTTCATTGTATTACGAAGAGTAGAAAAGAAAATCTCCACCACTTGTTTAAGGTAGTTCCAAAATCAACATGGAGAGAAGCAAGCTTCACCATTTGTCCAAGATAGGTTCCATTAAAACATGGAAAACCTCATATATGTTGGAAGCTTTTTTCCAAGGTCCACCACTTGTCCAAGCTAGGATCCATTAAAACATGGATAGAAACAAGGCTCCACAACTCGTCCAACCTTTATAGCTGCAAAGTGTACCGGTAGTCTAAACTAGGCATGGGAAAATAATAGAAGGTCCACCACTTATCCAATATATTATTTCTAATAGCATGGGAGGTTTGGTCTCAAGATTTAGGAATTGGCTAACCTGTATTTCATTGTATTATGATGAATTTGGTTTTAAAGTCAACTACTTATCCAAGCTATAAGTTTATATCTTGAATGGTATTCCTTCCCATCACTTAGAAAACCAATGATATGTTGTACATGGGGGGGGTTTGTTACAAGGTCCACCACTTGAAGACAAGCTCCACCATTTGTTAAATCTAAACTCCATTGAAATCTAGAAAATCCATTCTATGTTGTACATGGGGTTTTTGTTTTAAGGTCCAACACTTGTCCAAGCTAAGATCCATTGAAACATGGAGTAGAGAAACACTCCACCACTTGTCCAAGCTAGGAAACATTGATAGTAGTTGGCTTAGTTTGAAGATCCACCACGTGTCTAAGCTAACTCTATTGAAACATAGAGAGAAGCAAAGGTCACCAACTGTTCAAGCTAGGCTCCATTGAAACATGGACAGAAGCAAGCTCCACCATTTCTCCAAGATAGGCTCCATTGAAACATGGAGAGAATCAAAGGTCCACCATTTCTCCAAGCCAAGCTCTATTTGTCCAATCTATAAGGTTATATCTTAAATGGTAATCTTTCTAATCACTTGGAATACCCATGATATGTTTTACATGGGGGTTTTGTTCCAAGATCACCACTTGTCCAAGCTGACTCTATTGAAACATAGAGAGAAGCAAAGGTCCACCACTTGTCCAAGCTAGTCTCCATTGAAACAAGGAGAGAAGCAAGCTCCATCATTTCTCCAAGATAGGCTAGCATGGATAAGTGCACCTTGAAACCAACCTTCCTATGAGGCAATAGAGCATATGCTACATATTTTATGTATGCCCCATGCCTCAAATTAAGAAGTTATAGATTAGAAGTGGACCTTGCTTGAATGTCACATGCAATAAATTAAGAAAAAATAGCCAAGTGGATTGTATTCCTCAATGGATCCTTGCTTTCACAAGTTGTGAACCTTGAGTCACTTTTACATTAACTTGGACAAGTGGTGGACCTAGAAACCAAGCTCTCCATGTTGAGATAAGTTGTAGGTAGGACAGTAGAACATAGACAACGATAATGGATGCAATATACTCGTCTCCTAATAATCCAATTGATTGAAACCATGGTATTTTAGTTGTTTTCATTGTGTATTGTATGTGCATAAAGTGGAATGAGACCTTAAGAAAACTCAAATTTTTGACAAAATCTCTATATTTTGTACATGATATATTGAAAGTTGTCCAACCTGGGAATTGGGATTTTCCCACTTTACCTAATATGGTCTTCTTATCTCTTTGTACATGGTTATACCTTTCTTTGTAAACAAACTAAAGAGGCTCTTATCTCTTTCATGTATGCTAATCATATCTAAGCTTTAGTGTAGTTTGTATACACAAATAAACTTGACATCATATATTAAAAGAAATTAAGAGATCTACAAAAAAGGATCTAAGATTTATAACAAAATCTTTTCTTCTACAAATCTCAATCTACTTTATACATGGAATAAAATTTTGTATGATACAAACATGATGAATAGAAAGATCAAAAGATCTAACATGATCAAGAAGATATTTGACATATAGTAAATTGCAAAAATAAAACTACTTATTTGGTAATAAATCAAACTATATCTGTCTCAAAACATAGATGAAAAAGCTATTGATTTGTTGTAGAAAATTTTAGAAGAAAAAATTGATAAATGTGTTATGTGACAAGCTACTCCAGAACACCATTAAACTCTAGAACGACTCTAAAAATGATGAAACTCGAGTCCGAAGCAAAAAGTCATGACAATTTTATGTTTTGCTGAAGTGCAAAATTTTCTTGCACACGAGTTGCACAAAGTCGCGAGAGGGTAGAAAAACCTATTCTTGCAAGGAAAAAGCAACCACTCTTTGATACCACCATATCAAAAGAATGGTGTTCACCTCCACTTGTGAAAGGCTTGATGGCCATCAAAACTTGCACGGATGACCCAATTTGGCACATAGTATGGGCCAGAAACACCCAAACTATATTGTATGGACATGGTACTTTGCACAAGTAGGGGAATGGTACTCATCCCCACCCATTAAAATTCCATGGCTATCAAATATTGTATGGGTATTCTCAATCCATACTATGTGCAAAATTGAGGCGTATGCACCATACGACCCAATCTAGTTCATAGTATGAGTCTTGGTCCCCAAACCATATAAGATGGCATTGGAGCTTTGTACAAGTGGGACAATGGTTATTAGCCACATCTATGAAAATTTTTATGGCCATCAATACTTATTTGGGTGTTCTCCATTCATTTTTTGTGCAAAATCTGGACATATGGCTAGATAACCCAATTTAGCGCATAGTATGTTTCTTGACCACCCAAACTAGATTGCATGCCCATGGAACTTTGCATGAGTATGAAATTTTTTCTCTCATCCTCCCTCATTTGAAAAGTTTGATCACCATCAGAAGTTGGTAGAGTATTTCTTGAGCCATAGTGTGTGCAAAATTGGGCAATATGGGCCATACGGCCCTATGTAGTGCATGATATGAGTCTTGAGCACCCATACCATATTGGACGGCCATGGAACTCTATGCATGTGAGGAAATGGTACTCACCACCATCCGTGAAAATTTTCATGGCCATAAAAACTTTTTGGGTATTTTTGACCCATACTATGTGCAAAAGTGGGTTGTATAGGCCATACGACCCAATTTAGCACATAAGTATGGGTCTTGACCATGCACCCAAACCATATTGCAAGGACATAGAAATTTGCACATGTAGATAAATAGTGCTCATCTCCACCCATGCAAAGTTTGATGTCCATCAAAAGTTGTTTGGATATACTATGTGCAAAATTGGACTATATGAGCCATATGGCTCAATTTAGAGCATAGTATATTGGGTGTTGACCACTCAAACCAAATTGAATGGAAATGGAAATATGAAAGAATGCAAAAATGATGCTGACCCTACTCATGGAAATTTATATGGCCATCAATTTTTTTTGGGTTTTTAAATCCATACTATGTACAAAATTGATTTGTGTGAGCCATACGAACCAATTTAGCGCATACTTGACAACCCAAACCATATCGGACGGCCATAGAACTTTGCACAAAATGGGTAATGGTGCTCACCCCCACTTGTGCAAAGTTTATCTTGAAAATTAATTTCTGACTTCCTAAAAGTATTTTCCATCTTAAATTGGCCACTTATGTCTAGGGTAGATAAAAGAGAACAAGTGAACTTAATTAAGTGCTTATAGAATTAATTCATTCAAAGACTTGGAACCAAAGGGAAAACGTCTATAAGAGTAAGGATACTTTCTAATTAGTTTGTTTTGGTCAAAGGTACAGATCAAGAAAGGATAATTCTAGCACAAGCAACCTTGATCAAAGGTACATGACAAGCAATTATATGAGTCTAAAAAAAGAATTTATTTGTGTAAATTTTAATTAATAAAATTTACTTTTTAGACTCTAATTATGAAGCCTAGGAAGCCTTGGGATATTATTAAATTTTACGAAAGACAATCTAGATTTAGTAGGTCTAAATTTAGCAAATCTTGAGACCAACTTGAAATACATCCAAAGGACTATACTAAGGGTTTTCATAGAGATAAAGATCCAAAACCCAAAGGTAAGTTCTATCTTTACCAGAGTCTCCCCAAATTTAGCAGGTTAACTCTAGTCCAACTCAGCTTCATAGAGCCTCCAAAAGATAGTGAAAGGTCTTACACATGAGCTAGTTAAATTGAAGGTAAGACTATGGCATTTAATTAATGAAAGGTAAAGGAAAAAGACTAGGGTCAAATCAGACATTCCATTTTTAGAAAGTTGACTCTAGTCCTTCTTTTCCAAGTTTGGCTCAGACACATGTACAAAGTAGCTTGCATGTGCTTAGTTGGTAATTAGGGCAAGTGTGTGCATGAGTGATTGTCTTGCTCAAGTCAAAAATCAAGGAGGGAAAGCGGGAAAATTTTTCAAGAATAGAAGGGGGATATGTGTCAACACATGCATCAAGTTACTCCTTAAGTCCTCTCACATGGTTGGTCCACATACTTCGCATCCAATCTGGGACTCCAAGCAAGTGGAGAGGGGGGAGGAAGAGGAATTGTGGGATGCTTGGGCATTCTCTCTCACTATCATGAGCCAACATGGCCAAACAAGATCTCTCTCTCTCTCTCTCTCTCACACACACACACACACACACACACACACACACACACACACACACACACACACACACACACACACACACACACACACACACACACACACATGGGAGCTCAAGAGGTGACCTTGCTCAAGAATTTTGGCTATGGATGCAGATCCAAGCAAGTAAAGGCATGGAAGATCTTCTTCTTCTTCTCTATTATGTATCTATGCTAAAAGCTTGCTCATAGAGTAAGCATACTAGAAATACTACCACTCATTTTAGGGAATATGACCCCCCTTTCTACGCTTATACGACAATCAATGAAGAAAACTATCATACCCCTATCTTACATATAAAATTTAGGTCTCACATTATCTAACTGAGTAAAACTAGTCAAAGAGTGTGTATCATAGTGACTGGAAACGTACTAAGGAACCACTTATGTTGATAACTAGATGTACCCTCAACGTGTCTTAGTTTTGAATTTCAAACTATGTGCCCAATCAGCCTGCACTTTCGCTACTCATCCAATTCTGACCCATGCAAAGCTGGTGTAAATCAACCCTTGAACTGCTCCAAATCAGCCTTTTATCTATGACCAGATTGATGCAAAATTTGATGTGTGGCCTGAAAAAAACACTTCCCAAAATTCCTCCAAGTTCTATTTTACACTGATGACCAATCGTTACAAGTAATCAACTCGGGTCAGGTCCCCCCCATAAATATTATACCCCCTCTCTTATTTCTAAGCTTGGAAGATAAATTATTGGGGGCCTGCCCCTAACTTATACGCTTATGCAACTTGTAAATAAACCCCCCTCCCCTGCACTTACGTGATGCGATAAGTTTTCCATGGTGAATCCCCCGGGGAAGATCTTTAAGGGGTGGACCAACATATGGCTTCAAACATGACACATGAAAGACATTATGCATCATCTATGATTGGGGTAGCCTTAGTTGAAAGGAAACTTCACTAATTTCCTTGATGATGGGAAAGGATTCAAAGATGTAGAATGAATTTTTGGGCATCTTTTACCCATCTACTTCAATCTTTTACACATTTTCTTCAATCTTTGATTCACACTTTGGAGATACACCCAATCCCCTACTTTGTAATGTATTTTTTGCAAGATTTGTTAGCCTAGTGAGTGTAAGTCTCATGAGACTTGGAAATCCTATCCTTGAAAACTCCACAATCTCTAAATAAGGCTCAACCACATGATTGGCCTCAATGGATGGGAAAATTATTCGAGTCAAAAAAGGAGAGAATATTTTCTAAAAGTTTCTTCATATGGAATTCATTCAATACTTGATGATTGAGTATCATTCAAGATCGCATGTACCAATGTCAAATGATGTTTCCATTGATTCTATTTATCATGAAAATAGGCTTTGAGTACATCAAAGGCTAGCTAATTGTTGATCTCTGTCTATCCATCACTTTGTGGGTGAGATGCACTTAAAAGCTACAACCAACTACCAAATCTATCAAACACTGACTTCCAAAACTATGAAGTAAAATTGGCATACCAATCAGAGGTGATGATGGTCTTGGGTAGCATACCAAAACCAAATCAAGAGGCAAGTGAACTCCTCTATTGAAGATGTATGCTTGGATGGATTACTATGACAAACTTAATAAACCAATCCACAAGAGTAAAGCACATAGTGTTCTTTCTAGGATGTGAGACTAGATGGGGTCCAACAAAATCTAGCAAGATTTCTTGAAAAGAACCACTTGGAATACTATTAGGCAAGGGTTGAAGAAGCCTTGTGGGTTTTTGATGAGAACTCTTGACCTTCTGACAAACTTGACACTTCTAGACATAGTCATATACATCCTTCCTCAATCTAGGCCAAAAAAATGACCTCTCAAGCTTCTCAAAGGTGCACTTGATACTACAATGACCACCAGCAAGTGAGTCATGAGCATCATGAATAATTTCTATTTGTTGTCCCACTGTGATGCAAATCCAACTCTTGAAGAGCCAATCATCTTGAAGAGTGTAATGACCAGGCTCACCTGCCATGACAAAAATATAGGGAGTACTAAACATACAAAGGTAGGATACTTTGCCTTCATGTATCCCAATCAGTGCCTTGAATATCCAAGATTGTGGTTAGTTGGATGGAATGTACGATGACGGACTTTTGGCTAAGAAAATCTACAATAGGGTTGTGCTTGCTGGGAAAATACTCTATCATGCCAACAAACTAATGGAAGATCTAGCTCCATCTCGCTTGGCAATTGCTCCAATCAGCACTAGGCATGGTCTGAAGTCATTTGAGGGATTTGTGATCTATTTTAATTGTAAACTCTCTACCATAAAGAAAGTGATTCTAATGCTTGAGAGACAAAATGATTAGGGCTTTCTCTTAAGCATAGCTACAAGTACAATTCTTTCATTTTGATGCCAATGGTACACATGTCTTACTATTGGGAGAGAAGAATATACCTACTTTTCCACTATTTTGTACTACCAAGATTTCTATGATCCCTTCTAATAATGAAATAGAAGATGTATTTCTTTGTTATTCTTTGTGTCATTTATTGTCAAATTCATCTCTTGATGTGTGATGATGCTTCTCAAAGAACTTCCTCAACATTGCAATCTTCTCTCTCTTCTTCTACAATGGCTTGTCAAGAATTACATAATAAGAGTGAATGTAAGAATGCTACGAGAACTTTCTAATCTAAAGAAGAACATGACCAATTTTTACAACACTTACTTGCTCACACTGTGAATGTTAAGAAGCTTCCTATTGTTTCAAGTTCAACTTAGTTAAGTAAAGATGCCCATCTACACCTTCAAGAGTTACTCCAAGAATACAAAGATGTATTACTTGTGATGATTTTCCAGTAGGCCTTCCTCCTGAATGTTCTATAGATCATGAAATCAATGTTATTTAGGGTACTAAGACTATATGTAAGCCACCTTATAGACTCAATCATAGTGAAGCCGCTGAGGTGGAATGTCAGCTAACTGACTACCTCAATAGAGGTTTCATTTGCCCTACTTCTTTGCCATGGGCCTCACCCATATTGTTGGTGAAGAAAAAAGATGGTTCAATGCATCTCTGCACAGACTACTGTGATCTTAATTTGATTACTATTAAAAATTATTATCCCTTGCCATGTGTAGAGAAGTTGTTTAATCAACTCAATAGAGCATGCTATTTTACCAAAATAGAATCTTTGCTTAGGTTATCATTAAGTACGTATTCCACTTGTTGTTGATATTCCACAAAATGCCTTTCAAACACGGTTCGTGCATTATGAGCTTTTGGTTATGCCATTTGGCTTAACCAATGCTCCAACCACTTTCATGATGCTTATGGATAGTGCTTTACGACCTATCTAGGTAACTCTATCATTGTCTTTTTAGATGGCATCCTTATTTATAGTGCTACTAAAGAAGAGCACTTGGAACATCTTAGATAGTCTTTGGTTTACTCCTAGAACACAAGCTCTATGCCAAGGAGAGTAAATTTGAATTTCTTAAGACAAAAATTCACTATCTTGGCCATATAATATCCTACGACGGTATACAAATGTATACCCCCAAGGTGGAATCTATCCTTAAGTGGCCTCATCCTACTAATTTGGAAGAACTCCAAATATTTTTGGGCTTGGTAGGATTTTATCATTGTTCAAGGCTATGCAAAGATTGCTATTTTGATGATGGACCAATTGAAAGGTCAAGGAAAATCTTTCCATTGGGGTGATGAACAACAATGCAGTTTTGACAAACTTAAAGTAACTTTCCGCAACACCTATTTTGGCCACTATTGATCCTACCAAACCATTTATGTAGAGACACATGCCAGTGATAGGGCTATATGTGCAATTCTACTTAAGAGGACAAACCCATTTATTTTGAAGCAAACAACTTGATAAGGTACAATAGAATTACTCCATTTATGAACGAGAACTATATGCTATTGTGTATCATTAGGAAAACTTTGGACTCACTTTTAGGCCCTATAAGAACGTCATCTTGGAGAGAGAAAATGAAAATGTTAAATAGTACATTTTAGGTGATGCTTTTTTGCAGCAACAAAAAGCCAAAATGACATTCATTGTTAGGTAGCGCCATCTTCTTTTCTTGTCCTTCATTCTCTTGTTAGGAAGCTAAATAACCGTATGACTAATGATTTGAAACACTAATTTTCAAGAGTTCCCCCCAAAACCATAAGCTACAAGAACTCTATGAACTCTAAACATGGGACTACAATGATTTCAAATGCGAGCTTACAAGCCTTCGCTCCCAGAATATGAGATATTTTGTCAATCGTAGTATCTGTTTGTTGACTCTCTATCAACTCTAGGAATGGACAACACTTCTTTTTCTGATGAAAACAAAAATTTGAACTTGCAAACTCCTCAACCCCTTCATATTCAACACTCACCCAAAGAAAGAACACATATCATCTTCACGTTGATGTACTGCAAGAGTACGCACCATTGTAGAAATGTAGGAGGGAGTCTTTCTCATCTCAACAGGGGAAAGAACTTAGAATGACAAACAAGGAACACCATCTGGATTTGTGGCCCAATGGGTCTATTTACCCAAAGGATCCTACAAAAATGTGCCACCTCCATTTTCTAGTATCACTAATCTTTTACATTTCACAAGCGATGGCAAGGATGGGCTGGAATACACTAAAAATTTGGAAATGCAAGGACTGAATGTGGAAAAGCAAAGAGATCTCCTAGCGATGGAGAACACGCAGTTGAACAAACATAATGAAGCATGCGCTCATAAGATTTCATAAAAAAGAGAGACAATCCAAAGCCTTGAGAAGAAGATCACAAGTTTACGTATGAACGACATCGTGCTTGGGAGTCGGCAAAGGAAACGAGATCTATGCAACATAGAGAATATGAAGATTGGTAGTGGTGGCCTGAAAAAATGAATACGAGATTTAAGATAACTTGAAATTTGTTTTTTATTTTGTATCATAGATATGCTTTACACTTTCTTATTACTAATCATGATGCATGGTGCTTTCTTTGCAGGTCTTTTCTACATCCAAGCTCAAATAGAGTAGGTTCCAATGCCAGAGTGCATTACAGTCATCTAGTTAGTAGAATTGCAAAGGTATGTAGTTCACTTCTTTGATACGAGTCGAGAGGAGTGCAATGAGGTTCTCAAGTTTTCTTTGAAGCTTGACGAGTGCGAAGTCTTGAAGAACGGGAAGCTAGAGAAAGTCACCATTACCCTTGTGAACAGAGCTTTGGATTTATCAAGAACCAAAGAGGACCCACGATACTTCAGCGTGCAGTCCAAAAATAATATTCTGACACTAGGAGATCATTTGAGGTATACTTAGTTCAATCTATAATAACAAAATATTGCATGTATGGTTCTTGGCTTTATGTTCCTTTTTTTTACATACAAGTTGATAAGAAAGATTTTGAAATCCTCCATTGCTTTTTTAGTCAAAGAAATGGAAGTGTGCTTTCAATAAAAGGATTTGGTGACTACAAAGTTGAATGGCACATGGCAAGAGACTTAAAGACTCTTATGTGCATGTAAAACATAACACACAGTGCAGCTGTGGAAAATCCACATTTATACTGCATGGTTGATGCACAATTTCTTGAGAGTGTGCAATGGAGTAGAGCTCCCAACAGACATCTTCTAGAAAAATCTTTTCGGCCAATGCTTGACATTCCTTTGTGTAGAGTTCACATTTGTACACTCCATGCACTTTGAAAAATAATTGAAAAGTGTTTCATTTGTACATATGTTTTGCATGGACCTTTAAGCCAGTGAGTGAGTAAAAAAGAGTCATCAAAGCATTAAAGAAGTGCTCTCAGACATTGGTTTGCATGGAGGCAATGTCAAAATCAAAGAGGACCCTAAGATGTCTCAAGGTTGTTACAAGGTACCAATGAAAGCATGATAGGCGGCGTAAAGGCCAAAAGGTTTCTTGGGTTTAGCCTCAAAGAGTCTGATAGAGAGGAGAAGAGAAACCTATTCAACAAATGGAAACAATTACATAGAGTGGTTAAAGACAATGCTGGTGGTGGAACAATCCAAAATCACAAGGCACACAAGCGGAAATAATTTGATAAAATCTTCCACTACGTTGAGCAGCATTCGTGCGATGAAAGTAAGCTCACATCATTTCAAGCAGCCTTGCTGGATTGGAAGAAAGCATATTTGGCAGGGTGGGGTGGACAACATATCACTCATTACATGATGAGTTAGCATGTTCCATATGAAAACAACATATGATCCATAAATCTCTACTCTACTCACCATTTTGATTTATTCCAATGTAGCACATATTGTTCAACCACGGTCCATCACATATTGTTCAACCATGGTCCATATTTTTTGCCAAGACATACGGCTCATTGCCAATATGATCCACACAAGGCATGAAAAAGACCCACTACATGACAAGAACAAGTTACTTTAAGCACACCAGACATGAGGGAGGCAAAGATAGAGCCAATAGCCTATTAGATTTACACCAATGGACTTATAGACGACTTATATATAGAGCAAGGCAGAAGGAGATTCTTAAGAGCTCAAAAATTACACGTTATTTACAACTCATCCACAAAGAGAAGAAAAAAAGGGCTTGGGGAAACTCAAATGTGGGGGAGTGCCATGCGAGGTGGTGACAGTCATGAGTCTAGAGCAGGAGAAGATGGACTTGATCCCGTCATTTTTATTCTCTTTGATGCACCCCCTTCTTCCTCTCTATGTACCTCTTTGACGTACACGCCCCTTAACCAAACTCTTTCCTCTGTTGATGGAAAATCCCCAATGGGTATCAAGCATCTTTTGTCCCTTAAAATAACCTTTTTTTGTTTGGATCTAGGCTCTCCGGGTCTTCGACTACTTGCACCAGGGCATGAAATGTGTAGGAAATGAAATAGGGGGCCCCGAGTGCTTGGGACCCATACCCAATGCCACAGAAAGACCCATGTTTTCCAAGCCACGTTGTCTTGTGATTAATTGGAACTGCTCCTTTATTGGAAATTTGAATTCTCTCAACTTTGCTTCATTGAATCTATCTTCATCAATTGACCCCATGAAGTGAACTATGTGACATGGACAGATATGTCAGCGAGGAGGTGTTTGTCCACTCCATCTCCACAAATCCCATATCTACCTCACAAAACTTTGCAATTGCAGCTAGGCAGTAGTCCTCCCATATATTTAGCTCATGCAAAATATCCATGAGGAGAATGTAGTGAATGTTGTCGGCCATAGAAAAATTGGGAGCACAATTCAGAGGCAAAGAGACTTCCTCATTTGGGCTTTCTTGCTTGCTTCCTAGTGTTGCATTTGCAAGAGAAGCAATGTTGGGGTATAAAGCCCAATGTGGTCGCCCAGGTAAGTGGGCGGGCCGCCAGGTATGTACACATATTATTTTGCAAAAACCTAATAAGAACTCACTATGCTCTACACATTACAGTAGAGCGAGTTCACCATATCGTCGTGCTCTTCTTCTCGCACTCTCTCTCGCGTCGCACTTCCGCTCGTACTCCTTCAACTGGTATCAGAGCTCAGATCGAGGCTCGGGGCAGCACTGCAGGAGGCTAGAGTCACCAGCTCAGATGGGAGTGAAATTCGACAGGCAAAGACACGGCCCCAAATCTTGTGGGTAAGCCCGTAGGTCATCTCGGTCACTGTTCGGCTTCGACAAAGTTCTGCGCAGGTCATTTTCGACTACGTGGTCTCAGCGGGTGCAGATCCGACTCTGCAAATTTGGGGTTTTTGGCCTACGACTGCAGGTGCTGAGGATATCGACACTCCTAGAGTGTTGATTTGTGGCTGTCTACACATCGAAGGACGGCTCACAGTTCTTGGAGGCGTGTCACATACGACACGGGCGAATCTACACACAGACTGTAGGCGCCATCCACTTGTTCATCAGGTAGCTTGTGTTTGTTGCTTGATATTCCAGATTTCATCCTGACATTGCAGGTACTTCCACGTGGGATGTATTGTCAGAGATGATGTATGTTTGTTGAGGGTTTGCTGGCTGTGAGTCACGCAGCAAACAACCGCCGCAACGGTTACAACATATAGTGGGAAATTTGTGGATGTATGACTTTGTGGGAAGTCTATGTACTGTCAGATTTACTGCAGCCTTTGTTGAGGGTCAAGTGAGGTTTTATTGAGCTGGGGGATTCTAGAATGTTGAGATCCTTTCGGTGATACAAGTCTTGGAGCAATCCCTCGAGCACCCTTAGATAGGCAGCTAGGATGTATTGACTGTGAGTTAGACAGTTGGGATTGCATCTTTGCGTTACTGCCATTGAGGAATTGTCATAGTCTATGCTTACAAGACAGTGACAGGACAGTGAGAGAAAGTACAGGTGTAGGACAGGTTTACCCGCAGCTTACAGTGTCAGAGAGACAGTGTTTTTTGAGCTGTTTTTTGGTCTGTTTTTAGTACACCAGAGCCATTTTACAAAGGAGACTCTGCCAAAATTTCTGCAGAATCTGAAGCTTTCTTGGTTCATTTGACAAGTTGATATTGGTTCAGAGGTCAGTTTACAGGGGAAACTCTGCCGAATTTTTCCCAGGAAAGTAAACTACTGTGAAGCGTAGCTATGGCTGGATCATAGGACACTGCTCTTTACAATATCAAGAAGCTGGATGGAACCAATTTCCCATTGTGGAAGAAGCAGATTTGGCACGTGTTGGTACAAAAGAAGCAGATAAAACCTATAAAGCTCAAGGGGATAAAACCAGAAGATATGGACGAAGATGAATGGAACGAAATGGATGAATTGGCACTTTCTACCATTATGCTGACTTTGGCAGAAAGCGTTTACTTCAATGTAGTAGACGAGATGTCGGCTTATCAAGCATGGTTAAAGCTGAGTGATCTTTATGAGAAGCAGAGTGCAACTTCACAGGTATACTGGCTTAAGAAGCTTGTTGACTTGAAGATGAAAGAAGGGACACCTATGTTAAATCATCTGAATGAATTCAACACAATCTATAGTCAGTTGTCAGCTCAAGGTGTCAAGTTTGATGAACCTGTTAGAGCTATGTTCCTGTTGATCACATTGCCGGAAAGTTGGGACACTTTTCGCACAGCTTTGAGTAATTCTGCACCTCCAGATGGTTTGAACATAGCAGGTGTAGAAGGAAGTCTGCTTACTGAAGAAACCAATAGAAAGACAATGGACAAAGGCAAAGGAACAACCTTAGTTGTCAAGGGAAGGACCAAAGAAAAGTACAAAGGTGGAAAGAGGAATCAGTCTCGTAGCAAGTCCCGCAGTGCTAAAGGCAAGAGTGACATAGAATGCTACCATTGTGGCAAGAAGGGTCACATGAAAAGAGACTGCAGAGAATGGAAATCAGAAAAGGCAAAGAGAAAGCTGAAGACCATGGTGAGGAGAACAAGTCCTCAGTGAAGATTCAAGAAATAAATGTGACAAACACTGTTACAGAGGATGACAGTCTATTGTCAGGAGACATCTACTTCTTGAAGAATACAATGGACTTAGCTCTTCTTACAGCATGTGATGGAAATGCACTGAGTGACTAGATTATAGACTTAGGGGCATCACTTCATGTGTCTCCAAACAAGGAGTGGTTTACCTCTTATGTGACCACTAAAGATCATGTTCGGCTAGGCAATGGGCAGACATGTGAGATCTTAGGTGTTGGAGATGTTCAATTGAAGTTTCAGAATGGCTCTTCTTTCACGCTGAAGAATGTGAGACATGTTCCCGCAATTACAAAGAGCTTGATCAACACAGGTTTACTTGATGATGCTGGCTACGTCACCACTTTTGGACAGAACATGTGGAAGATATCCAAGGGTTCTATGACAGTAGCACATGGAATAAAGTCTGGAAGACTTTACATGATTTATGTATCAAATGTCTCTAAAAATGTAATAAATGTAACCGAGCAGCCGAACGTTTCTTTGTGGCATAGCCGGTTAGGACATATGTCCAAGAAGGGAATGGAAATCTTGTCTCGTTCTGGTTATTTGCCTGGCTTTTCATTTAATGATTTTGAATTCTGTGAACATTGTCTGTATGGTAAGCAACCACAACAGCCACATAAGCATAGAAGCAGTAGAAGAGATACACAGTTAGCACTTGTTCATAGTGATTTGTGTGGACCTATGCCTAAACTATCTCTAGGGGGAGCTTCTTACTTCATGACATTTATAGATGATTACTCGAGGAAAGTATGGGTTTACTTTCTCAAGCACAAGGATGAAGCGTTTAGTGTTTTCAAAACGTTTGTGACACTTGTGGAAAATCAGAGTGGCAAGAAGCTTAAATGCTTACGCACTGACAATGGTGGAGAGTATGTTTCAAAGGCCTTTCAGGACTTTTGTGAGTCAAAAGGTATAAAACGTGAACTTACTGCTCCTTACAATCCTCCTCAAAATGGTGTTGCTGAGAGGATGAATAGGACCATACAAGAGAAGGTCAGAAGTATGTTGTCTAATGCACAACTGCCAAATGGGTTTTGGGCTGAAGCTCTATCAACAGTTGTTCATCTTGTAAATAGATCTCCTAGCAAGGTGTTGCAGAAGGATTCAGTGCCAGAGATGGTATGGTTAGGCAAAATGCCCTCATACAAGCATCTTAGAGTCTTTGGCTGTGAGGCATATACTCACGTTCCAAAGGAATTTAGGAACAAACTTGAGCCAAAGAGTAGAAAGTGAATCTTTCTAGGCTATGGTAATTCTGGTGAGATGGGGTACAGACTTTGGGATCCCGAATCTAGAAAGGTTGTCCGCAGCAATGATGTTCACTTTAATGAATCCGAATATCATTCTAAACCAGAGAGGGTTGAGGAGATTAGAAGAGTTGTCTTCCAAGAAGATGGACCTGCATGTGCAAGACAAAATGTCAGGGCTCAAGAAGAGCAAGGACAGGATAGAGTGGAACCACAGGTTGTGGCTGAGCCTGAGCCACCTATTGTGCGTAGATCTGGACGTGTCACGCGACCTCCTAATAGGTTTGTTCCATCTATGAACTATGTCATGTTGACTGATTGCAATGAGCCTTCATGTTACAAGGAAGCAGTGCAAATGAAGGACTCCGGGAATTGGCAATTGGCCATGCAGTAAGAGATGACAGCTCTGCATAAAAACAAGACATGGAAGCTAGTTAAATTACCACAGGGCAAAAAGGCTCTACCTTGTAAATGGGTTTACAGGTATAAGATCACCACTCATGATAGTCAGCCAAAGTACAAAGCAAGGCTTGTTGCCAAGGGCTTTAAGCAAGAACAAGGCATTGACTTTGATGAAGTCTTCTCTCCGGTGGTCAAGATGACTACATTGAGATGCTTTCTTGCATTGGTTGCCATATTAGATTTGTTGTTGCACCAAATGGATGTCAAGACAGCGTTCTTGCATGGTGATTTAGATGTGGAAATTTACATGCAGCAGCCATAAGGGTTTGTTGAGAAAGGCAAGGAAGATTGGGTATGCCAGTTGTTAAAGAGTCTTTATGGCTTAAAACAATCACCGAGGGCATGGTACCATAAATTCCACAAGTTTATGCTTTCTCAAGGCTACAAACGTAGTGAGTTCGATCACTGTCTATATACAAAGAAGGCTAAGGATGGCAGTTGGCTGATCCTTATTTTGTATGTGGATGACATGTTGATTGCTGGCAAGCACTTGGAAGAAATTTCAGCTTTGAAGTCAAAGATGGCAAAATCGTTTGACATGAAAGACATGGGTGAGGCAAGTCATATACTTGGTATGCGCATTGAGAGAGACAGATCAAAGAAGTTGATTTGGTTATCTCAAATAGAGTATATTGACAAGGTTTTGCAACGTTTCAATATGAAGAAAGGAAAGGCACTGAGTGTTCCATTGCCACCATATGTGAAACTTAGCAAACAAGATTGTCCTGTGTCTGAGGAAGAATAGGCTGAGATGGATAAGATTCCATATGCGTCTGCAGTGGTTAGTTTGATGTATGCAATGATTGATACTCGCCCAGACATTGCATTTACAGTGGGAGTAGTAAGTCGATACATGTCAAACCCAGGCAAGAAACATTGGGAGGCAGTGAAAGGAATATTGAGATACCTGAAAGCTACAAAGAGTATGCGTATATGCTATGGGAGTCAGGAGCTAAGTGTAAAGGGTTTTACAGACTCAGATTATGTAGGTGACTTAGACAACCGAAGGTCTACGTCAGGGTATGTCTTTACATTGGCTGGTGGAGCAGTATCATGGCGTTCTAGATTACAAGATTGTGTTACTCAGTCTACTACAGAGGCTGAATATGTTGCAGCATCAGAGGCATGCAAAGAATCAATTTGGCTTAATCGACTAGTAGCAGATTTGGGAATCAAAGAAGAGATGCCTGTGTTATATTGTGATAGTCAAAGTGCTATACAATTGGCTCGCAATCCAGTTTATCACTCAAAGACAAAGCATGTGGATGTGAAGTATCATTTCATCAGGGAAATGCTCGAGGATAAGCAACTTCAGCTTGTCAAAGTTCACCCCACAGAAAATCCTGCTGATCTACTTACAAAAGGACTTCCCTCAGAGAGCTTTGCGCATTTTCTCAAGCAGTTAGGTGTAGGGTAGTACATCACTTCTCTACATCTCTTGTATATTAGCTTGTATAGTAACTTCTCTCACACTTAAAGTACCACATTGGACTTTATGTGGGAGGTTGTTGGGGTATAAAGCCCAATGTGGTCGCCCAGGTAAGTGGGCGGGCCGCCAGGTATGTACACATATTCTTTTGCAAAAACCTAATAAGAACTCACTATGCTCTACACATTACAGTAGAGCGAGTTCACCATATCGTCGTGCTCTTCTTCTCGCACTCTCTCTCGCGTCGCACTTCCGCTCGTACTCCTTCAAGCAAGACTTAAGCCTGCATCAAATGTCTCCTTTCATACCTCTACCCTCTCTTCTTTTGGGTCAAACTCTTGGGGGGGGGGGGGGGGGGGGGGGGTTCAACATTTAGTACCCCCCTATATAACGTGCATTCGTGGGGTATTAAAAAACCCCCTCTTTGAACATGTCTGAATGAATAAATTGACCCCTTATTTTAGAAAATATTTTCGAAATTGAATATAAAACCCCCTTATTTTAATGTATCTCTGTTAAATTTCCTAAAGTTTTTGCATTTTAAAACCCCTCCTTTTGAACTCACTTTATATATAACATGATTGCATAGTGCACCCCAGAGGTCAAACTGTAACTCCACGTCCTCTACCTCTTTCTCCAGTGCCAATCGAAAACTACCAAAATTTGATGACTGGGAAGTCTCTGACTCACCATCGTCAACATGTACAAGTAACACACAAATTTGTGGTTGAATTCCACCAAGCAGTACCTTTTAGAGTTCCTAAGATATCTGTCTTGACAAGTAGTGCATTGGAGGGACACTTTTCCAGACAGCAGTTCAACCTTCTTGCAACATGCTTCTCAGGGTCAAGATTGGTTGGGTGCACAAATCACATGCCATCAATTGTCAAGGAATTTTCAAAAATCACTCCTTCATACTGTTACAAATGCGTTTGTAGGTACTCAATTGAGCAATCAACAATCCGCTGGATAAAAAACTCAGCATTAAACATTTTTTATAGCTCTGGTGCACGATGGTGAGCACGGGTGCTGTATAGGAACGTATACAATTTTTCTTCACATGTATCCTCCCCTACATTGTCTCTCTGTAGGACTATGTTCTGCATGTCTAAAAGCAAATAGGGAGCCTGGGGACTCCCTAAAGGTCTTTATTTTCTTGGTTCTAGCCCGCTTGTTTAGGACAATCGATGATGTGATAAGAGTCAGAAGCAAGCGAGTAAGGGCCTAAAGAATCTCCCAGGGCCCATATCTGCTTGAGTCTGACCAAAGTGATCATCTCGATACAATCCATGATGTACCCATGCCCATTCTGCACAGAGGATCATAACCAAGCAAACAGAGGCCTTGAAGGATTCTTTGCCAAGTTCTGACCAAAGTATCAATGTTAGAATAGGTCACATGATGAGTGTCAGAACCTGGCAAAGAATGGGTCTAAATAATCCCCAGGGCCTCTTTTCACTTGGTTTTGACCCAAGAGATTATGCCAGTACAATTCATGGTATACCCATGTCCATTCAACACAGAGGGTCAGAACCAAGCGAATGGGGCCCTTGGGAAATTATTCAGGCCCCTATTGACATGGTTCTGACCCGTGTGTTGAGAGTCCTTGCGTGACCATGCAAGAGGCTTAGTTATTCATTTAATACTATGGTTCAAGGCTTAGTTGGGATGATAAATGAATAACTAAGCCTCACATGACCATGCAAGAGGCTTAGTTATTCATTTAATACTCTGTCTGGGCATAGTTGTCTTTGTTATCAATAGCTGATAAGGAAGCCTCATGTGACCATAGATTATCTAAGCCCACTCACTCATGATGCCCAAACATAGCATTAAATGAACAGCCATAGCCTTGTACGGTCAGACAAGGGGTCATTATTCCACTATGCTTTGAAGCTCACGACTATGCCTACAAACAACATTATCGTGCTCCGACCCTAATGACTACTCTCCCCTTGTGCCCTAACCCCATGATGTAGGGACTCACAGACATGAAACACATAGGCAGAGGAGAGCTATCGAGAGAGATAGAGATAGATAGATAGATAGTTAGATAGATAGATAGATAGATAGATAGATAGATAGATAGATAGAGAGAGAGAGAGAGAGAGAGAGAGAGAGAGAGAGAGAGAGAGAGAGAGAGAGAGAGAGAGAGAGAGAGAGAGAGAGAGAGAGAGAGAGAGAGAGAGAGAGAGAGAGAGAGAGAGAGAGAGAGAACTTATCTTTGCAATATCCAATGGCACCGAGGTGGATGGGGATGTGACAGGTAACAGACACAAAGCTTTGGAGGTTGATGAGACACGATTGCAAGAGGTAGTTGAGAGCAAGATCACAAAAAGGCAAAGTCAAGGGCAATGGAACCATGGTAGTAACAGACTCAAAGCTTTGGAGGTTGCTAAGAGCAAGGGCCTGCCAATTCAAAGCTTGAGACGGTCAGAACAGATCCCGCACATGTAGAGTGAGAGAGAGCTCAGGAACAGCAAGAGGCATCATCTTCTTCGCAAGGGCCATTCAACGTAGAGCAATGGCAAGCTAGCAAAGACCAAGCATGCGTGCCACAAGATTGGCATCTTGTAGAGAAAATCAACAAGAAAACAAAGAGGAACTACAAGTGCTTGCCAATTTTCATCTTCCCAAAAGGCCAGAGAGGCGCACTCTGTTTTCAACGTTGATCGACAAGATTTTATTTACATGCGTGATTACTCCAATGCCAACACAACAGATGCAATCGTCCACGTTGCTTTGTGGTAAGGATTAAGTTCATTATGTGATACTGGTGGGGTCTGTCCCAAGCAAATAGGGACCCTTGGATATTTTCAAGGTCGATATTGACCTGTGTTTTTTGGCACTTAGGATCAAAACCAAGTGAATAGGGACCTAAATGACCATTTCAAGAATCGTATTTGCTTCATTCTGACCTGTGTCTTTGTAGGCTAGCTTGCTATGTGGTAAACTTTAAGTTCATTATGTCACGGTTTTGGGATTAGTATGAAGCAAATAGAGACCCTTGGAAATTTATCAGGCCACTATTTGCTCGGTATTGACCTGTGTTTTTTCGACAGTGAGGGTCAGAACCAAGCAATTAGGGACTTATATGACCATTTCAAGAATTGTATTTACTTTATTCTGACCTATATCTATATATCCAGTAATGAATCTAATTGCTGGTACTTTTTCATGTTAGGCATGCTATCTCGCTTTTGCCCACAGACGTGCAAGACAAAATATATGTAATAGATCCGCTTAGATTGCCTATGCTTTAGAACAATGGAATGTCATTTTTGATGCTGCTTGGCTGGTTCAACATAGTAAATTGGGATCTAGCGCGCTTTTTGGTCATTGCATATAATCAAAGGCGATTTTTGTGCCGGTATGCAAAGCTATGTTGGATTTAGGATCTTATTATTTCTCATCCTTCATAGTTTTGATGTTTTTTTTTGTGTAGTGAACATTGGAGTTTGGTGTTATTCGACGTTGAAGAGAAGGTCGTCTACTATGGAAACTCCAAGAAAAGTAGGGGATTTCGTGGGCGTGTAAAAACGTAAGGCTAATCTTTATGATTTTGTGTGTAGTGCCTATTTCTAATGCCTTATTAAAGCAAGTGCTTATGTATGTAGTTCCACAAGAAAATTTCTTTGCTGTGTAGAGCACATTTTGTTGGAACATGGTCTAGATGCTGCCACTCAGCATCGACGGGTCAGTCTGCCCACTCACACTAATGATTTCAATAATGGCTGGCGAATGTGTATGAATGCTATGCTCCTTCTTAGCCAAATTTTGGATGTACCAAATGTAAGTACGCATGTTGTTTCAATGCTTGTATTGTTGCAATGTTTCTATAAAAATAAGTTACTTCTTTACTTAC
Organism: Adiantum capillus-veneris; assembly: GCF_014529385.1. Taxonomy (NCBI): domain Eukaryota; kingdom Viridiplantae; phylum Streptophyta; class Polypodiopsida; order Polypodiales; family Pteridaceae; genus Adiantum; species Adiantum capillus-veneris. Next base: position 152,499,452 of record NC_140935.1, read on the forward strand.
TTTCTTATCATCACACATCTACAGGACCTTGAGTTACATAACTACGGGCCCTATGATGTGCACAATTTTTTTGTAATGGCCATTCAACATATTATAATTTTGGTGCATAGTCGTTCAAGAGAGGAAAGTGCTCGAGCTGATCAATTCAAACAGGCCTGCATTAACAACATGATGCAGGCGTACGATCAAACTCAAAACGAAGATTCAAAACATGCAAGATGCAATCAATCAATATTATGCGAACAGGAAAAATAAGAGGATTGGGTTACACGTCAGTGGCAAGAGCAAGAACAAAGTGAAGCTTGACAAGTTTAAGATGCATGTGAAGACATGGATGAGGCCCAGGCATTTGAGCAATGCAAAAGGGCACCCAAGACCAACGTCCCTCGAGGAAGCATGAGCAACAATTGAGGGAGAGGACAAGGGAGTAGTGGTAGCAACCGGGGCAAGGGGCAAGCGAGCAAAGGTAGCGACCGGGGCAGGGAACCAATGGTAGCAACCCAGGTAAGGGCAATAATTATTGCCCCTTTGTTTACATTTTGAATGAAAAAATACAATGTGTAAAGTCTTGAAACAATACAAGGTTTACGATTTCGAAACAAAGTTTCAGCGGCACAAAATGTCTGTGTCTTAATCATTTTAAGGTGTACATCTTGGATGGCATGGCATTAAAACTCATTGCATGCACAATGTATGTGACCTAGGTTCCGTTTGAAGCAAGCAACTGGTGTATTTGAGATGGACTCCTTGCACAATGTTGTTTTCTCCTTGCGTCTTGGAATCTGAGAAAAAAAAGTGTTAATATCTATATATTTAAGGCATTAAAGGCAAGTGAAATTTATCCATTTGGTTAGTACCTTTCTATTGTTGAGATTGAACGCATACACTTCTGGTATCAGTGGAAGGTCTTCATATGTAAGAATATCTACCCTGAGCTATGCAATAGTTGTACTTGACATTGTGTCCATCACAATAAGTAGGGTCTCTCAAAATCAGATATCCATTGCTAAAGGTTTTTTCTCAGAGTTAGACTCTATATCTTGGTTGAGTGGAATAAGCTACCCATTAAGAAGATGATATCTAAAATAGTAAAAAGACACCATTAAATTTTGAGAGCTTATAATGTACTTGCAAATTATGGACTTCTTTTGCAAAATACAGATTATGCCTTGTAATTGTTTCCTATCCCAATTATCATCTAAAAATTCCAAACATCTCTCAAATTTGCAAATGAACATTGTTGTGGTATTTCTTATTTGCTTATCGAAGAACAAATCTACAGACACTTCAACATGTATAAATAGAGTGAGCCTAACAACCTTTGTAGCAATTGAATTCTTGAGAGACTTTTGTATATCCTAAAACAACCTATTCCTGAAGTCTTCACTAGTTTGGGATGCTGGCAAAGACCAATCCTTGCTGTCAAAGGATGGAAGTGTCAAAGGAGTTACACGAACCCAACCAGACAATATCTGGGGTTTCAAATATGGTATATCATAAAAGAATATTCCATTATCTCTAAGCTCTTTGTGCGATATTCCTCGGTACATTTTCTCACCAATAAATGCATGGAAAGCATAAAAAATCCCAACTATGCTCTGAATAGGTTGCCAATCCATCTTGTTTGATGGATAAATATCTGCAACATATCAAACATGATATCAACCATAAGCCTTTGAAAATAATCATGCACTTAATGAGATATATGCTCAAAATACCCTACAGTTGGGTTGATGCCGTGGAAAACTAGGAGAAGATGTTTGCAACATTAAGTCTTCATGTTGGAAAGCATGATGTATGACCTCTTTCACCCACTTTCTTTGTGCACACACTCTAAACTCTGTAACTTGTCCCTTCAAAGCCTCCACAAAATCATTGCGTTGCCTCCTCTTCCTCCTCCTCATCATAGTATCCATGACTGATCATTTGTAGTATAACTATTAAAAATGCTAATAGAGTCAATTGTAGTGTTAGGCCTTCAAGAGGTAGTTATGGTGTGCACTAGAGCACACAGTAGAGTTAGCGCAAATATGAAAAAGGGAAGACAATTTTGAGAGGGAAGTAGAGTTACTCAAAGTAACATTTGGGTTGGAACATAGATACTAGAGCCTTAAATGCAAGTTTTGAAATCTGTCGGTGAAAAGTTAGTACGGTTTATGGCATTTATGCTTTGAAAGTGTGACATTGTATGATTTGAATAACAAAATTATTTTTTTCCTATTTTTCTCAATGAATTCTTCTCTAAAATGCCGATTTTCAATGTAACGTTAGCCTCAAGCGCCACTCTCTCTCTCTAGAACTAAAAGGCCCAAAAGTGAGTCAAACTTTCTCCTAATGGCTTTTAAGAAGTCGTGACACTATTTATATGGAGGTCAATTTGAGATTGTGTTTGACCACGAAAGCATTAAGTGATTTGCACAACAAAATAATTTGAAGTCAACAAGCTAGATGGGATGAGATTTTTCAGGAGTATGATGCTCAGCTATGGTATCACAAAGTTCAATATAAAGTTATAACAAATGCTCTCAGTAGGATGCCTAAGATTAATTCTCTTTTGTTTATAGAATTAAAGAGTGAGTTTCTCAACTCTATTAAAGGCACATGTGAGCATGACGAGGCCATACTCTAAGGTGTGATATCAGGTTTTAATGAGGGATCCTTCTCACACCCATGTTGGTAGTGTATCAAGTTCCTCCCCACACAATTCTCCTCTTTTGAGAGATGAACTAACTCGATGGAAAAAAATTTCTGTGAAAAATGGATACTTGCTCCACAAGGGGAGAGTATGTGTATTGACGGACGCAGACATGGTGCCACATTTTATATGAATGCCATGACAGTCCAAGTATAGGGCACCCAGTCATAAGAAAGACTTATGCACTCATAAGAAAAAAAAATTACTGGCCAGCTTTACATTGCATTGTTCAAGACTATGTTCTTCATTGCCAAAAATGTCAAGTTAATAAGGTAGAGCGCCTGAAAGTATAAGGACTCTTGTATCCCTTAGAGATCCCAAATGGCAAGTGGGAAAGCATCTCTATGGACTTTATAATTGGTTTACCTTCTACTACACCAGGTCATGAATCACTGTGGGTAATTGTAAACCGGTTGACTAAGATGTGTAAGTTTATTCCTACCAAGTCAACCATTAAGATCTCCAAATTAGCACCGCTATTCGTGGAGCATGCTTATAGGTTGTATGGACTCCTAGTAATGTTCTAAGTGATCGTGATTGTAGGTTTAATAGTCATTTCTGGAGAGAAATTTTTGCGAGGTTGGGTACTCAACTCAATCTTAGTAATGCAGATCATTCTGAGACAGATGGTCAGACTGAAAGAGTCGATCAAGTACTAGAAGATATGCTACAAGCATATGTCAGCAATCCAATTGGGAAGACTATCTATCCATTCTAGAATTTTCTTACAATAGTGGTAATCACATAACTACAAAGTTTAGTCCATTCATGCTGTGTACAGTTATCAACCTAAATTCCCAGTTATGGTTGGGTTGGCAACTGAAAAACTTCAACATATCAACGACTTTTTAGCATATCATATGGATATGCTACAAGTTGCTCGTCAAAATGTTTGACAAACACAAGATCAACTTAAGAAATTTGCTGATGAAAAGAGGCATATGGTGACTTTCAAGGAAGGTGACTTTGTCTTTTTAAGAGTACCCAAACAATCAAAAAGTCTAAAAACGGGTCCTACACCAAAGCTGTCTCCTTTCTTGGGGATCTTTTAGGATTCTCAAGCGCATCAACTCTTTGACATATAAGTTAGAACTTTTAGCTAACTCTCAAGTCCATTTTCTATTTGATGTAAGTCGTTTACAACAACGCTTACTCCAAGATGACAATGTAGTCGATCAAGGTGTCCTTGTTGACTTCATTGAACCCCCCACTTTACCACATGAACCAAAAAGGGTTATGGGCTATCATGAGTTGCAAACACGACATCATGTTTGTCATCAAGTGAGAATATTTGGCTAAACAGGGTGTGTGTGTGTGTGTGTATGAGAGAGAGAGAGAGAGAGAGAGAGAGAGAGAGAGAGAGAGAGAGAGAGAGAGAGAGAGAGAGAGAGAGAGAGAGAGAGAGAGAGAGAGAGAGAGAGAGAGAGAGAGAGAGAGAGAGAGAGAGCAAGTGCGACTATACATCATACACACACCCATTGTTCTTCGTGTACATTTTCATTAATGTTTTTTCCTTTCTTTCTACATATACTAAGGTTTCAATTTTGGTGGATTGTGGTGTTAAATGTGGTTATGGATAGCAACATGGACCTAGAAGAGGTCTTTATGGAAGGCTTACCTGATCTTCCCACTCTAAAAAATGGGGGCCTACCCAACATTAAGCACTTACAGGATGAGAATCGCTACATATATGAATTATTCACACGATAATGCTCATGCAATAGTGGTGAACAACTATGAAGAGCTTGAAACGGATGCATTTGCAACTCTATCGGCTTGCTTGAAGGTTCCTATGTATGCAATAGGACCTCTATTGGGAATTAGCACAAATTTTTGGAAGGAAGATGAGGAGTTCTTAAAATGCTTAGATTTGCAACCACCTACTTGTGTTATCTTTATCTCGTTTGGAAGTATTTCATTGCTCTGTCCAATTTGAAGAGATCCTTGCCAAGCCCTTATCAAGCAAGCAACACTTTTTACATGTGTTTTTCCCAGGTCTTATTGAGGGTTCTCTAGAGTACACAATGCCAATTGATTTTCTAGCACAAACAAGAAATCAAGGGCGAGTTATGAATTGGGCACCACAAATTCAAATTCTTGCACACCAAATTTGGGTGCCTTTTTTTCACATTGTGGATGAAATTCAGTACCCGTGCTTGGCTTGCCTTACTTATATGACCAATTTATCAATGCCAAGTATGTGGTGGAGATATGGAAAATTGGGCTCCTCTTCACAAGTATGCCAATTATTCCTTAGGAGAGAGTGGGTTTGTTGCAAGAGAGGAGGTGCAAAGGCCGTTTCATAATATGTTAAAAGGTAAGCAAAGCAAAACATTCCACAAAAATGCGAAACAACTCTAAGATGCTAGGTGTGTAGCAAACCAAAAGGGAGGTTCCTCCTTCAATAACATCAAAACCATCTTGAAATCATTGTAATAGAAGGGTTTTTGGCTTGTTAAAAAATGCTCTAGTGAGAAGTTAGCAAAGGTTGGCCATCCATTTTTGGAGAACTCAGGCCATGACAACATTAAATTTTATTTTATTGAAAGAATGCCAGCAACTAAAAGTTTTAGAAAGGGATCTTGAAAAGACCAAATAATGCATATTTGTTTCTCTTTATGTAAGGTGTCACTTGCCTTTATATTGGAGGCTGTCTTATAGTCTACTAGAAGATAAAATGGTGCCACCTTCGATGGCGAAAAGGACTTCACTGGAAGCTATCTTGTGCATGTCTCCAAAATAGAGATAGGAATAATTTGAGAAGGTAAAATCATCACCACTAGTCTTATGTAGCTGCATAAGTGATGATGTAATGCTTTTCTTCCTCTCCAGTTGCAGTTTAATAGAGCCAATTGAGTTAAACTGTTAGCTAAGACTTATACATGTATGCCAAAGCATTGCAGCTTGCCTGTTTCTAACAACCTGTGGCTCTAATTTTGATTTAAACATCCCCATGCAATCCAATAGACAATACCCCATACATGAAGCTTGTCAAGGACTTCTGCTTCTCAAGATACCACACTTGGCATGCATGTCAACCAACACATTTCCCGTTAAAACGACTTCAAGCATAGGTGATCACATTTGGAAAGATGCCCTCATCTTGTATTTGATGAAAACAACTTATCTTCTTTGGTTTACCCATACTACCCATACCATACATTAAGTGCAGTCCACATGAGCTGGTGTAGGTGCACACATTATGGATCTTTTTTCCACTTGAGTCAAAATAACAAATGGGTTATTGAATACATGACATTTCAAATACATGTCAATCAAAGCATTCCAAGCATACCTTTTACTATGAGTCCCTTTTATTACCAGTCCCTGGCTCTATTGTTTATGAAAACATCCTGATGCAATCCAAGAGACGACTTCCTAGAAATGAAGCTTCTCAGAGACTTATGCTTGTCGGAAGGACACCACACTTGACATGCATGTCAATAAAAGCATGGCCAACTATCAAGCTATTGTAGGTGACCTTATTTGGGGTGCATCACCTAATTCTGTTATCTTTATCTCGTTTGGAAGTATTGCATTGCTCTCTCTATCATAATTTGAAGAGATCCTTGCCGCACTCTTATCAAGCAAGAAAATCTTTATATGGGTGTTTTGCCCAGGTCTTATTGAGGGTTCTCTACACAATGCCTGTTGATTTTCTAGCACAAACAAGCAATCAAGGTCAAGTTCTGAATTGGGCAGCACAAATTCAAATTCCCGCACACCGATCTTTGGGTGCCTTCTTTTCACATTGAGATGGAATTCAACTCTTAAAGCTGTCACTTATGGAGTACCCCTGCTTGGCTTTGCTTACTTCTGTGACCAATTTATCAATGTCAAGTATGTGGTGGAGATATGGAAAATTGGGCTCCTCTTCACAAGTATGGATTCCTTAGGAGAGAGTTGGTTTGTTGCAAGAGAGGAGGTGTAAAGGCTTTTTCAGAATATGTTGAAGGGTGAACGAAGATGCCAAATGTGTAACTAACCAAGAGGGAATCTCCTCCTTCAATGAAAGCAAAACCGTCTTAACGTCATTGCTTGGGGGTTCACTATATGCAAAACTACCATATCACTTTAGTTCAAGACATGTGTGTAAAACCTCTTTCCCATAAAAAAAAAAGAAATATAATGTACCCTTTGCTTTTAAAATCTGTAAGTTTGTTTCAATTTTGAGAAAAATAGTATCCTTTTGTATATATATTTTTGTAAGTTTCAAGGAATTTAAATACCCTTCTGTTGAACTCACGTGATATGTTACATTTTTCTTAGGTGACCTCCCCATTAGTCATTGTAATAGAAGGGTTTTTGGCTTGTTAAAACATGCTCTAGTGAGGAGTTGGCAAAGGTTGGCCATCCATCTTTGGAGAATTCAGGCCATGATAGCTTATTTTATTAAAGAATTTCAGCATGTAAAAGTTTAAGAAAGGGATCTTGAAAAGACCAAATAATGCATATTTGTTTTTTTTTTTTTAATGTAAGGTATATTGGAGGCTGTCTTATATTCTACTAGTAAATAAAATGGCACCGCTGGCAATGACTTCACTGGAAACTATCTTGTGCATGTCTCCAAAATAGAGGTAGGAATAATTTGAGAACGTACAATCATCACCACTAGTCGTATGTAGCTGCATAAGTGACACTCTAATGTTTTTCTTGCTCTTGAGTTTTATTTTAATAGAGCCAACTGAGTTGAATTGTTAGCTATAACTTATACATGCCTGCCAAAGCATTGCAAGATTTCCCATTTCTAAAGCATGTGGCTCTACTTTTGATTTAAACATCCCCATGCAATCCAAGAGGCAATACCCCAGACATGAAGCTTGTCGAGGCCTTGTGCTTCTCAGGACACCACATTTGGCAATTATGGCAAAAGAATTTCCCATTGAGATGACTAGCTAGCATACGTGATCGCATTTGGAAAGATGCCCTCATCTTGCATTTGATAAAAACAACCTATCTTCTTTGTTTTTCCCATGCTACCCATACCATACATTAAGTGCAATCCACATGAACTGGCGTAGGTGCACACATTATGGATCTTTTTTCCACTTGAGTCAAAATGACAAATGGGTTATTGAATACATGTCATTTCAAATACATGTCAATGAAAGAATTCCAAGCATGCCTTTTATTACCAATCCATGGCTCTATTTTTTATGAAAACATACTGATGCAATTCAAGAGACGAATTCCTAGAAATGAAGCTTGTCAGGGAGTTGTGGTTGTCAGAAGGACACCATACTTGGCATGCATGTCAACCAAAGAATGACAATCTATCAAGCTATTGTAGGTGACCTTATTTTAGGTGCATCGCCTGATTTTTTATCTTTATCTTGTTTGGAAGTAGTGAATTGTTTTGTCAATCACAATTTTAAGAGATCCTTGCTTCACTCTTATCATGCAATCAACTCTTTATATGGGTGTTTTTCCCAGGTCTTAATGAGGGTTATATAGAGTACACAATGCATGTTGATTTTCTAGCACAAACAAGCAATCAAGGGTGAGTTGTGAATTGGGCACCACAAATTCAGATGCCCACGCACCCATCTTTGGGTGCCTTCTTTTCACATTGTGGATGGAATTCAACTCTTGAAGTTGACACTTATGGAGTACCCCTACTTGGCTTTGCTTACTTCCGTGACCAATTTATCAATGCTCTGCAAGTATGTGGTGGAGATATGGACAATTGGGCTCCTCTTCACAAGTATGGATTCCTTAGCAGAGAGTGGGTTTGTTGCAAGAGAGGAGGTGCAAAGGCCTTTGCATAATATGTTAAAGGGTGACAAAGTAAAACATTCAGCAAAAATGCCAAATGACTTGGAGATGCCGAGTGTGTTATAAACCAAGACGGAGGCTCCTCCTTCAATAACATCAAAACCATCTTGAAGTCATTGGTAATAACTGAGGGTTTTGGCTTGTTAAAACATACTCTAGTGGGGAGTTGGTAAAGGTTCGCCATGCATGTTTGGAGAATTCAGGCCATGACAGCATTAAAATTTATTTTATTTTAATAATGTCATCATGTAAAAGTTTTAAAACGGGATCTTGAAAAGACCAATTAAAGCATATTTGTTTCTCTTTATGTAAGGTGTCACATGCCGTTATATTGGAGGCTATCTTATATTCTACTAGTAGATAAAATGGCATCGTCGGCAAGGACTTCACTGGAAGCTATCTTGTGCATGTCTGCAAAATAGAGGTAGGAATAATTTGATAAGGTTCAATCAACACTAGTGCTATGTAGCTGCATAAGGACGCTCTAATAATTTTCTTGCTCTTGAGTTGCATTTTAATAGAGCTAACTAAGTTGAATTGTTAGCTATAACTTATACATGTGTGCCACAACATTGCCAAATTTCCCGTTTCTAATAGCCTGTGGCTCTACTTTTGATTTAAACATCCTCATGCAATCCAAGAGATGATACCCCAGACATGAAGCTTGTCGAGGACTTGTGCTTCTCAGGACACCACATTTGGCATGTATGTCAACCAAAGCATTGCCCGTTGAGATGACTTGAAAGCATAGGTGTTCACATTGGAAAGATGCCCTCATCTTGAATTTGATGAAAACAACCTATCTTCTTTTGTTTGCCCATGCTACCCATACCGTACATTAAGTGCAATCCACGTGAGCTAGTTTAGGTGCATACATTATCGATCTTTTTTCCACTTGAGTCAAATGACAATGGGTTATTGAATACATGCAATTTCAAATACATGTCAATCAAAGCAGTCCAAGCATGCCTTTTATTACCAATCCCTACCTCTATTTTTTATGAAAACATTCCGATGAAATCCACAAGAATACTTTCCAGAAATGAAGCTTGTCAAGGACTTGTACTTGTCAAAAGGACACCACAATTGGCATGCATGTCAACCAAAGCATGGCCATGTTTCAAGCTATTGTAAATGACCTTATTTGGGTGAATTGCCTATGTTGTTATATTTATCTCCATTGAAAGTATTGCATTGCTCTCTCCATCACAATTTGAAGAGATCCTTGCCGCACTCTTATCAACCAAGAAACTTTTTATATGGGTGTTTACCCTGGTCTTATTGAGGGTTGTCCAGAGTACCCAATGCATGTTGATTTTATAGCACAAACAAGCAATAAAGGGCGAGTTGTGAATTGGGCATCACAAATTTGAATTCTCGCACACCCATCTTTGGGTGCCTTCTTTTCACATTGTGGATGGAATTCAACTCTTGATGCTGTCACTTATGGAGTACCCATGCCTGGCTTTCCTTACTTCTATGACCAATTTATCAATGCCAAGTATGTGGTGGAGATATAAAAAATTGGGCTCCTCTTCACAAGTATGGATTCCTTAGAAGAGAGTGGGTTTGTTGCAAGAGAGGAGGTGCAAAGGCTTTTTCATAATATATTAAAGGGTGAGCAAAGTAAAACATTCCGCAAAAATTCCAAACGACTTCAAGATGCCGAGTGTGTAACAAACTAGGAGGGAGGCTCCTCCTTCAATAACATCAAAACCGTCATGAACTCATTGTAATAGAAGGGTTTTTGTCTTGTTAAAACATGGTATAGTGAGGAGTTGGAAAAGGTCGGCCATCCATTTTTGGAGAATTCAGGCCATGACAACATTAAAGTTATTTTATTGAAAGAATGTCAGAATGTAAAAGTTTTAGAAAGGGATCTTGAAAAGACCTAATAATGCATATTTGTTTCTCTTTATGTAAGGTGTCACATGCCTTTATATTGGAGGTTGTCTTATAGTCTATTAGTAGATAAAATGGCTCCACCTTCCGCGGTGGCAAGGACTTCACTGGATTCTATCTTGTGCATGTCTCCAAAACAGAGGTAGGAATAATTTGAGAAGGTACAATAATCACCACTAGTCCTATGTAGCTGCATAAGTGCTCGGGGGGGTGCACTATGTAATCATGTTAATGTATAATGAGAGTTCGTGATGGAGGGGTTTTAAAATGCAAAAAATTAAGGCAATTCAATAGAGATACATTAAAATAAGGGGGTTTTATATTCAATTTTGGGAAAAAAATCCTAAAATAAGGGGTCATTCTATTCATTCAAACATGTTAAAAGAGGGATTTTTTTAATACCCCGTGAATGCACGTTATATAGGGGAAACTGAATGGTGAATCCCTTGCGGAGCATAAGTGATGCTCTAATGCTTTTCTTGCTCTTGAGTTGCATTTCAATAGAGCCAACTGAGTTGAACTGTTAGCTATAACTTATACATGTCTGCCAAAGCATTGCAAGATTTCTCGTTTCTAATAGCTTGTGGATCTAATTTTGACTTAAAGATCCCCATGCAATCCAAGAGACGATACCCCAGACATGAAGCTTGTCGAGGAATTTTGCTTCTCAGGACACCACACTTGGCATGTCTGTCAACCAAAGCATTGCCCGTTGAGATGAATTGCATGCATAGGTGATCACATTTGGAAAGATGCCCTCATCTTTCATTTGATGAAAACAACCTATCTACTTTGGTTTGCCAATGCTACCCATACTGTACCTAAAGTGCAGTCCACGTAAGCCGGTGTAGGTGCACACATTATGGATCTTTTTTCCACTTGAGTCAAAATGAAAAATGGGTTATTGAATACATGCCATTTCAAATACATGTCAATCAAAGCAATTCAAGCATGCTTGCTATTACATGTCCCTTGATCTATTTTTAATGAAAAAATCCGATGCAATCCAACAGACGAATTCCTAGAAATGAAGCTTGGCAGGGACTTGTGCTTGTCACCTCGCTTGGCATGCATTTCAACCAAAGCATGGAAATCTATCAAGCTATTGTAGGTGACCTTATTTGGGGTGCATCGCCTAATTCATTTTTGTTTATCTCCAAGCATTTCTCTCTCCATCACAATTTGAAGAGATCCTCGCGGCACTCTTATCAAGCAAGCAACTCTTTATATGGGTGTTTTGCCCACGTCTTATTGAGAATTCTCTAGAGTAAACAATGCATGTTGATTTTCTAGCACAAACAAGCAATTAAGGGCGAGTTGTGAATTGGGCACCACAAATTTGAATTCTCGCACACCCATCTTTGGGTGCCTTCTTTTCACATTGTGGATGGAATTCAACTCTTGAAGCTATCACTTATGGAGTACCCATACTTGGCTTTTTTTTACTTATGTGACCAATTTATCAATGCCAAGTATGTGGTGGAGATATGGAAATTTGGGCTCTTCTTCACAAGTATGGATTCCTTAGGAGAGAGTGGGTTTGTTGCAAGATAGGAGGTGCAAAGGCTTTTTCATAATATGTTAAAGGGTGAGCAAAGTAAAAAATTCCACAAAAATGTCAAACGACTTTGAGATGCCAAGTGTGTAACAAACCAGGAGGGTCTTCAATAACATCAAAACCATCTTGAAGTCATTGTAATAGAAGGGTTTTGGCTTGTTAAAACATGCTCTAGTGATTTTCCCAAAGTCTACTATGGTAATAGTGTGTTGATATTCAATTCCACAGGAATTGACTATCACTTTTTCAAGCAGCCTTAATGGTCTTTCAATATGTCCATCAGCCAATTGCAATTTCGTCTAATGGCTGGTTGTCCCCAGGATTCCCATACTGCTTTTGTGGCTATGGCTATGCCTGCTCCACATCCAGTATTTCCACCGTTTCAATGTCATTATATTTCACTGGAAGGGTGGTGTTTCCTTCTTCCCCTTCATAGTATTCTCCGACTTTGTTCATAAGAACAGATCGAATCTCTTTGTTGTCCATTTCGTTTTTCAAATTTCCCAAATTTTTTGAGATTAGCCTCGTTATCCCCACCTTCTCTAGGGTTTTCTGTAGAGCATTCCATAAATATGGTATGAGTTTTAACAATTCTCCCAAAGTAAGAGTACATTGGATGGGTGTAGACATGATTGAATGAATGTTGTCTACTTCCAGGGTCTGTTCCGCTCTTTTTACTTGAGTGGTCGTACACACTATGGAGTCATCTTCGTTATCTCCCAAGTAAGAGGGTAATGTTTTCAAGGTCAATCGTTTAGACATTCCTGAAGCTTTAGATCCGCAATCCCCATAGAAGGATTGTACATCCATGTCCATATCAGGAGGTAGGTTGTCCAACCAAACTTCTTCTATAGGAGATGACTTTATAGTTAGTCTCCCATCATTGATCTCTCTAACTTTTTCCCGTAAGTGTCCTGGCCAATCTTCCTCCACGAATGCAATTCCGTTTAAGGCATCTTCATTGTCCGGCACTATAAGTTCCGGTTCTTTTGTTTCAAGGTGGGGTTCTACCACCACTTTGGATTTTTCTTTAGTGTCTCTTACCACAAGCTCTTCAGGTTTTGCTATACTTTCAAGCTTGGGTTTTTTTTCCCCCAGCATTTCTTGCATGATTCTTACCAAATTTTGATAAGCTTCAAGCTTAGCTGCTTCCATGTCTGGAGAAGGATAGTTTTTTCATTTGTTTTCCATGTTTTGGCTTGCTTTAAGTCCTGCTTGGTAAGTTTCCAAGGCTGCATTAATAGGCTCAAAATTTTATCAACCAAAATTGATCCTCCAAATTTTACAGTTGTTTCTTTGATTTTTCTTCCTGGTTCTTTCACCTTTTCTTGGAATAGCTTTTTTGGTTTCTCTTCGACAACTCGTTGTTTCTGTTTTCCCAATTCATACCTTTTGCTTCTGCTTCTTTTGGCCTTTTGAGAGGCAGCTTTTGTGTTCTCCGAATAATCGGAGGAGTTGTGTTTCTTTTTCTTAGCCTGGGCTCTAGTGATTACCTTGATTGAAACAATTGGTTCACTCTCAGATGAGCTACTAGGTATCACTTGGACTACGTTTACTACTATGTTACCCTTGTTTAAAGGATTTTCAGGACAATCTTTTGGAAAGTGTCCTCCCTTTTTGCAACATTTTATGCAATAAGCTTCAACTGGCTTGAGGTTTTTGTCAGGCTCTGGGCATTCATTTTTTTAATGATCATCTGTACCACAGTTATGATAATTTCTTGTTCTTGCCTTAATCATGGGTCTTATCATGGGAGGTCTGGCACCTTGATTAGCTACACAATACATTGGTGCGAGCTCTGGTGGAGCATAAGTCATAGCTTCCTCCATTGGTGGTGGATGTGAATTATACCAATCTCCCTCTACCATTACTATAGATGGACTAGGCTCAGCATAGGGTGTAACAGACACAAGTGCTTGTTCCTCTATGACTCCCTTTGGATTACAGGCACTGCATTATGTCCTGGATACGAAGGTTGTTGACCCAACACAGGTTGAGGTCTTTCCATACCCATCGGTGGTCTTTGAGTTTGGGCCATATTAGGCTGATATCTGTATATTGGTTGTCCTTGTGGCCTCATAGGCATGTACTGAACATTCCCATGATACTTTGGTCGGAAGTAGCACTCGTGGATCTCATGGTTGGTCCATTTACCCTCGATTTCACACCATTTTTGTGGCCTAGTTGGTTGTCCCTGTTGAGATATCCCTTGTCCTAGTCCTCGCATCCTCTCATAGGTGCTTTTTGCATGGTTCATTCTTTTGAGCATGTCTTCTATGGCTGAAAATGGTGCTACAGTAGCCGTTACCACTTGTGTTGGTTTAGTGAATGTTTTTTTCTCACTTTGATTATCCTTAGGGACATCTTCTTCATTGAAAATATCACAATTGTCTCCTAAGTCAATAGCATCTGACACACACTCTTCTAGAGTTGTATGCTTCTTGCTATAGAGTATAGCATGAAGTTATTTGTTTAGGAGTCCCTCTAGAAACAAAGATACGAGTCGTTCTTCTGCAAATATCTCTAGCCCTAGGCATCTGGCAATGTATTGTTTCATTTGAGTTGCACAATCCCCAACAGAGTCACCATGTTTTTGTTTAAAGCTGTAGATTTGAGCTACGGTATTATGTTTGATCCCCATTTTAGAACAAGCAGCTACAAATCCTTGAGCTAATGTGTTTAAGTCCATGATTGACCTTGGTGGAATGTTTTGAAATCATGTCAATGCTTTTCCTTCTAATGTCATTCCAAAACCCTAGAATTGAGTATGGAAATCGAATATACATTTTGCTCTTAACACTTGCTTAAATCTTGCTAAGTGGTCATATGGATCCCCTGATCCATTTTATTTTTTGACCTATTTCTGAAAATCAGCTGGTCTTGTGCGTCTATTTGCTTCAACTCCCGGTCTCCTGGCAGTTGGCCCTGTTTTGAATCCTTCAAACCAGTCTGTTGGAAATAGTGACTCAAGTAGCCCTAGACTGGCCTTAGTGTCACCCAGTTTTCTACATGATGAGGTGGTTTCTGGTTTCTTAATGTTACTCTCATATGATCTCTCACTGTGTTCATCTCTTGGAATTGTTTCTGGTCCTTGTCCCAATATCCAATCCCTTATGGAATACCCTTGGTATTTGGTTTGTTCTTACTCCTCAGGAGTCATCATAGCAAAGTTGTTGTTATAACAATCCCTAAACAGGTAGGTTGGTAGGTCTGATGATCCCTTATCTTTGATCTTGAAGATATAGATGATCTTCATGGCCGTTAGTTGTCATGATTTGGCATGTGAAGTCCACAAAAGATATGTTATGTTTCTATTCTGCCAACAATAGACTCCGATCCTAGGATTATCCGTACTAAGTTTCAAAGGCTTCAAATCTACTTGATCGTATTTCTCAAATTCTAAAGTTGGTGGTCCTTCTTTTGCTGACATATCTAGGATTATAGTGTTTACTTCTAACTCCCATTTGTCTATCAGGTCAGGGTTTTCAACTTATAAATACTAAGTTCCATTTTTGTCCATGTACATTTTTCCTTGTTTGTTTGCCCTATTCTCTTCTTCAAACTCAATACCATGGTCATCAATGCGAATAGCATACTCTTTGTTAGGATCCAGGTAAACCAGAGCTCCATGGCGATTAGTCTTATAAAAAGAGAGTATATGCTTATAGTGCATTGTCGTTCCGGTTTCCGAGTAAGTTGAATAGGAAGACATTTCAGACGTTGAATCTAAAAAAGTGTCTGAGACTTCTTCAAGAATAGTGTGTAAGGAATTGCCTTGATTCACGCTTTCTTCAGTGGATACTCTACTGGAGGTTTCTCCAAGTATGCCCTGATTTCCTACTACACGACCATATCTAAGGTTCATAAAGACTTGCATAGCTCTGGATGGAGTACTTACCTTAGGATTGACTTGTTGTCAATTTCCACTTGATTCGATTGCAACTTTCTGTCAAGCTACCGATTCCTTGTCTGCAACCTGATTCCTGTATAAATTTGATAAAGTTAGCCATTCTTTCACAAATACTGTATAGTTTTTGCTAAGTATTGTGATTGGTCTGTGTGTATCACTTGAAATCAAGCTATGGGAGTCAGCAAATGACTTTCACATTCAACTTTGACAAAAAATCAAAGGATTAATCTGCAACCTAGAATCTGAGTGGGCATGTACCATTTTGAATTGAACCCAAAAATGCCTGGTGGCTTTGTATTATGATGGTCTAACGCTGTACAAGTTCAGAAGTCAAAACCGGTATTCTTGTGTAGCAGTAAAAGTACTAAATAATCTCGATTATTTACTTTTGCTAGTTTTTTGCACTTTTGGCTTGGTTTGCCAAGTATACAACCTGTTAAAGTCCCTGGACAAGTTTCAACAAGTTTGGACAAAATCTGTTCAAGTTTATCAACTGTTTTGTGTCCTCAGACTCTGATTTCAAGAATCTGGCTTAAGTCTCACTTTTGTGATCCAAATTTTACCAAAATTGATTTGTGCGGTCTACTTGATATGCTTGACTTTGTGGTATACTCAAATTTGCAAATTTGTCAATTTAGATGTAAATACGATTATTTACTCCACCTAAATTTTTGTAAATTTTTGTCCCAACTTTGACACAAATCTGTTAAGAACCTCAAGTTAAGGTTCCTAGCCAAGTTTCATAAAGTTTGGACAATTTTTGGTCAAATGGTCATCAGTTTTCTCTCCGCAGACTGATTTTGCAAATTTGGTCACAATTTTCAATCCAATGATCCAAATCTTACCAAATTTGGTTTGTGAGCTTATTATCACATGGTAAAACTAGTGGTATGCCAACTTGGTAAAAAAAGTTGAAAAATGGGACATAAGTAAATAATCATGATTATTTACTTCTAGGAACTTTTTGCATCTTTTTTGTCAAATGAGCATGTACACATGTTTATGACATCAATACAAGCCTATGAATCAAATTTCAACAAGTTTTGACAAATTTTTTTCCCAATTTACACTCAAGATTCAGAAAGTCAGTACAAACTTTAGTTTTTACCCAGTCTTTTGTCAGTTTGGTGATCCAAATCTTTTGTGCCTTTACAGAAGTTGTTTGTACACATGCAATGAGTCAATGGTATGAACCTTGGTCAAATCTGAGCTGAAAGTTAATAATCATGATTATTAACTTTAGGCTTGAAATGAACCAATTTTTGCACCTTTTTCAAGGAAAGTCCTTTTATGAGTTATTTCAAGTCTATGAATCAAGTCAAAACTTAATTTGGCCTAAAATGTCAAGAAAAAGTAAATAATCTGAGTTTTGGCCAACTCTTGAAATTTTTACCTCAAAGTGTCCTTGAGCTTACCCACTGGTTCAGACAACTTTTAAGCTTACTCTCCAGTCGGATTGAGTGGTTTGGAGTCATTTTGTGCTATTTCTAGCCGTAGACTTGAAATTCTGCAACTTCCAATAACAATTCACAATGATTCTTTCAGAGAGAGCAATGTTCTGAACTCCACCTCGGATCCTACTGACCCTACTCCTAGATTCTCATGCAATGGGGTTGTGGAAAGTGTTTACAAACACTCATTTTCTTGTCTTTTATGATTTTCTGAGCATTGATCTTAAGACTTGTCTCGTCTATCAATCATCCTCAAAATCCTATTTTTATCCTACATTCCTAAAGGCACTCAGCAAGTACGATTACCTCCAACCTACCTCTACACAACAAAAGACGACAATCTTAGGCTATGCGGTTTCTAAAAGAAATTTTTGAACTCTAGGAAATCCTAGAGGAAGTTAAAGGATAACTTCACAAGATGCTCGTATTTTTTCCTAGTTTAGGTCTCTTCGATCCCCGGTGCAGCGATGCCAAATGTGGGACGCGTGTCTAACCTCACTATCCTATCTTATTGCAGTATTAGCGAGAACCACGATTAAATTGTCAATCCATGGGACGAAGCTGACTCGACTAGTGCATAGAGGCTACAAGAGGGTGTCAATCTCTTGGAAAACAACTAACAACTCGCATCTAACTCAAGCTACACTCAAGCGAATGAAATCACTAAAACCAATCGCTCATCGACAACAAATCACATATGTTGTAGCATCAAATGACATCGTAACATAACGGAACATGTTTATAAGACCTAAGCACACATGTTTAAGGTCTCAAATCCCACTTTAGGTTAAGTGCCAAAATTGCGATTATTAATAGCAGTGGATTTTTGACCTAGTCGTTTTTGACCTAGAATGCATCTAAATGCTTAGCAATGATGCCCCAATACCCCAACTAGGCTTAGTTTTTGATTTTGAAGTGTAAATTCTAGTTATGATGAAATTAGGTCGCGGGTTGGCGACGCCAAAAGCTACGAATTACTGTGATGTGCTTATGTCAATGCGTAGAACTCTTACCTGCGGTTGTAATGCAACAAACACGACCGCAATGTGACAACCGGGGAGGGAGTAGGAAGCACGAGAAGGAGAGAAGTGAGCACCGTTAGCTCACGTTGTGTATTTCATTATCCAAAAACATAATAATAACTTACCAAAATTGGCTTTAATTATACCTTAGCCAAGGTTTTTGGTGGTCAAAACTAATAATCTGGGAGTTCTACCAAAGATGGGTAATGACATGTTGATACAATCTAGAAGCTTGTAGCCCTGGCTCATCAAATACAAGGTTTATCGAAAAATTAGGAGTTACAATATTTCCGATTTATCAAAATAATAAGTGTTTTTACAATGAGAACTCTGAAAAATGGTATCCGTGGTATCTGTGTTAGCTTGTTGCTAACACCTCCAAAGAGTTTTTGTAACTAATAACCATAAATAATGTTAGTCTTTCGTATGTAGAAAGATTCAAAATCAATTTTTAGATTTAAAAAGACATTTGATATACTGCTTATCAGATGCAAACAACACACACATGTTTCATGTGTTTAATCAACTGCATCGACACTTCTCATTAAATTTCAGCCATGTGTATTACTCAGAGCACAACCTATAGTATCATAAGATGTAGTCATGTCAGAAACAAGTCATTAGAAAACCAATTTAAGCTTAGGAGTTCATTTGAACCATAAAAGCAAGAATGTACTATATTGACATATAGAAAATGGATTTAAGCAGAGTAGTTCATCTGAGCAAGAAAATGATTAAAAAAAAAAAAACCTTTTATACTCAATAGGTACATAAGCACCTACATGAATGTAGGAAGCCGAAAGTGGTAAAGTCCCAAACTATGATTTTGTCTACCCTTGCAATGTCATGATTATGTCGGGAAGCCCCACACGTTGATTGTGTGTGTCATCCACAACCATAAACTCCTGTGTTTTTGTATGCATGGGAGATATTCAGTATACGCCATCTCTCAGGATGCACATGGGCTAGAATAAGCAAAGGTGAAGCCATCTCTAGGTATGCATGTGGCCGATGTTACTTCCTGAGAACTAGGCAAGCAACAATAAGATGCTCTCGTACTAGGGGTTGCAAGATTTTAGCAAATTCGTGTGTGTGAGCATACGCGTTTGTGTGTGTGGTTGTGCGTGTAAAGCTCTAACAACATGTGCTAGGAGAGAAGTACAACATGGCGATCAGGGAGAGGATAAGCTCCTCATGCGCAAGACCAATCAAAAAAAGCCTTGTGTAATGTTGGGTTTTGGGGGGGCGAGCGAGTAAGTTTAATAGGGAAGGTGAGATATCATCCAAAAATGCAAGGATGGCGAGTAAGAGGCACACACGGTGGTGCATCGATGTGAGCTGAGAGATAGGTAGAGGAGGCATACATGTGTGATAGGCCCAAAAGGTTGATTTTTTAAATAATGGCGTCAGGAGCTAGGCCTGCAAAAAAAGAGGGGGTTAAGTGTGAGTAGGGAATTTGGTGCTTTATAAGAATTTGGAACATACTAGTAGATAAGAGCATTAGCATGTGGTTTTTATGAGTGTTCACACTTATATTCATAAGTAGGATGTCATGCGATGCCCTTCATTTTGTAAGTCAATGAGCCAGCAACTTGTGTGTGTGTGTGTGTGTGTGTGTAGACACAAGCAATCTGAGACGATGCATAAACCTAAATGGTCATAGATGGCAAGTGTGAGTATGAGTAATAGAGCATACAAGGACCATCTGTCGATCATAAAGATCAACCAATGAATAAAAAACACTCTGGCTACTATCAGTTATCCAGATAATGTGTATGTTTATGACACCATCTGTTATCCAAATAATGTGTGTGTGTGTGTGTTTGTGTGTGTGACAGAGAGAGAGCGACACCAATGTCCAGGTTCAACTTGTGTATCGTAAGGATCTCTATGCATATGTTTGGGTCATGGTGGGGTACAAAGCACTAGATAAACATGGTTTCCTGTCTAGATAAGTGAGTGTGTGTGTGTGTGTGTGTGTGGCCCTCCCCCATCCCTAGGAGAAGGTCCACATGGTGAGAGATAGGGCCCACCATATGGAACCCTACCCCCAACCAAATTTGAACATTAGTGTGACAAAACCTTTTATGTAACCAGTATGAAGTCTTCAAAGAGGTATTGTATGTAGAAGGGTTACCATGCCGTAAATTGGTGCCGATACGGCATGTATATAAGCATCATCATCCATAAGAAAAACCGTCTAATCAAGTATCCTTTTTCAATTACTAAGTAAGAGAAAATATCTTACCATTGTACACCATAGCTAACTTGATCCATGTCCACAAAAATAGTTTCCAGTGTTTGTATATAGAAATCATCCAATAACTTGTTGTTCATCATCGCTGAGTTGGTTTACGTTCAATAGTTTCTAGTGTTCTATATGAAAATTGTCCAATATCCTGCAAAAAAACCTTACATATTATCTAAGTATCTTGTGAAGTAATCAATGATACAAAACCAACTTATGGATATTTGCATAGTTTATCTATATAGATTTACAAAAGAAATATATGCTATATGTGCTTGACCAGATTAGGATTTGCGGCCCCAACCCAACCTCTTGGATTAGGTGGGTCAAGTAAAGAAATAAATGACTAGTTTAGGCCCTTGTATGGCGCTAACCCGACCAAAGGCTAGCTAGAAACAAGTGTGTGTGTGTGTGTGTGTGTGTGTGTGTGTGTGCGTGTGTGTTTAAGAATGATTATCTAACAATAGTTTGATTTCACAAACTATTGAACCACACAATGGGACTAGAAACCAGAGAAAGTGTATATAATAGCCAAGAACTATGTTTACATTAGATAAGAAATAGTCTTTAAAATTGACAGAGATAAGATTACAATTGACATATAGACTAGACATTGACATATACAATGAAATTATCAAAGAATCATATACAAGGCCTATCAATCAATCAATTATACAAATAACTGGACAATGGGTGATCATCTATTATTGTTGCAGTTGTCGTTGTAATCCCAAGGAGGAAATCTCTTACCTGCCACCATCCAAAAAACACCAAGTCCATTAGTACTTGGCAATAATTGGGAAGACAAGTGTCAACGACTCCCTTCCCTTGTTATTGGTGTCAAGAATTAAAACAAAAACTAACAACATAGCGTAGATCAAGTATTATGTATCAAGATTGAGTCATATATTTGCATATTTTTATTCCAAAAATTATCGAGTAGCCTCTCCTTTGTAACTAGGACCCATTTTCAAAAGTCTAATCCAATGCCATCTCATTCACCACTCCGCAAGGAGGGAAACATAGGCATGTTTTCTAATGTGCCAGCGATTAACCATTGTGTGTATGTGATTTAGAAGATACCCTCAAAATATCCTAACTCCAAAATTGCAGTGTTCACTATCTTCGAACAAAAATATCCCAAGTGGTGATATGATATCAACACCCTTTGAGGAGTTGTGGTATTGGCTGGTTCACAAGTTTGTAGCCAAGCAACAATCCAAACCTAGATTAAAAATTTGCAAAATGTCAATCCTCATCAGAGTAGTACGACAAACTATTAAGTATGAAAATTGCTTTAACAAAATCAATTAAGCATATTCAAAAATCTAAACTTCTATATTGTAATGTACAGTTACAAGGAGAATGAGCCTAACAATAGCTTGCCTTCACAAGTGATAGGAAGCTCCTTATACTGATGATAGGAGAGAGTACAACTCACTACCAAGCATCTTGGCACACACATGACCTCGGGACATTCACATTACACCTTGGGCGGGCTCACACCCTACACACTACACCTCCCCCCTTAGGGAAAAAAAGATGGACATATTTTTAGAATTTTGGGTTGAGAAAGGACTGGACAAGAGGGATCATCTCCGACACCTCATCTGGGGGGAGTGAGCTTACAACGGCTTAGGGGCTAGAGACTGAACTTGGGGGCTAACTCAACATCATGCCTAACATCATCAAGACATGGAACTCATACATCTTGCTCATGCAAACATCAGGTCGCTATCCTGATGTAATGGAAGATGAGGAAGGACTGAGGGCTGCATCATAATAACAAGTATGTGATCTTTTTGTGACATACATCTCTTCCAAAAGGGTATTGGTGGGCTTGACGTGATGCTCAATTGAACATGAAAAACTCTACTAGAATGATGAAAAAACTAAAACTTTTTTTGAGAAAAACCAATTGAAAGCCAAGAGAAAAAATTGGCATGATCTATAGCTTTTGAATGCTTCGATTGTCGAAAAGGCATCTCTGCAACAATGGTGCAACAACTTCGTTTGACAACAAGAAAGCTCCAACCAATGCAAATTTAACTTGATGTTTGTTGTCCTGGGTCGCTAACTGTTGATTGTTGAACAAAACACTCACAAAAGTCGAGTTGCATTAAAACAATTGCCACTGATTTGTCAAAAGCATCTCCAATAAGCGCATGCATCTTCAATATGTGTAGTTGTAGGGATAGAACCCTCCTTGGACTTCTTGGATATGGTTGCATCATCTTCTTGAGGGTGTAGCATCATGTGGGCGTTGACCACCTCTTCGTCTTCCTTGCGTTGTCTAGCCGTAGCTATCTGAAGGTGACATACACACGCAAGTTCCTCCTATTTGTGATCAAGATTTTTTAATTCCTTGAATTTCTTCTCTCTCTCGGCTACTTTCTCTGGGGTTATATAAATTGGTGAGCTAGTATTTCCGAGCAACAAAATAATCAAGCAAGTCCCTTTAGACATTCTTTATTACTTAGAGCGAATTGCAAAAGTGCAAGCGAGTTTTTCAATGTTTTGCTCTCCCTTTCATCACCACCCTTTCATCACCACAAAGATCATTGTCATCAAAGTCCCGATCTGTGATGACTAACACATAGCACACTTGATCTCACTGCGTAGAGGATTGTGAGCCCAAGACCCTCATCCTTTTCTTTGAGAGGCTCTCCTAATTACAGGACTACACCAAAGTTTTCAAAGGCAAGCATGAGGTAAAGTCTAGTTATGAGAAGCCCTAATAACAAAATAACATCATATCTTCATTCTTATGAGGAGATACCAAAGATGAAGTTGTATTATTATAGCAACAAAAACATTTGAGAGTAGGACACCTTTATGTCACAAATATAATAATCTTAATCACACAAAACAACTATACTACAATACAACCAATGGTTTATAACCAATGCCTCTTCTATTGATAACCAATGCAATATAGGTTCTGTTGTTGAAGCCCTTCCTGCTCGCATTGGCAACTAATGCAAGAAGTTTATGTTGCCGAAGCCGTTTCTTCTCACAATGGCAACCACTGCAATAAGGTGATGTTGCCAAAGCCTTTTTTGCTCGCTATCCTCCAACCGTCCATTTCACTGGCTAGCCAAATACGCCATGCTGGCTGGAGTTCAATGGGCGGATAGGCAGGCGAACAGGTTGCATGCTACTGTTTGGGGTTCATTGGACGGACAGGCTACGTGCCACTATCAACTAGAAAGGTAGCAAGGGCCACGCGCCTGAGGGAGGGGAAAAGGCTTGACTCTCAAGGGAAGCATCTCTATGAGCTGATGCACGACCGTTGCGTCTCCAGGTCCATGCATCCTACAAGACACGCCAAGAGTTGAAGGACACCTGCATCAAAAGCTGGTTGCCAACAAAGAGCTCGCTTAAGTGAGGGCTGCCTAGCCTGGCTGTCTCAAGCATTTGCACACAGGTCCCAAAGCTTGACCTCCTCGGACTCTCTGCAAATCCGTTGTTGTTGCTAATTCTCCCTCGTGCTCTTTCTCTTTGGTCTTGCTCCCCTTGAACTACTCTACTTTTGCTGCCCTTGTCATAACTATACTCCTCCATCTTTGCCGCAGCCTTTAACCACTCCCTCTGCTTGCTGCCTTGCTTCGTGCGTCCCTTCCTCTCTCTCTCTTGCTCCCCCTTTGACACATACACCCTCTCTGGCGACATCTTTTCTTTAAAAGAAGAGTACTGCTTGCCCAGCTTTATGTTGTGTCTGCCTCCTCTCCCTGCATGCTGTTCATTATACAAGCGCAATGAATACAAGCCATGCACTTGCTCTTCATCCTCAAAGTCATCCAGCCCAAGCCTCCTATGGCTAAAGCAAGCGAGCAAAACCCTCTGTCCGGACGAAGTCGTGGTGGACTGATGGGCACGGTCTCCTCGAAGCAGCGTGCAAAGGAAGGCGCAGGCCAAGAGCTAGGAATCTTGCTACATTGTGATACCTGTCGAAACCGGTCCGCGCCGGCGCGGAACGGTTCCAGCAAGTTCACAATATACAATGCAACAGGGCTTGACTCTAAAGGGAAGAGTCTCTCTGACCTGATGCACGATGGTGGCGTCTCCAGGCCCATGTATCCTACAAGATGCGCCTAGAGAAGCCAGGCTGACGGGTGTGTCATATAAGGTCTAGCGACTGAAGGGCGTAGTGCTAGCACAGCTTAGGCTCGTCCTAGATATCGGCCACAGCTTACGGCTTCTAAAACACAGCTGTTGCAGGACATAAATGAGCTGCCAACAGCAAATAAGGATACACAGCCCAAGCTGCAGGCCTCCCTCTCTCTCTCTCTCTCTCTCTCTCTCTCTCTCTCTCACACACACACACACACACACACACACACACATGTGCTGTCTGAGCTGCTAGTGACCCTAGCTACTGTCCTGGTGTAAATGTGTAGTGCTCTGCCTCATGCAGAACGTAAGCTGAGGCCTGGATGATTTCGCAAACCCTAGTGGTGCCGCCGCCATGAAGACCAAAGTAGCACGTTTTGTAAAAAGAAATCACCCTACCCTACCCCTCCCTGGTATGTTGCTGCAACCAGTCCGCACCGGCGCGGACTGGTTCAACATAGGGAGGGGTAGGGTAGGGTCATCTTTTTTTTTTTAATATGGTTGTAACAGAAGAGTAGGGTCACGTTGATAGGCTCTAATTTGTGGAATTTTCAAGAATTTCCAAAACACCCCCAATATTTTGTCATAATTACCCAAAATGCCCTTCAAATTTTTCAAAATTCCCAAAATACCCGTGTTTGCGAGATAAAAGTTTTCCAAAGATAAAAACATTTGTAGCGAAGATTGATTTTCTAACAATACAAGATGCTAAAACTATAATTTGAGTTGGTTACGTAGTGTTTGCGAGATAAAAGTTTTCCAAAGATAAAAACATTTGTAGCGAAGATTGATTTTCTAACAATACAAGATGCTAAAACTATAATTTGAGTTGGTTACGTAGGCCTTGGAGATGTATTGCTTCATTGTTTGCAGACATAACTGCCTTTTTTAACGAGGTAAGTTACATGCTAATCACTCAATTAAAACGGATCTCAATTGTCAAAACAAAATAAAGAGTAGAAAATCTTAAACAATCCAACCAAAATAGATATAATGGTATTTTGGGAAATTTTGAAATTTGAGGGGGTATTTTGGGAATTTCCACAAATTAGACTCGGGCTTTTGAAAAAATTCCCTTTAAAAAATGTCCAGCAAAACTAGGGATCTGTTGTAGCATGCGGTGCCACAGGCAAAGACAGCCACACCATAGGCACATAATTCAATTGTGCGCCTCTTGGGCAAGGCTGCATGAAGTTGAGGTGTTTACAACGGATGACAGTACAACAACACCTGCAATGTGATGGCGAGCAATGGGAGGGCTTTTTTCTTCCATGGTTGAAGTGACTGGGGCATTGGATTGCAGCCACATAAGCTAGTGTATAGGAGAAATAACTATGCTCCTGTGTTGGTTGCTCTTGTTTACATGCTGGTGCAAACGATCTTGGCAGGCTTTGGAAGCTTTGAATTGCCATTATGTGAGTGAGGTAGGCTTGGATATCCACAATGTAGTTGCAATGGGTGCATCCAAAACTTATTGCTCTCATTTCCTCCACCATTTTAGTGTCAAGCTGGCAAGAGGAAAGGGAGGGCCGCTCAAGGGTGCTGCACTACGAAGCTGAGAGAGAGAGAGAGAGAGAGAGAGAGAGAGAGAGAGAGAGAGAGAGAGAGAGAGAGAGAGAGAGAGAGAGAGAGAGAGAGTACACTTATTCTCGCTTGCTTTAGGCACTTATTTTTGCTTGCTTACAAAAGTGGAGTTGTTTCATGCTTTAGGAGGTTCTCGGATAGCATTGTGGTCTTACAAGGTTGTGTGTTGTCTTTATTTCAAAATCTAAGGTGCCAATTTTTTGGTGGGCTATTTTTCAGAGGAGGCTAGGTATGCCACATGGAATTGAATTATATATTTTTTGTGTCATAATAATCAATATCTAATTCTCCTAAATGATTTTCTCATATTAAACTAATCATTTAATGTGGGGAAGTGCCAGGGGAGAAAAAGCTAGAATATTGGTTAAGCTAGCAGACCGGCCACAGTAGAGATCCAAAGGGGGGGGCCATCTGCAAAAGAGCCACGTGCAACAATGGGCTAAAAAGACCCTAAGGTTAAGCCCATTAAGACTTCCAAAATGCTAAGGTTCCAAAATTCAAAGGTTGTGTCCAAAGGTCAAACCTAGGGGAAATTGGATGCTTTGTGTGTGACTAAAAAGTCTTTGCATGTCCCTACATGGGAGGGGGCGAGCCTTGAGAGTAGGGGATGAGAGAGAAAGTCACACACACACAGGCTCCCTTTACACAAAGGGAATGAGGGACACATGTCAGCTCCCTAGGCCAGATGCCCACAAGGTGTGCCCAGTTTCTATTGGATGACCCTTGAAGTGGAACAATGAGAATTAAGCTAGAGTAAATCTAGTTTAATTAATTTAAAAACATTTAATAAAAGAAACCAATGAGAATTAAGTCTCCTAGAAGACTATTGGGCAGTCTCACAAGGGGTCCACTGAGCATTCAGGAGCCCAATGGCTTGCTTGATTCCTATTGGCCAGGAGGCAAAGGGGTCCAATGAGAGTTTAGTTTAATTATTTAATTACCTAAAGCTCTCACAAAGGGGAAAGGGGGACACATGTCAAAAAGCTATCACTTATGCTGCTTAATGGTCATTGGCTTGATTTGAGGAGGGCCAATGAGGCTGGAGCAAGAGCAAATAGCAAGAGGGCTCGCCCAAGAGAGAGAGGGGGCTGATTTTTGCAAGGCATTATCACACACACACTCACACAATCTCATGTGTGAAGAAAGAGAAGACTATCTCTTCCCAAGCTTTAATGGAGAGCTCATCACCTACTCCAAGCTTGTGAGATAGAAGCCTACATCAACACACTCTTGGCATGTGGATGCAAATTTAACCAAGAGGCAAGATTCAATGCATGCTCATCTCCTCTACCAAGCTAATTACTAAGCTAAGCTATGCTAATATGAGTGATTATGTGAGGAGATGTACATCTTTCTCGCAAGATACTCCTTCCTCTCAATCTACTCTCATACCCTGCTAGCTCTCACCGTCTTCGAAGGTGTGTGAGGTCTTGGGTCTGAGAACGGGGATAATTCAAGTTGTGTTTGCTAAGTGTTTTGCTTAGTGCATGAAGCTTTTATCTTCATTGCACTAGCTAGTCTTGAAGGAACACAAAGAATTGTATTGTACAATGTCTCTCTTGATGGGAGAAACCATAATACAAAGCCTTTTGGAGGGGGGACCGGCTCCATGCAAATCCGGTCCTCAACTGTTGTCATTAGCTTAATTTTTCTCTCTTTTGAAAGTATTGTCGATGCTATCTAACTAGGTGTTATGCTTTTTGTTGCTCTCTCCACCCAAGCACTCTTGTAATTCTCATTAGGAATCTATTCTAATGAAATGCCCACTATGTTCATGCTCATTTCCGCTACACACAAGTTATTAGGCCATTAAATGTTACATTTTGAGTATGAAGACATTGCTTGCTTGTGTCTCGAGTATTCAATTTTCATAATGGTTCTAAAATCTCATTTTTTGTCAATTAAGTGTCAGATTTGTGGTAGTGAAAGTAATGTGCATGGCATAATTTTTTTATTTCACCATGATTGATCTTGTATCAATTTGCTCAGATTTATCTTTGCTCGGTTTTTTTTGCTCGGTGATTAGAAACCCCCCTTTCTCTGCTGGCATGAGGTCAATGAAGTTAGTGTACTGAGAGCATATGATGAGGGAGCAAAAGAATTGTTACAAAGGAATGCACCAGCTGTGTAGAGTGTGGGCAAGGATAGTTTCCTAGAAGCAAGCATAGGTAGAAATTAGAGCTTCATTTCTCTGTTGCGAACTACCTTGGTGATGCTACAAGCTACATCAAAGGCTGTGCAGTTTGTGAGGGGGTAATTGAATAGGGATGTTAATCAAAAGCAGAGGACTTGGAGGCCGCATGCAACTGTAGCGTGATAGATTTGAACGGAAGGAGCTACGAGTAGCTAGGGTAAATGATGACTTGGCTGGTTGCTGCAAAGGATAAATAGAATTGATGGCGCATAATACGAGTAGAAGGGGGATTTCCTATCGACGGGGTCTTACACACTAGAGGTCTTTGGTTGGTGGTGGTGGGAGCAAAAGCAAGCAGAGGCAACAAGATTCTGCCCATAGCCTAGCCAGGGTCATGTGAGAGGAGCAACACCATCACTACCAAAAAGCGAAGAAGCTGGTGTAACTACCAAGAAGTTGTGCTTTCCGCCTCCACCAATGTAACATACAGTTGCAAGGAGAATGAACCTAAGAATAGCTTGCCTTCACAAGTGAGAGGGAGCTCCTTATATTGACCATAGGAGAGAGCAGAACTGACTACCAAGCATCTTGGCACACACATGACCTCGAGACATTCACACTACACCTTGGGCAGGCTCACGCCCTCTACACACCACAATATCAAAGAAAAATATGAGTGTTCACAACTTATGAACTAGTAAAATTTTACCTCTAATATTGGAATTATTTTTAACAGACAAATAAAGGTAGCAGCATGAAGTATCACTCCAGTTTCTAGTATTAAAGATCTCCAAAACGTGAAAATTTGGGCAGCATCTCCTTTGTACAATGGATAACTTTTCAAAATTCTAGTCAAAGCCATCTCTGTTGAGACCCTCACATGAGGTTTAAGGCTCTAGCAATCATTCGAAAGTAAAAAACTTTGCTGTTAGAGCTTTACACGCACAACCACACACACAAACGCGTATGCTCACACACACAAATTTGCAAAAAACTCGCAACCTCTACGAGAGCATCCTACAGCTGTTTGCCTGGTTCCAAGGAAGCAACATCGGCCACATGCATACCTAGAGATGGATTTTGCTTTGCTTACTCTAGCCCACGTGCATCTTGGGAGATGGCGTATACTGAAGACCTCCCATGCATACAAAAACACAGGAGTTTAAGGTTTTGGATGACACACACAATCAACGTGTGGGGCTTCTCGACATAATCCTTACAGTGCAAGGGTAGACAAAATCACAGTTTGGGACTTTACCACTTTCGGCTTCCTACATTTAGGAAGGTGCTTATGTACCTACTCAATATAAAAGGTTTTCTAAAAAACCATTGCTTTTGTTGCTCAGATAAACTACTCTGCTTAAACTGTTTTCTATATTCAACATAGTAATTCTTGCTTATATGGTTCAAATGAACTCCTAAGCTTAAATTTGTTTTCTAATGATATTTTTTTGGACATGACTGCATATTAAGATACTATAGGCTGTGCTCTGTGTAATACACATAGCTAAAATCTAATGAGAAGTGTGAATGCAGTTGATTAGACACACGAAATATATGTGTGTTGTTTGCATCTAGTAGGCAGTATAACATATGTCTTTTTAAATCTGAAAACTGATTTTGAATCTTTCTACATATAAAAGACTATCATTATTCATGGTTATCAGTTACAAAAAACTATTTGGCGGTTTGCACTCAAAGTGGCCTCTTAAGAGAGATGATAAACATCTGCTTTAGATTGCAATTTTGTGTCATGATGGTACTTTGAAAATGAAAATACTATTGAATGTCTACATGGTGTACCTACAATAAGATTTTCTTTTGACATTCCACCCTAGTTACGGACATTTGATTCATGGTTTTTATTATAGCATAGATGATTATTTTGATCCTGAATCTTGTATGATATAAAAACTAGGCAATACAGTTAGTTTAGTATGACTAAATACGAGACTTACAGTTAGTTTAGGCAATACAGTTAGTTTAGTATGACTAAATACGAGACTTACTGGCTCGTAATGCTACCCATTTACTTTCCATTTGCTAGGCAATCGGTTACCCATAGCTAAGTAATCATACATGACGTGTGTGTATTGTTGCCTTTTAACTTTCTTTCTATGGTTTCTTTGATAGATTAGATCTGTGTATTTAAGATAGCAAGAAAATTCTAAAAGCTGGCCAGTGCACTTCTGTCCTATGATAATGACAAAAAATAGAAGCATAATAAAATTTAATGTTTACATAGAGGTAATGGATATATGGAGCCAAGAGAGAAGTACAACATGGCGATCGGGGAGAGGATAAGCTCCTCGTGCGCAAGACCAATCAGAAAAAACCTTGTGTAATGCCGGGTTTTGGGGGGCGAGCAAGTAAGTTTAATGGGGAAGGAAGAGATAACATCCAAAAATGCAAGGATGGCAAGTAAGAGGCAAACTTTGTGGTGCATCGATGCAAGGTGAGAGATAGGTAGAGGAGGCATACATGTGCGATAAGCCCGAAAGGTTGATTTTTTTTAAATAATGCCGTGAGAAGCTAGGCCAGCAAAAAGGAGGGGGTTAAGTGTGAGTAGGTAGGTGAGCAAGGAATTCTGTGCTTTATAAGAATTTTTGGAATATACTAGCAGATAAGAGCACTAGCATGTGGTTTTTATGAGTGTTCGCACTTATATTCATAAGTAGGAAATGGCTTTCGGCATGGAGAGGATAAGATCTTCATGTCTAAGAGTAAATGGACAAAATTGTTGAGAATGTGCGGAATTTTAAAAGGAAAGCATGCATGTCAAGCGATGCCCTTCGGTTTGTAACTCAATGAGCCCAACAACTTGTGTGTGTGTGTGTGTGTGTGTGTGTGTGTGTGTGTGTGTGTCTGGTAAGCAATCTGAGACAGTGCATAAACCTGAACAGTCGTAGATGGCAAGTGTGAATATGAGTCATAGAGCATACAAGGACTATCTGTCAACAATGAATAAAAAACACTCTGGCTACTATTAGTTATCCAAATAATGTGTATCTGTATGACACCATATGTTATCCAGATAATGTGTGTGTGTGTGTGTGTGTAGAAATCTGGGTTACTTTTTGCAAATTCCATGCTACTGTTAGTACGTATGTACAATCCAACATTTGAGGGGCATTTGGAGTGGTCGATGAGATGAAGGTTAAAGGGTGCTTTAATCAGTTCTCCTTTTTCCAAGAACTGTCCTCCTTTAAGAATCTTGAGTGTACAGTCTTCCACGGTTGAGGTAGGAAGGTTGGCCAAGTACACCCAGGTTTCACTAAGAATAGGAGCCAGGAAGGCTTTGTTTGGCAGAACCCACAGTTGATGGTCAACGAGAGATTCAATTTCTATTTGTCTTATTGGTAAGACAGGAAAAACTTTAGAGATTTTTGGTACCATCTCAAGGAGGTTAACATCATTGAGGGAGCAAAGATTATTTTGAAATTCTTTTACTGCTTCTAGTGTTGCACTATCCCGACAGAAAATGCCACTAGTTGGAGGGATGGAGGGGGTATTTGGAGTGCAGACAAATGAGGGGTTAAGCCCACAAAGTTTTCTAAGGAAGTTTGACAGCTCAGCTCCAGATGAGGAGAACAGTGCAAGCTCTTGCTGGTATTGTGAAGCAAGGACAGGAAGTTGGGAAATATATTGGGACAACAAATTAACACCTTCTAGGGGGACTTTGTCCAATGTAGCCAAAATTTTTACCCAGTCATTAAATGACAACATATGCAAGACATATAGTTTTTATTCGAGACAAGAGCTGAATCATAAATAAGCTGTGAAGCATCCAAGCTGCTAATACATATGAGGACAAGAGAGGAGGCCACAGAGAGGGGCTCCAAGGTTAGTTCCAATCCTTGAGATAAAGCAAGAGTCTGCAAAAACAGTGAGGTCAGGTTTACTTTTTATTGCCATAGTATGTAATACATAATTTGGCTTTCCTAGCAAGGAAAGATCTAGTTCTAGTAGCCAAGGCATTCTTTGGTGTATGGTCTTTAAGGTAAAGCTTAATCTGATCAAGAATCTTTGCATGATTCTCAGGGTTGTGATTAGTACTCATGCGAGCTGTCTTCCTATAACATGAGGAGTCTTGAAACAAAGGTGACATAAAAAATAGCAAAGTGTCTATATTGTAATGTATACTTCGTCCATCAAACCTTCAACTGGCAAAGTCAGAGACTATGGTAGCCGTGAGTAGGGAACCAAAAAAAGAGTCTAAAAGGGGCCACCTAACACCAGTCTACCAATGAAGGATTTACAGACTGTGGGTCCAATTTAGAGCTCCATTCCTAAGATAATTTCCTAGGCCAGCATCCCAGTTCCCCCAAAAAGAAAAAACCTTATGTATAGGATGTGTGTGTAACTATTTAAATCTTAACTAATAAGACATAATTGAATTTTTACATTCAAAAGACAGCTGGCCAAGGAATAATGAACTGATATGTACAAAAATAACTTAGTATCATAATTATTTAGGTACAATGATTGTAGGAAAGAGATCCTCTTTCAGTAAGATCAGTAGTAAAAGAACTTCCCCGTTCCTCAGTGAGTATTTCATTAAAGTAAGGTTGCTTGCCAAAGAAAAGAAAACCCTCCAAGATAAGATAGAGTCCTTACCTACATCCATCCAAACAAGACAACAATTCAGTTAGCCTTGGATGTGTTTTACAGGTATCAATGGACCATATCAGTTGTTATCCATGTCCATCTTATAGGTTTTAGTTAGTTTAGACAAGCTAGGTTATTCATTAGAACTGGTATTTTTAGCAATCTTTTCTTATTACTTCACAAATGAGTGTTTCAGTCTACTTTCTTACATGGTGAAGTCCATTAAGAGTCAAACTATTTTGAGAGCCATAGCTCAGTAAACATATACTTACCTTCAGAATTAGTAAACCCATGGTATCAAAGGTACCCTTTAGTTAAGGGGATGTGAAATC
Organism: Adiantum capillus-veneris; assembly: GCF_014529385.1. NCBI lineage: Eukaryota > Viridiplantae > Streptophyta > Polypodiopsida > Polypodiales > Pteridaceae > Adiantum > Adiantum capillus-veneris. The sequence continues at coordinate 152,532,784 of NC_140935.1, forward strand.
CGACTTAATTTTTGTCAAAAAAAGGTATCAAATGAGGGTGATAACTACCTCGTTTTTTTAAATAACCAATAAGATACCAGTATAACCGGTTAGTAGAGTAGCAAGACTACTTTTCCTTAATGTGGAGCCGTATTTTTTCAGAGCAAGAGCTTGCATGCTATGTCAAAGCCGAAAAATACCAGCCATATACTTACCTTCATCATCTCATAAATCATTAGCAACTTTTTAGGAACAGTAGTGTCCCAAGAGGTTTAAGAACAGTAGTTCGGTTATTATTCTAGGAGCCCAAAGCAGCTGTTTACATACTTACCTTCAAAAATTAATAGACCCATGAATTCATTATACCAACTATTGTCATCCCTTTAAACAAGGAAAGGTAATGTCCGGCCATGTTCTTGCACGATATTAATCATTTCTTCCATATAATGTAACAACGTAAGGTACCACACGAATATTTCCTTTTCCCAATGAGTAGACCAATAAACAAACTCATAACCAGTAAAGCCCGCAATTGCAAGGTCCTGCAGCGGCTATAACAGAGTCAAAAAGGCCCTCAGCCAAACCCAAGTTATGCAAGTATTGCCTCGAACAACATCCACCTTTTATGTATAAGAAGTTACTAGGACCAAATTTTATCAGTGCCCAGGTGTAGTAGCCGTTGAGAACATCAAAGTTATCAAGCCAAACCAACACATATACACACATACACACAAATATACACATGCACATTAACTCAGGCTGATGTCAACACATACCCCTAGTTCCAAACCAAATGTTTAACCACATTTATGTCTGCAAAGGTCAAGTCCTGCAGCGGCTAAAAAACAGAGCCATTATAACAACCTGTAACGACAATCAGCTCATGCAAGTGTTCCCTAATACCAAAACCCATAACCAGGTACCTTACTACAAAATGCAGGTAAGGTCCTAAAGCGGCAGAAAAAGCCAATATAGCAATTTGTATAGCTAACACCATTCCCTCAGGTGTTCTCCCCATTGGTACAATCAACAAAATAGGCCAAAAAAATAGTTGCTCTTTATGCACAAGCAGTCCCAAGGCTCACAACAATGCCCAGGTGTAATTATGCAGCGGCTTTTTACAGAGCCGACCCCTAAATTACATGTAGGTACTCCCTTCAAAAAGACCATTATTTTGCTCAAATGCTAAGCCATATGGCTCAAAAGTTTGTCTCTTTATGTCTAAGACAAAATACACAGTGTATAACTCAGACGACATCTTTCTTGACTTACATGCAAAGTACTGCAACAACATTTAAACAAAAACCGAAGCTTGGTAGTAAGGTACCTGTGTTACTTGAGCTGTAAGCTCCATTTTAGCAAGTTCAGACAGTAGCAAAAAAATGAGAAGAAAGAAATACCTACTCCAGGGCTAAGTGAGGGCCAGAGTATGCCCTCACCTCAGTTTATAGGATGGAATGCACGCTCCAAGAGCCAGCAGGTTGAATGCAATCGGCCACCCTCAACTGCGCGAGCCTGTAGGCGCCATTGCCTGGGGAAGGCGATAGAGAGTGAACAGGGGCAGCCTACCCCATGTGATGTTTTCACTTGATTCTTCACGATTTGGTTAAGCGGGGGTCAAGCCCCCTTATGAGGCAGTTTCCAATGGTATGGCAAACGGGGTATCTTTATTATGCAACCATGGGGGGTGGGGTGTTGTTCTTTTGGGGGTGTTTTAAAAAAAAACACTTATGACCAGTATACTAGTGTGTGTGTGTGTGTATTTGTGTGTGTGTGTGTGTGTGTGTGTGTGTGTGTGTTTGTGTGTGTGTGTGTGTGTTCCAATAACAATATAACATATACACCAAAAAATCCTTTCGAATTACAAAAGACACTAGAAACTATGTCAATGAAAATGTGGTATAATTCCCATTCATAGTACAGAATAGTCTTTATACACAAGTGTTGAAATCAAGGGCCAGAAGATATGATAGTCCATCATCTTAAAGCCAAGGAACTTTGAAAACCATAGTTAAGAAGGTAACCCTCACCTGAACCCATGGAAACAATACAACTTTTAGTTAATATTGGTACCGTATGCAGGTGATGCATGGGTATCCCACATGTTATAGATGTCACCCAACTAAAAATGTTTTAAAAAATAATTAATAAGAAATGTGAAGCTACTCATATAATTAGTGATGGTTTCCTTTACAAGGAACACCACGGTCCATAACTGTGATCCGGAACATCGATGTCCAGGTCTTCAGAAGAGACTCCATGGTCCATAACTTTGATCCAATAAACAACCATTTATAGCTTTATGAGGAGCCCATTTACAATCGTATTTATCATAATCCACAAACTTTCATAACCATTATCTTACCATACTCAGCCACAATCAGTCATAGCCCTACTCACAACATTAATAACCATATTCGGCCAAGTTGAGCACTTTTACAAAGGATCAATATACTACCACTACGTCGGCATAGATCATATCTGAGCAAGAATGGTAAGCTCGGTACCAACCCCACAACCACACATCAATCTAATAACCAATGTGCCCACAATCGATCATAACCATGTACACTTCACCCATTCATGGCTAAGAGTTCATATGTTAAAGTTCTACATCCATAACATTAGATTAGTATAGAATGAAACTGAGTGGTAATGGTAAGCTTGATAACCAACTCAAAGGCACATCATCAGTATCATACGAGCCATGCCAGCCATAACAGAGTATACCAGGTCGTATGTTAACCCCTCAATCAATCCTATCGTATAGGGCCATTTGCAACAGCTTTTGTCATTATATTTTAGCAAAAAACAGTAACTCCGAGAAACATTTATCTTGTGTTTGTAAGAGGATACCACCTTTAAAAGTATTTCAAAACTATGGAAATGGAAAAGCCCGTAGCTATTTATTATCCCTACTCACTAACCTCAAACAGGATTTCACAACTCAAACAGAAGGATGCACATATATATGCCAATAATAAGTTAATCACAAACTAAAAGCCTTTCCTAAACCCGTAAGGTGCAAATAAACCTCCGTAGTAAGTGATACAATGGAACCATTCATGTATGATTTGGCATATGCATGCCGACTATAACAACAAGTGAATCATATCACAACCAAATAGTTCGGACAGAAGTTCATATCAATGCCATAGGTCACCTGAGATTGAGTCGGAGCAGTCAGCTCCACAATAGCCTACTTCTCTTTGCTTTTTGCCATAGATCCAAGAACTTTAACACAACACCACTTGCGGGTAACACAGAAGCATACAATACCAATATTAAGTGAGCATGGGATCTCACCTCTATAGTGTTTGGAGCAAGTGACCACATTCCTCCAATGCAATATGGTGGGCCAAACATCAAGAAATACGACGAATAACGCAACACCATCTAGTACAGAGACAGGGGAAGAGAGAGAGAGAGAGAGAGAGAGAGAGAGAGAGAGAGAGAGAGAGAGAGAGAGAGAGAGAGAGAGAGAGAGAGAGAGGGAGAGAGAAATAAAGAGAAACGGGGAGAGATTTAAGGAGATAGAATGAGATAGCCCTTAGAGGGTGCTATAGTGCAGACCTGTCAGGATAGAGCCACTGTGAAGTTAAGCAAAAAATGATAGGGATTACAGATCCAGGGAATCCACCGAATGAACATGTGTGTGTGTGTGTGTGTGTGTGTGTGTGTGTGTGTGGTGGTATTTAATGCATCAATTAAGTGTTCTTTAAGACACCTCCAAATTCTCAACTACTGAATTACCTACTATATTTCACCCACGATTTCCTAGGTCAATTAGCCCCAATAAATAATGTTCAAGGAATTTAACAAACTATCCTTAAATTTTTGTAGGCGGGCAAAAAGACCACCCAAATTTACACCAGTTCCAGAATTACCAGTTCCAGAATTACCAGTTCCAGTATACCAATACATAAGTAGCACCGATCCGAATATTAAAGAGCACAAACCATACTAGTACCAATACCAATACACAAGTAGTATCAGTACTAGTATTATAAGTAGCACTTAAGCGAGTACTACTAGTACAAGTATACAATTATCAGTATCTGTAATGTATAGTGCCATTACCAGTAGCAGTATATTATAGTAGTACGTGTCAGTACCAACGGTCCCCAGACTTAACAGTTCTAACAAATTCTACAAGGGAAATGGAAACGTGCAATAACCAGCCATGTGTGTGTGTGTGTGTGTGTGTGTGTGTACTAGTACCAGTATATACAGTACCAGTACAACCAGTCACTCTCAATACTAGTATAGCAATGTTAGTATCAACAATGTATAGTGCCATTCCTAGTATCAGTATAGTCCAGTCGTACCAGTCAGTACCAAAGGTATCCCACGTCAACAATTCCAGCGAATTATACCAGGCAATAACTAGCCATGTGTGTGTATGTGTGTACTTATACCAGTACCAATATAGTCCAGTAGTATCAGTAAGTACCTATACTAGTTCAGTATATACAGTACCACTATCCCAGAACTACCAGTACTAGTATAGCAGTATAGCAGTACCAATATCAGTAGTGTAGAGTGTCAGTACCAGTACCAATATAATCCAATAGTACCAGTCAGTACCAATATATATAATACTTAGTGAACTTCACTAAAGGTACCCCATGCCTTTCAATTTGATGAAGCACCACTGACTGTCATGGCCCCTGATGGAGTCACAATTCGTAATCGAATGGTTTATGACAGAGTGACATCAATTATCTCTGCCAATTGAGTTGTTATCGAAAATCACACTCTACCGACCTTTAAGGAAAAAGTTTTCATTGGCTACCCCGAGCTTCCTCTTGTGTTTCGCTTCTTACACTCGGGTCATCAACCACCAATATTTTATGACATGTCAGTTGATATGTATTATAGCTATGGTTGAAACCTCTATCATATATTCTCATTGGGAGATCTTTTGTAGACACCTATATGGCTTTTTGATGAGTTTATGATTAGTAATGTTTTGCTTCCAAAGACTGTTGACGGTTAAGTCATTTGATTGAGTTGTTTTTCTTCAAAAAAAAATTGTATGACTGGTTAAGTCATGTGATTGACAAAAGTCATGACTAGTTAAGTCATATGGCTGAGTTATGATGGGCTCAGTAAGTCATGATTGATTAAGTCATGTGATTGAGTTTTGATGGATTGATAAGTCAGAATTGGTTAAGTCATATGGTTAGGTTTTAAATAGACTGGGTAAGTCATGATTGGTAAAGTCGTGTGGCTGAACCTTTAGTGGATTGTGTTACCATATATATGTGTAGTGATGTGTGTGAACACACTAGGACCGTCAGGGCATTTTTCCCCCCTTTAGCAGAGTTTTTCCCCCATGCATTATATATACGCCCATCACTCTTCGGGCTATCCATCTTTCCATTGCACACTAAGTAACACACTCTCTATTGTGTGCCTTGAGCTTCCTTCGTCTTCTCAAGGCTGTGTGTGTTTCTCTGCAACCCTAATGGGCCAACAATTGGTATTAGAGCAGGTTGCGTCCTCCTGAGCTTAATCGCCAGCATCTCCACCATACGCCTGCTCATTGTCTTTGATTTCAATGAGCTTTGGCGAGCGTTCGTAGGTCGACAAATTTTTTTGGTGCACTCGTAGAGCTCAGTCTGGTCAGATTTTTGATTCGGGCTCATTTCGGCCTCTGTTTCCACTACTACATGCAGTACTGCACAGGCTATTTTGTCATTTTGTGCAAATTTTTTGTTAGTGTCGTTGTTTGCATAATAGGTGCCTTACAGTCTTCTACGATTTGTGCTATATAGCATGTGTTGTTCCCACTTCGTTTCTTCTCTTTTTGGGCAATTTTCACATTAGGTGCAACATTTACCATGGCTGACAACAACACAAATGTGTTCAAGATGTTTGCTGCTGAGGACAGATTGGATGGGGACAATTACCGTATGTGGGCTTACATGATGCAACATGTCCTTGTGTCAAAGGGCATCTGGAATATTGTGCAGGGCATTGATATACGTCCTGGTTTTGAAGATGTAGGCGATGTTGAGGATGTGGCAGGTCTTACTGCAAGGATTGCTGCTATTAGAGTTGTTTTTCCTATGGCAGAACAATCTCGTTGGGATGTAAAGGATGCGTAGGCTCATGCATTTATTGTGTTGTGTGTGAAGCACACCATTGTTCCTCTAATTTGTTCAACAATTTTTGCAAACACGCTTGGGATATTTTGGCTGGTCTTTATGCAAGTCACAATGAGGCTAAAATTTCTTTGCTGTGTAAAACGCTGGAGTCGAAGATTATGCATGAGGAAGATGATATGGACAAGGATATCAATGAGCAACTTATTTCTGTAGGTGAAGTTATTTCAGACAGTTCCCTTGTGCAGAATGTTCTTGATGCCTTACCAGATTCTTACTAGACTTTTGCTAGTACTTGGAGACTTATGACCCAAGGAAATCCTGAAGTTGTCAAGTTTGATGCATTATGCACATTGCTATTGCAAGAGTCATTTTCCAAAAAAAATAGGACTAGACAGGTGTAGTTGAATAGGCTTTTATTGCTTCTCAAAGAAAGGGTGGTAACAACAATGCAACCACTTCTCATGGTTCTGCTGCAAGTGGCAAAACTTGTGTTCCCAATGCTTTTGATGGCAACAGTTTGTGTGGCAATTCTGGTGATAAGGGCTACTGTGGCCACTTCAAGTTGTGAGGCTGAGTACAGGGAAGTCTTCACAGCTACGGTTGAGTGTGTATGGCTCAGACGCCTTATGGATGAATTGGGTGTTGGACAGAACACTGCCAACACTACCTACATTGACAGTCAAAGCGCATTGGAAGTTGTGAGGAACCCAATTTTTCATGCTCGCACAAAGCACATTGAGGTGCATTACCAATATGCTAGGGAGAGGCTCTCAACAAGAGAGATCAGCTTGGCTTATCTGCGAACACAACACAACCTTGAAGATCTTTTCACAAAGGCTTTGTCTCGTGAGAAGCTCAAAGATTTTTGTAAATCTTTGAGCTTACTTCCCTTTGTGGACTGATCATGTCCTTAGGGCATGGAACTTCCCTTTACTCATGTGCCAGCTCTCGTTCACCGCGTCACTCCAGGGGGGATTTGTTACCATATACATGTGGTAGTTATGTGTGTGAACACACTAGGACCGTTGGGGCATTCTTTTCCTCTTTAGGAGGTTTTTTCCCCCGTGCATTGTATATACGCCCATCACTCTTCGGGCTATCCATCTTTCCATTGCACATTAAGTAACACACCCTCTATTGTGTGCCTTGAGCTTCCTTTGTCTTCTTCAAGCTATGTGTGTTTCTCTACAACCCTAATTCCAACAGACTGGATAAGCCTAAGTCCAGAAAATACCTTAGTGTTTTGGGTTATTATGAATATTGACGTCAATATATGTATATACTCAGGAGAACCCTCAAATCACTCCTATAATGGAAAACCCTCCGAACAATGCTATCTACACGGAGATTCAAGAGAAGAAGTTATTACTGAAACAAATGCAACCACCTTCTTTTAAAGGAGAGGGTATTGATAATGAGAAGGATGCAGAAGTATGGATCGAAGCTATGGATGATTTACTTCTTGGCTGCAAAAACTGCACTTGCAAATCAAGCGATGCTAGGGATTTTTCCTCTCTCTGGTGAAGCGAAATTATGGTGGAAACAACATTATCGTGACATGGTAGTATTGGAGAACTCCCAGAGTTGGAGAGAAATTAAACAGGCAGTGAAGGAAAGATACTTACCTCCTCCACATGAAGCATTGAAGATGAATGAGTTCTTTAGCTTGAAGCAATACAGTTTAACCTTGGAAGAGTACTACTCAAAGTTTGTAAGGCTTAGACGTTATGCTCCACCAATGACCATAGAGAAGCAGGTAGCCCTTTTCTGTCAAGGTTTAAGAGAACCAATCAGCTCGCAATTAGAAGCCGCGAAACCTACTACTGTGCAAGATGCTTTACTACAAGCTAAGCCCTTAATGAAGGAGCAAGGGATTAGAAGAAGAGTTGAACAAAATCAAAGTTTTGATGGAGCGAGACGTCCAATAAGGCTTCCCAATAATAATGGACAACCACAAATAGCTTACATTGCTAATGGTCAAAATCCTTCACACTTGGATGTTTGATGCTTTGAATGTGGAGAGTTGGGACATTATCACAACATATGTCCACATCTGACTAATAGAGCAGCAGCAACAACTGAAGTAGATCAAAGACACCGCCCTTTTGGACATAAGAATGGATAACGTAGTGAACGAGGTAGAGGGCGAGCACTACAAGAGGTTATGTGCACTTCTGACGCTTTTCGTGATGGAAATACATTGGGTTTTTTTACTCCCCGGTGTCGCTACCACCGTCGCTAAGAGCGTCACTACGGGAATGTTGCTATAGGCGTCGCTATATAGCAACACCTATAGCAACAATTGTAGTTCTTTTGTAGTGACGCTCATAGCGACGTTGTAGAACCTTATATAGAGACACTTATAGCGACGCCCGAGAGTAAAAGAATTTGGGTGGTAGAGCATTGAATTCCCTGCCACCCATCAACCATATCGAATGTTTCCAGAATAAAGTATACCTAAATGAATCCAAGATATGCACATATTCACCTTTGAAAGAAAGTGCAAGAAGGTATAGACCCAAAGTAGTCACCCACAAGAAAATATAACCATTATCTCCATCATGCATAGTATTGTTTGCAGAATAAAGCTACAAAACTGACAAAAGTAAGTGGACAAAAGTGAATTGACCAAAGTAAATTAATAACAAAATTATACACATCATAGGCAAAATCACTTGATTGTTAAGCTTTGCAAATGTAATAGGTACAACACAATTGTCATTGGTTTGAGAAAATACATCATTTTTAAATAGTTACAAAAAGACGTTGATGGGGGCTTTTCACAAGCCAAGCTCCCATACCCCTCTTCTCTCGTCCCCACCCCATGAAAACCCCCTCTTAGGGGGGGAGTGATAAAAGGCATTGGAAAAAGTAAGAAAAAAATAAAGTATGATTATGTAAATATATAGGAAAGGTAAAATAGGCCACCTCATGCCCTGCGGGGTAGCCCATCCCCACCTTGCCTCCTTTTTCTTCATTGTTGCCATGCCGGGTGTCCCTTTTCCTCTCCTCCACTCAAAAGGTCAACCCCCTCTCTCTTCCCCTTGTCCTTTCTCCTTTCTCTCTCCCCTCAAGCTACCCCACCTCTCACCAATAATGCATTCTAACTCACCAATAATGCACCCTAACTCACATGCAACTTATCCTATCTTCCAAAATAGTATACCCCACCCCCCCTTTCTCTCTCCTATCATATCCCATGACCCAAATACCCCCCTCTCTCTCTAAAGGGTGCCATGTCTCTTGTCTTGTAGCTAAAGAACCTCCCCCACACTCACACACACTCAGTTTCATTGAAAAAGGTGCCCACAAACCCATCCCCACCCGGTGGTTACCTGATTTTTCTTGTGTTCACCATCAACTCCCACCTATCCGCCATGTGCTCTACCACGCTCTCCCTTCTCATTCCCCTACCCTATGCTCCCCATTTCATCGCCTTATTCTCTAAATAAAGCTTGAGGTTTTGTGAGTATGTTTTCTTGCAATGTTTTGCCCATGTGAGGTGTGCGGAATCGCCACCTAGTCTTGTATTTGGAGTGAGCTTGTGTATGTGTGAAGGGCATGCGGATTCGCCATCCTTTTGTGGTGCCTAAGTACTAAGACACTATACCCCCTCCCACTCTCTCTCTCTCTCTCTCTCTCTCTCTCTCTCTCTCTCTCTCTCTCTCTCACTTGATCTCATTCCCTTTCCTCTTCATCATTACTCCCAAGAATCCATCTCTCTTGGATGAAAACTTTGTTATGGTGGTGTGTTGTTTGCGTCCTAGACGCTAAAGCTAGGTGGTGTCCCCTGTTTGCTTTACCATGACAGGCTCGAGGCGCTCCATTCGGTCCCCGGTGTTTTAAAGGCCGTCGGGGTTTGGGGTTCGCTTTGCTCTCGTCATTTGGTGCCCCAACTGAGGATCTTTTCATAAAACCCTTTAGTTTACAAGACTGAAACCCCTAAACTATTGTGAATGGATGAATGGCTAGCAGGATTTGCTAATTGGACGACAGAAGAAGAAGAGCTCCAAGGACAACTAGACGAACTCCGCATCTCCATCGAAGCTCGAGTGCCAAGCGTAACGGTAATCGATTTGCAGTGGGAGAGTCAACCAAAACGCCAAACCCAGTGGATATACATAGGCCAAGTGCCAAGAAGAAGAAGGAGAAGGTCGAAACCATGTCCGCAACCTACAACCAACCCACAACAACAAAATGGAAGGAGCTCTACACAATAGAGAATCAACACTATTCTACTTTGAGAATCTGGTAACTCAAGTCACCGAGGTAATTATCACAGTCAGTTTTCAAGTCGCACCTGATGCTGCAACACAAATAACGGAATCATTGGCTCACACTCTCACTAGAGAAACTAGGGATCTACTGAGTTTGTTTCAGGAAAGAACACCACCCTCTCGCACAAGCTTGGACAGTGACTAAGCACCTCTAAGCTTCACATGAATCAATACAACCTACCTCAAGACAGATCACACATACCAGCACGTGTACGCTCAATCAAGGTAATACTGGATTTGAAGGCTCACTACCAACACGTCATTGACACCATGCTGGGTGGGGAGCGATTTTTTGAGGTTCTGGCATCAGATCAACCATTTGTCTTACCTTTGGTACAAGGCAATGTACTGTTTGAAGTTTTAATCTATGTCCTAGTATAAGAGGGTATACACGCCTCCTTGTAAAGAAGAAAAAAACTTTTGCAAGTTAAGCAGTGTGTCTTTCTAGTTCTCTCTCAGTAATCATGGCAAGTGTAGCATTTCCAACATTTAAAGGAAAGAAGGGGGAGGATTTGGTAACAGACTTCCTAGATGACTTTGAAGTAGCATGTGTAGTGAGCAACAAAGATACGGATGAATCCCGGGTTAGAATCTTTAAGCATCTCATGAAGCTAGAAGCTAGATCATGGTACAATGCACTTCCACAAGCAACCAAGGATGACTGGGAACCCTTAAAAACCGCTTTTAAGAGGCGCTTTGAGGGAGGTACCACTTCAGAAAAGTTGTGGGACAAGTTGAGAGACTTGAAGCAGGAGGGTCTTTTAGAATATGCCACCTATGAGTCCAAATTTGTGGATTTGTGGGAACGGTGGGTTGAGTCACTCGCAAGGGGGGAAGCCGCACCCGATTTTCTAAAAAAAGATCGGTTCACGCATGGCTTATGGACGCTTCTCAAGGAGAAGGTGAAAGGTAGATTCCCGGCTACGTACGAGTTAGCCGTTGAGATTGCTCGCCTTAAGGACAAGAAGCTGCAAATGAAAGCCAAAGAAACCGAGTCAACAAAAGCAGGAACATCGCGTCGACCAGCAACTACGACAACCACCATACCACCACCACCGGCTCTTGGGGTAAGAGATGACCAACAAGATATGTTGGCCCATATTACTGACCAACTGCAGAATTTGTCTGTCCACTTAATACAACAAGGGAGGAGTCAAGAAAGAGATCAAGACCCTGGAAGAGCACGACGACAAAACAGGGAGTATCATTGCTACAACTGCGGAGAAGACGGTCACGGTATGTACTACTGTCCCAAACCACGACAAAACTATAATAGAGGAGGTAGGAGGAACCAATTGTCACCCCCTAGAGAAAGAACACCCCCACCCCGAGCACCACCCCCAGCAACACAAATTCTACGTCCACCCCAGACACCACTACAAGCATCCATCCCACCTCTTCCACCGACCCCACCACCTGATCGCCCTGTAAACATCATAAGGCTAGAAGAGAAAGGAAAAGCCGTAGTAGTGGATCCACCCAGAGCAAAGGAGAGGGACAAGGCTAAGGAGAAGGTAACCTTTTTAGAACCACTTGAAGCCAAGACTGTGAAAAGAGCTAGGAGGGAGAAAGCTACACAATCAGATGATGAGAGAAGCATGAGAGGAGAAACTAGCAAGAGGCCATCCAGGGCACGACGGAAATTGGGCATCACCGACTTCCACCTAGGGGAAAGTTCTAAGCCCTATGATCTAACATTGGATGTGGCAGAGCAAGGACCGAAGATTACATGGCCACAACTGCTACATCTTGTACCTAAAGTAAGGCAACAATGGTCTAAAATGGTAAGTACAAGACGCTCCAAAACAAAGGTAGCCGGAGCAATTTCGGGATGCAACATGGATGACATCCTTCCAATTGTCGACGTAAACATAAAAGGAAAGAGGGTTGGAAACACCTACATTGATGGAGGTGCACAAATCTGTGTAATGAGCGAAGCTATGATGCTTCGATTAGGGCTCGAGGTTGACAGGCCTTCTCCATGCAAGGCAAAGATGGCAAACAATGCAAAAGTAAAGTGTGTGGGTGTGGTAAGTGCCGTGAAAATAAAAGCTTTCAACACTGAGGTAGAGGTAGATGTTTTTTGTAATGCCTACTAAGGGGGAGGGCTATCCACTAATTTTGGGAAGGCCATGGTTGATGGCCATGAAGGCAAAACAGGACTGGGGTACTGGCCTTCTACGCATGACCGGTAAGAAAGGGGAGACAATCTACTACCACATGAGGACTGGCAAGCAGAAGTAAATGAATCTGGAAACATCGGCAGATGAAATCACTAGCGAATCTTCCAGTTCTGAGGAGGAGATCACATCCACCGACGAAAGTGACAGTTCCATTGATGTGATGGGTATCATTATGAAGGATCCACAAAGGGTAAGCACAACTGGTGATCCATCACCAAAAGGGAAACCCAATGAAGAGGAGAGAAAATCACCTGGCCTAGGAGGAAGTAGGTTGAAGGGTATGTTGTCTACGGAATTAACACTTGAGGAGAAAGATAGTTTTTTGCAAATGTTGATGGGATTTCCTAACCTGTTCATTGACAACTATGAAAGAATCACAGGCATTACAGTGGTGGAACATCATATTAAGCTGAAGGAAGGGGTAAAACCAGTTGTGCAAAAGCTACGACGACTGGGGGTCATACAAGAAAAGGCACTCTTGGCCGAGGTAAGGAAACTGCTGGAGGCGGGATTCATCTATCCTGTAGAAAACTCAGGATGGGTGTCACCCATACTGGTGACGCCTAAAAAGAATGGTAAGTGGAGGGTCTGTGTTGACTACAAATCACTAAATGCAGCTACAAAGAGAGACCACTTTCCTCTCCCTTTCTTGGATGAAATTCTGAATGAAGTAGCGGGTTTTGAATGCTATACCGTCTGTGATGGTTATTCAGGATACTTTCAAATACGCATAGCCTTGGAAGATCAACTAAAAACCACGTTTATCACGCCATGGGGTTGTTTTGCATACAGGGTTATGCCATTTGGTCTCACAAATGCACCTGCCACATTCCAAAGATATGTCACATATGTTTTTCAACCGTTGTTTGGAACATCCATAAGAGTGTTCATTGATGATTTTTGTATATATAGCTCCCGTATTTCACATTTAGAAAAGGTAACTGAAGGTTTGGCCAGGTTGCAGAGCCTAGGTGGGCAATTAAATGTGGATAAATGTCACATTGGGGAGAGTAAAGTCATTCTACTAGGCCGTGAAATTTCAGCAAGAGGTATCAACGCCGACCCAAGTAAGGTGTCCGCACTCATAGCCCTACCTTCACCAAAGACCGCACGCCAACTGGTCTCTTTTCTACAGAAGGTGAGGTACTTAAGTAGATTCATACATCTACTATCACAACTTGTTCTACCACTGCAACTACTCACTTAAAGATCAACTTGCACTTGGGACGAGGAAAGCGAACATCACTACAACAAGGTAAAGGAGGTCTTAGCCACTCTGCCAACTATCTCACCACCTAAGTGGGATGAAAAATTCTATGTCACCTCAAGTGTTGGTGATGACTCATTGGGGGCTGTGCTACTCCAAAAGGATACGACGACATCTTTCATGAGGCCAATCTACTTCTCTAGTCGAATCATGACAGCAGGAGAGAAAGGTTTCACCCATGTGGAACACTTAGTCCTAGCTCTTAGATTTGCAACTACAAAGTTTAGGTCATATTTGCTGCCTAAGCAATTTGTGATTCTAACCACGGATGAAATATTTCCCTATGTTGTACAACACATGGATGTGTCTGCTAGAATTACTAAATGGCTAGTTCGTCTGCAAGAGTTTGACTACACGGTACATGTAGAAAGCACGACAAGGGCAAGTTTGGGGGGACTCATGACCTACCAAGTCTTTGAAGGGAAGGAGAAGCAATCTAAGGAAGGAGAAGTCCGATTACCTCCAGTACCACTGATGGTAGAAGGAGCATACTCTCTCTACTTTGATGGAGCCTACAAGCGAGCGTCCGACAAAGCAACTGCAGGCATAGTGGTCTTTGATGACAAAGGGACAAAGGTATTTTCGTTGGGCCAATTTTTAGATTCACATTCTAACAATGAAGCTGAGTATGCAGCACTAACCAAGGGTCTACAATGGTGCGTCTCACAAGGTGTACAACTCCTTAATGTATTTGGGGATGCTCTACTTCTGGTAAGGCAAGTAAATGGAGCATGGACATGCAAGAATCCTAGTTTAAGGACTCACTTAAGTGGTGTAAAAACCTTGTTGGGTAAGTTTGAAGAAGTTCAAATACACCATATCCCAAGGGCTCAAAACCAAGAAGCAGATTCCCTAGCAAGTGAAAGACTACAGGAAGTGGTGGTTGGAGCAATAAAACTAAAGCTCCCTCTATTTCAAGGAAGTGATTCCTTGCCCGACATCACGCATTTTTTGGAAACAGGGGAATTCCCATCAGATTTAACAAAGGGACAAAAGCAATGGCTGACGCGGAAGGCCACAAGGTATCGACTCATCAATGACGGTTTGTACTGTAAGGGTAAGGACCAAATACTCAGGAAGGTTCCTCTCTCTCTCAGGAAATCACGGGAGTAATTGCTAGTTGTCACGACGGGGTTTGTGTTGGTCACTTTGCCCTAGACATAACAAGTAGGAAAATCTTGCAGGCAGGCTTCATATGGCCTAGCCTCAATCGTGATGTACACCACTGGTGCAAAACCTGTAAGTTGTGTCAAAAGGCGGCACTAGGTCACTTATGCCTGAACCACAGACACCTATTCTCTCATATGGCCCATTTGAAAAATGGGGTATCGATGCCATTGGGCCATTACCTAGGGCCAACTCAGGAAAATTCTACATTATCATGGGGGTCGACTACATGACTAGATGGGCAAAGGCTACAACCACCACTAGAATCACAGCGGTAGAGGTAGCTAAATTTATCTACGAGCACATATGCTGTAGGTTTGGCACACCTTTAGAGATCATCTCTGATAGAGGGCCAGGTTTCAGAGCAGACTTGGTAGGAGAATTAATGCAGAAACTGGGCATTACAAGGAGGCACTCTTCACCATATTACCCTCAATGTAATGGCCTAGTTGAAAAGGTAAATGGAATGGTTTCTAAAATTATTACCAAGTAGGTAAACAATCATCCTGGAGACTGGGATAAGTATCTACTACCAGCTTTATGGGCCTACAGAACTTCATTTCGTACATCCTTGGGATTCACACCGTATCATCTAGTATTTGGTAAGGAAGCAATCTTGCCCATTGAAGTGCAACTACAAAGTCTCAGAGTAATGGAAAGCCAGCTTCAACAGCCCAACATGCATTTGAGAGATCACATCATCAACATGGAAAGACTGCAGCTAGACAGAGAAGAAGCAATAAATTATTATGCAGGACAAGCAGAGCATAGACGGCTTAGCTTTAACGAGCATCTCCGAAAAAAAGAATTGAAGAAAGGAATGTTGGTGCTCTGCTATGACAATCGCTTCGACACGCGCAAGGATAAGAAACTCCTACTCCGATGGGAAGGTCCTTTCATCGTCATGAAAAAGTATGCCAATGGAAGCTACCAGCTTATGGAGGCTAATGGAAAACTTCATAAAACCAGGGTAAATGGTTGTCGACTTAAACCTTATTTTCTTCGATTTGACCAGGCTCCACCAATTGACATTCCAGATGAGGACATACCATCAGCCGCCACCTCCGACAGTAATGATCAAACAGATGAGCTAGAGACATGAATGCCTCTAGCCAAAAGGGGAGGGCTAATGATGGGGGCTTTTCACAAGCCAAGCTCCCATACCCCTCTTCTCTCGTCCCCACCCCATGAAAACCCCCTCTTAGGGAGAGAGTGATAAAAGGCATTGGAAAAAGCAAGAAAAAAGTAAAGTATGATTATGTAAATATATAAGAAAGGTAAAATAGGCCACCTCATGCCTGCGGGGTAGCCCATCCCCACCTTGCCTCCTTTTTCTTCACTGTTGCCCCGCCGGGTGTCCCTTTTCCTCTCCTCCACTCAAAAGGTCAACCCCCTCTCTCTTCCCCTTGTCCTTTCTCCTTTCTCTCTCCCCTCAAGCTACCCCACCTCTCACCAATAATGCATTCTAACTCACCAATAATGCACCCTAACTCACATGCAACTTATCCTATCTTCCAAAATAGTATACCCCACCCCCCCTTTCTCTCTCCTATCATATCCCATGACCCAAATACCCCCCTCTCTCTCTAAAGGGGGCCATGTCTCTTGTCTTGTAGCTAAATAACCTCCCCCACACTCACACACACTCAGTTTCATTGAAAAAGGTGCCCACAGACCCATCCCCACCCGGTGGTTACCTGATTTTTCTTGTGTTCACACACATTTGCACACAGATTCACCTCTGAACACACTCCCCTCTCTCCCCTCTTGTAATTACTTTACTCTCCATGTCACCTCTCACCTTTTTTCATCAACCCATCTCTCTCTCTTAGTCTCTCTCTCATGAAACTGCTGTTCTGGCACATATACACACAGCCAGACAAGTGGGGCCCACAGTAACATGGCCTATGTAGATAATGATTTCTTCATTTCTAAGTTCTAGAATTCCTCCCCCCTCCTCCCCTATATAAAGAGGGGTCACCATCACACTAAATACACACACAACATTACCAAAGAACACACTATGCATTGTGTGTGCCTACTGCACACGCACACACCCACACCATCACCATCACCGCAATCACCATGCTTGTCTTGAGAATGACCTCTACACCCTTGGCTATGGAAGATGAAGGGCAACTAAATGAAGGATGATGGCCATAACCCTCGTGCGAGTCTTCGCCATCAACTCCCACCTATCCGCCATGTGCTCTACCACGCTCTCCCTTCTCATTCCCCTACCGTATGCTCCCCATTTCATCGCCTTATTCTCTAAATAAAGCTTGAGGTTTTGTGAGTATGTTTTCTTGCAATGTTTTGCCCATGTGAGGTGTGTGGAATTGCCACCTAGTCTTGTGTTTGGATTGAGCTTGTGTATGTGTGAAGGGTGTGCGGATTCGCCATCCTTTTGTGGTGCCTAAGTACTAAGCCGCTATACCCCCTCCCTCACTCTCTCTCTCTCTCTCTCTCTCTCTCTCTCTCTCACTTGATCTCATTCCCTTTCCTCTTCATCATTACTCCCAAGCATCCATCTCTCTTGGATGAAAACTTTGTTATGGTGGTGTGTTGTTTGCGTCCTAGCCGCTGAAGCTAGGTGGTTCCCCCTATTTGCTTTACCATGACAGGCTCGAGGTGCTCCATTCAGTCCCCGATGTTTTAGAGGCCGTCGGGGTTCGGGGTTCGCTTTGCTCTCGTCAACGTATACACGTCATCTCATTATACATGCTATGACAAAAGAAAACTAGTGCTATATGGCTCAAGCTAGACTGACGCTGTCTAATCAGACGTCTCATCGCGTCCAAGAAGCGTATTTGTCAGATTTTGCAGAAAAAACAATAAGACTTCCTGTAAGTATAAACATATAATTACAAAAAAAATTTATTTTCTTAGCTTATCATTAAAATACAACAAATGTAAAAGAGTAAAGTGAAATACTAACCATTCCCCCGTGAGAACTGGGAATGTCCATCAAGGCATTTAAGCCCTTTCTCCCATGTACTTGCGCTCGTACGGGGTGGGTCACATCCTGTCATCGATCACTGTTTAAAACATACAAAGAATACATTATGTTAGAATTTAAAAGTACAAATAGATGTAACTA
This sequence comes from Adiantum capillus-veneris, assembly GCF_014529385.1. Lineage (NCBI taxonomy): Eukaryota > Viridiplantae > Streptophyta > Polypodiopsida > Polypodiales > Pteridaceae > Adiantum > Adiantum capillus-veneris. The sequence continues at coordinate 152,550,870 of NC_140935.1, forward strand.
CCAAACCTAAATGGCAATGCAAAAACACTTACAAAATTGGCCTCAAATGATGCCCACCCACCGCTCCCTAAGTGTTGCGAGCTCCCAGGCTCTACTCGCGCTTTGGCTGCCTCCTTTTGTTACTTCAACTTGTCAAGATTCTCACGTGCTGCACGCTTTGCATTCTTCCAATCTTCTTTGGCCAACCAAAATGGTATGTTCCACCCATGCTTTATTGCTTTTTGTACTTCAAAACACTTGCGCTTGTAGTATTTGCGCATTTGAACCTCATCAGGTCTTCATTGAAGCGCTCATACCGACTTGACACGGGAAACTCGTCATGCAACATTCTGATGACTCTGTCTTTTAATTCATTTGGAACTTGAGTCCAAGTGTTTAGTATGTAATATCGAAACACCTGAGAGAAAAGACCGCGCATGCACGAGATCAGCTTCTTGCCTTTGTCATCCAAGATGATGCCGTCGCTGATGTTGATTGAGTACGATAAGTCCCCTTTCCTGTGACACGTGAACCTGGGTGTCTTGGCAAGGGTCTCAAGTGGTGTGTCTAGTGGCATCTCGATGGGGGTACTGATGCCAGGTGTCTTCACTAGAGTCTAGGGCCCGAAGCAAGGAGTGTGCGACTGGGGTGACTCCCGGAGGAGTAGCTAGTGGTGTGTAGCGAGGAACGACCAATAGCGGGAAGGTAAGGAGCCTTGTCAAACACGAGGCGGTGTCAAGGCATCAACGGTGGCATCCCCATAGAAACCATCCTCGCCACCACTAGAGCGACGGTGCATAGAAGAGTGTGAAGATCGTCTCGTCGACACCAAAGCCTCGGAGCACACTGAATGCTCCAAAAGAGAGGGAGATACTGAAGGAGTGGAACAACGTGATGGTGCTCTAGAGTGATGATGCTCCTCGTACCGCCTCCTTTGTTGGGGTGACAAAGAAGAAGGAAACTCATCATTATCCATACCTGCATTAAACACATGAACATTTAATCTTAATATTGAATGAAGAAGAAAATACAGACAAGCTATAATATGTATACTATAGATAATAGGGGGAGGGATTCTTGTGTGTAGAGAGAGAGAGAGAGAGAGAGAGAGAGAGAGAGAGAGAGAGAGAGAGAGAGAGAGAGAGAGAGAGAGGACTCATAAAGGGGGAGGGATTCTTGCAACGAGGAGTTCAAGCTGGCTTCAAATTAAACCTTAGCGAGTAGCGATGCATGCTTCCTGATTATTCGTTAGAAGATCAAGATCTGTCTGCCCTTTTAGGACTCTTTCGGCTTGGAGTGGAAGCGATGATGATTAAACACAATTTAAATTTCTCAAGTATAGCATATAGACAAGAATGAACAAAAAGCCACGTGAATACAATATATACATTATAAAACGGAGCAAATTTGTTCAAATACAATATTTATGGCTTTAAGAGGTCTCTCTCTCATCCTCGCATAGCTCAGCATAACTCCCTATGTCTATATAGAGCTCTCCGTTTAGGCAAATGTCCTCCGTTTTATTTTGTAGATCCTCTGCATGCATCCCATAAAGAGTAGTAGCTTGATGCTTGTCTGGCACCACCTTAGTGGCTTCTGATTGAGCATCCTCTCCGATCTCCTCCACTGAAGCCGTTGTGATTGGCACATGGTAACCCTCATACGTCCGTGCACTACAAGGGGCTACCTCTATGATGTACCACCAGTTTGATGTAGACTTTGTAGAATAAAATACCACTTGCCAGAGCCACATAACTTACATGAGTGCTTCTAGGCACATAACTTCTAAAATTCGATGTTAAATATTTATAAACTTACTTGCTCACAATGCTTGGGTAGTACGAAAGTGTCTCTTAGGTCGGTCCATTTTTTAGTTGAATCCACCTCAAGGAAACCAGACTCTCCTCTACGCACAGTAAAGTTGCGACCCTCCATGTTTATCTTGAACCATTGCAAATCGAATAAGTCAACAAAAAATCCTGTATAATCGATCCTAAAAATCTCTTGTAGCGTGCCGAAGTAAATGAGTTCTACCACCACTCACAGGATATGCATTCGAGGACCGTCATCGACTAGACTGTTCAAATTTTTCCATGATTCCACAATCTTGTGTAAAATGATTTTTGTCGATCCGTTCCACCCTAAAATGTCAACCTTTACACCATGTTGATGTGTATGACTTATACTACAACCAACAAAGACTGTGAGTATGGCCATTCAAACATCTAGACAATTGCGAGTTGTACATTGCAAACTTACCTTGGTCGCACAACCCGAAGAGTACTCCCACTCCTCCTCAGTCACTTCTTCACCACACTGTTGTGCGCTTTTCAATTGGTTGTGCAACCATCTTAAGCTCACGAATGTTGGTAGGCTCTCCAGACCCGTCGGATAATGCATCGATGGTTGTCTTCCTTGTCTCCACTCGATCCGTGCCCTTTGTCACCCTTGCTTTGCATCCTCGTATTGTGAAATCCACTTTTGCATCATTGGATTGTGAAGCATGCAAAATCGATTGATTTTAGCCTCTAGATATTCCGTCATCTTCTTCTCAACACCGAGATTGCACATGACAATCCGAGATATGCACTCATCATCTATGGTTCGCCATAGCATGTCTTGGTCTATATCAAATCCATCTAGCCACTCTCCAATGTAAACTAGGGACTCTGATTCCAGCCAACCTTTTGTCATGCTACCCTCCGGACGTGCCTTCTGACACACATATCCCTTGAGCATTTTCATGAAACGTTCTAAAAACAACATCTATCTGGAATGTACTGTGCCAGTTATTTCCACCTCATCAACTATGTGAACAAGAAGATGCAGTTGAATGGTTAGCATGGTAGTAGGAAAGTGTTTCTCAAATGTGCACACAACCTCCACAGCATTTAGTTTGGCAAATGGTATAGAGTCTATATGGATCTCCTTTTGTGAGATCCATTGCACCAACTTCACAAGTTTGTAGATTGTGGTACGGATGTCAAGAGATAAACATCCCTCAATGGCCACTCGTAAATTAAACTGCAAAATACGTCTAGCAATGATATTAAGGTCCACACACAAATTTGTTACACAATTCCCACTATGATATATTCCACTTCAAACATACCTGACACATTTTATGCCAGTCGTGTGACTTCAAACCAGTAAGCTTCTCTTCTTTACTGAAACACGTTTGGAGCGAGTGCATTATGCCAGTGGGGGCCCACATAGATCAAATGGTCTCTTTTACTTTGCCTTCTTGGGCTCTTGTCAAAACCATGGCCCTTTAGGGAGTTTTATCGATTCATCGGTTGCTGTCTGTGACCAATATTGCTCCATACGATCCACATTTCTAAGGTCATCTCTGGCTCCCAAAGTATCTTTCTTGCCGATCAGATGGTCCCACAACAGATTACCCACATTCTTAGCATTCTAATGGAACAATCGGATCAAAACTCAAACTTTAGAAATATTAATTATGACCCTCATTCACTTGAAAACAATAGGTTGATGGGAAACTTAAGCCTCAAGACTGTATCTAGAGATAAGAGTTGACCCTTAAGAAAGAAGGAGCAATTTTAAGAAAGAGAGAGAAATTTTAGGAAAGGAGGAGTAATTTTAGAAGAGAAGGAGTAGGAGGAGTACTTTCGGGAAAGAAAGAGGAGGAGTTTAGTTTAGAGCTCTTTTCTTGGAAGCAAAGCTTCTTTTGAGAGGCTCGAAATTGCGCATCGAAATACGTGTCTACAAAAAAAAAGTTGCAAACGTGTGCAAACTTATATCTCCTTGCTTTCCTCTATTTTTAGCTGACCTTGAGAGACTATATAAAGAGCCCTCTCTCTTCACTTTGAAGACACACACTCTCAGAAGCAGAAGCTCTCTTGCCTTGATGTCGGAGTTACCTTCTCTCCCTTAACCTCTCTCCCTCAAGCTCTTATCCTCAAACCATCTCCAACTTCTTTTTCTACCATCATCGTGTTGTCCCTCAAATTCTTGAGTTCTCTTTCTCACTTTCTCCTTTCTCTTTTGCGATACGATGGCCCGAAGCGAGTGACTCGAAGCTCAAAGGACGCTCATGTTGCTCCACCTCCAAGAAAGGTGGAGAGGAAGGCATAACTACTCCAAATGTTGCTCAAGTAGAGGTATTGGTTGCGGAAGAAGTCGAAGCCGTCCAACCTCAACCACGAGAGCTAGTCAAACGTGTTGCTAATTCGGTAAGATGAATTTATAATTCTGCATCGTTATACATGATGACAGGTAATTCAATCCTAGGAATTCCTTTAAACTATCCAAAAAGCATGATTACCACAAGAAACAAGCATATGATTTCATAGAGTAGAGAAAGAATTGTTTGATTTATGGTTACTGTTTGATAAACTGTCTCTGTTTGATATTAGAAGTTAGTTAATCATGTTTGAGAAATCACTTAAAGAAAATGATTGCTAAAAGATATCTTGTTTTCGATGGAAATCGCGGTTATCGAGGTGATTCCACGATTAGCGAAGAATAAGCTGAGGTTATCAGCTCTCTTTTTGTCACTTGCAGCTAGCAAGATGCCTTGCGGTTAGGAGGATGCCTTGCAATTAGCAAGATGTTCCCTTGCACTTAGCGACTGAGAAAGTATGCGCATTTTGCGGTTAGCAAATAAGTAAATCCTTTGCAAAGGCTCTATTGGTTAGGCAAAAAAAGTATCGGGTAGCGGAAAACTCTTAAGAATAATTGAAAGATTCATTTTTGTTGAATTATAGGATTGTCTTCATTAGACCGTGTTTGAGAAAGAAATGTTTTGGTGATGTTTGAAGTGCTGGATGAAAGAACCCGTGCCTGGAATTAAGAAAAGAACATTGTTTGTATATGTGAAACAGTGTGGGAGTAATTAGAAAACAAGCTAAAAAGTGTGAGTGTGGGGTGGAAATTGGGGGCTAGCTTAGGTTCCAGTCAAGAATGGGTGGTCTTGATTAGTCAAGAAACTGCCCACTCCCTTTATTAAGAGAAGCAAAATTAGAGACTCATTGTACAAAGAGTCGAGGAGCCCTAAATATACGTGCCCTTGAAAGCTATGGACCCGATTAGTAAGAAACTTTTCACAAGATTACTAGTTGGTTTAGACTAAGTATCATATCATATTTATGGTTTATGGATGGTGGTCGTGCCTCTTAAACGTGGGAAAAAATTCATTGTTTATGGATTCTAAATATGTCAAGGGGATTTTATCTTTATGTTAGAAAATAGCTTTCATTAGAATCCTAGATTTATTGACCTGGCTTGTGACATATGACCCTTATAACCACGTAAACAATGGATAGAGGACTTTCTTTCTTCTATTGCTCGTATCTCTACTTTGTGGAAATGGAGTAGGGTGTCATCAATGGAAAAGGAGAATAAAGGAAGGCCATCTATCAAGTCGCCCCAATCTTCTCAGGGTTGGGGACCTCACACTTAAGCTGTATTCCTTGCATCCATCTAGCATCTTCAAAAGGATAATTTTTGAACTTAATAAGATACCGTCGGATAATCTTACCGTGTCGTAGTACCTTGTCTTCATGTTGAGAGAGAGCTTCGGGTTGTAGCACCTCTTCTTGGTCTTCAACTTTGAGAGGGTCTTCAATAATTGGTTCACTTGGTGGCTCTCCTTTGTAGGGCTTAAGTAGGCTCACATTAAAGGAATTGTGTATGAGCCAATGGTTGGGAAACTTGAGTTGGTAAGCCGTCTCATTGATGGTTTCAAGATTTGGAAAGGACCATAGTATCTTTTTGCTAGCTTAGCATAATACTTTTGATGGCCCATAGGATTTTTCCCCGTGGTTTGCCTTAATCAAGCCTTAAGAAACTTAAGCAAGACCCAATCATTTTCTTTGAATGTTAAGGCCCTTTTGTGCTTGTTAGCCGCATCTTTTTGCCTTTGTTGAGATATGGATATAGCCTCCTTTATATTTTGAAAAGATTCTTGTAGGTCACAGCTATACTCATTGGCGGCGAAGATCTTCCCATGTACTTTGACTAGCAAGGAACTTTTAGGTCTTCCCTCAATGATCTCCAAAGGTGATTTTCCCGTAGAATTATGTATAGTATTATTGTAAGCATACTCTACAAGAGGTAAGTACTTTTCCCATTGTGAGCATTGATCTACTTCGGCAACATAAGTCTTGAGTAGATCGAGTATTGTAAGATTGGTTATCTCACTTTGGCCATCTGTTTGTGGGGTGATAGGCCAAAGAGAAATTCAATCTTGTTCCTAGATTTTCAAAGATACCTTTCCAAAAATTACTGGTCATTCTAGGATCTCTATCTGACATTGATAATCCATGGCGTATAAAAATCTGAGATATGAAGAGAGTTTCCATTTGGTGTGCCTTAATAGTCTTTTTGACAGGAATAAAGTGTGCTTGCTTGCTAAACCTGTCGACTATTGTCCATATTATCATATTCCCATGGATAGACTTGGGCAATCCAAAGATGAAATCCATGGATATACTCTCCCATGGTGAATTTGGAATAGGCAATGGATGGAGTAATCCAGGTTGCTTCCCTCTATCATATTTGGTCTTTTGGCATACTACACATTCTAAAACATACTCTTGTATGTCCACTTTCATGGTAGGCCAATAGAAATACGTCTCTACTCCTCAAAGAGTAGGTTAAATTCCTCTATGCCCCACATAGGGAGGAGCATGGGATTCATACATGACTTTCTCACAAAGGGAATGGATAACACATAGCCTACTGCCATGGAGAAGATAACCAGCCTGCAAGGTGAATGGTTCCTCTTTATTCCCCAAATCAAGGGCTAACATTATGTCTGTGAAGTCAGGGTAAGTAGTATACTCATCTATCATAGAGGATAGATCCTTGTGAGTAGCTATAGACACTGCATTAACTTTTGGTCATCGTGAAAGTGCATCGGCCACTTGATTGTGCTTACCAGCAGTGTGAGAAATATGTAAATTAAATTATAAAAGAAAAATTTCCCACCTCATTTGTTTGCCGGAAAGCTTGGTTTGCGTCATGAAATACTTGAGACTTTGGTGTCGCTTCGTAGGATAAATGGAGTCCCCAATAGGTAGTGCTTCCATGTGTCTAGGGCATGTAGAACAACTAAAATATCTTTCTCATAAATGCCCAAGACTCATTCATCCGTATTGAGCCTTCGGCTCTCATATGCTATGGCATGCCCTTCTTGAAGCAAAACTACTCCAAGACAATCACCACAAGCATCACATTGGACCTCAACTGGCTTTGAGAGATTCGGAAGCATGAGGACTGGTTGGGAGGTAAGCTTCTCCTTGAGCTTATCAAAATCATTTTAACCCTAGCAGTCCATACATACTTAACGTTCTTCCTAGTTAAGTCATGTAGTGGTCCTACTATTTGAGAGAATTTTGCTATGAAGCGTCTATAGTATGCGCACATACCAATAAAGCTTCTTAGCTCATGTAGATTCCTTGGATTAGGCCATGCTTTTATTACCTCTAACTTTGATGGATCCATACAAATACCATCTTGAGAGATAATATGACCTAGGTATTGAATCTCTTGAAGGAAAAATTCACTTTTCTTTTGGTTGAAAAAAAACTTGTTCTCCCTCAATGCTTGAAAAATCAGTTAAGAATGCTGCTTATGTTCCTCCAAAGACTTGGAGTAGATGATGATATCATCAACGAACACTCCAGTGAATTTGTATTAAGGTCTAAAAATTTTCTTTATTAGACGATTAAACGTAGCTGGTGCATTAGTCAAGCCAAAAGGCATGACTAGATATTCATAATGACCAAACGTTGTGCAAAACGAGATCTTTAGGATATCTTCATCCACTATCCTTATTTGATGATAGCCACTTTTAAGGTCAATCCTACTAAAGTAGGTAGAGCCTTGTAGATTATCAAAAAGATCTTCTACACGAGGCATGGGAAATCTGTTTTTGATAGTGGTATAGTTTAGTGCTCGATAGTGCACACACATATGGTATGTACCATCTTTCTTTTGCACTAAAAGAACTGAAGAACAAAAGGAAGAGGAACTAGTTTCACCATCCCTTTGTCTATCAATTCCTGTACTTGCCCCATGATCTCCTCTTGTTGAGCTTGTAAGACTCGATAAGGAGGCTTGTTAGGCGGTGAGCTTCCTGGAAGGAGCTCAATGCGATGGTCAGCATCCCCTCGTTTTGGAGGTAAGTCCATAGGGATATCATCGATGAACACATCTTGGAATCCTTTTAGATAATTAGACAAGTCTAACTCTTCTTGATTCCTACCATTTACATTTGATGAAACATTAGGATCTTTTAGAGAATCTTTGACAAAAATCATGTACGCAGAAACTGAGCCCTTCATTGACTTATCAAAAGTACAAGGATTTACAACTGGAATAGTGAACCACGCTCACTAGAATCTATATACATGTTCTTTCCCCTGTAGCTGAAGTAGATTCTCCTTTCAGGGAACTTCATATTGGTAGCCATGCAATCAAACCATGGCACCTTTTGGACTTCTTATGGCTCAAGAATGGTAAAGACGTAGGCAAGTCTAAAAAGAATCCATTATTAAGTCCAAAGCTCCCGAGGTGTGCACCATATCCCAGATAGTGGGCTCAACAAAACCGATAAGAGATCTCAGTTCCACTTACCCTAGTATAATTAACAAAGTCAACCATTTATAGGCTACTTAAAGACCTCTCTTCTTAAGCAAGAAAAGAGAAACCAAATGCTTTGATACCAATGTAATGAAATTGGCCTATTAACTTGAGAGTAGCGAAAATTAATGAGAGTAATTTTGAGAAATTACTTTGTGAGCATAGCGACTGAACATAATTGAAGATAACAACATAGACATAGCAATTAGTTAACTTGGCATGAACAATACTTTTCCAAGAGAGAGAATTTAGAGAACATGACAATAGTTGAGGAATGGATTTATGTGGAGCCGGTCCCCCTCCAATAGGCATTTGTATTATGATTTCTCCCATTAAGAGAGACTTGTTACAATACAATCTTTGTGTTCCTTGTGACCTAGGGGATGCAATGAAGATGGAAAGCTTCATGCATCAAAATCATAACATAAACTTTGTGGAAAGCTTTAACTATCCCAAGCCTCAGTCCCAAGACCTCAAACACCTTTGAAGGTGGAGAGAGCTAGTAGGGAATGAGGTTAGGGAAGAGGAAGAAGAAACATTTCATAGGAGAAAGAATTAGTTCCTCACTTATCATCACTCTTATCACATGGGCCCTCCATGTAACTCGTCGAGTTATGTGGATTGGCCATGTGGTACTTGGCCGTGTGCCACATAGTCCTTCCACGTAAGTTGACAAGTTACGTGGTGCAACCACGTGGCACTGGGTGGGGTGCCACATGGGCCTTTCACGTAACTCATCAAGTTACATGGTGCAACCACGTGGCATCATGTTGGGTGCCATGAGTTCATGCCATGTAACTCGTCAGAGTTAAGTGGGCAGACCACGTGGCACCCAGTCGACTGCCACATGGGTGCCGGGTGCCCAGGCGGTCGCATAAGCGCCTACGAGGTTCTTAGGGTCGAACTCGAGCTCAAGATCAAGAAGAAGAAGAATGCCATCACCAACTACCTCACCACTCAACGACCCTATATATCCTCTTCCTTGCCATTTTAGTGTCCTATTGTGCCAAGAGCCCCCCACCCCCCCGCTCTTTTGTGCTCCTGCTCTCTTCCTCTCGCTTGATCTTCTCCTTCCCCCCTCCCTCTGTGTGCTCGAGCAGAGAGAGGGAGTATGGCAATGTTGCAGGAGAGAGTCATGCATCTAGACCCTTTGGGTCATAGCACATGTAGGATTTCCTCTTGTCACTTGGTTGCCAGTCACTGGTTATGAGCTGACTTGTCAAAGATGTACTTAAGAGCCTCAGTCTTTGAGGCATTGTTCCTTGATTTGTCCATATTCAAAGCCAGTGTAGATGGTAGTTTCTTGTTTGTTGATAGAATAGGCATGCATGATGGGTTTGTGATGTGGGGGGACAGCTGCATGGCTTTCGCAAGTTTTGGGGGTCACATAACTTTTTTTGAAGCTTGCTAATAGATTCAATCTTCATGCTTACTCCCTTAGGATATAGATCGGACACTCTATAGATGATCCCACATGTAGGTCACTAGTTGGATTTCTGCAATGAGACATGGTTTTCACCACAATATGTAGCATCATGCTTTGGACCATGTGGAGATGTGCCCACATTCTAGGCTACAGTCCTCCCCTACATCCACCATTTTAACAGCCATTTGAAATGAGTTGCTCCATACTCTTTGGAGTCAATAAGATTTTGTTAACTGAGGCGATGTTAGTTAACAAAAGCTGCTAAAGGCCCAAGCCTTCTAAATGCACATCAAAGATGAATACAAAGAACTAGTGAAGATTCGAGTTACACATTTTTTCAAAATGGCCGTTTATTGTAATTTTCCAATTTATTTCAAGCCATTGTAATAATTGTAATGTGTTAGGGGCTCAACGAGAGTTCCAAGCTGTAAAGAATACATCAATTAGGGTGCCTAGGTTGCAGATTCAGTAAGTGGTGATGCCTTGGGCACTCGAACATTGCAAATTTTTACCCTAGGTATATAAGACAGTGTGAATGGAATTAAGGTTTTGAGCCTCATGTTTTGAGACCACTCTTAGTGAGAGCTCATGAGGTGTGTGTTTATGATTCCTTGAGCTTCTCCTTGCTCATGTGACCTGATTAACACTAATCAATGCTCAATTCTCTTTCATTATGCCTCTTTCATTCTTTCTTAGGATTGTTTATAATGCTTTGATTAGCTTGATTATAACTAATTAGTGGTTAATCTTGTTCGAATCTTGTGTGATTGGCCTCTATTCTTTTTGTGTGCATGTAGGTTTGATTGGAGTGCGCATGCTCAATGGATCTATGTGTGTGCACTTGTGATCAGAGTGTTGCATGATGGGATTAGGGATGTGTATATTAGTGCAATCATTGGTGTGTGTGATTGGGTTGATTTGAGGTAAAGAGAAGTAGATGTGGAGATTGCCAATCTTTGTAGCTTAGCTCCTCCATGGGTCGAGAAGCTCGCCTCGTAGAGTCACCGTTCATGTTGCCATGATTAGCTCACTAATCGGGTGAGTGTTTCCATACCCTAGCCGTGCAGCTCATCACTCCATATTGACAAATATTGTTGGTAATTGGAGCTATGCTACGATGGTACCCCCAACATTTGGTATCATTGGCCGGGGATCGATGGCTTATGCTAGTGTAAATATGGCATAATCGAATAGGTTGTTTCCTCACTAATTTCTTCACTATTTTTACTTGTGCATATGTTGTTTTGTGTATTTTGAATGTGTGTGCATGAGAAAATGTGTTCAAGTTTTCCTAATTTGATACCAAATCTTGCTAATAATGTGCCTACACATTCTGATTTCACACCAACCCTTTGCTAGTTTCACTAGATTTTGCTAGCATACACACTAAATTTCTACTAATTGCACTAACCTTTTGTGCTCATGCTTTGATATTTGCCTAATAAGAGGCTTAGATTGCATCCTAAGAATGTTGGTTTGTGCTAATCACTTCACCATTTGTTGATTTTAGAATGCAAGATTAGGGCTTTGGAGTGTCGACAAAATTGTCACACATCATATTATTGGCAAATGGATGGTGCCATGGGATTCAATATTTATACGATACGCATAACCATTCTCAATTTGGTGATTTTGAGCTTTTGATTTGCATGCTGTTGTAATGCTGATTTTTTCTAGAATCGAATGTGCATATACTAATGGTTTCATTTGATAAAATGCATTGCTAATTTTACGCTTGAACGGTCAATTTTAATTGTGTGCACTAAAAGTATGTGTGTGTGATAAAATATAATATCTAACTTTACCAAATGATTTCTCAGATTAGATTGATCATTCAATATGAGAAGATAAAAGGGGAACAAGAGTTAGGATATAGATATTTGCTTCTAGACCTATCTCAACAGGGGATCAAAAGGAGAAGTGGTTGCATATTAATAGGGGTCCAAAAGGAGACGGTCTACCAAAGAGCAATGTGCAATAAGTGCTTCTAGATTTACCTCAGCAAGGGACCAAGAGGAGAGATGGTTACATCTCATAGGGGTCAAAAGGAGGTAGCCTATCAAAGAGCAATGTGCATCGAATGGAGCTTAAAAGACCTTAGGGCTAGCTTCATTAAAGACCTCCAAAAGTTAGTTTCAAAAAGTCCTTTGACCTTATGCAAGCTAGGGCTAACCTCGAGGTGGGAATCCTACCCAAGCATGAGGTGCTAAGATGCTTAAAGTGGTTGTGGGAACCTTCCTAAATCTTGAGGTTATTTTTATGCTTAAAATGGCTAAGGTTCTTGAAGTGTTCAATTCAAAGATAAACTCTCAAGAGGCATCAATGTTTCCATGCTTGATTGACTAAGTGCTTGAAGCATTCAATTCAAACCAAATGACTTAAGCAGCATAAAAGACACAAAAAATTCTCCGCATGTGGCCCTCATGATGTGCTTGAATCCTATTGGATAGGCTTTAAAGGGTTCCAATGAGAATTTAGATGCATAAAAATAAATAAATAATTTCTTTCTCTCAAAGAGGAAAAAGAGGACACATGTCCCAAATGATATAATTAAATATTACTAGAGAGAGAGAGAGAGAGAGAGAGAGAGAGAGAGAGAGAGAGAGAGAGAGAGAGAGAGAGAGAGAGAGAGAGGTGGGCCAAGCATGAGAGGAGGGTATAATCTCCCACACACACACACACATCCTCTCATTGTGTGGAGTGCAAAGTACAAGAGCTCCATCTCCTTCTCCAAGCTTGTTTGAGAAGTGGAGAGCCTACACCAACACTCTTGGCTATGGAATGCAAATCCAACCAAGAGCCATGCTTCAATGCTTAAGTTTTCCATCTTCTTCATCTTCATTACTACGCTATTATTCTATACTAAGCAATAAGAGTGATGATAAGTGAGGAACTATTTCTTTCTCCTATGAATGATTCTTCTTCCTCTTCCCTACCCTCATTCTCCGCTAGCTCTCTTTACCTTCGAAGGTGTTTGAGGCCTTGGGACCGAGGCTTGGGATAGTTAATGCTTTTTGCAAAGTTTATGCTATGCTTATGACATGAATCTTTCTATCTTCATAGAATCCCCAAGGTCACAAGGAACACAAAGATTGTATTGTACCAGGTCTCTCTTGATGGGAAAATCTATAATACAAACACATTTTGGAGGGGGGACCGGCTCCAAGTAAATCCGGTCCTCAACTATTGTCATGTTTTCTAATACTCTCTCTCTTGCAAAGTATTGTTCATGCCAAGTTAGTTAAGTACTATGTTCATGTTTCTACCATCAATTAAGTTCACCCTCTATGTTCTCAAGTAACCTCACAAAAATTCTCACTCTAATTCTCTTAATTCCGCTACTCTCAAAGTTCATAGGCCATTCCCATTACATTGGTATCAGAGCGTTTGGTTTCTCTTTTCTTGCTTAAGAAGAGAGGTCCTTAAGTAGCCTATTAATGATTGATTTTGTTAATTATATTAGGGTAAGTGCGATTGGGATCTATTATCGATTTTGTTGAGCCCACTATGTGGGATATGGCGCACACATCGGGAGATTTGGTCTTAATAATGAGGTATTATTAGACTTGCCTACAGCTTTACCATTATTGAGCCATAAGAAGTCCGAAAGGATCTATCCCTTGGCAATTTTGCTATGTTAGACCCAACCCACTACTCTCTATAATTAACCAATTTGACCCGTGGGTGTAGATACTTAAGTTCTTATTTTCAAAGGCTAAAAGAGGAGTAGCAACTAAGGTTTTGAATTGCCAAAGAATACACTAAGTAAACACATAAGTATAATTGGCATGGATGAGAATAACCAAGAGAGTAGAATGAACATTGATAACTTTGATTTTGCACATGAAGGTGCTAATGATGATGCCCCCATGTTTATCAATTATCTTTCTATTAGGTTGCATCAAGCTATGGGAAACCCTACTTTGCAAGCAAAAGTTACCCAACAACTTCATGCTTATGGGACCTTCCTCTCCAAGAGGAGAGAGATTTTAGGAGGCCTTTTGATGAGACTCCCAAAAGAAGACTCTTTCCCATAAGAGAGGAGGAATCCAAAGAACAAGAAAGAAGTGAATCCCTAAGTTCCTATAAAGATGTGTCTCCATGAAGATGGCGGTCTAGACTATTGCCAGCTCCACCCAAGAGGAAATGGTCAAAACCCATAGTCCTTCTCCTCATCACTCCAAAAGGGAAGAGAGGAAACAAAGGAATAAAAAGGCAAGAAAGAGGTCACCCTCTTCTCCTTCATCTTTACCTTCCTCCTCTTCCGATGAAAGCTATAGCTATTCTCTTAGAGAATACAAGAGGGGAGGACATCGCAAAACTTACCCTGCATGGTGAAGGTCCCAAAAGCTCAAGAAATTCAAAAAGGGAGGAAAGAGTATCTCTTTTCTCACCTATGATGGCACCTTTGGTGCCACCGACAAAGTATTGGCCTTCATCCAACAATTTGATGTGGCCTTTGGAGATGAGGCCTTCACGGAGTCCTCCAAGCTACAACATGTAGCTATGCACTTCCAAAAATCGGCTCGTCAATGGTGGGCTAGCCTTCATGGAAACGACAAGGCCCCAAAAACAAGAAAAACTCTACGAGTTTCCATAATGAAGCAATTCCTTCCAAGTGATGCCAGGACAAAGTGCTCACCGAATGGCAAAGTTTGAAGCTACTCTTCAACGAGTACAAATATGTAGACAAGTTTTGGGATTTACATCTCAAAGCTACAATCCTTTAAAGGATAGATTTTGCCGAACAAAAGCAACAATTTTGTGCGGAATTACGTAAAGAAATGGCCGAGTATGTCAACTCACAATGGCCTAGTGCTATCACCGAAGTCATCCACCACACTATGGTTGCTTCAAGGATCGATTTCCAACCAAGGGGGGGGGGGGGGGGGGGGGGGGGGGGGGGGGGGGTTTGAGAAGAAATTTCAAGCCCATGGAAAACAAGGATTGAAATGAAGCTAAAGGGAAGAGCAATGCTCACAACTCTTCCAACCAACAACAACAAGTCCAAGGAGAAAGGAGCTTACAAAGATAAAAATAAGCTCTCTCCCGAAGAATTAGAGGCCTTTCATAAAGACCATAAATGCTTTAAGTGTGGGGAGCAAGGACATGGTTATCATTCTTGCCCCAAAAGAAATGTATTCAATGACACTCCTAGAGCTTCCATGGTTGAAGCTCCAAAAGAGGATACTGATTGCAAAGGCTCATCACTCTCCTATGC
The DNA here is from genome assembly GCF_014529385.1 of Adiantum capillus-veneris. Taxonomy (NCBI): domain Eukaryota; kingdom Viridiplantae; phylum Streptophyta; class Polypodiopsida; order Polypodiales; family Pteridaceae; genus Adiantum; species Adiantum capillus-veneris. The sequence goes on from NC_140935.1 coordinate 152,566,106, forward strand.
TTGGGGAAAAGTAAGGGAGCATGATGCCTTCATCTTGTTTGACCCTAGCTCTACTCACAACTTCATATCAACGCAGTTGGCCACCAAGTTGGGCATTCAAGCTCTTGAGATAGAAGATACTATAACCGCTGACACAACTTTCAAGGGATAGCAAGCCTTCGTTACTCCCTTGATTGGGAAGTTGAGGCTTCATGTTCAAAGCTACGTTGACAAAGAAGACTTTTTTTTACCTCTTCTCTCCAACATAAGGATGGTATCCTAGGGGCACCATGGTTCAACCACATGGCTGCCAACATGAAGTTCCCTCAAAGGAGAATCTACTTCACCTATAGGGAAAAGATTATGTACATAGATGCTAATGATTTAGGGAACACCATATCCCTGGTAAATACGCTTGCTTTTGATAAGTCAATGAAAAGATCTAGTTTTACGTGTACGATTTTTGTTAAAAAATCTATAAATGTTTCTAATGTTTTCACAAGTAGCAATAAAAGGAATCAAGAGGAATTAGAGTTGTCTAATTTCCTAAATGGATTCCAAGATGTTTTCATTGATGACATCCCTAGTGAGCTACCTCCAAAACAAGGGGATGATGACCATACAATATAGCTTATACTAGGAAGCTCACCGTATAATAAACCTCCTTATTGAGTTTCACAAGCTCAACAAGAGGAGATCATGAGGCAAGTGCATGAATTGGTGGAAAAAGAGATGGTAAGAACTAGCACCTCTCCATTATGTTCACCAGTACTTTTAGTGCAAAAGAAAGATGGCACATATCGCATGTGTATCGACTATAGAGCACTAAATACGATCACTTAAAAAAAATATTTCCCCTGCTACGGGTAGAAGATCTATTTGATAAGTTACAAGTTTTAGCCTGACAAATGCTCCAGCCGCATTCAAGCTCACGATGGACAAAAATATTCAGGCCACTCAAATTCTCTTGAGGAGTACAAGTGACACCTCCAGGTAATCTTTCAAGTTGTGAGAGAGAATAAGCTTTACATTAGTCGAAAGGAGAGTGAATTTTTTCTACAAGAGATTTAATATTTAGGTCACATTATCTCTCAAGATGGTATATGTATGAATCCATCAAAGTTGGAGGTAATAAAAGCATGGCCTAATCCAACGAATGTACATGAGCTAAGAAGATTTATTGGTCTGTATGCATACTATAGACGCTTCATAGCAAAATTCTCTCAAATAGTAGGACCATTGCATGAATTAACAAGGAAGAACGTTAAGTACTCATGGACTGCTAAAGAACAAAATTCTTCTAATAGGCTCAAAGAGAAGCTTACCTCCCAACCAGTCCTTATGCTTTCGAATCTCTCAAAGCCATTTGAGGTCCAATGTGATGCTTGTGGTGATTGCCTTGGAGCATTTTTTATTCAAGAAGGGTATGCCATAGCATATGAGAGCCGAAGGTTTAATGCCGATGAATGGGTCTTGGGCATATACAAAAAAGAGCTTTCAGTTGCTCCATGGAAGCACTATCTCTTGGGGGCTCCATTCATCCTACGAATGGATCACAAAGCCTCAAAAAATTTATGACACAAACCAAGCTCTCCAACAAACAAATGAGGTGGGAAAATTTCCTTTTGCAATTTAAATTTCATATTGCTCACATTATTGGCAAGCACAATCAAGTGGTCGATGCACTTTCACAACGGCAAAGGCTAAATGTGGTGTCTATAGCAACTCACAATGATCTATCTTTTATGATAGATGAGTATGCTACAGACCAAGACTTTAAGTAGGTAATTATAGCCTTTGCATTAGGGAAGAAAAAAATGAACCATTCACCTTGAAGGATGGTTATCTTCCAAACGGAAATAGGCTATGCGTTACTCACCAATACAATAAGAAAGTCATGTATGAATCCCATGCTTCTCCATATGCGGGGCAAAGAGGGATTCCATAATCCACTCTTCGAGGAGTAGAAATGTATTTCTGTTGGTCTACCATGAAAAGTAAACATACAAGAGTATGTTTCAAAATGTGGTATACCAAAAATTGAAATTTGATCAAGGGAAGCAACTTGGATTGTTTCAGTCGACAGGCTTAGCAAGAAAACACACTCTATGTCTGTCAAAAAGACTATTAAGGCACATCAAATGGCAACCCTCTTTAGATCTCAAATTTTCAGAAGGGTCTCTTTGAGAATCTAGGAAGTAGATTAAATTTCTCTTTCGGTGTATCATCCACAAAGGGATGACCAAAGTGAAATAACTAATCTAACGATTCTTGAATCTACTAAAAGCCTATCTCATGGAAGTAGAGCAATGTTCTCAATGAGAGAAGTATCTACCTCTTATAGCGTATGCGTACAATGACATTGTACATACTTCTATGAGGAAAGTACCTTTCGAGATTAAAGAGGGAAGATCCAAAAGTCCCTTACAACTTAAAGTATATGGGAAGATCTTTACTGTTGCTGATAAATATAGCTAAGAGTTAAAAGAATCTTTTTCAAAGATTAAAAAGGTTATATCCATCTTACAGCAAAGGCAAGAAGGGTTGCTGCTAATAAGCACAGAAAAGCCTTAGCCTTTAAGAAATATGATCGGGTCTTGCTAAAGTTTCTCAAGGCTCATCTAAGGCATACTACGGGCAAGAATCCTATGAGCCACCAAGAGTATTATGCTAAAATAGCAAAAAGATACTATGGTCCTTTCTTTTAAGCCAATCAATGAGATGGCTTATTAGTTAAAGTTGCCCAACCATTGGCTCATTCACAATGTTAACCATGAGAGCCTACTCAAGCTTACAAAGGAGATCCACAAAAAGAACCAATAATGGAGGACCCGCCAGAGATCAAAGATCAAGAAGAGGTGTTGCAACCAAAATTGATTCTTCGTCATGAAGACATGGTACTAAGAAACAATAACGTTATCCAATGATATCTTGTTAAGTTTAAGAATTATCCTTTTAAAGATGCTAGATGGATGCAAGGAACCTAGCTTAAGGATTATATGAAGCTTGTCAATGCTTACAATGCTACACTAGAGTAAGCAAATGAAAATGAATTTTAAATGAATAGTGTTTTTGTCTTATAAGACTCATTCTCTTTATTTTATTGTGCAAAGAATTTAAGAAATATGCATGCTTAAGATCATGTTTCTGGTGACAACGTCTCTCAAACACCAAGTAGAACTTGTCACTCTACTTTGGAAGTATATGAAATTGACTAAAGAGCAGACATGCTTGCGGCAGCTAAGTCTCTCGAGCACCAAATGGATTAGTCATCCATTCTAGAATGATGTCATAGGGTAAAAACAGATCCTCTATCCGCTAAGAAACATGCATTAATGACTAGGCTTTATCTTCTCTACTTCATAGTCCAGGATGACTACGGTTTCAAGAGAGATATAATGTCATAAAATATAATATCTAACTTTACCAAATTATTTTCTCAAATTAAACTGATCATTTGATATGGGAAGATAAAAGGGGAACAAGAGTTAGGATATAGATATGTGCTTCTAGACCTATCTCAACAAGGGACCAAAAAGAGAAATGGTTGCATCTCAATAGGGGTCCAAAAGACGACGGTCTACCAAAGAGCAATGTGCAATAAGTGCTTCTAGATTTACCTCAGTAAGGAACCAAGAGGAGAGATGGTTACATCTCATAGGGGTCCAAAAGGAGGTAGTTTATCAAAGAACAATGTGCATCTAATGGAGCTTAAAAGACCTTAGGGTTAGCCTTCAATAAAGACCTCCAAAATTTAGTGTTAAAAAGTCCTTTGACTTTATGAAAGCTATGGCTAGCCTCGAGGTGGGAATCCTACCCCAAGCATGAGATGTTAAGATGCTTAAAGTGATTGTAGGAATCTTGCCCAAAGCTTGAGGTGATTTTTATGCTTAAAATGGCTAAGGTTCTTGAAGTGTTCAATTCAAAGATAAACTCTCAAGAGGCATTAACGTTTCCATGCTTGATTGACTAAGTGCTTGAAGTATTCTATTCAAACCAAATGACTTAAGAAGCATAAAAGATACATGTTCAAAAAATTCTCTACATGTGGCCCTCATGATGTGCTTGAATTCTATTGGATAGGCTTTAAAGGGGTCCAATGAGAATTTAGATGCATAAAAATAACTGATTTTCTTTCTCTCAAAGAGGAAAAAGAGGACACATGTCCCAAATGATATAATTAAATATTACTAGAGAGAGAGAGAGAGAGAGAGAGAGAGAGGTGTGGACCAGGCATGAGAGGTGGGTATACTCTCCCACACACATACACACACATTCTCTCATTGTGTGGAGTGCAAAGTGCAAGAGCTCCATCTCCTTCTCCAAGCTTGTTGAGAAGTGGAGAGCCTACACCAACACTCTTGGCTATGGAATGCAAATCCAACCAAGAGCCATGCTTCAATGTTTAAGTTTTCCATCTTCTTCATCTTCATTACTACGCTATTATTCTATACTAAGCAAGAAGAGTGATGATAAGTGAAGAACTATTTCTTTCTCCTATGAATGATTCTTATTCCTCTTCCCTACCCTCATTCCCCACTAGCTCTCTCCACCTTCGAAGGTGTTTGAGGCCTTGGGATAGTTAATGCTTTTTTGCAAAGTTTATGTTATGCTTGTGATGCATGAAGCTTTGCATCTTCATAGCATCCCCAAGGTCACAAGGAACACAAAGATTTCATTGTACTAAGTCTCTCTTGATAGGAGAATCTATAATACAAACGACTTTTGGAGGGGGGATCGGCTCCAAGTAAATCCAGTCCTCAACTATTGTCATGTTCTCTAATAGTCTCTCTCTCTTGCAAAAGTGTTGTTCATGCCAAGCTAATTAAGTACTATGTTCATGTTGCTACCATCAATTAAGTTCCCCCTCTATGTTCTCAAAGTAATCTCACAAAAATGCTCACTCTAATTCTCTTAATTCCGCTACTCTCAAAGTTCATAGGCCATTCCCATTACTGTGTGTGTGTGTGTGTGTGTGTGTGTGTGTGCGTGTGCGTGCGCGTGAGCGTATAAAAAAGTGATTAATGTGCATGCCTAATTGAATATCTAATTGCAAATTTGATGTCTGTAATGGTTAAATGCTGCATTTTTTAGCTCAAAACAGGATTTACACACTCCGATTGCATCAATTTTTGACCTAATTTTGCAAATTTCTTTGCCTAGTTCTGATGTTCAATGGAAAAATTAATTGGGAATTGAGTCAATGTGCTAATCATGATTTGATTTGGCTGCACCATTTATCTATGTGTGGAGAATTTTCCAAAAAAAAACGAATAATGTTTGTAATTTTTGGTAGTTTTTTGCTAATTTTTGCATTAATTTTATAAAATTTCTTAAAAATGTGATCTTAACGAGTTGTTTTGAGTGCCTAATTAGGGCATGATTTGGAGCGCTTTTTTGCCCTCATTGGTCAAGTTATGTGCATGTCGCTATTTTTAGGGATCGATGACTTTATCGTAATTGGTGTTTTGGCAAAAAGTACTATTTTTGGCTTGCTTGTATGTGTTGAAAGTGTTTGAATGCAATTGGTGATAATTTTTTGAGGTTTATTGAATTTTTTGGCAATTTTTAGAGTTTTTGACTAATTTTTGGATTAACTTTGGCATTTTTGGATAATTGTAAATTTAAAATTGAGAATTCTTGCTGCAATGGGGGCATCGGTGATGTTCAACGTTTTGGTGCACTCGGTAGGGCTTTGACTTTCACTACAAACTTCGGGATAAATTTCTGATCCGACGATAAAAATAAATTTCGGTGAATCGCATGGTGAGAACCACCTTTATCTTCTCTAAGGTTCATTTTATTAAAAAAACCTTCCTCTCAGAGCAAATAAGTGCGCTTATAAACTCTCTCTCTGTCTCTCTCTCTCTCTCTCTCTCTCTCTCTCTCTCTCTCCCCCCCCCCCCCTATTTCTCTCTTTCTCTCGCCTCAAGCGGACGCCATGGACCTACACCCTCACACACACTCTTCATTAATAAAAGGCCTTTTGGCGCTTGACTTAAACCCACACACACACACACACACACTATTTTCTCTCTCCCCTCATTTGTTTTCTCTCTCTCTCCAATGGGCAGCGCCTCTTTTCTCTCTCTCTCTCTCTCTCTCTCTCTCTCTCTCTCTCTCTCTCTCTCTCTCTCTCTCTCTCTCTCTCTCTCTCTGTGTGTGTGTGTGTGTGTGTGTGTGTGTGTGTGTGTGTGTGTGTGTGTGCAGGGCGGTGGCCGCTTTTTCCTCCCTTGCCCGCCTTTTGTTGCACGCCCTTGCCACTTTTATTATCGCAAGGTCAATGATTGCCAGGTAAGCAAGCAGGTAAGTCTTTTTTTAACAAATTTAACTATTTTTCTATTTTATTTATTTTGTTTTGTTTTTATAAAAAAAGAGTTCATAAAAAAATCAAAAAATTATTCAAAAAAACAAAAAATAAAAAAATGAAAAATAATTAAAAATCCCAAAAAAGGAGAAAAACTCAAAAAAATCATTAAAAAACAAAAACCTTTAAAATTAATAAAAAATAAAAGAGTCATAAAAATCACAATAAATCGCAAAAAAATCAAAAAAGTCATGAAACATCCCTAAAAATCCATTAAAAATAAAAAAATTCTCAAAAAAATTATAAAATTCAAAATATCCACAAAATGATATTTTTTATAAGGGAAACAAAAACCAAAGGATAAAATTTTTTACGAAGGTATCACACTACAGGCAGAGCAACTGGGGAAAAACCAAAAGAAATAAAAAGCGAGAAGAAATGAAGACGAAGTAGGAGTGAGTCGCTACAAAAAACAAAGAGTTTTGTCAAAAAAAAAAACCGGACCGACCACAAAGCGAGCACACAAAACTCGTCAAAACCCAATTGAGACATTGAGTTTGAGTAAAATTCAGCCATTATTGTAGTATTCACAAGTCAAAATCACAGATTGGGGATAGAAATTTAAGCTTGTTTTGGGGGAAAATTTGGCAAAATTTGAGTTGTAAAACTCGCAAGAGCCTAGAATTTGACTTGGAGTCAGGGAAAACCTTTGAAAGCTAGGATTCAATTATTTTGGCCAAGAATACCATTGTTCTAGGCAGTTTTGAACAGTGATCTTGCAGTTCTGCCAAAGAACGCCAGAATAGTTCAAAGTGATTGTGCCGACTAGAAATTGGCAAGTCCATGTAAATGCATTGCAAATTGGGCTTAAAATTAGACGAACAAGGACACAAATTTGGCTAATTGAAGATTTAGTGGTTTAGAGCCCTAATTTCATCATTTCAAGGGCTAGTCAAGTCTGACGCATTCATGCTAGAGATACCAAACTTTTGTGAGTTTGAAAAGCAATCAATTGCCAAAATTACTTTGGCAAAAGTAGTCTTTTTAACCCGAAGCAAGATGAATTTTACCATGCAACAATAGAGTCTGCTAGGAAACATTGTCAAAGCTTGAGGCAGCATTGACTTAATCTAAGCCGAGAGTTCAAGTGAACTAAATTCAGTCAATAGCAGCAACAAAAGCATAAGTCCGGCAAAGAAAATCTTATTACTATATGGCTACAATGGAGATAAGGTTTTATATGTAAATCTAGAAGGCCATAGGTATATGATGAGCAGCCAAAGCAACACAGGAGCCAAGATCTTATTGGTCAGAGTGAAGCCAGATCTAGAGAACTCCCAGATGCTTACAGATTTAGTGGACTAGGTATTGCAAGCTCAAAGATGAAGTGCAGATAGAAGTTCAAAAAATTGAAACAAGCCAACAAAACATCCAATTGGTGCATATGCAATTAGGATACATGTACATCAACTACATTGGTCAAGTCTACAGTTGAGAGCCATAGATAGAAGACCCAATAGATCAAACAATAGAAGCGATTCTAATCAGAGAACCAAGTTAAAGGAAATACAAAGGTCAAGATGGAGCAGTCTACATCTTGATGCTCAGTGTTTTAAAAGAAGATGTTGACAACTTGGCCAACACACAAGTTGAAACTTCTCAGCAAGAGCTTGAAATGGACAAGTCAATTGAAGTAACACCTGTAATGGTGTATTGCTCAGATTGTGGAAGAAAATGTGGACATTTTCGAAAGGATTGTCCCAAAAACCCAAACAACAGGGACATAGCAACTGCAAAGAAAAACACAGAGAAAATTGGATATGAAAATTCCAATGTAAGTGCATCTAACTCATCATTTTTGGTGCAACCAAATGCTCATGCACTACCATTAGAAGCACTTGTAAAAGCATTGCAAGTTTAGAATCTGCATGAAGATGCACATGCACATGAATAGTTTAAATTGGAACATTTCAACAACAAATTCATGCATGAATTTAGTCAAAGTCTCCAACTATCACCAGAGGTCAAAAATGTGCTAGGTCTACAAGTGATTCTGTATCCACTGCAAATAGTGTGCAATCATTTACGGGTCTAAGGGACACATCAAAGTGAATGTTGTTAGCATTGTACGACACACATAATTCCTATGCACACCAAGAATTGGATTCCTTGAGCTTCTCCTTGCTCATGTGACTTGATTAACACTAATCAATGCTTAATTCTCTTTCACTATGCCTCTTTCATTCTCTCTTATGATTTCCTATGATGCTTTGATTAGCTTGATTGTAACTAATTAGTGGTTAATCTTGCTCTAATCTTGCTTGATTGCCCTTTATTCATTGTGTGTGCATGTAGGTTTGATTGGAGTGCGGATGCTCAATGGATCTATGTGTGTGTGCTTGTGATTAGTGTGTTGCATTATTGGATTAGTGATGTGTGCATTATTGCAATCATTAGTGTGTGTGATTGGGTTGATTTGAAAAGAAGTGGATGTGTAGATTGCCAATCTTTGTTGTTTAGCTCCTCCATAGGCTGAGAAGATCGTCTCATAGAGTCACCGTTTGTGTTGCCATGATTAGCTCCCTAATCAGATGAGTGTTTCCATGCCCTAGCCCGGTAGCTCATCATTCCGGATTGACAATTATTGTTGGTCATTGGATCTATGCTACGATGGTACCTCCAATAGATTCTTTAATCGGATCCTTCAGAGTAGCAACGTAGCATTGATGCATCTTTCTTCACACATGGGCGAGGTCATCAATTATTTTTCATTGGGATCATGCCCACATCACATGGCATTATGTACCCCCATGGTGGTTCATTTTACACTCATCATGCATACCACCTTGATGTTTACATAGCCTACACATTATTACCCCAATTTTGTACTCCTTTGGGTGATAGGCCATTGAGAATCTCTAGAGGTCTCTTATTATGTACGCAAAATACAAGCCCTTTTCTTGCCACACACACACACACACACACACACACACACACACACAGAGAGAGAGAGAGAGAGAGAGAGAGAGAGAGAGAGAGAGAGAGAGAGAGAGAGAGAGAGAGAGAGAGAGAGAGAGAGAGAGAGAGAGAGAGAGAGCAAATTGTCACGATGGGCATCTAAAGCTAGCTATGTGGCACTAACATACTCTATGTCAATACTCAAGGAAGTGATCGGGGTGGGTCACGGGGACACATTGAGTTTGTAAAACTCAATGGAGTGGGTATAACTAGAGAAGCACCATAGCAGAATAAAATAATCAATTCAGATATTCCATGACTACCTACACTCAATCATCGCTCTACCAATACTTTAATAATTTCCTTCATCTAATGCCACAAAATTTGAGGAGATAGTGGGCAAGGACTAACATAACCTATCTAGACCCTGTAAGCTCATTTTTTAGAGGTACATAAATCACAATTCATGGGTTTGCAAGTGTGCAAAATGTTAAAAAAGGTAGTCTAAAAGCTTCAGTTATACCTAATACTCATCTTCCATTAAAAAAAAACAGCATTTACACTTTATTATGGCATCAAAATAGCAAGTGTATGATCACAAAGCTTAGCCACAAACTTAAAAAAAACGGACAATGCATGAAATCAAATGAAAGAGCAAGAGGAGAGGAACAATAGGCAATAGTCAAAAATTGATTATGATTACCCGTTATTGAGTTATGTTGATCACAAGTTTTCATCAAAGGCTTACTTCTCAAACACATCACTGTCTTCTAATAAGATGACAATTTTCTCCTTTACAAAAATGACTTTATACTTCAAATTACTCAAAAATGGCTTTGGGTTCCATTCCCATGGGGTACATCCACTTAAAATAAAATTAACTTTACATATTACATCTTCAAAGAGTGGGCTTAGGATGATTCCCATATTACAATGTGTTTCATCGGGAATATTACTCTAGAAGGGGTATCCTTGGCATCACCTCCAAACAATTAGTTGAGATGAGAAGATAAAGAGGGAAGAAGAAATACAAAGAGATGTGGAGGTAGGGGGACAAGGGGAGTGAAAGAGGTATGTAGTGAGAGGGGGAGAGGGAGAAGGAGGAGAGGTGAAGGAGGATGGTGGGAGTTTTAGGTGGTGGCATAGAGAGGTGGCACAAGTGATGCATGGGTGGCAAAGGGAACACACACACACACACACACACACATAACTATAACTATATATATATATATATATATATATATATATATATATATATATATATATATATATATATATATATATATATATATATATATATATATATACACACACACACACACACACACACACATATAACTATATATATTCATATATGGATACATATCCATATATGAATATATATAGTTATATGTGTGTGTGTGTGTGTGTGTATATATATATATATATATATATATATATATATATATATATATATATACACACACACACACACACACACACACACACACACACACACACACGGTCAAAACTGGACCTATTTTTGGATTTTTTAAACAAAAATTATTTTAATTCACATTTCGAAGCTTTAAAAAATTCTAAACATCATGGCACTGACAGAATTCGGAAAACTGCTAAAATTAGTAACTTCTCCTATTATATTCATTTCATGGTACAATGGTGCTCTTTTTGGTCGGGGTCAGAGAACTTACAACCTCCCCAACGTGAAGAATTTCAGATGTCCTCATCTCAAGAATGTGTTTGGGTGATCTTTTATGAGCGTTGGTTCGTCTTCCCAAGTTGCATCTTCTTCAGGATAATCCTTCCACTTTACTAGATGCTCCGTGATAGTTCTGTTGCGTAACTTCCTTTTCCTTGTTTTGAGTACATAGTCAGGTTGGAGCTCGAGAACTTCTTGTGCTAGCATGACTATCTGATCTGAGTCCAAGAATTGATCAGGATTAGGAATATAGGGTTTGAGTAAGCTGACGTGGAATACATCATGAACCTGTAAGTTTGCAGGTAACTTTAGCTTGTAGGCCTGGTCACTCACAAACTTAACGATCTCGAATGGTCCACAATACCTTGGGCTTAGCTTCTTATATCTGCCTAGTGATAAGTTGATTTTCTTTGGTCGGACTAGCAGAAAAACCTTATCCCCTTCTTTGAAAGTTCTTTCTGAATGGTTCTTATCTGCATAGTGCTTTTGTCTATCCTGAGCGGCCTGAATGTCTTGGCAAATAGCTCTAGTCTGAGCTTCCATATGTTCTAGTATCTTCCTAGAGGCTTCTACCCTGATGGTTGGATTTGAGAAGTTCAATGGTGCTAAACAGTCCTGTCCATAAAGAGATTTGAAGGGTGACATTCCAATGCTTCTGTGTTCGGAAGAATTAGAAGCATACTCCACCAAAGGTAGATATTGTAACCACTTCTTTGGCTCTTGCGAACAATAGGCTCTGAGAATGTCCTCAATGACTTGATTAACTCTTTTAGTTTGCCCATCTGTCTGCGGATGATACGCTGTACTGAAGGCTAATTTTGATCCAATAGATTGGAAAAGAGAAGTCCAAAATTTTGATGTAAACTTGGCATCTCTATCACCGACGATAGACTTGGGTAGACCATGTAACCTAAAAATCTCTTTGATGAATACCCGGCTAATATCTGAAGCTATAAAGGTTGTCTTTACGGGTATTAGATGAGCCACTTTCGTGAGCATATCAACAACCACGAAAACAAAATCATAACCTCCTGTAGAAGGTAATCCTGTAACAAAATCCATACTGATGCATTCCCATTTCATCTGGGGTATGTCAAGAGATTGAAGTTGCCCTAGTAACTTGATCCTTTCAGCTTTTATCCCCTGTTGACAAGAAAGACATTGTCTCACGTAGCGAAGTATGTCTCCTTTCATTCTAGACCAAAAATAACTCCTTCTAACAGAATGAAGAGTCTTAGCATAGCCTGGATGTCCAGATGTAGGGCTATCGTGTGCTTCATACAGAATAGCCTTCTTTAGAGCTAGGTCTATGGGTACACAGAGTCTATGTCTGTAGTAAAGACATCCTCCCATAAGAGAGTAATCTTTAGCTTCAGGCATCTTATTTTGTTGAACTAGTGATACTATATGTTGGTACTCTAGATCTACCAAGGATGCTGCTTTGATTCCATCCCAGATAGGGTTATTTGGAATAGAGATAGCTCCGAGAAAAGATTTTTGTCTAAGTCCATCTGCAACTGCATTTTCCTTCCCTGGTCTATACTTTATGTCAAGGTCATATTCTTGTAATAGCTCTATCCATCGCCGTTGTCGCATGTTGAGAATAGGTTGAGTAAAAATCCATCTTAAGCTCTTGTGGTTTGTAACCAGCTGAAACTTGCGTCCGAGAAGATAATGTCTCCATAACTTCAGCGCATGTATAACTGCTAAAAGTTCCAAATCATGAGTAGGATAATTCTTCTCATGATCCCTCAGCTTTCGCAAAGTATACGCAACCGGTCTTCCTTCTTGAGTAAGAACTCCGACTAGAAAAAATTTTCTTGCATCGGTCACTACTTCAAATTCCTTACTAAAATCTGAGAGTTTTAAAATAGGAGCTGAGACCAAGAACTCTTTTAGCTTAGAAAAGCTAGACTCGTGCTCGGTCTTCCATTCGATCCTCATTCCTTTCTTCAGGAGTTCCGTCAAAGGTACAACAATACGTGCATAATCCTTGACAAAAATCCTGTACCATCCTGTTATCCCAAGAAATCCTCTTACTTCACTGACGGTGGATGGTTGAGGCCAATCAATGATATCCTTGACTTTGTCTGGGTCCACTGAAATCCCTTCGGCCGATATGACAAATCCAAGGTAATTGACCTTTGGTGAGCAAAAGGTGCACTTGCTCTCTTTAGCGTAAAGTTGGTGTTCCCGAAGAAGATCAAGTACTTTGCAAACATGTTCTTTGTGATCTGCCTCGTTCTTAGAATAGATCATAATGTCATCAAAGAAAACCAAAACAAAATCATCCAAGTAAGGTCTGAAAATATCCTGCATAAGTCGATTGAAGCTTGCAGGAGCATTTGTTAGACCAAAAGACATTACTGTGAATTCGTAGTGTCCATACCTAGTGTTGAAATCCGTCTTTGGAATATTTGATTCCTTGATCTTGATTTGGTAATATCCTGACCTTAGATCAATCTTTGTAAACATTTTGGTACCGTGGAGACTGTCCAAGAGTTTGTCGATCCTTGGAATTGGATACTTATTCTTGACAGTTACCTGGTTTAGTCTACGGTAGTCTATGCATAGCCTTAAGGTTCCATCCTTCTTGTTCTGAAAAAGAACTAGAGCACTCCAAGGAGAAGTACTGGGTCGAATGAATCCTTGTTCAATGAGTTGCCTAAGTTGTTCCTTAAGTTTGATGGCCTCTGGAAGTGACATTTTATAAGGTCTTTTTCAGATAGGTTCACATCCAAGGATAGTCTCAATCTCATGATCTACCTCTCTATGTGGCGGAAGATTCGTAAGGTCTTCAGGGAATACATCATCATACTCACTCAACCAGTTTGGACGAAGTGAGGTATCTGATTGGTCCACCTTGTTGAGTTTTATCGCATAAATTTTCTGGCTTTTTCTCAGTCCCTTCAAAAGTCTGTTGTCCTTAACTAGAGTAGCCCTAGGTCTCCCATTTTCCCCCTGGATTAAGGCTTCATTACCCAAGTTATCTGTAAAGGTAAAGTTCACCTGTGCGCAATGGATGTGGGCCTTATTTTGTTTTAACCAGTCCATCCCTAGTATCCCATCAAAGAATCCTAAGGGTAGGGTTCGAAATTGGGCAGAAGTTGGGTGTCCCCCTAGATCAAAATCGATTTTTCCTGCAGAATGTTGAGATACTACTTCCTTGCCGTTTGCTAACTCTACAACTAGATTTCTTGTTGGATACTTATCTAGCTTAAGCTTCCTCATGCATCTGGGTGAAAGAAATGGAAGAGTGCTACCACAATCTATAAGGAAGTTAACTTGTTCACCTCTGAGAGATCCTGGCATATGAATGACTGTGTATTGCTCGCAACCATTGGGGTTGTCAATTGCAGCATGCAAGGTTGCTCTCTCCACTGCTTTGCCACCCACAATTGGTTGTACCACTGTGGCATTCATTCTGGCGGTAGCTCCACACCCTCTCCCTCTGTTCACCCTTCCACGCCCTCCTCTTCCATTAGATTGGCCACATCCATGGGCATTCAAAGGTATGGCATTGGCGCTGGTTGCCTGAGTGTTCCTGGGGCACTTGGATCTGTGATGTCCAAACTCGCCGCAACCATAGCATCGAACATCTGGGAACTCCATGGTTGTGGTGGTAGCCACAATAGGACGTTGGTCATATGTTTGGTTGGTTTGTCTGTTATTCCAAGCATTTGTCCTTGCCCTCTTTGCCCAATGATTCCTCCTATTCTGATTAACTTTTTGTACTTCAAGAGCTAGAGGCTTGGCCCTCAACAAGGAATCCTGTAGTGTTGTCGGCCTGAGAGCTTCCAACCGAGTATTCAAAGGGTCCATTAGCCCTTGGCAGAACCTTGCTACATGTTGTTTCAAGGTCATCTTAGGAGAATATCTTCGAAGAGTGACAAACCTTGCATAATATTCTTCGACTGATGAAGTCAGCTGCCGAAGTGAAAAGAACTCGTTCATCTTCAAGGTTTTATAGGCGGGTGGTAAATAACGTCCCATTATTGCAGCTTTGATGTCTTCCCAGGATTGGGAAGATCCCTTAATATCCAAGTCCCTGCAATGTTTCTTCCACCATATCTTGGCATCGCCAGACAAGCGGAACATCGCAAGCATGGTCTGATTCACGGGTTGGGTTCCTGCAGCTTCAAAGTAATCGTCCATTGCTTCCATCCACACTTCCGCATCTCTCTCCACATTTTTCCCCTCGCCCTTAAAGAGTGGAGGCTGGGCTTGTTTAAGGAGGAGCTTCTTCTCTTGTGTTGCCGAGTAGAGAGCAACAGGCAGTGCCTACATGGGTTATATGAGATTATTGATACAATTACTTGAGATTTTTAAATAAAATTCAAGATACCACTTTATCAAGAGACAGAGATTCAGAGACAAAAAGCACTTTATTGATGAAAATTTATTACAATCGAAACCCCTCAAGGTTTAGAATAAGTGATGATCAATTTATTACATGGTTTTTTGGATTGCGTATAAGATACGCCTAGCGGATTGTGTCCACATGATACTCTACTTTATTTGTAAAGTAGTTTCTATACTCATCCTTGAGTGGATAATAAACTATGGCATCGAGCCGGGATTCTTCTTTTGGTACTCCAAAAGGTTTGACTGTGTTTGCTAGGATTACATTGGTGACCTTCTCCAAAAGCCACTCGTTGAGGGTTTGATTGGTGTCGTCAGGGACAGTTAGGTCCAATCGTGTAGGCAGAAAGTAGAATATCTCCACCACCCTCAACTCTTCTCCCGAACGTATCTTCTTCAAATCGGTAGCTAGGCATCCTAGCTTCCGAGCGTTGATGTAGTAAATCCCTCCCGCAAGTGTCCAATCAAGTCCCCATCCTCTATCGATGCGAGTGGAGTGTGGCGTATGAGCCTTCATCAGTATCTCCATGACATCTTGCCTGAATTGGTAAACTCGGGATCGTCAAGCTTGCTCGTAAATAAGCTCAAACACTTGGAACTTTCGATATTCTAGCACGGGATCTTCCTGCAACACCAATGCAAGGAATTCGGATCAACTATCTATATACTTTTAGTTCCTTTTAAATATTCAAACAGTACGACTTTATTTCTCAGTCTAACCTAGGCTCTGATACCAGGTGTGAGGTCCCCACCCTACCGTATCAAACAGCGGATCTGATGGTGAACCTGGTGGCCACTAGATCTATAGCCGAAGCAAACAAAGTGGTTCAGGGTTCAACTAGCGGACGATTTCTCATCACAAAGTGAGTCGAGTTCGAGCCTACTAGTAATGAGATCTAGCTCCACCTCGCAGGGGAAGCGTACTTAACCTATCTAGCGATCCTAAGACCCACCTTCCAAGAGGTGAGAAATCCCGAGTGCCTTTTTCCCCATGGTTCAGAGGCACGTACACTTGAGACTTCGCCGCTCTAGGGGCAATGAGTATTACTAGTATTGATTTAAACACTATGGGGACAGAGAGTTCCCGACCAATCGGGACAACCCTTTTCATAGGCATTGGTAACCTGAGCCAGCCCCCACGTTCCACCCCCACACTCATACTTCCTTGTGTGTCCTAATTACTACCACAAAAGTTGTTCAACATAAAAGTTCCTTGATGAGATTCCGATTCACAATGTTCATTAAGACAGCCCTTCAATCAATATTGCAAAGCGGCACCAAGACAGTACTTACTCTAGTAAAAATTCTACTCAAACTTATTCATTAAAATTCCAATGTTCTGGAGGTACAATATCCCCCCCTCCAGCGAGAGTTTACTCCTCCCGTTGTCGCCTAGCTGCCCATAAAACTAGGTATGTCCACCGCATAGAAAACATGACATGGACATTCCCACCTCATAGAAAGCAAGTTGTGGGTATCCACCACATAGAAAGCAAGTCGTGGATTCAAGAGCCCTTAACCAGGAACTCTGCCTCCTGTGAGATCAGGAGGGGGTTCAGGACTAATTCAACATTGGAAATAGAATGAACATGTTGAGCTAAATTTTCCCTGGCAGACATTCTTTCCTATTGCAAACAGTATATCCGTCAATCATTTCTTTCCTACTTTAATGTACAAATGAATTCAAATGCCGAGGTTTCCGTCGGATTTCTCCAACATGTTTGGGAATATGTTCTTTCCTAGCTAAACGTATGCAATGTTAAATTAAACAACTTGAATGAAATTGTGACTACCTCTTCCATTTCTTCGTCAATGGCCCGTGAGATGGCCGGTGCTTGTTCGTCCATGGGAGCTTTTCCTTTTCTATTCACATTGCTCGTTCCCGCCTCGCAGTCGTGGGCACCACCGAAGCGAGTTCTCTTTAGCGGGGCCATTTGTACTCACTTCTTAATTGACAAACTTGGAGAAAAGAGCTAATGTCCGAGTGTATCATAACAATCAAGATGACATATTAGAATCACCGAATAATCCTTCTTATACGAGAGGGTTAGATTTTCCTTCGAGACCTAGTAATTTTATGGATAATACTTTACTTGTCCTATGGGAACCGGCTCTAAAGTTAATCACTTGGATTAGATGATTAAGAATTTCAGAATTTTACTAATTAAATTACAAGAGAGACGAATTAAGCAAGCTCAATCACTTTCCTAATGCAATTAGAAAGATGTAGAATTTCCGCATGCATAGGTGAGAGAAAATCCTCTTCTTAATGGCTTAATGATGGATTAATTTTTGCCTTAATCACATATTAATGTATGAGAAAATTTAATCTATGCTAGTTACACCAAAATTGTGTGGTAAAAGAATGAATTTCATCAAATCTACATCATTACCGGCTTGTCAATTAATTACTATGCTGCCTAGAGAGAGAAATCTCTTCTAATCATGTATTAATCATTGATTAAGAGTGATGAATGGGTGCATAATTAGCTATTGGATGATGATTATGTAATGGAATATAGCTAAGGAGAATTAGAGAGAAGCTATTGGGAATTATAGCTAGGATTAAGCATAGTAGACGAGGAATTAAGAGAATGATGAAGAGAATTACAGAAGAGCATAAATTAAATCATGATTACCGTGATTAGGGTCTGAAATCCTCTTGATTTTCTGATCCAAATGAGTTCTCAAGATGAGAATCTGGCAGCACTTCCCTCCTTTTCTTCTCCTCCAAAAACTGTGTGTGCCGGCAGCACCTCCCCAAGGTGTGTGTGTGTGTGTGTGTGTACTGGGTGTGTGTGTGAGCATGTGTGTGTGTGTGTGTGTGAGCACACCTTTAAATAGGCTCCTTCAAGCTGAAAATCAAACCTAGCTGCTATAAGCATCTGAGTGAGCACTCACTTCATGCATTGGCAAGTCTAGTTACCTTCCCACAAAGTGTCCAGTTAGCTAGTCTAACTGGCTCTCACACCCACTCTCTAGCTTGGAAACTCTCCCACAACTCCCACAAGACAAGAGGACGCCCCCTAGCTGCTAAAGCCGGCTCAAAGTGTCCTGGAACCTGCTCCCACACAGCCTCGAGTCCCGGCGCCTCCCCGCACAACTTTAGGAAAAATTGGTTTTAGGCTAAAACGACCCATACGAGTCGGAATTTAATGCCGTAAATTGCTATACTAAGCTCTAACTAAGGCGTACTGGTTCGAGTACCTGCCATATTTAGCAGCACTCGGGGTCCAAAAATGCATTTTTTTCAAATTCAGGGTACGGGTGCAGTTTTTCGAGACGGTAAAAAATGGACGGGTCGGGTGATCAAAAACTTAATATTTTTGGATTTTTTAAACAAAAATTATTTTTATTCACATTTTGAAGCTTTAAAACATTCTAAACATCATGGCACTGACAGAATTTGGAAAACTGCTAAAATTAGTAACTTTTCCCATTATATTCATTTCATGGTACAATGGTGCTCTTTTTGGTCGGGGTCAGAGACCTTACAAGTTCTCCTTTGTCCAAGAACTGTCCACCTTTAAGAATCTTGAGTTTATAGTCTTCCACGGTTGAGGCAGGAAGGTTGGCCAAGTACACCCAGGTTTCACTAAGAATAGGAGCTAAGAAGGCTTTGTTTGGCAGAACCCACAGTTGATGGTCAACTCCGAGAGATTCAATTTCTATTTGTCTTATTGGTAAGACAGGAAAAAATTTAGAGATTTTTGGTGCCATCTCAACGAGGTTAACATCATTGAGGGAGCAAAGATTATTTTGAAATTCTTTTACTGCTTCTAGTGCTACACTATCTCGACAGAAAATGCCACCAGTTGGAGGGATGGAGGGGGTATTTGGAGTGCAGACAAACGAGGGGTTAAGCCCACAAAGTTTTCTAAGGAAGTTTGACAGCTCAGCCCCAGATGAGGAGAACAGGGCAAGCTCTTGCTGGTATTGTGAAGCAAAGACAGGAAGTTGGGCAATATATTGGGACAATAAATTAACACCTTCTAGGAGGTCTTTGTCCAATGTAGCCAGAATTTTTACCTAGTCATTAAATGACAACATATGCAAGACATATAGTTTTTTATTCGAGACAAGATCTAAATCATAAATAAGCTATGAAGTATCCAAACTGCTAATACATCTGAGGACAAGAGAGGAGGCCACAGAGAGGGGCTCCGAGGTTAGTTCCAATCCTTGAGATAAAGCAAAAGTCTGCAAAAACAGTGAGGTCAAGTTTACTTTTTCTTGCCATAATATGTAATACATAATTTGTCTTTCCCAGCAAGGAAAGGTCTAGTTCTAGTAGCCAAGGCATTCTTTGGTGTATGGTCTTTAAGGTAAAGCTTAATCTGATCAAGAATCTTTGCATTATTCTCAGGGTTGTGATTAGTACTCATGCGAGCTGTCATTCTATAACGTGAGCAGTCCTGAAACAGATGTGACATAAAATTAGCAAAGTGTCCATATTGCAAAGTATGCTTGGTCCTGCAAACCTTCAACCGGCAAAGTCAGGGACTATGGTAGCCGTGAGCAGGGAACCAGAAAAAGAGTCTAAAAGGGGCCACCTAACACGCTTCTACCAATGAAGGATTTACAGACTGTGGGTTCAATTTAGAGCTCCATTCCTTAGATAATTTCCTAGGCCAGCAGCCCGGTTTCCCCCGAAGAGAAAAAACCTTATGTATAGGATGTGTGTGTAGCTGTATAAATCTTAACTAATAAGACATAATTGAATTTTTACATTCAAAAGATAGCTGGCCAAGGAATAATGAACTGATATGTAAAAAAATAACTTAGTATGAGAATTATTTAGGTACAATGATTGTAGGAAAGAGATCCTCTTTCAGTAAGATTAGTAGTAAAAGAACTTCCCCATTCCTCAGTGAGTATTTCATTACAGTAAGGTTGCTTGCCAAAGAAAAGAAAACCCTCCAAGATAAGATAGAGTCCTTACCTACATCCATCCAAACAAGACAACAATTCAGTTAGACTTGGATGTGTTTTACAGGTATCAATGGACCATATCAGTTGTTATCCATGTCCATCTTATAGGATTTAATCACTGTAGACAAGCTTGGTTATTTAGAACTTGTATGTTAGCAGTCTTTTCTTATTACTTCAAAAAATGTGTGTACATTCTACTTTCTAATCTGAGTGGTGAAGTCCACCAAGAATCCAAACATTTCAAGAGCCATAGCTCGGTAGCTATGCTTAAGCCCAAAAATAGCAACCATATACTTACCTTCAGAATTAGCAATCCCATGGTATCATTGGTATCCCTTTAGACAAAGAGAGGTCATGTTCGACCTTTTCTGTATAAGACGCCTAATCTTTTAATTTCTATTTTTTGACAACCAATGGTACCAGCTGAAAACACTAGTATAGCCAGTCAGCAAAGTAGCAAGACTCCCTCTTTTTAATATGGAATCCCATTTTACGAGCCATAGCTTGGAAGCTATGCCAAAGCCAAAAATACCAGCCTTATACTTACCTTCATAATCCCAAGATATCCACAAGTCATTAGCAACCCTTAAAGAACGGTAGTATCTGTCCCTTGACTGAGTAAGATACCTTACTTGTCCATCAACTAGAGGTACTAGTAAATAACACCCCAACCAGTTGCTTCATATGAAATTTCAAGTGCCAAACTGGACTTAAGCCCAACAGCTTATCAAGCCAAGCTAACACAGACTGTTTTTAACAAATAACTTCCAACCCTGCAAATCATGCAACATGTCATATTGATTTACTAAAGAGAGTAAATTAACGTCCTGCAGTGGCTAAGAACAGAGCCCAATCAATCAGTCTGTGCACACGCGCCAATATTACAATCAGTAGCGCACAACTTCCAGCGACTGAAAATAGAGCCATAACAACCAGTAGCTACAAACCTGCAATGGCTTGAAATAGAGCCAGTACAACAACCAGTAGCAAGAAACAGACAAAAACTCAGCCCCATTTTATGCATAAGAGGTCTGAAGGCACAAGCTAAACATGCCCCGACACAATAGTTTAATTCAAGACCAATTAACAGTGTTTATACCAACCAGCTCCCAATTGAATCGAACCATGCCAAAAGCCATAACCAGGTACCTTACTAAAAAACCCATAACCAAAGCCCATAAACAGGTACCTTACCACAAAATGCAGGTAAGGTCCTAAAGTGGCAAAAAAAGGCCAATATAGCAATTTGTATAGCTAACACCATTCCCTCAGGTGTTCTCCCCATTGGTACAGTCAACCAAATAGGCCAAAAAATAGTTTCTCTTTATGCACAGGTAGTATCAAGGCCCAAAACAATGCCCAGGTGTAGCAGTTACAATTATGCAGCGGATTTTTACAGAGCCGACCCCTAAATTTCCTGTAGGTACCCCCCCTAAAAAAGACCATTAGTTTGCTCAAATGCTAAGCCATATGGCTCAAAAAGTTTGTCTCTCTATGTCTAAGCAAATACACAGTGTATAACTCAGACAACATCTTTCTTCACTTACCATGCAAAGTACTGCAACAACACTTAAACAAAAACCGAAGCTTTGTAGTAAGGAGCCTGTGTTACTTGAGCTGCAAGATCTATTTTAGCAGGTTTAGACAGTAGCAAAAAAATGAGCAGAAAGAAAGACCTACTCCAGTGCTAAGTGAGGGCCAGAGTATACCCTCACCTCAGTTTATATAGGATGGCATGCACGCTCCCAGAGCCAGCAGGTTGAATGCAATCGGCCGCCCTCAACTGCGCGAGCCTGTAGGCGCCATTGCCTGGGGAAGGCGATAGAGAGTGGACAGGGGCCGCCTACCCCATGTGATGATTTCATTTCACGCTTTGGTTAAGCGGGGGTCAAGTCCCCTTATGAGGCAGTTTCAAATGGTATGGCAAAAAGGGTATCTTTATTATGCAACCATAGGAGGGGGGGGGTTTGTTTTTTTTGGGGGAGGGGGTTTTTTTTAAAAACACTTATGACCAATATACTAGTATGAGTGTGTGTGTGTGTGTGTGTGAGAGAGAGAGAGAGAGAGAGAGAGAGAGAGAGAGAGAGAGAGAGAGAGAGAGAGAGAGAGAGAGAGAGAGAGGATGGTTGGAGGTTGAGAGTTGTAAGGTGGTGGAATGTGAAGGTGTAAGAGGGTTGTGGTGGCTCAAAGGAAGCACCACTAGCTGTCCATGGTGGTAAAGGTGATAATGAGTGGCATTTGATGGTAGTGAGCAACAAGGCCAGTGGGAAAAAAGACCTTGCTTCATAAAGCTCACTCCAAATCCATCCCCTAGATATTAGCACCATTCCATATGGGGGGAATACTATTCTCCATGGAAAAACACTAAGCCAAGTAGATAGCCAACATATGTGCTTAAAACAAGTAAGTATCATTACTTAACGGGAGAGAACACTTTGATGTTCATAGCCAACTCAAACTACAATCCAAAGGCATATCCACCAACGCAAGGGTAGCCACCACCACCACCACAACAACCACCTCAATCGATAGGACCATGCTATGAGTGTGGGGGTGATCATTGGGACAAGAACATCCGACACAAAGGAGAAACATTGAGGATATTTGGATTTTGTTCAGAATGTGGCAAAATGTATCTCATTCTTGATTACTCAAAGCACCTTGATAAATCAAAGAAGACACCAATGAACATGATAGCCATTCTACCAACTTCAAGTGCTTTAAATTTAGAACAAATTGCTCATGTCAACATGGTAACAAGAGCTCGAGCTCAAGGAGCCATGAATGAAAAGAGCGATGAAGCGAAACCAACTAAGATACCTATTAGTAATAGAGGTTACATCCATGAGGACACGTCATAAATCTTAAAAGGCCAAAAGGAAAAAGATGAAAGCTAAACAAGAGTGTAAAAAAGTAATCATGACAACAAAGCTCTCTCAAGCTCAAGGACAACAAAAACAACACCAAAAAAGAAGAAGTTTCCATGGTAGAACCAAACCAAATTCCAATCGTTAGTTCAAGAGGAATGGTGTTGATAGACAAAGTCTTGGAGGTGTTTGACTCCTTATTACAAGCATATGAGGCTAGAACAAACATTGGAGCAAAGATGGATGACCTATTCCTACTCAAAAGTTGAGAAACAAAGGTGAAAAATTGTGAAAAAATTTGATAGAGATGCCCAAACATTGATGGAATTAGTCTAAACTATTATGCACCTTGAGACCAAATGGCCATGAGTCAAACTAGAAACACAAAAGTAAGAGAAAGTAAAAACTCCACCACAAACCATTAGCAAACTAGAGATTCGACTTAACAAACGATTGGTAACAACACCACAGATGAGATTAGATCATATCAAAATGGCACCTATAATGAATTAGGGGAATCCAGTAGAAATGCAAAGGAGGGAAGCGTGACTTACCAATCCTAGAGATAATTTGGAGCATGAGCACTTGACCCTAGAGATTTAGTCACATTTTTGTGAAATTGGATATGTAGCCTCTAAAGGGAGCAAACCATGCACCTTGAGAACCCTACCATCATACAAAAGAGAGCATAAAAATAGATCCAAGGTGTGAGAATTGTACCCTCACAATGGAAAGCAATGCCTAAAATGGATTTTACAAGGGTTTTTGTCTAGTCCTATCTAGTGCACTATAACACTAGTAGAATTGCTAAAGGCCAAACCCGGGGGATTCACCATGGAAAACTTATTGTACCACGTAAGTGCAAGGGAGGTGGGTTTTTTACCAAGTTACATAAGTGTATAAGTTAGGGGGAGGTCCCCCAATAATTTATCTCCCAAGATTAAAAGTAAGGGACGGGGTATCATATTTGGGGGGGGGAGGGGGACCTAGCTCGGGTTGATTACTTGTAACGATTGGTCACCAGTGTGCACTAGAACTCAGATAAATTGAGGAGAAGTTTTTTTCAGGTAACACATCAAATTTTGTATCAAGCCGGTCATAGATAAGGGCTAATTTGGAGTAGGTCAAGGGTTGATTTACAACAGCTTTGGATGGGTCAGAATTGGATGAGTAGCTAGAGTCCAGGATGATCGAGCACATAGATTGAAAGTCAAACTAAGACACATTGAGGGTACATCTAGTTATCAACAAAAGTGGTTCCTTAGTACATTGCCAGTCACTATGCTACACACTCTTTGACTAGTTTTACTCAGTTAAATTATGTGAGACTTGAATTTTATATGTAAGATAGGGGTATGATAGTTTTCTTCATTGATTGTCGTATAAGCATAAAAAGGGGGGTCATGTTCCCTGATATGAGTCATATCTAGGAGTTTTATCAAAGTTATCCACTCGCAGGTGGCGTCCCATTTTGTATAAAGAGTGAATCCACGGGAGGCCAAACCACATGGATGAACCAAAGTGGAAAAAAAAAAACCCAAAGAAAATGGAAATTAATCTTCATATAAAACCATGGATTCATAAGAAAAGGAACATTAGGGTTCAGGCCAACTGACTGGCCGTCCATCATTAACCGCTAACCCTATTCTTTGGATATAACAAAGAATAAGGAGTGGTGAGTTATTCTTCTCACCAAGAGCTCCGCAATATTGTGTCTTTTGCTACACTGCATCGCACCCATGCACTCGTGCATGTGTAGTGCCTTCAAGTGGTATTAGAGCTATGACAGTTTGTCAATCCGCTCGTAGTGTCTGCATGTGCATCAAATTCAGAGGAAGCTAAAGTTTGAGCCTTTGTGCCATTAGGAGAAATTAGGACTCAATTTTGGACATTGTAAGAAAGGCCAACTCGGCATAGAGAGAGGTAATCCTAAAAAGTACAAACGTAAAAGTTTGCTCAATCACTTAAATGCATGCTTGTACAAAATGCTTTTCGAGAGCCCAACTTAAGTGTGCACAAAAATCCATGTCCATGAATCTTAATGAGTGATGTGATGTGTGATGAGAGAAAACACATAAGAGATGTTTTCAAATAAAAAAGGACACCATGGATGCATCCAAAACATCCAAAAACATAAGGATAGCACTTTAAAACACTCAAATATGACGTCTCCAGCTCAGGATACAACCTTTTTAAGCCTAGGGCCTCATGAGGTCAGAACCAATAGAGGCCCCAGAGATCCCTAATGGGCCTCTATTCGCTTGGTTCCGACCCCTTCATAGTCTTAAATAGTACCTATCAATCACTATCAAGTATGACCCATTCAAATTTGAATTGTGAGTGCCTCATAAAAAGGTGATCGCTTGTGCAAGATAGCAATAGCAGGTCATAAAAAGGTGCTCAGGGTTTTCTCAAGATGTCACTATCAAGTGCCTTACTTTTTTTTTGACCAATGACACTTTCACCAAAATGGTTTGCATGGACATTTTCAAAAATGAGAAAAAAGGCTTTTCTACGTAGCGTTAGCCTTCTTCCTATTGGCTAAGGAGCATTCTCTCACTAGAGCTAAAAGGCCCAAAAATGAGTCCATTTCTTTCCTAATGGTAGTGAATCTTTGAGCTCAACAATCTACAGATTAAACAAACAATAGTGCTAAAGCTCTGTCTAAAGTTGCTTGAGTGGTATGTGGAGACCGTTGATAGGAATTAAGGAGATAGTGAGAGAGATCATGAGCTCTTGGGTGTGTGCAAGCAGCAAAAGCATGTGTGTGTACGCACATACACGCACACACACCTTTGGCAAGGAAGAAGAAGCAAGAGAAGATAGAGGGAAGTCCTCGGTCAGCGCCTCTCGACATTGTACATAGATAGGGTGCTTGCAAAGTGAGTCTCAATGCAATACACACACGCCCTCATTTTCAGCTTTTGGCGGACCTTCTTTCACATTCAAGACTACTCGTCGCTATTTCCTTCATCTTCACGACATCCGCATTTTTGGCATCGACTTTGACAACACTGGCATCAACATCTATAAGCACTCTCGGCCACCTACTGGCATCTTTCACGAGTGACATTTTTTGACACACACATGAGTGCGTATTGATGCATGCTTTATGTGGTTCGGAGATTGGTTTTCTCTTATTTTCAGCATAGCCGTGTTGGCTTATAGGTACAAGTGGAGGTGGGTTCACAGGGGGACATAGTCCTTGTTTGCTACATGTGTTTTGCACTTTTCTTTGCAGTTTTTAGAGAGCCTATTACTGCCATACTTGTTTTGGCACTTGTATGGAATCTATGGTTACATGCATAGCTTAGTTGTCTACGATTGACGGATTCTTGCTCTATTGGGAGTTTTATGCATTGTTTCATGTGTGTTAGCACCTTGTGAGTACTTGTGCTCTATTAGGAGCGGTTTTCACTCTCCATACGGAGAGGTATCAATACAGATTACTTGCACTTTTTGGGGCTTGTTTGTGCAAAAATCTTGCTACAATAGTAGTACATGTGCATTGAGTTGTGGATATTGCCATTGAACAATGTTGTGAGCCATCCTTGGCTTGATATTTTGGTAATTACCCAATCTTTTCTGAGACTCAGTTAGAAAGAGCCCTTTTTGAGATTGTGGTTAGTCATTGAATTTGCATACCCTTTTGTGAGGTTCATTGCATGAGTTTTTTGAAGCCGAGCATTGGGGTAGGGTTACCCAAGGTGAGGTGGATTAGGTTGCTGGAAATCCCCATTCGTGGCCTCACTATAGGTTATATATAGACGGGTATAAGTGCTTTATACATCGAGTTGGTAGTCATTCGTGCTCTATTAGTGGTTTATGCTACCATTTTATACTAGTACATACTTTGAGAGCATTTGATCTTGTTTATGTTTTGATTTACATTCCTTTTGGGTAGAGATATTGCTCCTCAAATAGAGAAGATTGCCAAATTTCTCCCGCAAGTCATCCATACGCTTTCTTGGATTGCTCACACAATGATTTTGCTGCATTTTGTTTTGAGGTTTTGTTCTTATTATTACATGGCAAACTCTTTTGAAATTCTCCCAAAAAATTTTCCATAAGTTTTTTGGTCACATTCTCTTAAAATATGGTTGCTAGTAGTGCTTTGGACAAGGATGAGTACTACATTAAGAAGTTTGACTTTGATGGCACAAACTTTGCAATCTGGAAGTAGAATATGTGCGATGTGTTTATCAATAAAGGTTTAATAGTTCCATTGCATGAGAGAAAAACAGAATGCATACATTGATGATCAGTGACAAAATTTGAATGAGCGCGCTATGGAGACCATTCACTTGCACCTTGGTGAATTCATTTGCTTCATAATGAGAGGGTGTGTTCTTGCTATGTTCACTACCATCGTCATGGGATACGTTTAATACAGCCATGAGTAACTCAGCACCTGACAAGAAGCTAGTGTTAAGTGATGTTACTAGCATTTGCTCACTAAGGAGATTAGATGTCAGTTTCTTGATGCAAGTGGACATGGTGATGCGTATATGGCTAGTGGCAGTCGTGAGAAGACAAGGCAGCAGGGTCATAGTCGTGGTTGTTCTCAGGATCACAAGAATAGTCGCTGCAAGAGTCGTGGAAGAGACATGAAGAACGTTAAATGTCACTGCCATAAAAAGGGACACTTGAAGAAGGACTTTTGTGCATTACAGCGTGAAAAAGGCGAAGAAAAAGTGAATTTTGACACACCTAAGAGCATTATGAAGATAGAATAACTTAATGTTATTGAGTCTCCAGCTGTTGAGGTTGTTTGTGATGTGTTGATCTTCATCTCAGACTTGATTCTTGATGCATTGTTAGCTCTTGACGCATGTTATGCCTTGAATTGGATAGTGGATTCAGGTGCTAGCTTTCATGTGGCTCCTCATAAGGAGTGGTTCTCCACATATATTGCTACAGATGGTATAGTAAAACTGGGTAATTCTTATGAGCTCCGTATATGCGGTATTGGGGCCATAAAACTTTGTATACGTAATGACGAGCTTATGCTATAGAGTGTTAGACATTTACCCAAATTAAGAAAGAGTTTGATGTATATAGGGCAATTAGACAATTTGGGTTACACTACTATTTTTTGACATTGTTCTTGGATAATAAAGAAAGGAAACCTAGTCATGCTTAAAGGCTAGACGTTTGGCTTGTTGTATTCACTCTATGTCTCTTCAATGAAAGAGAATTCTATTTGTGTAGCCAAGCTACCGTCTATAAATTTGTGGCATAGCCGGATGGGACATATGAGTCAGAAAGGAATGAAGGTACTATAGCATTCTGGTTATATCCCCCTGTTAGATTACTCTGATTTTACTTTATGTGAGCACTTAGACAAGGAGTTAGGAAGCCCTTGAGACCTTGCTCATAACGACTTATGTGGACCTATGCATGTTAAGTCTCTTAGGGGGGCACTATACTTCCTAACATTCATAGATGACTCTACTAGGAAGGTATGGGTTTATCACCAATAGGCCAAAAACTCATTACGTAATGCTTCTTGGAGCAACAAACTATGTCAAGAACAAAATCACCAGGAGATACAAAAGCTCCTTAACTAACAAACAAAGAAAACCAAAGACAAAGGAGACCAAAACCAAATGCAACCAATCCAAACACTAAATAAAAAATAAACAAAGTGGAATGCAAAAAAAAAAACAAGAGTAGAAGAAGAACTAAATTGAAATATGAATGACGGAGATGGAAAGCGAGGAACACACCAAATTCAACCAGATTAGCATTCCATCTCACTACAAAAGGTACACTACCTAAGATAGAGGGATTGTGATACAACCACCCATGACAGAAGAAAAGAAATGAGGGACATCCTATGATGGACATGAGAAAGCCAAGAGATTCGACCTAGCAGAACCATGAGAGGAGCTTAGACCAAAATACATTGCAAATGATCTAACCCTTGAAGAGAAGGAATTTTTTATTGTAATGCTCAAAGAATATAGAGGTGTTTGCTTGGTTGTACAAACATCTTGAAGGAGCGGAAATCCATACCAATGAGCACACTTTTTCTCTTAAGAGTGATGCAAAGCTTAGTAGATAGCATCCATACACGTACAATTGGACAACTGCTAAAAAATTAAGGAGGAAATAGACAAACTAAAGGAGATGAAATTTATCTATGAAATCGAGCACATGAATTGAGTTTCACCCATTGTGGTCAGGCCCAAGAAAAATGGAAAACTAATAGTGTCAAAAAGGTAAATGGTGCTTCCATTAGAGGCAATTGTCCTCTTCCCATGACAGATTATGTGCTAGAAAGAATGGTTTCCAATCATGCTTATAGCTTTTAAGATGGATTTTCAAGCTATAACCAAGTGGAAATCAAGCTTGAAAACCAACATAAAATATCATTTTCCATTGAATGGGGAATCTACACTTATGAGTTATGCCATTTGGCCTAACCAATGGTCTAGCTACTTTCCAATGATTGATAAGTCACACAATTAGAGAATATTCTTGAAAATCTACATGGATGACATGTGTATTCATTCCCTACAATGAGAGGACCACATAGAGCATCTAAGGAAAGTCTTTTAGAAGTGCATAATCTATAGGAACTGCTCAAACCGTGGAAAATGTGTCTTCATGGTGAGACACAAAAAATCATTGGCCACATTGTGTTGAAGAAAAGAATATCTTGGGATTTAGAAAAGGTTATGGTGGTTGTAAAATTTCTTAAACCCATGATAGTGAAGGAGGTACAGCCTTTATGGGTTATTATGGATACTATCATAGGTTTATCTACATGCATGCAATTGTTGCAAAGCCTCTTTATCTTTCTGAACTTTGTTTGGATGGTGGATTGTAAAACTGCTATTCAATAGCTGAAGGACGCCTCATCTCAGCTCCAATTTTGATGTTGCCTGACTAAACAAGATTTTTCATGTCCACATTGATGCATCAACTTATATTATAGGGTGCTTAACTAGGTGAGGGTGACATGGATTTCCCCATTCATTATGCTAGTAGGCAGTTAAATAGTGCTAAAAAGAAATATACCGCCACTGAGAGAAAAAGGTTAGGAATAACCTACATAGTAAACAAAATTAGACACTATTTCCAGGAAAAAATTCACCCTCTTTGTAGATCGTCAAGCCTTGTATCTAGTGAAAAAACCCTACAATACAAGATATAATGTTAGATGGTTTACTAGATTACTAGAGTTTGACTTCACATAGTCAACAAAAACACAATGCACCTAAGGGCTGACCATCTGTCATGAATAATGCATGGAGAAGCACTTGATGGACTGGATGATTATCTATTTGATTCAAATATGTTAAATATTTGAATAACTACATTGATTGAAGGATAATTCCTCTTCTCACCTTAGGGATTGTTCACATAGAGCAATAGCCACTTGAAATTCAGTAATCCAAATCTCTCTCTCTCTCTCTCTCTCTCTCTCTATTGGTGGACATCTTTATAAACAAGGAGTAGACCAAATATTGAGGCTGAGCAAATGAATCTAGAGAAAGGTCAATCTATTTTTCTCAAGCACATAATTAGAATATTGATGTGCACAATGGAAAATAAAAAAACATATCAGTCCTTGATCAGACTAGCTATATCTTACCCCAATATGAGAAAAATGGTTCATAAGTACATCATGAAGTATGAAACATGCAGCACAAAACCACCATAGCATTTCTAACCATGTTTTTAGTATATTAGCACCTAAATGGAGTGGCTACTTCATGGACTACTTGAAAACTAGGATATTTCTAGAGGGAATGAGCAAAGCATGAGTGACAACCATTTTAGTAGAAGCTTGTGGACACGAGTCAATTTCTAATCACCCCTACAAAAGCAACCTCTACAAAAGCAGAGGGGTCGACAAATGAGTGTGACAGAAGGTGAGTATATACACATCCTCGAGCAAGCACACATAGGTCAAGCAAAGGTCATTTCTTTGATGACAAAATTTCCAAATTAGGATTGGTGACTAAATTTGGTGGCCAATACTACTTATGGATATGGAAGCTTATGTCAAATGATATGATGAAGGCCAATGTACTTACCTACTTGTTAATATAGATGAGATGTATTTAAGACCTATGATGGGGGCAAGAGACTTTTCCAAATGGGTAGATGACTTTGTAAGTCCTATAACTCTATCTGCCTATAGAACACATGTAGAATATATTGTAGTGGCAAAAAATTATCTTACCAAGTGGGTTAATCCAAGGCAACGCCTAAAAATGATGAAAGGACTGCTGACAATTCTTGTATGAGAATGTCTTTACAAGATATGGCTTACCAATTGACATAGTGAGTGATCAAGGAATGCACTTTCTAAACGAAGTCACTGAACATCACTAAGATGAATTCATGGTAATTCCCCATAAATTAACACCCTACCATCCACAAGACAACGAACAAGTAGAAAGCACAAACAAAATCTTGTGTAGCTAAGATAATAAATGAATCAATATCAAATTGGGATCAAAAACTACATTCAAACTTCCATAAGAACAATGTTGTTCAGCACGATGTTTTGACTCAATGCAAAATTATCCCTAGAATTTCTAATTTATACCTTATGAGTAGAAAATAAACTTGAGTGGATAGGACATGAGTTCTTGGATAGGATAATTAAACTTAAATGTCTTGATGAAAGGAGATTGAGGGTGATTTTAGGTATCTGTGCACAAAAAAGACCCATGAATTAATTTCATGATCAATATGTCAAAAGCAAGGATTTTTTAGTAGGTGATTAAGTCCTTGTATACACTCTAAAATAACATGCTAAAAACCTGAAAAAGAGAGTCAATGGACCCTTTGTGATTCAAGCTATATCAGGTCTGGAAAGCCTCATGGTAAAGTTAAAACTTACCAGAGTCAGTCTAAATTTAGCAGGTTTTGAGACGTGCTTTGTGGTATCTCCAAAAGATAGTGCTAAGATTTTGCACAAGAGGTGAAGCTCCAAAGCTTAAGGGTAAGCTCAACTTTTACCACAGTTCGTCCTAATTTAGTATAAGATCCTCAATTTTTGGGTATATTTTTAAATTTTTTAAAAAAAGATTCCAATTCCTGTTTTATCATATTTTGGTTTAGAATGCTTTTTTGACAGTGTTGTAAGGCTCTAATTAAAAAAGCAAGGTCATTTTCATGTTTTGATAGGTTAGACGAATGTTTAATTCAATTTTGAAAAAATCCAAAAAAAAGCTTTTTCATGCTTTTTGTGCTTTTGGCGCTTTTTTGCAAAAAGCATGGCCAGATCCTTAATCTATGATTTTCAAAGAAGCTATGGTTCAACTTTATAAAATCTGTTTTTTTAATGCTTTTTGCACTATTTTTAGCTTTTCATGATTTTTAGTGCTTTTAGTGAAAAGCGAGCCCGCTTTCTCGTTCTGATGGACAAGTGGAACCAATGGTTCAACTTTTAAAAATTTTGTTTTTTTGTCTTTTTACGCTATTTTTAGCTTTTCATGCTTTTTGGTGTTTTTGAAAGAAATATGCTTAAAAATATTATTTTTAGTCATCATCAAGTATAAAAACGACTATCCGATGAAGAAACGTGATTTTTACAAAAATTATTTTTATAAAAGGCGACACTATAAATAGATCGAGGTAGTATGAGAAAGTCATAATTATGTCGAGGCATCACAGTGCAGCATAGTTTAGTAAGGGTCACATTAGTTGTCTGGGTACTAGCCAATTAATCAATTTTTATTGTAAAAATTGAATGGTAAGTGAATGAGTTCACTACCAAACTTTATACCATGTTTTTAGAAAAGACTCCCAAAAGCAGGAACTATTCTAGGTCAAAAAAGGGGGTGCTACATACTACCTTGGGGCACACTCAAGCCTCATCCAGAGCCTATAAATTGGCATAGAGAGCTCAGTTTTCAGAGCCGAAAATTGTGACTAATACCACACTGCAATACGTACATATTATGCGGAGTGGTGCAAGCTCTCCATCACCATCTCCATAAGATCTTCTCTCTTGTTCATGGGAAGAAGAAGACTAATACCACACTGCAATACATACGTATTATACAGAGTGGTGCAAGCTCTCCATCACCATCTCCATAAGATCTTCACTCTCTCTCTCTCTCTCTCTCTCTCTCTACTTGCTTACTATCTTCACTTTTTTTTCACAGTGTGCGCATTCTCCAACACTTCGTGGTGTAAATCTCTACATAGCTCTCATCATCGCTCTCTTGCGGCAAAGCAAGGAGCCTTCTGACATCCAATAAGCACTTCTAAAGCACAATAAGAAGCTCTAAGCTCCATAGCCATCATCTCTTTCTCTCTCTACTATTTTTTGAGTAATTATCCTCTCGATGGTTACTTTTTTGTATACAATGGTATGTATGGACTTGCCAGATGTGTATGAGGATGTTCCATGCTTGGCTCATCATATTTAACACTCTGGTTTATGTACGTGGTGTGTTTATGGTCATGTGTGAACATAAAAAGCGATTTTTGTTTCATGTCCTATAGGCAGAAGGAAAACTGTTTGGTCATATATCTCAAACCGCAATGAATTAGAATTATTTAGAGCATTATTTAGAACATTTTCTTTTTTGGGTGTCACTTGGAAATTCCGCACGAGCAAAGAGTTA
The DNA here is from genome assembly GCF_014529385.1 of Adiantum capillus-veneris. Classification (NCBI taxonomy): domain Eukaryota; kingdom Viridiplantae; phylum Streptophyta; class Polypodiopsida; order Polypodiales; family Pteridaceae; genus Adiantum; species Adiantum capillus-veneris. Next base: position 152,599,808 of record NC_140935.1, read on the forward strand.
TGGTCAAAATACAGCTTGATGTCCACTATATAGTCAAAAAATTTGGACCCCGGGATCCTTGGAGAACCACTATATAGATTCATCGGATGAACAAACCCACTTAACCAAATCAAACCTTGATTAAACTTACTGATAGATGTATTTAGGTCTCTTAGATCACTTCATAAGTACGAGTTATCATTCCTTGTACAAGATTACCTACACGTGTAGGGATGATACCAAGGGGGAGTACCATATTACGTCGTGAGTTAGCTGAGTGGTTCACATATGTTTTATGGTTTGTTTTCGTGAGTTGATTTCAAAAGTTTGATTTTCATAAACATATATGGTTTTTCATCCTTAAGCGTCTGATCTTGTTGCATTGGTTTGAGGTCACATACTTTCATTTGCATATAATGCATACACCCAAAAAAGGTAAAAAGTTGTTTTTTGCATATATGTGAAGTTATGGTATATGGTTGATCAAAGTGATGGGCTATTTTTCATCATGGTTATGTTGATGGGATGATGTAATGTGATGTATGGAACTTCATGGATGGATGTGGACACCTCATGTGCATGTGTATATTGCTTTCCACCCTTCAAGGTCAAAACTAGCTCTATGTGCTAGGGGGGTGTGGTGCAGTCATAGTGCATCACTTATCCATAGTTAGACATTGTCGAAATTGGATTTTGAAATCATGTTTGGTCGCTGGCTGGACTTCTTTTATGCATAAAAGTTCATGTCTCAAGGGCCATGGGTGTGGGCTCAATTTGATTGCAGTGTCAAACTCCAAGTGTGGGAGTGAGTTCAGTATGGAATATGGTTAATGGCCAAAGAGTTGAGATCCCTCATGGATTATGGTTTTATTTTGATTGTGGGAACCGATGTGGATCTTGGATCTTTATTTGGAGATGTGGTTGTGCTGCCAAAATGTAACATTTACTGCACTAGTAACTTGTGTGTAGCAGAAATTGATAACATAGTGAGCATTTCATTAAGAACAAGTTCCTAAAGAGCATAGAGAGAGTACTTAATTGAGAAAGCAACCTAGAAATTCACACCTAGCTAATTTGGCATTGACAATACTTGAAAAGAGAGAGAAATAGAACAATTGACAACAGTTGAGAACTAGATTTACATGGAGCCGGTCCCCCCTCCATAAAGGCTTTGTATTATAGCTTCTCACATCAAAGGAGACTTTTGTACAATACAATCTTTGTGTTCCTTGATAAAACTAGTTGGTGTAATGAAGATGGAAGCTTCATACACCAAATTATGCTTGAAAAACACACCTAGTGTCCCTAGCCTCAGTCCCAAGACCTCACACACCTTCAAAAATGGTGAGAGCTAGCAGGGAATGAGGATAGATTGAGAGGAGGAAGAGGTATCTTACGAGAAATAAGTATTCTCTCACATAATCACTCTAATATCATAGCTTAGCTTAGTAATTATCATGGTAGAAGAGATGAGCATGCCATTGAAGCTTGGCTCTTGGTTGGATTTGCATTCCATAGCTAAGAGTTGTTGGTGTAGGCCTCTACTTCTCAATGCTTGGAGAAGGAGATGGAGTTCTTCTTGCACACATGGTTGTGTGTGTGTGTGTGTGTGTGTGTAGCATTGAGTTAGAGTAAAAAGAAACCTTCTCTCTCATCTTGGTCGACCCCTCTTGCTAATTGCTCATGCTGGCATCCCATTGGCCCCTGTAAAGCTTAGCCAATCATAAATTAGAAGCATAATTGCTAGCCTTCTGACATGTGTCTCCATTCCCCTTTTGTGAGAGCTTTAGGTATTTAAATAATTCAATTAAATTCTCATTGGACCTTTTAGTCTTCTGGCAAATAGGAATCAAGCAATCCATTGGGATGTTGAATGCTCATTGGACCCCTTGGTAGACTATCCAATAGTCTTCTAGGGAGCTTAATTTCTACTTGTTCTTTTATCAAGCATTTTTAGATTGATTAGACTAAATTTACTCTAGCCTAATTCTCATTGGTACACCTCTATGGCCATCCAATAGGATTTGAGGGGAGGTTGGGGGCAACTGCCCTAGGAGCTTGACATGTGTCCAGTATTCCCTTTGTGTAAAGGGGGAGCCTTTGAGTGTGTGTGTGTGTGTGTGTGTGTGTGTTTCTCTCATCCCCTACAATATGGGCTCGCCCCCTCCTTCCTAGGGATGTGGGAAGACTTTTTAATCTTTGAAGTCGCGGAGCTGAGCGTGGATCGACTCACACACACACATAGATACACATAGAGCTTACACAGTACACAGAGAAGTCGTTGAAGGGTTATCCCCCAAATCTTATTATTCACACAAGTATAAGTGAGTATATACACAGAGTTAGTGATAAGTGAGTTAGGCGGGCGGGCGGGCGGCCATATCCGTATAAGAGGACACTTGGGCTTTAATCCCAACAACCTCCCACTTAAAGTCCAAAGTGGCACTTTAAGTGACTGTAAATCTATGAGCATAAATGTACAAAGATTTACATGGCTTCCATCTATCCAATGCCCAATAACTCACGACAATGCACAAAGACCTCTCCTGGAAGTCCATTTGTGAGTAGATCAGCAGGATTGTCCTTGGTGTGGATCTTCAGTAGTTGTACCTGCTTGTCTTCAAGTACTTTCCTAATGAAGTGATATTTCACATCAATATGCTTAGTCTTCGAATGGTACACTGGATTCTTTGCCAATTGTATAGCACTTTGACTATCACAATATAACTCTGGCATTACTCTACTTTGATTCCCAAGTATGCTACCAATCTACCAAGCCAAATAGCTTCTTTGCATGCCTCATTTTCTACAACATACTCAGCTTTTGTAGTAGACTGCGTAATACAATCTTGTAATCAAGATCGCCATGATATGGCACCTCCAGCCAATGTAAAGACATAGCCTGATGTAGATCTCCTCTTATCCAAGTCTCCTGCATAATCTGAGTTAGTGTATCCTCTGACACTCAAATCCTGACTACCATAGCATATGCGCATACTCTTTGTATGTTTTAAGTATCTCATGATACCATTCACTGCCTCCCAATGTTTCTTGCCAGGATTTGACATATATCTGCTAACCACTCCCATTGCAAATGCAATATCCAGATGTGTAGCAATCATTGCATACATCAAATTACCCACTGCAGATGCATATGGAATATTATCCATTTCAGCCTTTTGTTCCTCAGACACAGGACAATCTTGTTTGCTAAGTTTCACATATGGTGGCAATGGAACACTCAATGCCTTTCCCTTCTCCATATTGAACCGTTGCAAAACCTTGTCAATATACTCTGTTTGAGATAACCAAATCAACTTCTTTGATCTGTCTCTCTCAATGCGCATACCAAGTATATGACTTGCCTCACCCATGTCTTTCATGTCAAACGATTTTGCCATCTTGACTTCAAAGCTGAAATTTCTTCCAAGTGTTTTGCCAGCAATCAACATGTCATCCACATACAAAATAAGGATCAGCCCACTGTCATCCTTAGCCTTCTTTGTATATAGACAGTGAGCGAACTCACTACGTTTGTAGCCTTGAGAAAGCATAAACTTGTGGAACTTATGGTACCATGCCCTCGGTGATTGTTTTAAGCCATAAAGACTCTTTAGCAACTGGCATACCAAATCTTCCTTGCCTTTCTCAACAAACCCTTCTGGCTGCTGCATGTAAATTTCCACATCTAAATCACCATGCAAGAATGCTCTCTTGACATCCATTTGGTGCAACACCAAATCCAATATGGCAACCAATGCAAGAAAGCATCTCAATGTAGTCATCTTGACCACTGGAGAGAAGAATTCATCAAAGTCAATGCTTTGTTCTTGCCTAAAGCCCTTGGCAGCAAGCCTTGCTTTGTACTTTGGCTGACTATCATGAGCGGTGATCTTATACCTATAAACCCATTTACAAGGTAGAGCCTTTTTTCCCTGTGGTAATTTAACTAGATTCCATGTCTGGTTTTTATGCAGAGCTGTCATCTCTAACTGCATGGCCAACTGCCATTTTTTCGAGTCAAGCACTTATAATGATATCTTGTAACAAGATGGTTCTCCGCAATCTATGAGCATGACATAATTTAGAGATGGCACATAACGATCAGGTGGTTTGGAGACATGCTCAGAACGTCTCACCACAACTGATGCAGATCTGCCTCTCTAGACACTATAGGTTGTTCCTGAGCCTGACCGTGCCGTCTTGATGTGCTAGCACCAGGTCCATCTTCCCAGAAGACAACTCTTTTGATCTCCTCTATCTTCTCTGGCTTAGCGTGAAACTTGGCTTCATTGAAATGCACATCATTTCTACGAATAACTTTTATGGACTCAGGATCCCAAAGCCGATAACCCATCTCGCCTGATTTTGCGTAGCCAAGAAATATACACTTCTTGCTCTTTGGTTCTAACTTATTCCTAAACTCCTTAGGAATATGGCTATAAGCTTCACAACCAAAGACTCTGAGATGCTTATATGAAGGCGCCTTGCCAGTCCATAGCATCTCGGCCACTTCACTCTTATCCAGAACCCTACTAGGAGACCTGTTGATCAAATGGACTGTTGTAGCCACTGCTTGTGCCCAAAATCCATCAGGCAACTCAGCATTTGACAACATGCTTCTGACCTTCTCTTGTATGGTCCTATTCATACGTTCAGCAACTCCATTTTGTGAAGGATTGTATGGTGCAGTAAGTTCCTGCTTTATCCCTTTTGCTTCACAAAAGTCTTGAAAAGCTTTGGAAACGTACTCTCCACCATTGTCACAAGAATGTCTTAAAGACCTTGAGCACCTCATCCTTGTGATTCAAGAAGTAAACCCATACTTTGCGAGAATAGTCATCTATAAAGGTACAAAAGTACACTGCTCCCCCTAGAGACAAACTAGGCATTGGTCCGCATAGATCACTGTGCACAAGAGCTAACCGTTCGTCTCTACGATTCCTCTTTGATCTGTGCGGCTCCAGTGTTTGCTTACCATAAACACAATGCTCACAAAACTCGAAATCTTGAAATGAAAAGCCAGGAAAATAACCATAATGAGAAAGTATTTCCATTCCTCTTTTTGACATATGTCCCAGCCTACGATGCCATAATGACACACTTGGCTGCTCAATCGCATTAATTACATGGTTTTTAACCTCTGAAACATGTAAAGTGTACAGAGTTACTGACTTGCTGCCATGTGCTACAGTCATTGAACCTTTGGAGATGTTCCAAGCGCTGTTCCCAAAAATTTTCACATAATCCGCATCATCCAACTTCCCTGTACTGATCAAGCTCTTTCGGATTGCTGGAACATGTCTGACATTCTTGAGCCATAAAGAAGAGCCATTTTGAAACTTCAACTGCACATCTCCCACTCCAAGTATGTCACAAACCTGCTCATTGCCAAGTCTGACATAATCTTTAGTAGCCACATATGATGTAAACCGCTCTTTGTGTGGAGAAACATGTAAAGATGCGCCTGAGTCAATAATCCAATCACTCATAGCATGTCCATCCTCTGCAGTCAAGAAAACAGAATCAAGATTGCTTATGAGGAAGACGTCACCAGCTGCTATACCAGAATCACTGTCTGAACCAGATCCTGTGATATTCACCTCTTCAATCTTCAGTAAACTGTTCTTTTCATCTTGCTCAGAACTCTTTGTTTTTCCTTTTTCTTGTTTCCACTTTGTACAGTCTCTCTTCATGTGACCCTTCTTGCCACAATGGTAGCATTCTATGTCATCCTTTGACTTCGAGTCACGAGACTTACTTTGGTTTTGGGCCTTCTTACCCTTCTTCTCTTTAGACTGTTGTCTCCCTCGAACGACCAAAGCACTATTGCCTTTGCCTTTGTCAATGTTCTTCCTGTTCACTTCCTCTGTGAGCAAGCTTCCTTCTACATTAGCACTTGTAAGACCTTCTGGCGCGACAGAATTACTTAACGCTGTGCAAAAATTATACCAACTGTCTGGCAAAGTGATTAAGAGAAACATAGCCTTCACTGAATCTGGAAAGACTATTTCCTGTGTTGTTAACTGGCTGAAAATTGTGTGAAATTCATTGGGATGATTTGACATGGCTGTCCCTTCCTTCATCTTCAAATCCACCAATTTCTTGAGCGAGTAAATCTGAGAAGTAGCACTTTTTTTCTCGTACATACCACATAGCTTTTGCCATACGCCATATGATGTAGTCTCTTCTGTTATGTTGAAGTACACATTTTCTGCCAGTGTCAGCATGATTGTGGAACAAGCTAACTCATCAAGCTCTTCGCACTCATCTTCAGCCATACCTTCTGGTCTCTCCCCTTTGGGCTTCAATGGCTTCACTTGTTTTTTCTGCACCAAAACCTGCCAAATCTGCTTCTTCCAGAATGGAAAGTTTGTGCCATCCAGCTTCTTTATGTTGTAAAGAGTCTCACTTTGAGAAGATGCCATATCTGCCAAACTGTTTACTCGTGGGAAAAATCCGGTAGAGTTTCCCCTGTAAACTGGCCTCTGTACACAATAAACAAGCTGTAAACAACAAGCTGAACACCTCTCCTCAAGAACTGTCAGTATTTTGAAAAAAATTTGACAGAGTCTCCCCTATAAACTGAGCTTTGGAAACCAAAAGATAGCTCAAAAACAACCATAAATAGCTGACCAGTGACAAATCTAGAAATCTCTGTAATATGCTATCTTGTAAGCATACACTGTCTCCTGTGTGGGCGATCACAGAATCTGTATCTGTCTCAAGACTGAACCCTGAACAATACCTCAACAGCCTGACGCATAAGATGCAATCCAGTGTCTACACAAAGTCATACATCCTATGGGATAAAAGTCTCCGAGCCCCCAATGCTTGGCTTCAAAAAACCTCACACACGACCCTCACAGATGGCTCAGTAAACTGCCCAAAACTAGCACACATCCTACAATAGACCAATCACTGTCCTATGACCGTTGCGGCGGTCTGTCTGCTAGCATGACTCACAAATAGCAGACCCACAATCACAGTACATCAATCTGCAATACATGCCAGTGGTGTCAAGCCGTCGTATGGCCACACCTCCCCTGGAACCTGGCAAGCACAAGAAGTAGCAATGTAGAATGCAATATATATATCTGATGATATATATGTGTACCTGGTCTATAGATGATGCTTTGAAGACTAATGAGTGATGTATGTCGATGCTGATATTGATGCCGACCACCTCTTGCTTGCCAATCTACAAAAGACGGTTTCTTTGCGGCTAAAACCTATCTTCTAATGTAGTGCTTAAAACAAAATTTTGAGGGCATAAACAGCTTCGAAAGGGGGGTAAAACCCCAGGTCACCTATTGGATATACTCCCAGAATGCCGAGTGTAAATTTCCAAGCTTCGGATCCACAATCTGCCTGAAAAGTGCGTGCGCGCACGATTACACAAAACCGCACTGCACCTTACTCTGATACCAATTGAAGTCGCGGAGCGGAGCGTGGATCAACTCACACACACACACACACACACATACACAGATACACATAGAGCTTACACAGTACGCAGAGAAGTCGTTGAAGGGTTATGTCCCAAATCTTATTATTCACACAAGTATAAGTGAGTATACAAAGAGTTAGTGATAAGTGAGTTAGGCAGGCGGGCGGCCATATCTGTATAAGAGGCCACTCGGGCTTTAATCCCAATAGTCTTCCCATGACCATCCAATTTTTCCCCTACATTGGCCTTTGGACAATCGAATAAAAAAATTAGGAACCTTAGCCTATGGAAGTCTTAATGGAGTTGAACCTTAGGTCTTTTAAGCCCCATTGAAGCACCTTGCTCTTTTGCAAACTGTCCTCCTTTGGATTCCTATTTTCCCTCCTTTGGATCCCTAAAGAGACCCATCAGGCAGCCTTACCAATATTCTAGCTTTTACTCTCGTGGTACCTCCCCATATTAAATGATCAGTTTGACATGAGAAAATCATTTGGGAGAATTAGATATTAGTTTTCATGACATTACCTCTCTCTTAAAATCATAGTTGTCCTCGACTATGAGGTAGAGAAGATAAAGCCTAGTCATTAGTTTGTTTGCTAGCAGGTAGAGGACCCCTATTTTACCCTACGACATTGTCCCAGAATGGATGACTAGTCCATTTGGTGCTTGAGAGCGTTAGCTACTGCAAGCACGTCTGCACCTTAGTCCGTATCAATCTTCCATAGTAAAGTGACAAGCTCTACTTGTTTGGGAGACATCGTCTCCACAAACATGATCCTAAGCATGCATACTCATTAACATGTGTGCACAATAAAGAAAAAGAGAGTCTTATAAGACAAAAACTTTGTTCATTTATACATATTTACATTTGCTTATAATAGGCTCATCTGGAAAGCATTGTGCATGAGCCAATGGTTGGGCAACTTGAGTTGATAGGTCATCTCATTGATTGGCCTAAGAATCTGAAAGGGACCATAGTACCTTTTTGCTAACTTAGCATATTACTTTTGGTGTCCTGTAGTATTCTTGCCTATTGTGTGACTTAATCGAGCCTTGGGAAACTTAAGCAAGACCCGATCATTTTGTTTAAATGCTAGGGCTCTTATGTGCTTATCAGCAGCAATCTTTTGCCTTTGCTGAGAGATGGATATAGCATCCTTAATCTTTTGGAAAGATTCTTGCAGGTCTCGACTATATTCATCTGCAACAAAGATTTTCCCATGTACCTTGAGTAGCAGGGGACTTTTTTATCTTCCCTCTATCACCTCAAAAGGTGCTTTTCCTGTGAAAGTATGTACAGTGTTATTGTAAGCATACTCCACTAAGGGTAAGTACTTCTCCCATTGGGACTTTTGGTCTACTTATGTGACATAAGCTTTTAGTAGATCAAGAATGGTTAGGTTAGCTATTTCACTTTGGCTATCCGTTTGGGAATGATAGGCTGAAGAGAAGTTTAGCCTTGTACGTAAATTCTCAAAGAGACCCTTCCAAAAATTGATGGTCATTCTAGGATCTCTATCCAACACTATGGACATTGGTAAGCCGTGGTCCTTGAAGATTTGTGATATAAAGAGGGTTTCCATTTGATGGGCTTTAATAGTCTTTTTGACAGGTATGAAATGTGCTTGTTTGCTAAACATGTCTACTATTTTCCATATTCCTGTATTCCCATGGATAAACTTGGGCAATCCAAAGATAAAATCCATGGATATGCTCTCCCATGGTGAATTAGGGATTGGCAAAGGTTGAAGCAATCTAGGTTGCTTCCCTCTATCAAACTTTGTCTTTTGCATACCACACATTTTGAAACATACTCTTGTATGTTTGCTTTCATGGCAGGCCAATAGAAATATGTTTTTATCCCTTTTAGGGAAGACTGAATCCCTCTATGCCCCACATAAGCAGGAGCATGAGATTCATACATTACTTTCTCGCATAGTGAGTTAGTAACGTATAGTCTATTACCATAGCGAAGATAACCATCTTGTAGGATAAATGGTTCGTCCTTCTTCCCTAGTGCAAGGGTTGAAATCACATCTCTAAAATCGGGATTGATAGCGTACTCATCTATCATAGAAGATAGATGATTGTGAGTTCCTATGGATACCGCATTCTCTCTCGGTCGTCTAGAGAGTGCATCAGCTACTTGATTATGCTTGCGAGCAATATGAAAATTAAATTGCAAAAGGAAATCTACCCATCTCATTTGTTTGTCGGAGAGCTTGGTCTGCGTCATGAAGTACTTAAGTCTTTGGTGATCCATTCACAAAATGAAAGGAGTCCCCAATAAGTAGTGCTTCCAAGAGTCTAGAGCATGTAGAACTGCTAAGAGTTCCTTCTCATATATGCCCAGAGCTTGCTCAACAAGGTCGAGCCTTCGAATTTCATAAGCTATGGCGTACCCTTCTTGGAGCAAAATATCTCCAAGGCAATCACCACAAGCATTGCATTGGACCTCAAATGGCTTTGAGAGATCTGGCAGTGTAAGCACAGGTTGAGAGATAAGATTCTCTTTAAGATTTTCAAAAGCATTGTTCTCCTTGGTGGACCATGTATACCTAACATTTTTCTTTGTTAAGTCATGTAATGATCCCGCGATTTGTGAGAACTTTTCTATGAAGCATCTATAGTATGCATGCATACCTATAAAGCTTCTTAGTTCATATAGATTCCTTGGATTAGGCCATCCATTTATTACCTCTAGCTTTGATGGATCCATTTGGATGCCATCTTGAGAGATAATGTGACCTAAATACTGAATCTCTTGTAAGAAAAATTCACTTTTCTTTTGATTAATAAAAATTTTATTCTCTCGTAAAACTTGAAATATTGCCTGGAGGTGTTGCTTGTGTTCGTCTGATGAATTTGAGTAGATGATTATATCATCAAAGAACACTCCTGTAAAGGTTTGGAGAGGCATGAATAGCTTCTCCATCAAGCGGGTAAATGTGGCCGGTGCATTGGTCAAGCCAAAAGTCATGACAATGTACTCGTAAAGACCAAACATAGTGTGATTTGCGGTCTTTACAATGTCTTGATCAACTATCCTTATTTGATGGTAGCCACTTTTTAGGTCAATCCTACTGAAGTGGGCCGGCCCTTGTACCTTATCAAATAGGTATTCTACCCATGGAACGGGAAACCTATTCTTGATAGTGATCCTATTTAGTGCTCTATAGTCAACACACATACGATATGTGTCGTCTTTCTTTTGCACTAATAACATGGGTGAACAAAATGGAGATGAGATAGGCCTAACCATACCTTCCTCAACTAACTCATGCACTTACCACATAATCTCCTCTTGTTGAGCTTGGGAAACTCTATAAGGAGGTTTATCAGGCGGTGAACTTTCTAGAAGAAGTTCAATTGCATGGTCATCATTACCTCATTTGGGAGGTAGTCCACAAGGGATATCGTCAATAAAAAACATCTTGCAACCCCTTGAGGAAATTGGATAACTCTAATTCCTTTTGATTGTTTATATTTTCTTTTGCTAAAGCATTAGGTTCATTTTGAGAATCTTTAACAAAAATCATGTACATGGAAACAGAGCTCTTTATTGACTTATTGAAAGCTTGCTTATGTATAATAGGTATGGTACTACCCAACTCCTTAGCATCTATGTAGATATCTTTTTCCCTGAACCTAAAGTAGATTTTCCTTTTAGGGAATTTAACATTGGTAGCCATGCGATCAACAATGGTTCCCCTAGGATTACATCCTCGTGCTTGAGAAGAGAGATAAAGAAATCCTCCTTGTCCACATAGCTTTGGACATGGAGCCTCAGTAATCTAATCCTAGCTCAAACCGCTCAAGTGCATGAGATGTACGAGTAGATCTCCAAAGTGCTTAACTGCTGAATTTCTCTCTCTCTGGAGAAACATGTGTGTGTGTACTAGTGGAAGGTACATCACTAGCACGTCCAACATTCTGTGTGACTAGCACTGAGAAGCATGCTCAAACCGTACTTTGTGATACTCTCAATAGGTAATACTCAATGTCTTTCACTCGCTTTTTATGCATCTTAGACTCATTAAATATCACTTGTGAGTTGTATATGACCTTCTTTGATTTCGAGTGCCAGAGATGATATCCCATCTCTCCGTCTACATGATATCCAATGAAGATGCACTTGTGTGATTTGGGGTCCAGCTTTTGTCTAAGCTTTTGGCACATGTGAGAATGCCTCACAATCAAATACACATAATCTGTCGTAACTGGGCTCTTTGCCCATCCACATTTACTACGATACCTTGTAATTTAGTGGTGTACTAGGTGACCGATTGATCAAGTAAGCAGCCATCGTAACAGCTTCTCCCCAAACTTCTTGAGGTAAGTTGGCCGTAGACAACATAGAAGTGACCCGTTTTTGAATGGTTCTATTCATCCTCTCAGCCACACCATTTTGAGAGGGTGTGTAACGCGTGGTAAATTGTCTTTTAATGCCTTTCTTACTGCAAAATTCCTTGAACTCGGAGTAGATTGACTCACCTCCATTGTCACTGAGCAAAGATTTAAGCTTTCTACCGTATTGATTCTCGACCAATGCTAAGAACTTCTCTAAGACACTAAAGATGTCTCTCTTCTACTTCAAGAGATAAACCCACACCTTTCTAGAAGAGTCGTCTATGAATGTTAGGAAGTATAACACTCCCCTTAGAGACTTGACTGGCATAGGTCCGTACAAGTCGCTATGTATGAGATCTAAAGGACTCCCTAACTCTTTGTCCAAAGGTGTTGATGTCAATTTAGTCTCTTTGCCATAGATACAATGCTCACAGAAGTTAGAGCAATATAGCACATGGATATAACCAGAATGCTACAAGACTTTCATTCCCTTTTAACTCATATGTCCTAGTCGACTATGCCACAACTCTGTAGACGGTAGCTCGGCTACACAAATAGAATTCTCTTTCATGGAAGAGACATAAAGTGATTACAATAAGCCAGACTTCTGGCCTTTAAGCATGACCAATTTTCCATCTTGATGATCCAAGAACCATGAGAAAATATGGTAGTGTAACCCAAATCATCTAGTTGTCCAACTGACATTGACAAACTCTTTGTCAACTTGGGTACATGTCTGACATTATGTAGCATAAACTCAGTGCCATTACGCATAGAAAACTTGATGTTGCCAACACGGCATATATCAAGCTCATGAGAATTGCGTTGCTTCACCTTGTCATGTGTGGCAATGTACGTAGAAAACCACTCCTTGTGAGAGTCACATGAAAGTTCGCACCTGAGTCCACAAGCCAGTTCTGCGCATAACACTCATCATGAGTAATAATGCATCAGGACTCAAATACGATGTGGAAATCAACACATCATTTGGCACTTTGGAAATGTCTCGATGGCTAGATATTCAACCACATTAAGCTCTTCAATTTTCACGTTGCTTTTAGGTTTGTCATCTTTTGCTTTCTCTTTGCCCTTATCACGCTGCATTGTGCGGCAATCTTTCTTCAAGTGTCCCTTTTTATGGCAGTAGTAACACTCTACATTTCTCATGTCTTTGCCACAACTCTTGCTACGACCTTGCCTGCAATCCTGTGAAGGACTGCGGCTACGACCGCGCTGTGCACATCAATTTCTTCATCAAGAAAACCTTGTTCAAGGCGTTGTTGTCATCCCAAGCCTGACATATAGCTTCCCACAAATCTTTGGTGTTGGACTTATCCATTATGCTAAAGTAAATGGATTTACCAAGGTGCAGGTGAATGGTCACCATAGCACATTCATTCAAGTCATCCCACTCATCATTAGTATAGACATGTTCTCTTCTTTCATGCAAGGGTGAGATCAAGCCTTTGTTAATCAAAACATCTTGCCTATGCTGTCGTCAAATGACAAAGTTTGAGCCATCAAACTTTTAAACGTAATCCTCTTCTCTTTCGGAAGCACTACTCACAACCATGATTAAGAGAATGTAGGCAAAAACTTATGGCAAATCGCCTAGGAAAATTTCAATAGAGTTTCCCCTAGAATAGAAGCAATTGTGTAAGAACATCTAGAACTGCCAAGAACACGTAAAAAAGGACTCGCGAGAAAAATCCGATAGAGTCTCCTTTGTATGAGGAGTCATAACTCAACTCAAAAATGCATAAACTGCTCAAAAGAATAATCACTGGGCATGTTCTACACAAAACCACTGCTGTGTGTCTGCCAACTTGACGTCAAGCACAAAAAATCATCCAGATACATGTCCTATGGCGAGGGTAACGTAACATGGAACTCCAACTACCTGTATCACCAGAGGTATCTCAACATTCAAGAATGCCCTAGCTCAAAGAAAATCTCACGCTATCAACCCTCCAAAGGCTAATGCAAACACAAAAGGACTAGCCACAATCTCAGAAAGGGCTCTCCCGGTCCGAGTCTCAAAAACGACCGGGAAAAACTGTCAAACTAGCCAAAAATGGCTCCACACGAAGTACAATGGGCAATGTCCGCAAATCAATGTACATGAGTGAACCGTGCTCAAACAGGTCCCAAGAACTGTTGCAAAAATGCATTTGTCAATGCATCTCTCTGTAGAGAAACTGTTGTTGAAAAGATTACTGAAATTGCCTGAAAAAGCACTGTGTCTGGAAACCTACAGAATATGTGTGTAAACGGGTTGAAAAGCCCCTTGTAATTTGTAACTTGCATGTCCGTGTCGCTATGTGCCGATTTTCACTGCTCGAATAGCCTTCAAAGGTGTCTTAGCCAAAAACTGTGCCATAGAGTGCGATCGGTGCGCTCGGTGTCGATGCAAATGTCAGTCCTCTATGGTGGAGACACCTCACCCATGCGTGTGGCAAGCACAGCTGTGATCGCGAAAAAAAGTCATCCGCGTGAAACCAGTGTCAGGTCAAATATCAAAAATTCGCGCGTAATGGAAGTAATGTCAAAAACGAAAGATCGTCAATGTTGGTGCTGTTCTCAACGATGTCCCAAAAGAGAAACCGATGTCGCCTCCCGCCATCGGACGGGAGTGGCCTTTGCCGAGCTCACCAATATCAAGCCTGCTAAAGGAAAGCCAATGCCGAGGAGTCCAAAAAACCCTGTTCGCTCTCTCTCTCACTCGCTCGCTCACTCACTCACTCTCTCTCTCAATTGCAACTCTCTCTCTCTCTCTCTCTCTCTCTCTCTCTCTCTCTCTCTCTCTCTCTCTCTCTCTCTCTCTCTCTCTCTCTCTCTCTCTCTCTCTCTCTCTCTCTCTCTCTCTCTTATATCAGTTTTTCTCGCTTGCTAACAAATCAGGGTATGCGAGAATCAATGAGTTGAGATCGTTGAGGCTCACTAGTGGGAATGAGAGCTTACACAAGGTGTGAGCTCAATTTTTTTTAAAAAATTAGAATTGCTTTATCTGTCGATTTTTGGAGAACTGTCAGAGTGTGTGTGTGTGTGTGTGTGTGTGTGTGTGTGTGGAGGAAATCAAGAGATTTTGCCTTGCTCTCGTGCTCAATTCCCAGGGCACTGCAGGTCCGACCTCTACCATTCATTCCTGCTCTCGACATCATGCGTTTGATTTTGCTACCTGCCTAGATGCCTCAAAGGAGAGGTGGGTGTGCCTTGTCACTATATGGCACGGCTCTGGCCAGGGGGGATCTAGGGCCCAAATTTGGGGGCACGAGGAGGCTTTAATCTCGGCCGTTGGATCTCTCAATGAACTGGGGGTGAACTAGGGGTGAACTTGGGGCAGAAATGGCACCCCAAGTTCACTCCTAGTTCACCCCCTTAGTTCACTCGCCTCGTGGGGTGTGGGTCGAACCTAGGACGTCTCGGTTGCCACACGAATGCCCTACCACCACACTAGCGCGTGTCGATGTCCATGTTGGCATGGCACATGATCATACCCTAGTTTAGGCACCCCTAGTTCACCCCCAGTTCACCCACCCCTAGCTTATTCGCCCCTAGTTCACCCTCAGTTCACCCCTAGTTCACTTTGTGATCCGACGGCGGAGATTAAAGTCGCCTCGCACCCCAAATTTGGGCCCTAGATCCCCTCTGACCCAGAGCCGTGCCATAGAGTGTGTGTGTGTGTGGACGCCTTGCTCAACTCTACCCTACGCGACTCGCTGCCCGGTCGCCCGATTTCACTGGCTTTCACAGTTAAGCTCAAGCCTTCTTAAGCTTGGTTCCTAGCCCGATTGCATCCTCAATTATCTCTCTATCTCCTTGTTGCTCGCCAACTGCCTTGGTTGAAGCTCTGTCGACCAAGCCTTCATTTCGATTTACGCAAGCTTATTAGCTACACACACTACCCAATTTGTTGTTTAGCTTGCCTTCCAAGCTCTTACACTCGGATTCCTTGCACCTGCTGCATCAATCTCTACCCGCTACCTATTTGTACAACTTGCCTTTGCTTTTAACATGCCCAAAAGGTCCGCTACATGCATGGGGTATATCCGGGGTGTGGGAGCCGTGCTCCTAGGATCTTATACCAATTGACGGTGCTGAAAGGTGAGTGCAAGAGAGGGAAGGAGAAGGGGGAAGGGGATACAGGAGTACATAGTCCTTTTTATGGAGCATGAGAGAGTAATACTCTCTACCTCCTTATTGTTCATTATACACAAGACAATAAGTGGGTGGTTGCCCGCCGGGCCATAATGGGCCACGTGCCTGAAACCCAACTTTCTTGGGCTATAATGAAGCGATTGAGGTTTCCTACAAGTGTATTAAGAATTCTTTTGAATTTTTGTTTTGTAGTTAATAAATGGCTCATAAGGTGACGTGTGAATGCTTTAGCAAGGGGAACAAGATTTTGGTCATAGTGCTCAACAATATGGCAACACGATTACTGAGGGATGAAAGGGAACTCTTTTATCTTGCCGGGACCAAATTCTTTGCAACACCAGGGACCACACCTTGTTAGAAAAGTGTTGATCATAGTTACCTTACTAGAACCCTTCCGCCAATTCTTTATCTACATCGATGACAAGCTGAGTGATTGGTTTGCCAACCTTAGGCTGCTTCAACTTAGGATGTGACTAGGCCTAGAGGATATGTACTACTACTTGGAAATGCATTCACAAATGCTCAAAAATTGCTAAGGTTGCCAAGAAGTTTGAAGTGCTTGTAGTAGCTGTTATAGGGAAAGAAAAGCCAAAGGATAACTATAGACAACAACGGTATATGGGAAATCTAAGAGAAAACCAGTCATGAGAGTTAAAAGAGTATTTAGAGAGTCAGCCCCAAAGCACCCATAATGTTGTAAAAAGCCATAAAAGTAAAATTTTGATGAATAAAGAGCATAGACTCAATTTTGGAATCTATGTGAACTAAGTCTTCTTTCTCCTTGTTTTGTTTTTAGATGCAAATGCTACCTAAGGAGGTTTATGATGTAGCTGCAAAGCCAGACATCAAAGAAGCCAACATAAGGCTGGGGCTTTGAGATTTCTACGACCAGAAACCATGCGGAGTGGATTTCCAAAAAGCATATGAATTGCTATCCACGATCAAAGAAAATGGATTAGCCCAAATCATCGATCAACACGGGAAAAAGGTTGAAGTGGTGATCACTAAAGATGTAGTGTCCGAGGCACTGAAGTTTCCCACAGGAGGAATGACAATGCGGACCAGGGATAGAAAGATAGCAAGTACTTTTACCAAGGATACTGCTGCTGCCACATTTTTGGATCTCATCCAAAGGCAAGTGGAGGATCCAGATTGCCTCTATCATCAACATTTCCACTTCCTCTCAAAGAAACCACCATGGTATACAACTCCAAACCATGCATTTGTGACTACTTTCACTCAAGTATTGAAGTAGACAACCAGGAAAGCAATAGATCATGCACAGTACATGCTTACAACACTGAAGGGAACGAAGAAAGATGAAAAGATCACATATCTGGGCTCTCATGCTAACAAGAATAGCATATCATGCTATTGGAATGGCCGAAAACTTGCCAGCAGCCGTAGATAAGAACACATGGATCATTTCAGCTCAACCTTCTTCGTCGACCACTAGATCAACAAAAAGAGTATATAAATCAGATGAGGAATCTGTAGAAAGTTTCCATGAAGCCCACAATAGTGAAAGCTCTGACAACAAAGAAACTAGGGCAAGGAGGGAAGCAATGAAAAAGAAAGCAGTGGCAGCTCACCAAGAGGAACTGCATCAAAAAAGGGCTAGATTTGAAAGAGAAAAGAAAACATACACAAGGAGCCGCCAAGCTATAGGTGAAGACCCCCACTAGATCAACAAAAAGAGTATATAAATTAGATGAGGAATCTGTAGAAAGTTCCCATGAAGCCCACAATAGTGAAAGCTCTGACAACAAAGAAACCAGGGCAAGGAGGGAAGCAATGAAAAAGAAAGCACTGGCAGCTCACGAAGAGGAACCGCAGCAAAAAAGGGCTAGATTTGAAAGAGAAAAGAAAACATACGAAAGTAGACGCCAAGCTGTAGGTGAAGACCCCAAAAAATGGAGTCCAAGGGAGGTAAAGGAACCAAGAAACCTATTAAAAAGATATATTATACTCAGGCCAGGTTGCATCCAATTCTAGAAGACTATTTTACAGAGTTTTAATGTTGCAATTTGGTCGACAGCTACTAGGAATAATGTGCATCAAATCCTTGGAGCACTAAACAAACTAGCTGAGAATACATTGCCGTTCTTTGCAATTTGGTCACAAGATGTTTGCTACACCACTCAAACTCAAAAATTGTTTAGACCTGACAATCCAAACGTTGAGGCAATGTTGAAGCCTCTAGCCAAAATTTCCATGGGGTTTGAATGTGATCGACAAAGAACAATTCTTATTGATGACTCTCCTTACAAGGGATGCATTTCACCATCAAAAAATTGCATTTTCCCACCACAATTTGATGCTGAGAAGATGGTTGACAATATGCTCTTAGAGGAGCTACTGCCATACTTGTTTCAGCTTGATGAGAGAAGGGATGTGCATGATTTAATTGCTTCTAATCGTTATGGACAACCTATAGGGACAAATGATAGTGAATACAAAAAAATCATGGAGTATTGGAAGGAAAAAAATGATGTTTGGTCAGCTAAGGTGTTCTTTACAAGAAGAATACCACCTGCAAAAGGTGACAGAGATGAAACTATCATTGAAGACGCAAGTGACACAAGCCACCACAATGAAATGAGAAGAGCCCAAATACAAGAGATTTTGGCAAAGGAGCGTACACCCATTGAAAGCATGAAGGCATCACAATTGACCACTTTAGCTAGGCAATTGGGTTGTAACACAAAAGAAGTTTTGAAGGCAGCCACAACAAAGGCTTATATAAATAAGGTGAAAGCTGAGAACAATCTTCTAAGGCTGAATAGAAAACAACCCTAAGGTACTAGTGACATGTCATATATTCTTGATACACATGCTTGAACACTCATATGCATGGTATCTAACAAATCTTTCTTTTTATTCCTTCGTGCAGGATCTTACAAAGGATACTACTAGATGGAGCTCAATCAATAGAGATTTTGATATTTTTTCTCAAAATAATGAAGCAGTCACCTACATTTTTTGTTATCAATTTCTTGAGAGATTTTCTTTTAATTTGTAATCATCAAATGAAATGAAAAGTATCCTTCTTATTAAGATTGCTGATCTTTTTCTTGTTCAAAACTTTCAATTGTGATTTATAGTTTTGTTAGCATTAGATTGTGCTTTTTTAGTTTGAAAAAAACTATCAGAGATCCAAGTCTTTTTGCTTTACTTAAGTTATTGATTGTCTATGTAATAGTCCTTAAAACAATATCGGATGGCTTTCTTGCTCCCACGTCTCACATTGGTCTTTAGGTAAGACAAGTGGTGACCTTGAAAGTATGGTCTCATATCTCGATCAAGTGAAGAGACATGAAGCTTAAATATCACTACTATGTATCTAGTGTTAAACTCCATCGAGACAAAGATACTAGAGTGCCAAATTGCAGTCTAGTTTAAGTGAAAATCCATTTGAGCTAAGGTAAAAATTATAGTGCCTCATTTTTCTAGGATTCTACCCCATCAAGGAAGTTAGAATCTAGCACAAACCAATTAAGACTCTTTTGGAGCCTAGATAGGACAATTCGTGGAACTGAAGAAACTTATTATTGAGTTAGAGTCTAGTTTAGATAAGCAAAAGATCTTTAAACCAGCACTTGACTTTCTTACTATTAAATATTCAAAGTCCCTTCAGGCTAACACATTACATACCTACTTGTAACCTAACTAATGAGTAAGTATATAGATCTAAGCAAGTATATATAATGAGTCTTCAAACTAATAAACCAAGGGAAGAGAGTAGCAAGGTCCACTACTTGTCCAAGCTCAGCTCTAGACAACATAGAAAGATGCTAGTTCTACTAATTGTCTAATTATAGGCATGGAGAAATGATAGAAGGTTGACCACTTGTCCAACCTATCATCTCTAGTAAGATGGGAGGTTTGGCCTTAAGATTCACCATGTAACCAACCTATACGTCATTGTATTATGAAGAGTAGAAAAGCAAAGCTCCACCACTTGTCCAAGCTAGTTCTAAAATCCACATGGAGATAAGCAAGCTCCACCATTTGTCGAAGCTCTCTTCCATTAAAACATGAAAAAACTCAGCTATGTTGTACAAGGGGGACTTTTTTCCAAGGTCCACCACTTGTCCAAGCTAGGATCTATTAAAACATGGAAATAAACAAAGCTCCACCACTCGTCCAACCTTTAGAGTTGCAAAGTGTATGGGTTGTCTAAACTAGGTATGGGAAAATAATTGAAGGTCCACCACTTGAAACATGGGGAGAATAAAGCTCCACCATGTCTCCAATATGCTAGAATCCATTGAAACACCCTAAAACCATGAAATTTTGTACATAGGGGATGTACATTCAAGGTCCACCACTTGTCCAACCTAGTCTCCCTAGTAGCTTGATAGGTTTGGTCTCAAGATTCACCACTTGTCCACTCTATGTCATTGTATTAAAAAGGATTGGGTGTTAAGGTCCACCACTTGTCCAACATATAAGGTTATATCTTAAATGGTATTTTTTCTCACAAATTGAACTACCCATGATATTTTTTACATGGGGGTTCTGTTTCAATGTCCACCTCTTGTCCAAGCTAACTCTATTGAAACATAGAGAGAAGCAAAGTTCCACCACTTGTCCAAGCTAAGCTATATTGAAACATGGAGAGAAGGATGATCCACCATTTCTCCAACATAGGCTTCATTGAAACATGGAGAGAAGCAAGCTCCACCATGTCTCCAAGCTAAGATCCATTTAAAGACCATAAAACCATTATATTTTGTACATGGGGGGTTTTATTTCAAGTCCCACCACTTGTCTAATGTATTATCCCTAGTAGGACGAGTGGTTTGGTCTCAAGATTCACCACTTGTACACTCTATGCATTATATTAAGAAGAACTATGTGTTAAGGTCCACCACTTGTCCAACCTATAAGGTTATATCTTAAATGGTATACTTTCTCACCACTTGAGATGCCCATGATATGTTTTACATGGGGGTTTCATTCCAAGGTCCACAACTTGTCCAACCTAACTCTATTCAAACATAGAGAGAAGCAAAGGTCCACCACTTGTCAAAGCTAGGCTCCGTTGAAACATGGAGAGAAGTAACCTCCATCATTTTTCCAAGATAGGTGCCATTCAAACCTGGAGAGAATCAAGATCTACCATGTCTCCAAGATGCTAGGCTCCATTGAAACACCCTAAAACCATGATATTTTGTACATGGGGTGTTTACATTCAAGGTCCACCACTTGTCTAACCTATTATACCTAGTAGCATGAGTGGTTTGGTCTTAAGATTCACCACTTATCCACTCTATGTCATTATATTAAGAAGAACTGGGTGTTAAGGTCCACCACTTGTCCAACCTATAAGGTTATATCTTAAATGGTATCCTTCACCACTTGTCAAGGTCCACCACCACTTTTTCAACCTATAAGGTTATATCTTGAATGATATTTTTTCTCATCACTTGTAATGCGCATGCTATGTTTTACAAAGGGGTTGTTCCAAGATCCACCTTGTCCAAGCTAGCTCTATTGAAACATAGAGAGAAGCAAAGGTCCACCACTTATCCAAGATAGGCTCCATTGAAACATGGAGAGAAGGATGCTCCACCATTTCTCCAAGATAGGTTCCATTGAAACATTAGAGAAGCAATCTCCACCATGTTTCCAAGTTAGGCTCCATTGAAATACCCTAAACCCATAATACTTTGTACAAGAGGGGTTTGCATTCAAGGTCCACTACTTGTCCAACCTACTTTTCCTAGTAGGTTTGGTCGCAAGATTCACCACTTGTCCACTCTATGTCATTATATTAAGAATAATTGGGTGTTAAGGTCCACCACTTGTCCAACCTATAAGGTTATATCTTAAATGGTATCCTTTCTCACCACTTGAAATGCCCATGATATGTTTTACATGGTGGTTTCATTCCAAGGTCCACCACTTGTCCAACCTAACTCTATTCAACATAGAGAGAAACAAAGGTCCACCACTTGTCCAAGCTAGGCTCCATTGAAACATGGAGAGAAGGAACCTCCACTGTTTCTCCTAGATAGGCTCCATTGAAACATGGAGAGAAGTAAGCTCCACCATGTCTACAAGATGCTAGGCTCCATTGAAATGCCCAATACCCATGATATTTTGTACATGGGGGGTTTACATCCAAGGTCCATCACTTGTCCAACCTATTATCCCTAGTAGGTTTGGTCTCATGATTCACCACTTGTCCACTCTATGTCATTATATTAAGAGGAATTGGTGGTTAAGGTCCACCACTTGTCCAACCTATAAGGTTATATCTTGAATGGTATTTTTTCTCACCACTTGTAATGCCCATGACATGATTTACATCGGGGTTTTGTTCCAAGGTCCACCACTTGTCCAAGCTAACTCTATTGAAACATAGAGAGAAACAAAGGTCCACCACTTTTCTAAGCTAGGCTCCATTGAAACATGGACCTTAATACCAAATTATTCCTAGTAGTATGAGTTATATTTTGTACATGGGGGGTTTACATTCAAGGTCTACCACTTGTCGAACCTATTTTACCTAGTAGGTTTGGTCCCAAGGTTCACCACTTGTCCACTCTATGTCATTATATTAAGAATAATTGGGTATTAAGGTCCACCACTTGTCCAACCTATAAGGTTATATATTGAATGGTATTTTTTCTCACCACTTAAAATGCCCATGATATGTTTTACATGGGGGTTTTGTTCCAAGGTCCACCACTTTTCCAAGCTAACTCTATTCAAACATAGAGAGACACAAAGGTCCACCACTTGTCCAAGCTAGGCTCCATTGAAACATGGAGAGAATAATGCTCCACCATTTATCCAAGATAGGCTCCATTGAAACATGGAGAGAAGCAAGCTTCACCATGTTTCCAAGCTAGGCTCCATTGATACACTCTAGGGGGTTTTATTTCAAGGCTTACCACTTGTTTAACCTATTATCCCTAGTAGCATGAGTGGTTTGGTTTCAAGATTCACCACTTGTACACTCTATGTCATTATATTAAGAAGAACAATGTGTTAAGGTCCAGAACTTGTCCAACCTATAAGGTTATATCTTAAATGGTATCCTTTCTCGCCACTTGAAATGCCCATGATATGTTTTAAATGGGAGTTTTATTCCAAGATCCACCACTTGTCCAAGCTAACTATATTCAAACATAGAGAAAAACAAAGGTCCACGACTTGTCCAAGCTAGGCTCCATTTAAAACCTCCACCATTTCTCCTAGATAGGCTCCATTAAAACATGGAGAGAAGTAAGTTCCACGATGTCTCCAAGATGCTAGGCTCCATTGAAATACCCAAAACCCATGATATTTTGTACATGGGGGATTTACATTCAAGGTCAAACACTTGTCCAACCTATTATCCCTAGTAGGTTTGGTCTCACGATTCACCACTTTTCCACTTTATGTCATTATATTAAGAGGAATTGGGTGTTAAGGTCCACCACTTGTCCAACCTATAAGGTTATATCTTGAATGGTATTTTTTTCTCACCACTTGTAAAAGCTAGGCTCCATTGAAACATGGACCTTAATACCAAATTATTCCTAGTAGCATGAGTGATATTTTGTACATGGGGGGTTTGCATTCAAGGTCCACCACTTGTCCAACCTACTTTTCCTAGTAGGTTTGGTCGCAAGATTCACCACTTGTCCACTCTATGTCATTATATTAAGAATAATTGGGTGTTAAGGTCCACCACTTGTCCAACCTATAAGGTTATATCTTAAATGGTATCCTTTCTCACCACTTGAAATGCCCATGATATGTTTTACATGGGGGTTTCATTCCAAGGTCCACCACTTGTCCAACCTAACTCTATTCAAACATAGAGAGAAACAAAGTTCCACCACTTGTCCAAGATAGGCTCCATTGAAACATGGAGAGAAGGAACCTCCACTGTTTCTCCTAGATAGGCTCCATTGAAACATGGAGAGAAGTAAGATCCACCATGTCTACAAGATGCTAGGCTCCATTGAAATACCCAATACCCATGATATTTTGTACATGGGGGGTTTACATCCAAGGTCCACCACTTGTCCAACCTATTATCCCTAGTAGCATGAGTGGTTCGGTCTCAAGATTCACCACTTGTCCACTCTATATCATTCTATTAAGAAAAATTGGGTTTTCGTATCTAAATGGATCTTTGCTTGGATAAGTGGTAGACCTTGAGACCTAAACACCCATTCTACACTAGAGCATTGGTTAAGCCTTATGCACCTCAAGCATACCTTTAACAACAAGTATTAGTTATTAGTTGACTTAAATCTATTTGAACTCCATGGGATTGAGACTAAGAGAGAGTGTAGCATAAAAAAGGGTGAAGCTTTTAATTTGAATTTCTTTCTATTAATGAGTAGATCATAGATGGATTTTGGTATCTAATACAACCTTAGGGTAGACAATGTAAAAATGTCTATTGTTGTGTTTGCATTAAGTGTTCTTGTTCTTTAATTTCAGAATCATTACAGAAAAATGGATTGGCTATATGCTGGCATAAATTGAAGAAAACTATTGAATTACCCATCCAACCTTATCCAAGGAATCAACCACCTCCTTATCACCTACCACTTGCTTTCAATGACATCAAAAGAGTACTTATCTTGGATCTAGAGGGGTTACTTCTCAAGACAATTGAAATGAAACATGGAGATTCTATGCCAGCTTGGGCTCAACACATGCGACTTGTGAAGGATAAAGATGAAGTTTATCATGTGGTGCGACCAAACGCACAAAGTTTTTTGGATTTTTGTGCTAAATACTTTGATCTATGGATATGGAGTTGCTATAACTTAACAAGGGTGCAACGCATCACACAAACATGTTTTCCTGAGGAGTGTACCAAGTTCAAGGTGTTTATGAGTAACAAAAATTGCCAAAATCCAAATATCATGTTAGGATTTACAAGGGTTTATCACAAAAATTTGAGTGATATTTGAGGATTTGGATGCAAACAATACCTTAATTTTTGATGACACTCCATATAGGGTGATGTGCAACATGCTAGGGACATATCTTATATTTCCAAAGATGTGGAGGCAAACTTCCGAGCAACTTCAAAACTTCTTGCAGAGAACAATAATTCCATGGTTGGTAGGATGGTTGTATGCAAGAGATAAGAGAGTCTATACATACAACACAATTGTAAATCAGTACAGTGATTCTGAGACAAATTATGTCCTTGGTGTGTACTTTTTAACACAAAAGCATTGAATAAATATGGCCATAAGATGCTTTCTTAATTCTAGTTTGTATCTTTCAACATTTGTATAATTTGATATAGTCTATTTTTTTTCAAACAAAGCTGTGTCAATTTTATGAACACTTCAATGGAGTGCACCCTACTCTAAGGGGACTTCAATGTATTATTGGAGTGCATCCTACTGTAAGGGGACTCTGATGTATTGCTAGAGTGCACCCAAATTTTTGGGGACTCATTTTTTATTGATTGGGGCCTATGTTGGATCATATAGTAAAAGAAATTCATTTTTTGTCAATTCATCTTGAGGTTGCATTTATTTGTAACTAGGAGAGAATTGATGTTTGATGTCAAAATAAAACTTGTAAGTGTGGATTAGAGAATTCATGGGCTTTAAATATGTGAGAGGGATCTTTTTCTTGGGCACAAATGTTTGCTTCAAGAATTTTATCATTACATCCTTTATGTAAAAGAGTTTTATAACCTAAAAGATTTTGAAAAGAAAACTATGGAATCTAAGTGGATGTATTCTTGAATGGCTTGAAAGTTGATGTATACATGCATGTCGCCTTGATGAAGGTTTAGATCTAACAAGATGAAAAGCTAGAATTCTTGGACTTTACCTTTGTCAATTTGGTAGGAAATAACATATTTAACTTTATTTTCTTATGGGTGCCAAAAACCTAGCTTTTCTACTTGGGGCCCCCTTGACCTTTGTCAAATGTTTAAGTGCTGATATAGAAGTTCTCTTATATGTTGGGGCATGCTACATTTCAAATCTCATCCGATTTGGTTGAGCTGACAGGCCGCTATGGTTGATTTTTGGTTGTAGGTCTTCATGCACTTCTCGGATTCTAGGGTTTTTTCTAGGGGTTTAGACTAGCTACTGGACATACAAAATGGATCATTGATGAGTAAAGAACATACCCCTCATATCTCGTGTGAGACGACGCTGAAAACAGGTGACTGTAGACTCCGAAAAAGAAGCAGGAAAGAGGTCGAAAAGCTCTCTCTCCAAAGGCAACAAGTGGAAATGAGGTGGTTTTAGCCTACCTGGGAAATCTATACCCAAACTTCCCGAACCATTTTTCCTTAGATTCCCCTGTTAGTCCTACTAGGATGTGAGATCTATGTTAGACCCGCAATCGAATTCCTGTAGGTCATTCTGTAAGAATTCTACAAAAGTAGGTCTGACCGCTTAATTTAGGCTTCTCGCTTCCATCTTCTGATTTGATTGAAATTTTTTGTGCTTGTCCACCTTGACTTTCTGATCACCAGCTTGTCTTCAACTTTTCCATATGAGCTCCTTTGCTATTTATTATTAATATTTTACCTGTTTATTGAAACAATCAAAGAAAATAACAAAATGCACTAAAAAATAAAGTGAAAATCTAATAATTAATAAAATCCATTGAAAAACACAGCTTTATTATTTTTTGTTGGATTTGTCTATTTTTAAGTCTCAATATCAAGAAAAATGATAAAAATAACCAAGAAGGACTATTTTTAGATGATTTTCTAATATTATATACACTATTTACACTCATCGGGGAGATATTATCCGTAAAATTTTCCCTGTTGATGATATATAAGGGCATTATTAGTTAGTTTTGCAAAAAATCACACATTAACATTAAACTTTTTTCCTCCCTCTTCAAACATTGCCCTTAATTACTTAGTGCTCTTCCACCCCTCCTAGATGGCATACTCC
This sequence comes from Adiantum capillus-veneris, assembly GCF_014529385.1. Classification (NCBI taxonomy): domain Eukaryota; kingdom Viridiplantae; phylum Streptophyta; class Polypodiopsida; order Polypodiales; family Pteridaceae; genus Adiantum; species Adiantum capillus-veneris. The sequence continues at coordinate 152,626,646 of NC_140935.1, forward strand.
GGGACGACTGTGTGCATGGGTTGAACAATCCTGTCTATAGTCATGGTTAGCTCTACCATGCTTTGAAGATCAATGCAATTCAAACCATTATGTTGTGCAAGAGGTGGGTTTCGAGTGATTAACTCAAGGGTTTCTGATGTCGAGGCTTGTTGTTGCTGTCTTCCAAAGAGCAAATCTCATAGCTTATGTGCTCTTTGCTTGATTGTACCATCAGGATGCTTTAGCACGCTTATTTTCCTGAGCTGTTGGTAGCACTTTTGACTATTGTCAAGATTTTACTCGCCATTGATGCCTTGGTTTGTCTTGGCCAGAATGGTGTGGTTGAGGTTTTTGAGACTTAACTCTCCATTGCTTGAATGGTTTTGTAGTTTGCGGAGAGGGTAAGTGTGCCTTTCTCTTCCCAATCCATTTCGTGTTAGTTCCTTGCTCAAAGATGCTCATCTCTATGTTTTGACCTTTGGAACCGTCTTTGGTATTGTCGATGATGTTTTGGGCACCCAGCTTTGAATTGGTTTGTTCTTTCGGTACCCAAATTTGCGTGACTCCTTGCATGCTACCTTTAGCATTTGCTTGTCAATAGGATGGAGAAGATTGATTACTTCGGGGTTTGGTCAGTTGGTTGCTTCCTTTCCATTCCTCCTTGCTTGGTGCAATTGGAACAATGAGTTGTCCGCCTTTAGGTGATAGCTTGAGCTGATTCACATCCCAATCTAGTAGAGCCTTGTATGTCCGCATCCACAAAATTCCAAGAATCATTGTCTCATTCATGTGTTTATCTGGTAAGCATACAAACTTATGAGGGCATGAACATCCATGTACTATCACGTTTAAGTTCACTACTCTCAATGTTGGTATTGGGTTCTTGTTGCATCCTTTTATTGTTGCTATTCCTATTGTCAAAGACTGACTTGTTGCTTTCTTGTACATGGAATAACTGACTGCATTTACTCGAGCTCCTGTATCGACCAATGCATTTGTGCTATGGTTGTTGAGTTGCACTTTGATGCGAAGATCCATTCCATCTAACCAATCATCATCTATTGACACTGCATCTGTAACATTTAATGGCCTAAAAACTTGTGTGTAGCGGAAATTGGCATGAACCTAGTGGGCATTTCATTAGCATAGATTCCTAATGAGAATTACAAGAGTGCTTGGGTGGAGAGAGCAACAAAAAGCATAACACCTAGTTAGATAGCATCGACAATACTTTTAAAAGAGAGAGAAATTAAGCTAATAACAACAGTTGAGGATCGGATTTGCATGGAGCCGGTCCCCCCTCCAAAAGGCTTTGTATTATGGTTTCTCCCATCAAGAGAGACATTGTACAATACAATTCTTTGTGTTCCTTCAAGACTAGCTAGTGCAATGAAGATGAAAGCTTTATGCACTAAGCAAAACACTTAGCAAACACAACTTGAATTATCCCCGTTCTCAAACCCAAGACCTCACACACCTTCGAAGATGGTGAGAGCTAGCAGGGTATGAGAGTAGATTGAGAGGAAGAAGGAGTATCTTACGAGAAAGATGTACATCTCCTCACATAATCACTCATATTAGCATAGCTTATCTTAGTAATTATCTTGGTAGAGGAGATGAGCATGCATTGTAGCTTGGCTCTTGGTTGGATTTGCATCCACATGCCAAGAGTGTGTTGATGTAGGCTTCTATCTCACAAGCTTGGAGTAGGTGATGAGCTCTCCATTAAAGCTTGGGAAGAGATAGTCTTCTCTTTCTTCACACATGAGATTGTGTGAGTGTGTGTGTGATAATGCCTTGCAAAAATCAGCCCCCTCTCTCTCTCTTGGGCGAGCCCTCTTGCTATTTGCTCTTGCTCTAGCCTCATTGGCCCTCCCCAAGTCAAGCCAATGACCATTAAGCAGCATAAGTGATAGCTTTTTGACATGTGTCCCCCTTTCCCCTTTTGTGAGAGCTTTAGGTAATTAAATAATTAAACTAAACTCTCATTGGACCCCTTTGCCTCCTGGCCAATAGGAATCAGGCAAGCCATTGGGCTCCTGAATGCTCATTGGACCCCTTGTGAGACTGCCCAATAGTCTTTTAGGAGACTTAATTCTCATTGGTTTCTTTTATTAAATGTTTTTAAATTAATTAAACTAGATTTACTCTAGCTTAATTCTCATTGGTCCACTTCAAGGGTCATCCAATAGAAACTGGGCACACCTTGTGGGCATCTAGCCTAGGGAGCAGACATGTGTCCCTCATTCCCTTTGTGTAAAGGGAGCCTGTGTGTGTGTGTGACTTTCTCTCTCATCCCCTACTCTCAAGGCTCGCCCCCTCCCATGTAGGGATATGCAAAGACTTTTTAGTCACACACAAAGCATCCAATTTCCCCTAGGTTTGACCTTTGGACACAACCTTTGAATTTTGGAACCTTAGCATTTTGGAAGTCTTAATGGACTGAACCTAAGGGTCTTTTTAGCCCATTGTTGCACATGGCTCTTTTGCAGATGCCCCCCCCCTTTGAATCCCTATTTTCCCTCCTTTGGATCCCTACTGTGGCCGGTCTGCTAGCTGAACCAATATTCTAGCTTTTTCTCCCCTGGCACTTACCCACATTAAATGATCAGTTTAATATGAGAAAATCATTTAGGAGAATTGGATATTGATTATTATGACAGCATGGTACATTTCAAATCTCATCCGATTTGGTTGAGCTGACAGGCCGCTATGGTCGATTTTTGGTTGTAGGTCTTCGTGCACTGCTCGAATTCTAGGGTTTTTTCTAGGGGTTTAGACTAGCTACCGGCCATACAAAATGGATCATTGATGTGTAAAGAACTTATCCCTCATATCTCGTTTGAGACGGCACTGAAAACAGGTGACTATAGACTCCGAAAAAGGTCGAAAAGCTCTCTCTCCAAACGCAACAAGTGGAAATGAGGTGGTTTTAGCCTACCTGGGAAATCTATACCCAGTTTTCCCGAACCATTTATCCTTAGATTCCCCTATTAGTCCTACTAGGCTGTGAGATCTATGTTAGACCCCCAATCGGATTCCTGTAGCTCATTCTGCAAGAATTCTACAAAAGTAGGTCTGACCTCCTAATTTAGGCTTCCCGCTTCCATCTTCTGATTTGATTGAAATTTTTTGTGCTTGTCCACCTTGACTTTCTGATCACCAGCTTGTCTTCAACTTTTCCATATAACTCCTTTGTTATTTATTATTAATTTTTCACATGTTTATTGAAAAAATCAAAGAAAATAACAAAATGCGCTAAAAAGAAAAGTGAAAATCCAATAATTAAGAAAATATTGAAAAACACAGCTTTATTGTTTTTTCTTGGATTTGTCTATTTTTAAGTCTCAATATCAAGAAAAATGATTAAAAATAACCAAAAAGGACTTTTTTTTAAATGATTTTTTGATATTATATACACTATTTACACTCATTGGGGAGATATTATTCGTTAAATTTCCCCTGTTGATGATATATAAGGGCATTATTAGTTAGTTTTGCAAAAAATCACACGTTAACATCAAACTTTTTTCCTCCCTCTTCAAACATTGCCCTTAATTACTTAGTATTCTTCCACCCCTCCTAGATGGCGTACTCTAGGACGACTAGGTGCATGGGTTGAACAATCTTGTCTATAGCCATGGTTAGCTCTACCATGCTTTGAAGATCAATGCAATTCAAACCATTATGTTGTGCAAGAGGTGGGTTTTGAGTGATTAATTCAAGGATTTCTGATGTCGAAGCTTGTTGTTGCTGTCTTCCAAAGAGCAAATTTCATAGCTTGTGTGCTCTTTGCTTGATTGTACCATCAGGATGCTTTAGCACGCTGATTTCCTGAGCTGTTGGTAGCACTTTTGACTATTGTCGAGCTTTTACTTGCCATTGATGCCTTGGTTTGTCTTGGTCAGAATGGAGTGGTTGAGGTTTCTAAGACTTAACTCTCCATTGATTGATTGGTTTTGTAGTTTGCAGAGAGGATAAGTGTGCCTTTCTCTTCCCAATCCATTTTGTGTTAGGTTCCTTGCTCAAAGATGCTCATCTCTATGTTTTGACCTTTGGAACCGTCTTTGGTATTGTCGATGATGTTTTGGGCACCCAGATTTGAATTGGTTTGTTCTTTCGGTACCCAAATTTTCCTGACTCCTTGCATACTACCTGTAGCATTTCCTTGTTGATAGGATGGAGAAGATTGATTACTTCGTGGTTTGGTGAGTTGGTTGCTTCTTTTCCATTCCTCCTTGCTTGGTGGAATTGGAACAATGAGTTGTCTGCCTTTAAGTATAGCTTGAGCTGATTCACATCCCAATCTAGTACTGCGTATGTCCGCTTCCACAAAATTCCAAGAATCATTGTCTCATTCAAGTGTTCATCTGGTAAGCATACAAACTTATGAGGGCATGAACATCCATGTACTATCACGTTTAAGTTCACTACTCTCAATGTTGGTGTGGGTTCTTGTTGCATCCTTTTATTGTCGCTATTCCTATTGTCAAAGACTGACTTGTTGCTTTCTTGTACGTGGAATAACTGACTGCATTTACTCGAGCTCATGTATCGACCAATGCATTTGTGCTATGGTTGTTGAGATGCACTTTGATGCGAAGATCCATTCCATCTAACCAATCATCATCTGCTGACACTGCATCTTTCGGCAATTCCCATTGTCGGTCATCTATTTCCAGTGTGTTGATGGGAATAGCTCCCATCATTGATCTTAAGGGCATTCTATCTATACGTGTTGGCATTTTTTCTCATTGACAAGCATCACATCTTTGCACATATTCTTTGGTATCTACAAAAAGTGTTGGCCACCATATGCTTGCCATCAAGATTGCTCTTGCGATGGTCTCACTAGAAAAGTGACCTCCAACTAATCCTGCATGTGCTTGTCCTATGATTGGAATATATTCGTCTTCATTTGCACAAAGACGCAAATGTTGATCCTTACCTCTCCGACAATTGGTTTCCAATGAGAGCATAGTCTCTTGCTTCAGTTTTAATTGCTGTTTGATGGCGTTTACTCATATCCTCAGGAAATGTTCGACGCGATAAGTAAGTAACTAGATAGTTACTCCACTTAGGAGCAGGTGACATTTGAAACAATGTTACATGAGGTATGGGTGTTTGTGTTGTACATTGAGGAAAATCCTTTACATAAGAGCAAACATCACTTCTCATAGTTGGCCAAAATATTCCAAGTCTCAAGATCCTTTGCATAGTTTGGTCTTCCGCAAAGTGAAGTCCCACTATGGTAACATGTGCTTGACTTAGGTATTGGTTTTTCTCTTCAAGATTAATGCATAAGAGCAATATTCCGTCTTGGTTTCTTTTGTATAGACTATCAGCTAATAATTTGTGAATCCACTTGAGCTATGGTCATCAATGACACCATATTTTCCGACCAGGTACAATAAAGCTTGGTGGTCCACAAAGAACATAAATTTGTTCGCTAATAGGTAATGTCTATACTTTTTTAAGGCATAGATCATTCCTAATCCTTCCCTTTCAGTGGTGATATAAATCTTTTTTACCAAGTTCAACTGTCGGCTAGCATAAGAAATACGAAAATCAATTTTTTCATCTACTGGTTGAGCTAGTATACACCCTATGGAAAAATTGGAAGCATCTACATGTATGTGAAATATCTTATTCCAATCTGGTGCCTTCAATATTTGAGCTAAGGTGAGATCTTGCTTAAGCTTCATGAAGGATTCTTCACACGCCTCAATCACTCAAAGTGTATAATCAAGCTATACATGGGTTTTGCAATTATAACGTACATGTAAATAAACCGTCTGTAATATCCACAATGCCCCATGAAGGCTTGGTCCCCCTTGACTATTGTTGGTCTAGGCAGATCAGCAAAAACATGAATTTTATCCATATCAGCAGCTATGCCATTTTTAGACACTATATGTCCAAGATTTTTTCCTTGTCTACCCATGAATGTGCACTTCTTAGGATTTAGGCAAATCCTATAAAGTCTACATTATTTGAATACCTTTTTGATATGTTCAAAATGATCAACTCGGATTGATGAATGTAAGCATAGATCATCCATATATACTTCCAATAATTTCCTAAGATATTCTTTAAAAGCACGACTCATCAATCTTTGAAAGGTGGTAGGAGCATTAGCTAACCCAAAAGGCATAACCCAATAGGCAAAAATACCCCATTCCATCGCAAAAGCAGTTTTATGTTGATCTTTTGGGTCAACCAAAAGTTGATTGTATCCCAAAAAGCCATTTAAGAAGCTGCAATCTTCTTTTCTTATAGCTCGTTCTAACACATGCTCAGTGATTGGAAGAGGAAAGTTGTCTCTAATGGTAGCTGCATTCACTTTTTTGAGGTTGACACACACTCGTAATTTTCCATTCTTCGTGGGTACTACCACAATTTGAGACACCTAATCTATGTGTTCAATTTCATAAATGAATTTGGCTTCCTTTAGTTTCTCAATATCTTCTTTGATCTTCGTGGCAAATGTCTCATTATATGTGTATGGACTTTGTCTAATTGGTTTCGCATCATCTCTCATGGTATGGTATGTTGACAGATTTTTGGATCAATACCCTTGAGATCCTTGTAAGAACAAGCGAAGATATCTCGGTATTCTTTTAGCAAGCTTAATAAAATCTCTTCTTCTTCTTCTGTTAGGTCAGTTTCAATGTAGACAAGCCTAGGTCCTTCTCTTGGCTCAGCCAAATCTATCTTTTTTGCGTTTTCAGGTTGTTCAACAATTATTTTTTGATCTTGGAGAGTATATTTTTTGTAATGGGATGGAACACTCATTACATCTCTAACATTCTCTTCTGTGGTTTCCATTTCGGTTGTACATATCTCCTTTAGAGCTTTTTTCAACTCTTGATATTTCTTTTTCCACTCAACTCGTGTCATGGTTGGCTCCTTGTCTTGTTTTTTTGGCTTTTCTTGAGTATCCTTCCTTGTTTTTCTCAATGTTTCTGACATTTTTGGATTTTTGTTTAAAGGATATCTGCCAGGGATTTCGTCCTTGACACAATCATGTGCATCTATCTGCATCAGGAACTGCATTCTAGTGGAGACTGATGGCATAGGTCTTGTTTTCACATTTTTGGTGTCTCTTTTTCGTCTATACCATTTTTTTCTTCTCCATTTTTGGTTAGGAAATTTAAATTTTTTTTCCTCCCCTCCTTTCAGGAGTAGCTTAGCTCTCACATGTTCTTTTTCTGACCCCGAATCCTTTGAGGTAGCTGACTATTTTTCTAACTCATCTATTGCATCGTAGTAGAGGTGTGAAAAGACTTGTTGAGCTTTCATCAAGTCCTTGGTTTCTTCAATTTCATCTTCAATGTCAGGACAAGGGCAAGGCCAGGGAGTCACGGACTGGGCCAGGGGCCAGGCTAGGTAGTGTAAAGCCTTGGGTGACTAGACCTAGGATCATCCTCCCAACCTCCCAATATAAAGGCAGGCCAGGAATCTAAATGTGATTTCTTGAAAGAGGAAATTCACTACCTTGGGCATGTTATTTTAGCTACTGGGCTACACATGGATCAATCCAAAGTGGATACCTTTCAGCAGTGACCTTCTCCTAAAAATCTGAAAGAGTTACATATTTTTTTAGGATTTGCACGTTTTTATTGAAGGTTCATTAAAAACTATGCTAACATTGTTGTTCCCATGACGGACCAACTGAAAGGCAAAGGCAAGACCTTTTAGTGGGGACCCGCTTAGTAGCATAATTTTGATACGCTCAAGGATGCATTAGCTACAACACCAATTCTAGCTAATGTAGATCCTTTGAAACCATTATTTTTGGAAACAGATGCGAGTGACCATGCTATTGGAGCGGTCTTACTACAAGAAGGGCGGCCAATTTCATTTGAAAGAAAAAATCTTGATTCAGCACAGCATAATTATTATGCTTATGAACGCGAACTCTATGCAATAGTGTTTGCCTTGAAAACATGGAGACATTATTTGTATGGCGCTCAATTTGAGATTGTTTTTGACCATGAAAGCACTAAATGGTTTACAAAACAAACCGATTTGAAGGGTCCAAAAGCCAGGTGGGGCTGAGATTCTTCAGGAATATGACGCAAAGCTTTGGTATCGTAAAGGACAATACAATGTGGTAGCTGACGCTCTTAGTCGTAAGCCTGAGATCAATTCTCTCTTGTTCATGGCACTTCGCAAGCAATGAATTGTTAGACTCTCTAAAGGAAAAATATGAGAAAGATGACGCATATTCCAAAGTGTGGATCCATGTGCAAATGAGGAATCCTTCTCAGTCCACTGCTGGTAGTGTATTGTTAACCTCCACATAGAATTTTCCTCTGTCGAGTGATGCGCTATAGCGATGGAATGACAATGGGTACCTACTCCATAAGGGGAGAGTTTGCCATACCGATGGACACAGACATTCAGTGCCAAATTCTTTATGAATGTCATGACAGTCCAAGTGCAAGGCACCTGGGTATTAAAAAAACTTATGCTCTCGTACGACGACAATTGTACTGGCCAGGTTTACATGGCTTTGTTCAAGATTATGTCTTGCATTGCCAAAAAGTCAAGTTAACAAAGAAGAGCACCTGAAAGCAAGAGGACTCTTACATCCTTTGGAGATTCCCAATGGTAAATGGGAAAGTATCTCTATGGATTTTATTATGGGTTTACCAACCACTATACGAGGTCATGACTAAACTATGTAAGTTTATTCCAACCAAACCAACGATTAAGACCCTAGAATTAGCTAAGTTATTTTTGGACAATCTATACAAGTTGTATGGATTTCCAAGTAACATTGTGAGTGATTGTGATCCCATGTTTAACAATCATTTTGGAGGGTTGTGTTTAAATGATTGGGTACACAACTCAACCTCAATACAGCCAATCATCCAGAAACGGATGGTCAAACTAAACGAGTTAACCAAGTGCTAGAGGATATGCTACGTGCATACGTTAGGAAGAAACAAACAGACTGGGAAGAATATCTACCTCTTCTTGAGTTTGCTTATGCTTACAACAGTGCTAAGCATGTCACGACTAGATTTAGTCCTTTCATGCTCATGTATGGTTTTCAACCTAGGTCACCTATTACGGTGGGGTTGGAAATCGAAAAACTCCAACATGTTAAGGATTTTCTCTAAGACCACATGGATATGCTAAAACTCGCTCGTCATAATGTCCTACAAGTGCAGAATTGGTATAAGAAGTACGCCGATGAGAAATGTCAGCAAGTTACCTTTGAGGAATGGGAGGAAGTATTTTTATGTGTGCCAGAGCATTTATAAAGTATGAAAATTGGGCCAACACCTAAATTATCTCCACGATATTGTGGGCCTTTCAAAATACTCAAGCGATCTGGTGATCGTGCCTACAAACTATCATTACCTACACATTTGTATCCATCCGGTGTTTCATGTAAGCTGTTTACGTAAGTGATTACATGGGGATGACAATGTCAGCGACCAACAAATTCTAGTAGATTTTGTTGAGCTTCCTACCCTACGTCATGAACCTGAATGAGTTCTTGACTATCATGATTTACGTACATGTCATCATGTACGTCGACAAGCTTTAATCAAGTGGAAAGATCAACCTGAGAAAGGTGTCACTTGGGAAAACATTAGTGCTCTTAAGAATAAGTTTCCCACTTTTGTTTTCGAGGACAAAAACTCTTCCTTAAGGGGGGAATAATGTCATGACAAGGGCAAGGCCAGGGAGTCACGGACTAGGCTAGGGGCCAAGCTAGGTAGTGTGGACAAGGGGATCCGGATAGGGCATGAGGCTACGAGCCTACCTTTATATTGGGAGGCTGGGAGGAGGATCCTAGATCTAGTCATGCAAGGCTTTACATTCAGTGTGGATGGTTGAAATCATTTGGATGTGAATTATGTCGTAGACATCCTCATTGCAAATTGAGTAGGCATAGACGTATTAACACATACATCCATTGTCGCTAAGATTTGACTCCACTCAAATGGCTCAAACAAATGCTCTGGAAAGGGTTCAGGTACATAGGCTTCGTCTGTGCTATCCCTTTCTAAAATACATTCTTCTCTTTTTAAACTTCCGTTTTTTGAAGCTCCACACATCCAAATAGGAGTATCTTTGTTTAACCAAGATGGAATCTTAGTTTTAGCCGAAGAGACTGAATCAAACTCTTGTATGGGCGTTTTCATGACATCTCTATAAGTGTGATCTTTTAAATTAACCCTTGTTATAGATCCCACTTGCTTCAAGTACAGATAGTTGTTTCCCAATCTTGGATAAGATGTACCTGTCGCATGAAAGGTCTTCCCAATATGATTTTGTAATTGAGGTTTTTTTCCAAAGTCTACTATGGTCAAAGTGTGTTGATATTCAATCCCATAGGAATTGACTATCACTTTTTCTAGCAATCCTCCTAAGGGTCTTTCAATATGTCCATCAGCCAATTGCAATTTCATTCGAGTTTGTCTAATGGTTGGTTGTCCTGAGGATTCCCATACTATTTTTGTGGCTATGGTTATGCCTGCTCCACTATCCAGTATTGCCATGGTTTCAATGTCATTATATTTCACTGGAAGGGTGGTGTTTCCTTCTTCCCCTTCTTAATATTCTCCAACTTTGTTCATTGGAATAGATTGGATCTCTTTGTTGTCCATTTCGTGTTTCAATTTTCCCAATTTTTTGAGATTAGCCCCGTTATCCCCACCTTCTCTAAGGTTTTCTGTAGATCAATCCATAAATATGGTCTGATTTTTAACAATTCTCCCAAAGTAAGAGTGCATTGGATGGGTGTAGACATGATTGAATGAATATTGTCTAATTCCAAGGTCTATTCCACTCTTTTTACTTGAGTGGTCTTACACACCATTCATCTTCATTATCTGCCAAGTAAGAGGATAATGTTTTCAAGGTCAATGGTTTAGACATTCGTGAAGCTTCAGATCCGCAATCCCCGTATAGAAATTGTACATCCATTTCCATATCAAGAGGTAGGTTGTCTAACCAAACTCCCTCTATAGGAGCTGAATTTAGAGTTAGGCTCCCATCATTGATCTCCCTGACTTTTTCCCATAAGTGTCTTGGCCAGTCTTCCTCTACGAATGGAATTCCGTCTAAGGCATCTTTTCTATCCGGCACTATAAGTTCTCGCTCTTTTGTTTCAATGTGCGGTTCTTGTTGGGTATGTAAGCTTGGATTCAATAGAGTCTAAGCCCGTGAGAACAAGTCTCAAGACATGCAGCTACAGACCATCAGTTAGAGTAAAGTTTGCATGGCAATTTTTGCATTTATATGTAAGGTCATTTGTTTTTACAAGTAATCAATCAAAGCGTGCGATTTTATTCTCTGGTCTCTCTCTCTCTCTCTCTCTCTCTCTCTCTCTCTCTCTCTCTCTCTCTCTCTCTCTCTCTCTCTCTCTCTCTCTCTCTCTCTCTCTCTCTCTCTCTCTCTCTCTCTCTCGCTTTTGCTGCATCTTCTCCAAGCCATGGCCCCTCATCCACTGCATCCACCATAGCTTTCCCTTACGGGTGGTATTAGAGCCTGCCCGCCAGCCTTGGCTCGACTCGAAGAAGCTCTATGGGAACTGTGGCTTGCAAAGGAAAGAAGTGGATCATCTACTGTCACAAAAGCATGTTTTCTTGCACTAATCGAATCACCTTGCCCTGCAAAGCATGTTTTGTCACAGATTTCTTGCCTAGTTTTGTTTCGACAGCACGCTATGTATCAAACTACGCAGGCACAGGTGATGATTTCGGTTCTGGAAATTTTTCATTGAAGCTTTACCTTAGTGTTCATACCCAAGGTTTCATTTTTTGCATTTGTCCGACCTATCTATCTCTTGACCGCCCCTATGCAAGAGATGCTTCTCACCTTCAAAGCCATTGGTGTGCACTGCGTGGTACATCCGGATAGCATGCACAAGCGGAGCAACTGTACTTTAGTGATATTCAAACACTTTGTATCAGATAATTGTTTTTGACAACATCTGCTTCTACACATCTTTGGTGAATTCATAGTATGGTTTGTGGTTCAAAGACTCATTCTCAAAATCAAATGGAAAAGAAATTTGTTGAAATTTTCTTTTTACACCAAAACTTGGGTCGCAACGATGGAGATGGAAGATTTGGGTTGTGATGTCGACATTAGGTGCAATAGTTTTGGTGCCAAGCTCGATGCAACAAAGATTTATGGGTACCTACTTGATCAGTGCATGCAAGATAGCTTCAATCCCAGGACGTATGAATATGGAAACTCTTTGAAGACTAGGTTCACAATTATTTTTTACCACTTTAGTGTCATAAGTATGCTTGATGGTTTTGTCTATTGTCAAAAACAATCATATGTTTTTCAGTCAAAAGCCTTGTTTTTACCTTATCAAATGTCAATTACAGCCATGTCCAAATTTTGTACCGGAAATAGACACTGCCATCCATAAATGGTAAGACCTCCCCATTTTTCTCAGTTCTCAGCCTGATATTTTTTATCACTTATCATGAGGTTACTTGGTACACCTTAAACCCGAGGTTTGGCAGTGAACCAAAAACTCTATTTTTGGTAGCTAAATATTTTCCAACACCCTATCTGTTCAAGGGGGGGTTACTCACCTAGCACTAGGTTATGGATACACCAGAAATCCTTGGTTGTGAGAGAACCTAAAACTCACGGTTGACGAGTACACCAAAAACTCAAGGTATCATGAGTTGCTTGTCAAGTTCAGGCTTGAGGGGGGGATTGTTGGGTGTGCAAGCCCAGATTTAGTAGAGTCTAAGCCCATGAGAACAAGTCTCAAGACATGCAGCTATAGACCATCAGTTAGAGTAAAGTTTGCATGGCAATTTTTTCCTTTATATGAAAGGTCATTTGTTTTTACAAGTAATCAATCAAAGCATGCAATTTTATTCTCTCGTTCTGTTGTTGAAGCTCTCTCTCTCTCTCTCTCTCTCTCTCTCTCTCTCTCTCTCTCTCTCTCTCTCTCTCTCTCTCTCTCTCTCTCTCTCTCTCTCTCTCTTTCTCTTTCTCGTTTCTGTTGCACCTTCTCCAAGCCATGGCCCCTCATCAGTTGCATCCACCATAGCTTTCCCTTACAATTCTACCACCACTTTGGATTTTTCTTTAGTGTCTCTTACCACAAGCTCCTCAGGTTTTGCCATACTTTCAAGCTTGGGTTTCTGTTTTTCCAGCAACTCTTGCGTGATTCTTACCAAATTTTGATAAGCTTCAAGCTTAGCTGCTTCCGTGTCTGGAGAAGAATAGTTTTTCCATGTTTTGGCTTGCTTTAAGTCCTGCTTGGTAGGCTTCCAAGGCTGCATTAATAGGCTCAAAAAATTTATCGACCAAAATTGATCCTCGAGATTTTACGGTTGTTTCTTTGATTTCACTTCCAGGTTCTTTCACCTTTTCGTGGATTAGCTGTTTTGCTTTCTCCTCAATTTCAGTTCATTGTTTTTGTTTTCTCATCTCATACCTTTTGCTTATGCTTCTTTTGGTCTTTTGAGAGGCAATTTGTGTATCCTCTGAATCATCAAAGGAGTTATGTTTCTTTTTCTTAGCCTGGCCTCTAATGATTACCTTGATTGGAACAATCGGTTCACTCTCAGATGAGCTACTAGGTATCACTTGGACTATGTTTACTATTGTTTTTCCCTTGTTTGAAGGATTTTTAGGACAATCTTCTCGGAAGTGTTCTCCCTTTTTGCAACATTGTGTGCAATAAGCTTCAATCGGCTTGAGGTTTTTGTCAGGCTTTGGGCATTCATTTTTCCAATGATCATCTGCACCATAGTTATGACAGTTTCCCGTTCTTGGCTTAATCATGGGTCTTACCATAGGAGGTCTAACACCTTGATTAGCCATATAATACATTAATGCAAGCTCTAGTGGAGCATAAGTCATAGGTTCTTCCATTGGTGGTGGATGTGGATTATACCAATCTCCTTTTACCATTATTGTAGATGGAATAGGCTCAGCATAGGGTGTAACAGGCACCAGTGCTTGTTCATCTATGACTCCTTCTGGATGCATGTACTTTACAGGTGCTGCATTATGTCCTGGATACGAAGGTTGTTGACCCAACACGGGTTGAGGTCTTTCCGTACCCATCGGTGGTCTTTGAGCTGGTGCCATGTTAGGATGGAATCCCATCATACTTTGGTCGGAAATACTGAACATTCCCATCATACTTTGGTCGGAAATAACACTCATTGGTCTCATGGTTGGTCCATTTACCCTCAATTGCATACCATTTTTGTAGTCTAATTGGTTGTCCTTGTTGAGGTATCCCTTGTCCTGGTCCCCTCATAGGTGCTGTTTGCATGTTATTCATCATGTCATTCATCCTTTTGAGCATGTCTTCTATGGTTGAAAGTGGTTTTGCAGCAGCTGTTTCCACTTGTGCTGGTTTAGTGGATGTTGTTTTCTCACTTTGGTTATGCTTAGGGACATCTTCTTCATGGAAAATATCACAATTGTCTTCTAAGTCAATAGCATCTGGCACACACTCTTCTAGGGTTGTATGCTTCTTGCTATAGAGTATAGCATGAAGTTCTTTGTTTAGATAGATTCTTTAAAGTATTCTCAATTGTCATTTGCAGGCTTTGGTAACCTCTTGAATCTGCTCCTTCAAATCTGAACTCACTAACTGCTCAAAAGATCTGATCATTAACTCTTCTGGTATCCCTCTTACCTTGGTTTCCAACTCTTAGCACTCTAGGTAGCCCTCTGGATCATATCCATCAAAGGCTCGCCTCTCATCGTATACTGCATCTAAAGCTGCATCAAAAGCTTCATCCACTTGATTTTTCTTCTTTGCGGTCCCCATTTCAAGCAGAGATCCTTGACCCAATTGAAGCATCTTTGAAAAATTTGGAACTGTTGACTTATCATCAAAATCATCATTGCACTTAACTCTGCAATTATCTTCATCATCTGCTCTAAATTCTCCATCTTTACCTCCCACCCCGGCTTGTTTCGAGTCGGGTTCACCAAAGATGTCATAGGATATGTGTTTGAAACGTGAGCCCGACGGGCAAGCGTCGGGCCTCTAGCTGTGAGAGGTGTCAAGAGAGAGAACAAGAGACACCGACAGCTCTGACAATCACCATAATCATCAATTAATTGAATAATACTTTGAGTACAACTTAATCCTTAGCCAAGCCATGCTTTTAATAGCACCGTCACATGGATCATCTACTAACTAGGAGTTTAAGCTCCCGCTTTACAGGATTAACTGGGCCATTAACGACACCAAGGCTTGACACGATGATTAATCAATCTTTAACTGATGACGATGATGGGAATTCCCTCCTATCACTTTATCTGCTTCTTCTACTTTCAAGATTCTGCAAACCTCATGTAAGTTCACTCTATCGATCATCATGCTTCAATTCTTACCAATTGTGCTGCAACTTCGTGCTCTTTATGCTTTGCACTGGATTAATTGCCGTTCTCTAGTTTTAACTTCCTTCTGCTCTTCAATTGCTATTTGAAGCTTTACCCCTTGCTTGGCCGCTACAATTGTTTGGCCTGCCTTGTGTTTTCCTCTTCCCAGCTCATGCCACCTTCTTTCCCTGCCAAGCTCCGACTCGTTACCTTGCTGAGCTCCAACTCCCTTTGTGCCTTTGCTAGGTCGAGCTCCGACTCTTGCCAAGCCGCTTCAATCTTTCTTTCTTGCTTACCTTCTTCTGCTCAATACCTTTCACTCGTTCAATTTTCTCTTCTTACTTGAATGTCAAGAGCGAGATATCTTGATCCCTTCTTCTTCTTCTCAAGCTATTCCCTGCCTTCTCCTTCCTTGTTACCTTTGCTGCTTATCCTTCCACACCTTGGTCAAGGACGAGAGAGACAAAGAGAGAGTGAATTGCTTTGGTTCTCAAGTTGAGGTTGAGAGAGCCACTCTTTGCCTTGCTTCCCCTTCCTCTGCTTGTTATATTCTCCTCCTTAATGCTTCATGCGCTCTCAAGCTTCTCAACGGCCGAGAGAGAGAGAGAGAGAGAGAGAGAGAGAGAGAGAGAGAGAGAGAGAGAGAGAGAGAGAGAGAGAGAGAGAGAGAGAGAGAGAGAGAGAGAGAGAGAGAAAGCTCCTTGCTCCTTATGCTTCATAGCTCTCCCCATCCTCCCTTGCTCTTCTACCATCTCAACACACTCCTTGCATAACCTAAAAAATAACCTCTCCTTTTAGTAACCCCCTCCCTTAGCATCAACGGCACTGTCATTGCTAGGGAGCATAAAAACACTCTCAAGATGATGTGGCAGTCTCGGATCCCAACCAGCACCAAATTTGGCAAAAATAGGTCAAAATGGAGCACAATGGCGTGCTTGGCATATCTCCCTTCTACGCCGCCCTCAGCTGTTGCTTGTATTGGTCGGCACGTCCGTTTCTCCCTTCCCCTGCACTGCTAACTCAATGTTCACGAAATCCCATGCTTTTTTTTCCCCTTGGCTTCACACCCCATCAAAAATAGGGTGGCCCCCTTAAAATGGACGGCCTATGATTTGGTGGGTGGCCACTTGATTGGCACCCCATTTGGTCTTAAGCTTGGTTAGGGCACCACATTTGGCATACATATCGGCCAATGCAATGCCAAGCTCAACAACTTCCTCCAACAGCCTCGTCCAACAATCTCATCAGGAATTCTCTCACCTTGGGTAAATCTCGCAATCAATTCACTCCTCGAGAGGACATTTTGGACAAAGAACTCATCAAGAACTTTTTGTGCTTTGGTAACGGCACCACATCTGTCATGCATATCATGCTTCCATAAAGGTGCCACAGTTGATACACATATCAGGCAAGGCATTGGTAAGCACAACATCTTTCCCTAGCAGCCCCCGTCAAGCAACATCATCGTGAAATCTGTTGCCAGTATCAAGAGACGACCTTAAAAGAGATTCCACTCAAGCACTTATTTTGCTCTCTGAAGTGCATAACATCCGGCATACATCTCAAACAAAGCACTGCTACCTTGAGCACTTATTCTACTGCATTCAAAATCTTGGCTGCAGCTCAAATTCCAAAATGGCACACCGATCGAGCGGACCAAACTGGTACAGAACCGGCCCCCGGTGAATCTTTAACGATATCTTGCGGCGATCGAAACTCCAATCACTGATCTAAAAAAATGGACGTGCTCCACAAGGTGAGCACTTCAAGCCCATGCATTCATTTCAATTCTGTCCCCTCAGCTGTAGTTGCCCAATCCGGTATGGATCTGCCACTCGACTTAAACTTCAAACTTCCATAACTTCTTCACCGTAGCTCCAATCAACGAGTCGTAAAGACAGGCCGGTAGAGCACTTCAAGCACTATAGTTTTGGATCATAATCTCCCATATATGCTCACTTCAAGCATACTTCTTTTTAGCATCATTAGGCATTTGTTGGCCCTTTTAAGCCGCATTTGGCATACATTAATCATTAAATTTGGCATGTTAACAAGCCCTAATCACTGACCATTAATCAAGTAGGCTTCAAATAAGCTCGACGTGTATTTTTAGCATGGTAGTGGAGCTGCACGACAATGTGGATCATGATGGGAAAGCCGCCAATCAAAGAGCTAGAAGAAATAGTGAACACAAGTTCCAAAATGGCAATTCCTAGCTTCGGAGTGGCAGAACCAGTACTCAAGTTGAGTACTGGGGAGTACAAGGATGCTTTTCACATAATTGACTCCCATCACATCAAGGAGAGTCTGATCCTGATAGAAAGCTGGAGGAAAATCTTCTTTCAACAACAATCAAAAGCTTCAATAACACCAATGGTAAGACCCCATGAAGCTTCTCAAATCAATGAAAAAAAGGAGCAACCAAGCATAGCAAAAAAGGGTAAAGCTAAGGTAAACTTTGAAGTATATCAACCTCACAAGACAACTTTCCCTTGAATGAGCCTCCATCAAACTTCCCACAAAGCCTCTACATCAAGAGCCAAACCATCAACAATGCAATGGAAACCAAAGCAAAAAGTCTATCAACCAAAGTTTCCATCACAAAAAGCATCCAAAAGAAGCCAAAGAAAATCAACCACTTGCTAGTATCCAAAGAGCACATCCAAGTCAAAGACCTAGTTTGGATACATGAAGCACAAGTTCAACCTCAACAACATAAAGTGACAAGGTGGGTAGCATCAAACGAGTCAATAACTTCTTAGGCCTAAAATAATGGCTTGGACCTACCCACCTCAACCAGTGAGTTCTACAAAGAACAAGACGCACTATCAACACAAGGAAAACAACTCAAGTAGGAGAAAGAACAACAGTAGAAGGCATCAAAAGAAAAGATCAAAGAAGGAAACAATTAGACAAGTTTGGGTACCAAAGTCAATCTCTAGTCAAATTACCCAAGAAAAACAGGTGAAGCAGCGGATGATTCCAGTCAAGCTACTCAAAGCACAAGGATTTTACAAAGGTAAGACTCAAATATAGCCGCCAAAATTTGTAGCTCAACCTGGAACAACCAAGAGAAATCACACAGCAGAAGCTTCTATCCAAAGGCAAGAAATGACAACCAAAAGCCAACATAAGCCAATTGCAACCAAGACTTCTCCAATCTACAGATGGATACCTTGTCATCAACTAGAGAGCCATGGGTTCTACAATGGAAACAATCAGTTATGGATATTGAAGCCTAGTGTCCACCATCAAGTCATCGAGAAAAAGAATTAAATGCAAAAGACCGTCACATAAGGACCAAGGATAAGGTGGGTTCCAAAATTGCTGGTAGAAACTCAATCACAAAGAACCCGCACACATCAACTATCACTTCTCATGGGAGATAAAGAAAAAACTACATCAGTCCCTACAAGACCTAAAAGACTTGTTTCACAAAGAAGTGTGAACATATGACAAGCAAGTCAAGAGGATCCAAAGTATGCCAACCTACTCAACAAAACGGTGGCATCCAAAGACTAACACAATGGAAGAGGCCTAAATTTCTAGAGCTTATGGAATTGGATTTCGGGACTTGAACAGGTAAGTCCAAGTCGCCATTAAAAGTATATGGCATAAAAGTCAAAGTCGGGCAGCGAAGCCATCAAATGAGCGAGGCGTTAGTCCCAAAACTTCATGTAATAATCTCTATGGTCTAAGCGTCTTAGTTATTCTAGGTACTTCTTAAGTTGGAAGAGTCGAGCATAATTACGTTGTGTCACTCATGCTGGTATAGGTGAGCATAATAGTCAGAGTCATTGTAGTATAGTGGTAAGTGAAGGAAGAAGTCCAAAAGGCACTCATGCACTCATCATAGTGAGGTATGAGTGGATAAGCTTCTACATCAAAACCCCTTCTTGGAAACATGAAAGCTATTGAAACGTCCTTTGATGTCACACGTACTACATTTGTTCCTCGAAGCACCCATCATCTCCATCTCCTACACTGCATGCTTTTGTTCGACAAATTTTCATATGCATATAGAGTGTCCCATAATTGCCACCTACATTAGACACTCTTCCTTTGTTTCTCCCAAGCACTCACCTTGCATGACAGGTACTTCAAGTCCAAATGCTCAACTCCAATAAGAGCGTATACCAAAGGCACTTTTTTTCCACCGGGTTTTTTCCCCTTTGATCATCCACGTTTTAGACCCTAATCTAGAAACCATCATCATCATTTTCTTGTATATATTACTTCTACATTAGCAATAAGGAAGTGGCTACCCAAATAAATCGACAGCGACTTGGAGCAAAAATTGCAGGTCTCCATATGCTTATCAAGAGAATCTTTGATCTCCAAGGTCGACAACAAAGCTCCATCAAAAAATGGCAAGTTAAAAACTAGCCTACAACGACAAGCAATGAAAACTTTAGCAAGCGAGCTATCCACAACAACCATACTTAGCTCACACAGTGCTTCAACATTGGCTACCTATTGTGGAGAACTCAAAACGCAGTGGACCTTGAAAGCAAATCCATCAAAAAGTCCACGCCAAAGAGGATCACTTCTAAGAGACAGATTGAACGGGCGTCCACCTAGCCAGACACGTAGCCGGACACCACATTTGTAGTCAATTATTTTGTCGAGATAGTGTAGTGATACTTTGGGTAAATCTTGATTCCAAAGTAGCGGGTCAATTCCTTGAGTTGTAATGCTGTAATGATATTTGTAAAGCTCCATGTAAGTCGGCCACTGTCCATTTAGAATGCCCTAGGTATAAGGGTCAATAACCTTAATGTGAAAGGAGTCTTATCTTTAGAGAAGAAAGAGCTCTATTGTATGTACACTCGAGCTACGAAGCTGCTCCAGCTCGTAATCATCACAACTAATGATTGGGTAATCCATTTTCAATTCTGAAACTTGCATTTTGTTCCTCTCTCTTTGCTCTTTCAATTAAGTGTAAGCATTGTCAATTTTGTTGTGCTTTGTGACTAGATGTTTGTGAGTTTTAATTGCAGATTTGAGTGCTTAAATCACTATTTTTAGTCGTTTTGACCGTAGGAGAGTGTTCTTAGACCATAGGGCCACATTTCTGGATAGTTTTGTTGCAGTTTTCAGGACCTTTTTTATGATAGATCATGATATTGATACGTTGTTGGATTGCAAGTAGATTCGGTAGGATAGTGTCCCTAGGTGTCCTAGACCTCCTCCTAAAGTTTTGTTGCATTTTGAGTCTGTTCGAGTGTCAAAATGGCGTGATGACCTAGAGCTGTGAGAAAGGACATAGGCAGATTTCCATGATCTTTTGC
The DNA here is from genome assembly GCF_014529385.1 of Adiantum capillus-veneris. Taxonomy (NCBI): domain Eukaryota; kingdom Viridiplantae; phylum Streptophyta; class Polypodiopsida; order Polypodiales; family Pteridaceae; genus Adiantum; species Adiantum capillus-veneris. The sequence continues at coordinate 152,647,267 of NC_140935.1, forward strand.
TTGTAGAGTTTTTGTGTTTGCTTGTTAAGGTTCACATCTTGAGATTGACGATCTCAAAGAGTCTCTATGTCCCATCTGAGTCACTTCCCTAAGTATTGACATTATGTTAGTACCAAAAAGCTATGTTTCGGACGTCCGTGTGGTGACCCATTAATAGCTTAAGCTTGCCATCTTCATTACTGTGCTATTATGTGTGCTAGCAAGAAGAGTGATATAAGTGCGGAACTAATTCTTTCTGCTATGAAATTTTTCTTCTTCCTTTTCCCTACCCTCATTCCATGCTAGCTCTCTCCACCTTCGAAGGTCTTTGAGGTCTTGGGACTGAGGCTTGGGATAGTTAATGCTTTTCACAAAGTTATGTTATGCTCGTGATGATGCATGAAGCTTTCCATATTCATTGCATCACCTAGGTCAGAAGAAACACAAAGATTGTATTGTACCAAGTCTCTCTTGATGGGAGAAACTATAATACAAATGCCTATTGGAGGGGGGACTGACTCCACATAAATGCGGTCCTCAACTATTGTCATGTTCTCTAAACTCTCTCTCTTGCAAAATTATTTTTCATGAAAAGTTAGCTAAATGCTATGTTTATGCTGCTACCATCAACAATTAAGTTCACTCGCTATGCTCACAAAGTAATTTCATAAAAGTACTTCTCTAATATCCGCTACTCTCAAAGTTTATAGGCCATTTTCATTACATTGGTATCAAAGCATTTGGTTTCTCTTTTCTTGCTTAAGAAGAGAGGTCCTTAAGTAGCCTATAAATGGTTGATTTTGTTAATTATATTAGGGTAAGTGGGACTAGGATCTATTATTGATTTTGTTGAGTCCACTATGTGGGATATGGTGCACACCTCGGGAGCTTTGGATTTAATAATGGGGTCTTTTTATACTTGCCTACCGCTTTATCATTATTGAGCCATAAGAAGTCCGGAAGGAGCTATCCCTCGACAATTCTGCAATATTAGACCCACTCCACTACTCTCTATAATTAACCACTTCGAGCCGTTGGTGTAGATACTTAAGTGCCAATTTTCAAAGGCTAAGAGGAGTGGTAACTAAGGTTTTGAATTGCCAAAGCATACACTAAGTAAGTACACAAATTTTGTTAACATAGATGACAATAACCAAGAGAGTAGAATGAACATTGATAGGTTTGATTTTGCACTTGAAGGTGCTAATGATGATGTACCCATGTTTGTTAATATTCTCATCACTAGGTTGCAGCAATGGGCAACCCTACTTTGCAATCCGAAGTTACTCAACAACTCTCCAAGAGGAGAGAGAGCTTAGGAGGCCTCTTGAAGAGACCCCAAAAGAAAAACTCTCTCCCATAAAAGAGGAGGAATCTAAAGAGCAAGAAAGCAATGAAACTTTAAGTTCCTCTAAATATGTGACTCCATGAATACGGTGGTCTAGACGATCGCCAACTCCTCCCAAGAGGAAACGTTCATCCCGCAGTCCTTCTCCTCGTCACTTCAAAAGGGAAGAGAGGAAACAAAGGAAGAAAAGGGCAAGAAAGAGGTCACCCTCTTCTTCTTCTTCTTCACCTTCCTCTTGTTCAGATGAAAGCTATGGCTATTCTCCTAGAGAATACAAGAGGGGAGGACATCACAAATCATAACCTGCATGGTGAAGGTCACAAAATCTCAAGAAGTTCAAAGAGGGAGGAAAGAGTATCTGTTTTATCACCTATGATGGCACCTTTGGTGCCACTGACAAAGTATTCGCCTTCATCCAACAATTTGATCCGGCCTTTGGAGACGAGGGCTTCACGTAGTCCTCCAAGCTACACCATGTAGCTATTCACTTCCAGAAATTGGCTTGTAAATGGTGGGCCACCAAAGTTTTTTGTTTTGATCAGATATTATGCTTTGACCATCAAATTTTCAATTTTTTTGAGTTATGGTCTCTTTTGCCAATTAATTACCTAAAGCTCTCACAAAAATGGAAAGGGGGGCACATGTCACAAGCCTATCAATTATGCTTCTAAATTGTGATTGGCTAAGCTTTACAAGAGCCAATGGGAGTCCAGCATGAGTAAATAGCAAGAGGGGTCAACCAAGAAGAGAGAGAGGGCTGCATTTTAGTCTAACACATTGCTACACAGACACAACCCATGTGTGCAAGAAGAACTCCATCTCCTTCTCAAAGCATTGGGAAGTTGAGGCCTACACCGGAAACTCTTGGCTATGGAATGAAAATCCAACCAAGAGCCAAGCTTCAAAGACATGCTCATCTCCTCTATCATGCTAATTACTAAGCTAAGCTATGCTATTAGAGTGATTAATTGAGGAGAATACTTCTTTCTTGTAAGATACATCTTCTTCCTCTCAATCTATCCTCATTCTTTGCTAGCTCTCACCATTTTTGAAGGTGTGTGAGGTCTTAGGATTGAGGCTAGGGATGCTAGGTGTGTTTTTCAAGCATAATTTGGTGCATGAAGCTTCCATATTCATTGCACCAACGAGTTTTGTCAAGCAACACAAGAATTGTATTGTACAAAAGTCTCCTTTGATGGGAGAAGCTATAATACAAAGCCTTTATGGAGGGGGGACCGGCTCCATGTAAATCCGGTTCTCAATTGTTGTTGATTTTTCTATTCTCTCTCTTTTCAAGTATTGTCATTGCCAAATTAGCTAGGTGTGAATTGCTATGTTGTTTTCTCAAATTAAGTACTCTCTCTATGCTCATTAGGAAACCCGTTCTTAATGAAATGCTCATTATGTTATCAATTTCTGCTACACAAAAGTTACTAGTGCATTAAATGTTACATTGGTATTAGAGCTATTGGTTTCTCTTTCTTGCTCAAGGAGAGAGGTCATCAAGCTTGCTACAAATGGTTGGTGTTTTTAATTGCAAAAGAGTAAGTAGAATGTGGATTTTTCATCCTTGAAGCACGCCTGCTTTATGCAATTAACGGGGATACCATTGAGAGATATGGTCTTAATAATGAGGTCCTACGGGGATTTCATATGCCTTAAATATTATTGAGCTATTAGAAGCTTGACAGGCACCAGTGCTGTCTTGGATCTGTTGAACCCTCTCTTCTATTCCTTGCAATTAATAATATTTGAGCCACGGGTATAGATGCTTGAGTGCTTATCTTTGAAGGTAAAGAGGAGTAGCAGCTAGTACTTGAAGTGCCAAAGTACAAGTAAAAGTTTACACCTAAAATTTGCTAGTATGGATGACAAGGGGAAAGAGATCGAAATGAATGTTGATAGCTTTGATTTTGCTAATGAAAGAGCAACTAATGATGCCCCTATGCTTGTGAACTATCTTGTTTCTAGGCTTCAACAAGCCCTGGGAAACCCATCCCTCCAAGGTGAAGTGCTACAACAATTGCGCACCCATGGCATTCTCCAAACTCCCCACAAGGAGAGACAGTATCTAGAAAAGCTCCTGGTGAGACTTCCAAAAGAGGACTCTCTCTGATAAGGGAAGAACGGGAGTATCCATAGCAAGGACTCAAAAACTTACTACTTGATGAGGCATCTCCCTCCCAAAGGAGAACCCAAGTTTCAATGATAGAGCCCCCACCGAAAGAATGAGAAAGGAGGGAGTCTCCTACCACCTCGATGGAGATGGCTTCATGAATACGGCGGGCAAAATTCTCTCCAACACCCCCTAAAATGATAAGACCATTGCATACTTTTCTACACCATAATTCAAAGAGGGAAGAGAGAAAACAAGAGAAGAGAAAATCGAGAAAGCGGTCACCCTCTTCTCCATCTTCTTCATCCTCTTCCTCTTTTGAAACAAGTGATGGTGCAAACAAGGAGGAACAAGGGAAGAAAAACGCAAGAAAGAGGTCACCCTCTTCTCCATCCTCCTCATACTCTTTCTCTTTTGAAGAAAGTGATGGTGCAGCTCTCGAATCACCTAAAAGAAGAGGCCATAGAAAATCCTATGCCGCCTGGAAGAGGTCTTCTAGGCTCAAAACGTTCAAAGAGGGAGGAAAGAAAATCTCTTTCCTTACCTACAATGGCACTTTTTGTGCTACGAACAAAGTCTTGGCCTTTATCCAACAATTCGATGCAACGTTTGGAGACTCAAGGAATTCATAGAGTCCTCTAAGCTACATCATGTAGCCATGCATCTTCAAAAGTCCGCCAGGCAATGGTGGTCTAGTCTACGAGCAAACGGTGAAGCTCCATAAACATGGAAATCTTTAAGAGCTTCCATCATGAAGCAGTTTTTGGCTTCGATGACAAAGACAAAGTACTCATCAAATGGCGAAGGTTGAAACTCTCTCCCTACGAATTTAATCACAACTATGTAGACAAGTTTTGGGATTTACACCTCAAAACCACTATCTTCAAATAGATGGATTTTAGAGAGAAAAAATAACAATTCTGTGCGGGTTTAACTGAGGATATGGCGGAGTATGTTAACTCCCACATTAAGAAAAAAATGGACTCTCCATGGGCCTTGTAAGAATCCCTAATTTAAAGGAAGCCTGCCAAGATTAAGGGGGACAAAGGCTTTGAATGGGGCTATTTTGGTAGGGTCTCCTCCACCTTTGATCCCTAAAAAGGTAGGGGAAAGGAAGGGGGGGGGGTAACCATTTAAAAAGTAGGGAAGGGGGAGGTAAACCATTTGAAAAGTAGGGGGGTAGAGGGTCTTCTCTCTCTAACTTTTTGGCCAACTTGTAAGTGGCCTCTTAACTCTCCCATGCCACCTAAGCAAATCCGTGGGTCAAAGAGGTCAAAAAAATGACTTTTTTCAAAAACTTTCAAAAAAACTCTATTCTCCCCTAAAAAGTACCCCCAACATATACACATAATAAAAAAAAGATTTTTAAGTTAAATTACTCAAAATTCAACATTTTTTGACTCCCTCCAAACTTTTAGAAAATTCCCCCCAAAATTGAAAACTTTCCCTCCTAATCTAAGCTCCTCTCCTACACCCATCCCCCTTGCACCTGCACCTACTGTTGCACCTACACACCCATCTCTCCATCCTTCAAGCTCCATCTCTCCATCCTATAATGCCTCTTGATGACGTGACCAATTTCCCAGCAAGCTCTTCACGCGGTAGGTCTCCAGGGCTTTTTCTACGCCTACCTCAAGAGTATGTTCTGACAAAGAAAACATGCTTGGGTACATTACCTTCAGCCAACGAACGCCACGCTCAAGGGGAGAAGAATGTGGATATCTGGACAGACGGATGCTTGTATCCAAAGGATCCTTCACTCAATGTTCATCCGTCTTTTACAAACATTCCATCATTGTTGCAATACGTTGGAAATGGAGAGCAAGGTTTGTTGGGCTACTGCAAGAGACTCAACAAACACGAGATTGCGCGGTCCGAGATCTACTTGCGTCATTGGCAGTTGCTCAATGGGAGTTTCCACAATCTTCAAGATCAGATGCAAACAGCTATTAGTGCGCTTGAGGAGGCAAAGAGCACCATCACAACCAAGGAAAATGTAATTAAAAAGCTTGAGGATACTCTTTCACACATGAAGAGTACTGCCATGGGAGGTAGGGTGAGGAAACGGGAGTTGTCCGAAATTCAGACTCTTGCACCACGTGGAGGTGCAAGAAAACGAAGGGTGACAGCTATGAGGTAACATGTTATGTCGCTCATGTTGTTTAAGTCTAATACGGCTCATCATTTTTGTTTTGGGCAATAGGAACTTCGTCCAAGAAACGTGCGGCGGCGAGAATGCGGAAGCTAGGGCTACTTTACTTCGTTCTTGTTTCAACAAAGAGTATTTTATTGGGATGCTTGATGCTCCAGAGGCAAAACACTTGAAAGACGCAATCACTAAGAGAGTTCTTAGTGATTTTTCTAATATTGTCACTGATCTAGATGTTCAGGATATTTGTGATGCTGTTGGGATTAGTACCAAGGGCTATCAAGCAATACATCAAGTGTTAAAAGATGCATTAAGAAGTCGAGGAGTCACGGAAAACCTATTCCCACTTCCTCACAGAGTGCAGATTGCCAAGAAGGTGTCAAATGAAGATGTTGTTCACCGATTAGGGGACTACTTGTATATTGAATACACGATGCCTCTTCAGCCTCTCCGTAGCAAATCACAAGGAAGGAAGGGCCGCGGGAAGGGAAGTGGTGTTGTTTCTAACAGTGTGTTGCGGACCGAAGGGTTTGTTTACACCAAATTCAACAATATCTTTGTGGACTTGATACGATTGCAGTAGTCCATGGCTGTTTTCTACAATTTGAGTGATGCAGGTTAGTTTAGAGTTGCCTACATGCTCTATGATGTGTCATAACAAGCATTCTGAGGCTTTATGTTGTTGGCAGTTCTTGAAGGCAAGCTTGTGTTCGTGCTGAAGTTGGATGAGTGTGTAATTGTTAAAGGGAGAAAGTTGGAGAGAATGAGCATCACGCTTATGAATGAAGCCCTAGCTTATGCCAAGCAATCTTGTAGTTCGAGTGAAGCGACAAAGCCCTCTTTTAGTGTGCAATTAGAGAAGGATATATGGTGGCTTGGTGAAATTGAAGTTCCGAAAGAGACACATGAAGTCCTTGCATGGATTTTCAGTAGAATCCCATGGGTCACAGAGGTCATTAAAGCTCAAATAAACAGTGAGAAGCTCATGGTTCCAGGACGTGGGGAGTTTGATGTTGAATGGCATTTAGGTGGTGATCTAAAGGCCATAGAGTGCATGCTTGGATGCAAACAAGGTGCAAATTCTTTACTTCCCTGTCCATTCTGTACGAAAGGGCACAAGACAAGTCAAGCAACTCAAGTGGAAGGTCAGGACGAAGATAATGATGACCATATAAATAGGGAGTGGAAAACTTCGGTTCTTTCATGTGATATGCTGCAGGTGCCCAATAGGGATAGCAAAGATCCTGGGTGGAACCCCATAATTCCCTTCTCCCTCAACAATGTTCACTTTTGTACATTGCATGCGTTTATGCGAATATTTGATAGGATCCTAAAGCATCACATTGATTATGTTTTCACAATGAAGCCCCTTCAACTGTCAAAAGACTCCTTGCAGGGGGTGGAGACGCTCCTTAATGATATTGGATGTCACCGATCAAGGGTGAACATTGTAGCAGAGACTTGTAGGGAGAAGACATATGAGGTGGCACAGAAGGTTTCCATGAATGGAGCCAAGGCACGTCGATTTTTCAAGAAGATGTCAAAGTCTCCAATGCTGGTATCCAAGGCAAGTGTCTATCTAGCAAGTGAGAAGCGGTGGGAGTTGTGGAAAGATTTGTGTTCATGCACGACGGAAAAAGATCCCAATGTGGAGGTTGCTAACCAACGCAAGCTAGTATGGTCATCCTTTCAAAAGGTTGTGCAATTGATGAATCTTTCAAGCACCACCGTTGAGCAGCGAGAGGAGTTCAAGAAGGTGCTTTATGAATTCACAAAGGCCGCTAAGGACGGATGGTTTGAAAGCAAGATTACACACTACATGGTTTGTTTTAATGGACTTAATACATATGCAATGTTTGAAAATGCAACTTTTCTATTCGCTTATCTCCTTTTTGGTTGTTTTAGCACATTCTCTATGTGCATGGTGCATACTTCATGGACCGCTATGGTTCGCTTGATATATGGAGTACACAAGGCATGGAGAAGTCCCACTATCGAGCAAAAGGAGTCTACTTCAAGAATACTCGGCATGGTGGTGGTAGTTCACACTCCAACTACCTCCAAGAGATGTATAACTAGTTTTTTAGGCACACCTTTGGGAGAACTCGTACTATTGAGAAAGCAAGAGAATCGATGTTAGCAAAGCAGTTATGCAACGCTTCCCGTACTACAGCATCTGAGAAGTGGAAACGCTCGTGAGCGTCCCTGGGCCATGAAGCTTGGCGTGCAACTAAATATCGAAAAGGCAGCGTTTGGGCGTCACGTCAGCCGTCCACATGATCCAGGTTTAGTTGTTAAATTCAATTGCTTTATTTGAGTTTCACTCAATTGGCCGCATAGTGTGAAAGGGCCCAAATCTCAAAAAAACCTATTTAAAGGTTGAAGGGGCTCATTTTGTCATTTTCCCTACTAGGTGCTACTATGGCAAGAACAAAACAAACGGCTAGGATTGCATATCTAGAGGGGCCGGATGGCCAACGACTCAAAGGTACAGCAACAGAAGCTAGAACTTCACAAGCTCAAGGTGAAGTCCACACAAAAGAAGTTGGAGCTTCAAATCAGCATGGCCAGTCCTCTACAGCAGCAAATGAGAGACGGAAGCATCGCCTTGTTGTCTATTCATTGGACTCCAACGATTCTGATGGCAACAGGGAGGATGAGAGCGACCAGGGCAAAGAAACAAACAGCTAAAAGCAACCATTAGAAGGCTCCCAAGAGACGCAAACGGATGAAGATGCCCCATGGGTTGGCGTCCAAATACAAACTTATCAGGCTTACATGTCTATTGGGGGTAAGACACTTCCTAAAGGGAGTGGACCTACACCATCACATTCGGTCAATAGTGAAGAGCACGAATCAGATGGAGAGTGGGTGGAATCAGATTATGAGGTGTTGGAAGTGCCTGTGAAGAAAAAAAGGAGAAAGAGCATTGTCTACAAGAAGAGGAAGCAAGCTGCCCCGACTCGTGCCAAAAATGCACCTCCACGTTGACCTCAGAAGGTACGAAAGCGCAGCCTGCTTTTGCGGAGATTCGACACTATCAAAAGAGCACCGAGCTCTTGATTCGGAGGGCCCCTTTTGCAAGGCTATGCAGGGAGGTTTTGCAATTGTACAACACTCAGTTTCGAATGGGCGCCGTGGCCATAGAGGCAGTCCAAGAGGCAGCAGAGCAATATTTAACTGGCATATTCAAGGATTCTAGCCTCTGTGCCATCCATGCAAAGCGTGTGACCATTATGCCCAAGGATATGTAGCTTGCTTGCCGTTTGCGCCATGAGGAGTAGCTTGTAATTAGGCATCAACCTTTTTGTATTTACGGAACTCCAAGGTTGGGAAGAATTTGAATACAAGCGTCTTTTGATTGTATATCCCCCTATGTGCATTGTATTGGGAATAATTTGAATATAATCGTCTTTTATTGTATACCCCACTGCGCATTGTATTGTTTAAATTCTGTACCATGCAATGTAGCACTGGTTCAAGTTTTGTCTACCTTCTAATGTATGTATGTAGCCATTAGCTTGTTATTGTGAAAAATTGCCTACATTTAGCACCTTGGCTAAGTGGGGCATGCACTTCCTGATGTATCCATGCTATGTGACTCACTATTGCATGGAAAAAACATCTACAAAGTGTTGAAAATGGCTTGGAATGCCCCCAAATTGGCTGCCGCAAGGGCACGCATTTGGGGCTTCCAGAGGCCTATGGATGGGCATAATGCGCGCCCTTGTGGCAGCCTTTCCTAGTGCTTTCCACACACTTTCCAGTGGTTTCCAGACAATTTTGACAAGCAATAAGTATGTTTTGTTTGCTTCAATGCTTCAATTAGCATAGATGCTGCTGGCAATCATCCCCCCTTAGTCCATGTCAGTCCTATACTCCAAAAAGGGCTTAGATATTGCCACAAAGTTTACTCTTGTGGTTTGTTAATACAACTTTAGGTATCTGGGGCAGGATGGGCTTAAGGTTACCTGGTCACTCTGTTTTGTAACTGGGTATGCTCCTATACTCCAAAAAGGGCTTAGATATTGCCACAGTTTACTCTTGTGGTTTGTTGATACAACTTTAGGTATCTGGGGCAAGATGTGCTTAAGGTTACCTGGGTATCCATGTCTTTCTCTTTTGCAACTGGGTATTAATGTCTTGTCACTCTGTTTTGTACCTGGGTATGCTCTTAGATGTGTCCAATTTCATCTGCCACAAGCGCGCGCATTTGCACAGTTCATCAGCTGATGGAAAGCCCCAATGCGCGCCCTTGTGGCAACATATTTTAGGGACTTCCAAGCCCTTTACTAGGCACATACATAACTTTGGAAGCCTAGATATAACAAAGTATGCATTTTTAAAATTTTAATGCCTGCCAGACCCTTTAGTAGTCATAGGAGAAATTATGGTGCTTCTCATACACAATGGAAGCCCAACATATAAGAAATTCAAAACCTTGCAAGAAAGAGAGTCATAGACAACAAAAAGTAGTTTCATTAAAGAAATCAATGCTTTACATGATATCCGGCTTTTGCTTTAGGATCTTTCTAATTACAATTTTCTGGCGCTTGGCCTTTTGGGGTGGCTCCCTGTTAAGTAAACTGGTTGTGATTTCTTGGGTATCATTAACCCCTACAGCTTGTTTCATGTCGACATGGGCAATAAGGTGCCCGCGAAAGTTTACACCGAAAGTGGATATTGCAAAATCTTTCTTTACAAGCACTACAAGGTTGGCCGTTTGGGCAAGTGTTGTTAAACACAACGCCTTGGAGAGTGAACGGAGAGCAAAAATGTTGTAGCGACCATTGGGAGAGTAGTCGGCATGGACAAACACCACGACACCAGTGGGAAGTGTTCCTAGGTAGTGAGCAAGTGCCGCTTGAGGTCCGAACGGCGTCCTCCTCCCCCCTGACCGTTGCGACCAGGTGTCAATCTCCAGAACATCCTGCAGAACATAGGTTTTCTGAGATATGGCACAGAATTATCATATAACATTAACAAAATCATTTGTAACAATCAAATGTAAGTGAGCATCTATACCTCTTGTCTACAATCCTCCTCATCGGCATCCGGGTGCAAGTAAAGATCCATGCTTGACTTTCCCTTTGGATCAAGCAAAACAGGTGTTGCAGCAGGTGGTGGTGAATCCACTCTTGAGTGTTTAGCCAAACACATGGCTTGCATGGCCACAAACTCCTCCTCAGAGACCTTGGCCTACTCGGCCGCTGCCACCTCGGCTTGTGCGATCGCCACAGTGTCCGCCAAAGTATTCCCCATGGGCAGTAGGAGATCATTGTCATGGGAGGTGGTGGTATCAAGATCAAACTTGCCATGGGCATCTAGGATGGCGAAACACTCATCCATGCAAAGCTCAAAGGATTTCTCCAAATCGTGCATAAACACAAACTCCTCCCCACCCACCACAATGGAGGAGAAGCGGGTAATCTCTACCTCAGGGATGGCATCCCGAGTGGTGGTTCCTTCTGGCGGTCCGGAGGATGAACCGACTGATGGAGAGGCCTCCAAGAGGCCTTGAATCCCTACAAGGTAGGTCAAGGCAAGCGTCCTCTCCTCTGCGGATGAGTCAATGGCCGCGGGCTTGGGGTCCTTCACATCAGCGAATACCCCACCTATCTGCAAGTGAGGTAGCACTACGTCAGGGCCTGCTGGGCACTCGTGAAGGAGGAAGATCATTATGGCCTGAACAGAGAAAAAAGTGTTTCCGATCCTTCCCTTACGCATTGCTCGCACATCATCAGCTTCAAGCCGCACATATTGTCCGGCGGGTTGTGCTATGGTGGCAAAGCGTGCAAGCCGCTGATGAAATGGCATGTCCCCTTGGTAGATGTGGTGGAGAAGGCCTTCAGGGACCCATTGCCCTGGCCGGTTTGGTAACTCAACAATGAATCTCCCCATGCACGTGGAAATGTATGAAGTAATGTGCTCAAGAGATTGAGAGTGGAGGGTCAAGGTGGTTTCCAAATCGGGTTGGGTTGTGAAAAATGCTTGAAGCTCAGGGCGATTTTCATGCCCAACCTCAGTAAGGAATGCATCTAAAGCACTAGTATCAGCCATTTCTTCTCTTTGCGTAATTGGGTATGCTAGGTCTGTCTGCAATGCTGGGATGAAAATGGTGAAATGAGGAGGTGGTCCTCCTTATATAGACATATTCCATCTCGAAAAAAATTAAAAATATTCATTTAAAAAAAAAAATTTACACCACCTTAAAACTCAAGTACAAAATCAAGTACAACACCTTAAAACTTTTCAAAATCTTTAATAAAATATCCAATATATAAACGATTAAAGTTACAAGCCAATTCACTTAGACAAGATGATTTTGTCTTTAGCCTAATCTTTGTAAACAAGCATAGTGGCCTCCATCCGCCTTCCAATCTATACAACCAAAAATGGCCAATCAAAATACAAAAACCCACAAAAAATAAGAAAAGGTAGCTAAGCAAGCACAAAGCAGACCTTGCGTTGTTCTAGTTTGAAACTTTCATTACCGACATAATCGAATCCCATTATGACAAAGTGTTCCCGAAGATTGGCAAGAGTCCAATGCGGATTCACTGCAACCACCTCCACCTTGTTATTGGGCATGCGGACACGAATTTCAAAGCATTGAATCTCTTCGGCTGTCAGCTGCAAGGGTATCCATTTGCCACATTTGTGCATCCACCTCTCATAGCTAAACCGTGCATACAAGGTGCACCTTGCTTTCAAATACCGAAGGCAAAGCTGTGCGGGGGACACATTGCACTTATAACGGTCACCATCATGCAAACCGTCAACATAGCCCCAATTGACACCTAGAATGGTGTCCATTGCATCTATGTCAACTTCTTTGCAAACGAACATTGTTGGTGTTTCTATAATCGACAGAGAGCGAAATGCATGCATAAACAAATGAATGGGACAATGCCAACTGAGACCCACCGATCTGGTTGCCTTACCAAACTTTAGGGACCCTTGGAAATCTTGCAGCACCTTGCGCTTGAAAGAAAGCAAAGCCCAATGGTCTCGAGTTGGCCATTCTGCACTCTGCAATGAGGGTGTCTCCACGGCTTCTAACCTACCATATCTTTGGCTTGACTTTGGCACCACGTACTTGTGGGAGTACATGAATATTCGCTGCTCGGTAAGTTTTTTCAATGAAACATTAGGAAACATAAGCTCCCCAATGTGATCATGCACAACCATGAACGTGCCTAAGAGGCACTCAAGCGGCTGCCCCTCAACTAAGATGGATGGAAAAACATCTTTACAAATGCCCTTAGTTAAACATAATGATCACATAAACATAAACATGACATATGCATGGGATAGCTAAACCATGAAAACTTACAATGAGGTGCAAATTGAGTTGAAGCTCTCTTGAGGTGGATCTCAGCTGAACTGTAGATGTGTTGCACGATGGCCACCATTCCGGACTTTGTTTCTTTGAATGCCAATAGCTGGACCTTCCAATGACATTCCAATACGCCTCGACATCGTACGCGATGAGGTCCAGCACGTGACGGTTGCATGTAGATCCATGCACCCTTCTTGAATACTTGTGGGATCCATACCCCCTCTGAGTCTTTTGTGTTGTGCAACACAATCTCCTCTATCTCTGGTTTGGGTCGTCTATGCGTGGACATGCTTGGGAAGTTGGGCTTAGGAAGGGATTTGAAAGAGTTGAGTACTGAGGGGAGGGTGAGGTGAGCTGCCTATGGTGGCTATGGTGGCTTTGACAGTGGAGATAGAGAAAGAGGGGAGGAGTGAGAGGTAGATAGGTAGAGAGGATAGTGGAGCTGTGGGCTATGGAGTGTGGGACTGTAGAGGGTTGATGGAGGTGTGAGAGAAGGGGGAGCTATGGAGAGAGAGGAAGAGAGTGGTGGAAAGCTTTTGGCTATGGCTGACTTGACTGTAGAGAGAGAATGGGAGGAGGGAGAAGAGGGAGAGTGTGGGAGAGAAAAGTACTGAGGGAGAGAGAGAAAAGTGGATTTTGGGGAGAAGAATTGACTTTTTAAAGTTAGTTTATGTTTTGGGGCAGTTTTGGAGGCAAATAGGTCAACATTGGAACTTTTAAAATTTTTTTAAGGGTTTTTAAGCATGCGCATTTTTTTTTGGGGGGTCCCTCCCTCTTTTATGACACCTCTATCCTCCTATTTACCCCCCCCCCCCCCCCCCCCCCCTAGCCTACCTCCCACCTCTCTCTAAGAACCAAGCATTGAAGAGGGAGACAATTAGGCTGCACCTCTACCATTCCTCCCCCTCTAGGTGATATCCCAAGAGCCTTCTCATTGGTTCTCCCTTACGCCTTCACTAATCAAAAAGGCCCAAGGAGAGTCCATATTTTTCCTAATGAAAGGCCACGCACCATATCTACGATCATACACCATACCATTGTGGCTTTCAAAATCAATTTCCAACAAGGGCCTAAGAGAAATCTTAAGCCCACAGAAAACAAGGACCGTAACAAGACTAAGGGGAAGGATAACGTCCAAAAGTCTCCCAAAGACAACACCAACAACAACAAAGCTAAGGAGAAGGGAGTTTATAAAGTCAAAAATAAACTCTCCCCTGAAGGGCTAGAGCGTTATCGAAAAGATAACCATTGTTTCAAGTTCCGGGAGCAAGGGCATTCCTATCATGATTGTCCCCACAAGAATACATGCAATGAGCCTCTTAGAGCTACCTTGGTTAAAATCATAAGAAGAGGATGCTCATTCACAACGGTTCTCCTCTATGACATGCTTGCATAAAGGTAAGAGAACATGATGCTTTCATTCTCTTTGACCTTGGTTCTACTCAAAATTTCATAACCACAGAGTTGGCCACCCAGCTAGGCATCCAAGCCTATGAGATGGGAGATGTCCTACGTGCTGTTGATGGTGCTTTCAAGGGGCAAAAAGCCTCAGTCACTCCTTTAATTGGGAAATTGAGGCCTTATGTCCAAAGCTATGTGGACAAGGAGGATTTCTTCATTTCTCCTCTCAAGCATGAGGATGTAATCCTAGGGGCACCATGGTTTGATCGCAAGGCTGCCAATTTAAATTCCTTGAAGAACAAATCTACTTTAGGTTCAAGGGTAAAGATGGTATGTACATAGATGCTAAGGAGTTGGGTAGTACCATACCCATTGTACATAAGGAAGCTTTCAATAAGTCAATAAAGAGCTCTATTTCTGTGTACATGATTTTTGTTAAATATTCTCAAAATGAACTAATGTTTTAGCAAAAGAAGATATAACCAATCAAAAGGAATTAAAGTTATCCAAGTTCCTCAAGGGATTCCAAGATGTTTTTATTGACGACATCCCTTGTGAACTACCTCCCAAAAAAGGGGATGACGAACATGCAATTAAACGTCTACCAGGAAGCTCACCGCCTAATAAACCTCCTGATCAAGTTTCCCAAGCTCAACAAGAGGAGATTATGCAGCAAGTGCATGAGCTGGTTGAGAAAGGCATGGTTAGGCCTAGCTCATCTCCATTTTTTTTACCAGTGTTATTAGTGCAAAAGAAAGATGGCACATATCATATGTGTGTCAACTATAGAGCACTAAATAGGATCACTATCAAGATCAGGTTTCCCATTCCAAGGGTAGAAGACCTATTTAATAAGCTACAAGGGTCAACCTACTTCAGTAGGATTGACCTAAAAAATGGCTACCATCAAATGAGGATAGTTGATCAAGACATTGTAAAGACCACATTTTGCACTACATTTGGTCTTTACGACGACATTGTCATGCCTTTTGGCTTGACCAATGCACCAGCTACATTTCACTGCTTGATGGAGAAGCTATTCAGACCTCACCGAACCTTTACTGGAGTGCTCTTTGATGATATAATCATCTACTCTTATTCATTAGAAAAACACAAGCAACACCTCCAAGTAATATTTCAAGTTTTCGAGAGAATAAACTTTATATTAATCGAAAGAAAAGTGAATTTTTCTTACAAGTGATTCAGTATTTAGGTCACATTATCTCTCAAGATGGCATACAAATGAATCCATTAAAGCTAGAGGTAATAGAAGGAAGGCCTAATCCAAGGAATCTGCATGAACTAAAAAGCTTTATAGATATGTGTGCATACTATAGATGCTTCATAGAAAAAAAATTCACAAATCGCAGGACCATTACATGACCTAACAAAGAAAAACGTTATATATATATGGTCCACCAAGGAGAACAATGCTTTCAAAAAGCTTATAGAGAAGCTTATCTCTCAACTTGTGCTTACACTGCCGGATCTCTCAAAACCATTTCAGGTCCAATGTGACACCTGTGGTGATTGCCTTGGAGTTGTTTTGATTCAAGAAGGTCACACCATAGCCTATGAAAGTTGAAGGCTTGACCCTATTGAGCAAGCTCTAGGCATATATAGGAAGGAACTCTTAGCAACTCTACATGCTCTAGATTCATGGAAGCACTACTTACTGGGGACTCCTTTCATTCTGTGAATGGATCACTGAAGCCTTAAATACTTCATGACATAGACCAAGCTCTCCAACAAACAAATGAGATTGGAAAATTTACTTTCACAATTTCATTTTCATATTGCTCACATTGCTAGCAAGCATAATCAAGTGGTCGATGCACTCTCAAGACGATCGAGAGTGAATGCCGTATCCGTAGCAACTTACAATGATCTATCTTCTATGATAGATGAGTATGCTATTGATCCCAATTTTAGAGATGTGATTTCAGCCCTTTCACTAGGGAAGAAGGAAGAACCGTTTACCCTACAAGATGGTTATCTTCTCTATGGCAATAGACTATGTGTTACTAACTCACTACATGAGAAAGTAATGTATGTATCTCATGCTCCTTCTTATGCGGGGCATAGAGGGATTCAGTCAACCCTAAAAGGGATAGAAACATATTTCTATTGGCCTGCCATGAAAGCAAACATACAAGAGTATGTTTCAAAATGTGTGGTATGCCAAAAGACAAAGTTTGATAGAGGGAAGCAACCTGGATTGCTTCAACCTTTGCCAATCTCTAATTCACCATGGGAGAGCATATCCATGGATTTTATCTTTGGATTGCCCAAGTCTATCCAAGGGAATATAGGAATGTGGACGATAGTAGACAGGTTTAGCAAACAAGCATACTTCATACCTTCTGTCAAAAAGACTATCAAGGCCCATCAAATGGCAACCCTCTTTATATCACAAATCTTCGAATACCATGGCTTGCCAGTGTCTATAGTGTCAGATAGAGATCCTAGAATGACCATTAATTTTTGGAAGGGTCTCTTTGAGAAATTAGGTACAAGGTTAAACTTCTCTTCGGCCTATCATCCCCAAACGGATGGCCAAAGTGAAATAGCTAACCTAACAATTCTTGATCTACTAAAAGCTTAAGTCACATAAGTAGATCAAAACTCCCAATGGGAGAAGTACTTACCCTTAGTGGAGTATGCTTACAATAACATTGTAATACATACATCCACGTGGAAAGCACCTTTTGAGGTGATAGAGGAAAGATCAAAAAAATCCCTTGCTACTCAAGGTACATGGGAAGAACTTCGTTTTCCAAAGGAGGGAAAATAGGGATAGTCTGCAAAAGATCAATGTGCTTCAATGGGGTTTAAAAGACCGAAGGTTTAGCTCCATTAAGACTTCCATAGGCTAAAGTTACTAAATTTAATTCAATTGTCTAATGGCCAAAGTAGGGGAAAATTGGATGGTCATGGGAAGACTAAACAGTCCTCCACATCCCTAGGAATGAGGGGGCAAGCCCTAATAGTAGGGGATGAGAGAGAAATACACACACACTCCAAATCTCTCTCCAAAGGGAAGAATGGACACTTGGTAGACTCCTAGGCCAGTTGCCCCCAATTGCCCCTCAAATCCTATTGGATGGTCATAGAGGTGGACCAATGAGAATTAGGCTAGAGTAAAATTATTCTAATAAATTTAAAAATGCTTGATAAAAGAACCAATAGAAATTAAGCTCCCTAGAAGACTATTGGAAAGTCTACCAAGGGGTCCAATGAGCCTCCACCAGCCCAATGGCTTGCCTGATTCTTATTGGCTAGAATACTAAAAGGTCCAATGAGAGTTTAAATGAATTAATTAATTATCTAAAGCTCTCAGAAAAGGGGAAAGGGGGACACATGTCACAAGGCTATCAATTATGCTTCTAAATTGTGATTGGTTAAGCTTTGCAAGAGCCAATGGGAGTCCAGCATGAGTAAATAGCGAGAGGGGTCAACCAAGAAGAGAGAGGGGGCTGCATTTTAGTCTAACACATTGCTACACACACACACACACACACACACACACACACACACACACACACACACAACTCATGTGTGCAAGAAGAAATCCATCTACTTCTCCAAGCATTGGGAAGTTGAGGCCTACACCAACAACTCTTGACTATGGAATGAAAATCCAACCAAGATCCAAGCTTTATTGGCAAGCTCATCTCCTCTACCATGCTAATTACTAAGCTAAGCTATGCTATTAGAGTGATTATGTGAGGAGAATACTTATCTCTCATAAGATACATCTTCTTCCTGTCAATCTATCCTCATTCCTTGCTAGCTCTCACCATTTTTGAAGGTGTGTGAGGTCCTGGGACTGAGGCTAGGGATACTCAATGTGTTTTTCAACCATAATTTGGTGCATGAAGCTTCCATATTCATTGCACCAATGATTTTTCCAAGGAACACAAGAATTGTATTTTGCAAAAGTCTCTTTGATGGGAGAAGCTATAATACAAAGCCTTATGGAGGGGGGACCGGCTCCATGTAAGTCCGGTCCTCAATTGTTGTCAATTGTTCTTTTTCTCTTTCTTTTCAAGTATTGTCATTGCCAAATTAGCTAAGTGTAAATTGCTATGTTGTTTTCTCAAATTAAGTACTCTCTCTATGCTCATTATAGGAACTTGTTCTTAATGAAATGCTCACTATGTTATCACTTTCCGCTAAACACAAGTTACTAGTGCATTAAATGTTACAAATACTCATGGAAAATGCCTCCTTATATAGATGTAAGGGAGCCTCTAAACGCCCATGTGTAGCCACCCTTAGATAGACAAGTCCAAGAAGGACTCTCCCATGTGCCCATGTGAAGCCACTTTTGGGCAGACAAGTCCACCCCACCTAGAACTTGACCAACAGCCGTTGAAATCCGAAAATCGGCAAAGGACCATTGGGTACCTGCCAAAGATCACGGACCACCGACCACCGGACGGCCATTTTTTGATTGTCTTCTGACTACCATCTGGCCAAGATATTCCAACAAAAAGGAATATTTTCCCAAAGTTGGCCCTGAATTTTCTTCGTACCATCCACACTCATAAATAGTGATCTCATCAACGTGCAAAGCTGGAATCCACCAAATGTATGTGCACCATTGGCTTCTCTTCATATGTGGGCCTTACAAACTGTGCAACATATATTGTGGTGGCTAAACTGAGAGAGGTTGGCATTACAAGTATACCAGCACAACATAGATGTCAGGCACTAACATACTTGTCAATACTCAGGGAAGCGACTCGATGGGGCATGGAGACTCTTGGAGGGTGTCAATATCCTCAAGTGAACCTTGGGAACTACTCTAATTGCTGCACTATCAAATCTATCAATTCCTAAATTGGACAATCCACCTATTTTATGTCTCACCGCTCTAGGTCATCATGCCATTTTGGCATCCAAATGAACTTGGAATGCAGCAAAACTTTGGAAGAAGATTTACTAGACCTATGGAAATAAACCTAGAAAATCTCATAATCATCTGACAAGGTACAAAAATCATGATCCATCATGACGAAGTTGCAAAAAACTGAAATAGAACTGATCAAAAAGGTTGCCCTAGGGTCTAGGAACACTCTCCTAAGGTCAAAATGTCAAAAAACAACCATTTAAGTACTCAAACCTGTAGATTAATCTCACAAACACTTCATCGCAAATCATAGAAAAACTGGAAATGATTATACTTGAATCAAAGAGCAAGAGACAAGGAACACAATGCAATAAATGAATCTAAATTCCAACTAGAGATAGAGAAAAATGGATTACAAATCTACTGTAGTAGAGAACTCACACAATCATGACCCGCTTTCTTTGAGGTAATTTTAATCATCCCCTCAAACTAAGGTATTTTGACTTGAATACCTAGGGCTCTTTCACATGTCCAATGGTCGATTTACAAGGCTTGGACTTAGGACAAAAGAGATAGTGAATATACAATTACAACAACTTCTCATTTTAGAGGGCTTCCTCAAAAAAAATATACAAATACATCAAAATTTAGGGATAGAAGTGAGATTTCTGGCTAGTAGGGTGTCTATCAGTAGCATCAACCAAACAGCATCTCACAACCTACCTCTATCTTATTGCAACAAAGCATAGAGCTAGTTTTGATCCAAACAGATGGAAAATGATGCATACACTCACATAAGACATCCACATATGTTCTCTTAGGTTCCACACATAATGTATCATCACTAAATTTCCATGACCCCATGATACAAAACAACCCCATCACTTTGAGCAAGCATGTACCATAACTTTCCTCCTATGTACAAAATATATTTTCTCTACTTTTGGAAGCTTGTTCAACACACAAGAGAGAGTGTACACCTTGTACTAACAGATCAAGCTTAGATGTATGACATAAACTATCCTTCTATTACATCACTTCATTTATATGAGACTCATGCCAATGTTTATGATGAAAAAAGAAAGCCATTTTATGCAAAATTGACCATACGACAGAGTGTAGATGGCCATATGTTAACACACATCTTTATGGACATAAAACAAATGAAAGCATCTCATCAAAAAAATTAGCAAGACATATATGAACTCTACATCAAATTCATGAATCCATATGGTACCCCTCCTTAATAGCATCCATATGAGTATAGGCAATATTGTACCCATAACAACTCACACCCATGGTATAATAACGGTGGTCTAAAGACATTTTTCAGCATAAATATTAACTTGCCCAAGATTATATGCGGTTCCAAGGAGCTTAATATCCAGAATATTGACTAAATATAGAAATGACAGGTTGTATTTTGACCATAATTCTTCACATAAGAGAAATTTTTACATGCACCATATAAGAGAAAATTTTATAAACAATGTGATGAATAACCACTTCAAAGGGCAGAGACGATCAAAACAATGTCCCTATCATATATGTGAGTTTGTTGGAGAACAAGCTTTTTACCTATATATGTGAGCGCATACACGCCATTCACATACATTAGCATGTTGGACATGCTTAATAAAGCAAGAACCACCATCATGCACTTTTAGCAAGACCATACATTATTATGTACATGTAAAACACCAACCGAGATAGTGATTACCATGCACGGAGTGAAAACAAAAGTAGAGAGAGAAAGAGATGATGGCTATGGATTCTAGAGCTTTTTACCATAATCAGAGAGTATTTTTGGTGTCCAAAGGCTTCTTGCATTGTTGTAAGTGGACGATGATGAGAGCTATGTAGAGGTTTATGTGACAAGGTTGTTGATGAAGAGCACAATCACCATGAAAGGAGAAGAGAAGTAATGAAGAGAGTATAGAGACACATAATTGTCAATCCGTAGCTAGCATGACTAGTGCATGGAGGCTTTGAGAGGTTGTCAATCCCTCAGAAAACCCAATCAGAACTTTCTACTCTCAAGTGTCAATCTCTAGTGAGTGTCAGTTATCAAAAGCTAGTCTTCCAACCACAAGTAAACATGCATACTTCACTAAGCTAAAGTGCTTCAAATGGTACCAAACTTGCTAGGAACATAGACAAAACCAATTAGAATCTCTCTATGGTCTCAAATCTACGATCCAACACTCAAACAAAATCGCACCGAAGATAAACAACCTATTTTTAGCACGTCGATTTTGATGTTTAATACACTCAATATCTTTGTCTAAGGGAGCTCTATCCTCTCCTATGCTCAAAATTCCAAACGGATGCATAAATCAAGCAAAAAACGGAAGAAGATGACGAACCAAAAAGACAAAAACTTTGTGAGAGACTTACATAGAATTGAAGAGCTTTCAACTGTGATCCCAATGCTAGTCACAAATTTTCAATAGCACTTTGCACGAGGCAGATACGAGCTCTAGAATCAAGAGAGTAGACAAAAGTACATAGAACAACAGAGCGCTCACTTTTATTATCCAAAAACTTAGGTCATTTTAATAAGTTTTCTTTTATACCTTAGCCAAAGGTCAAAGTGGGTTTTTAAGTCTTTGATAACTCTCTAATTTAGCTAATGGTAAATCTATTACAACTTGGAATCTCCTGGCCCCACTCTACTCATACAAACGGGCATTTATATTTGTAGAAACAAACAATGTACATTATCGGGTTTTAGACAAAAATATGGAGTCCCCCTTTCAGTGGCATGTGTTAGCTTGACCACTAGCATTCCCCCTTCCTAGATCATGTCGTCCATGACATGGCTACGTGTAAGCCAACAATCTTGACCACTAGCATTCCCCCTTCCTAGATCATGTCGTCCATGACATGGCTACGTGTAAGCCAACAATCTTTGGAATGCATGCCTTTTGGATGTGCAACTTTAAACCACTTTTTTGGCTGATAAAATGGAATATTTTGCATTCTCTCCCTGAGAGATTTCTTCATGGTAGTTATTTTTCTAATCTTATAGTTTGATCCCTGATTGTACATTGATGTTCATTCAAGAAATTTTGAATTGCTCCTGAGTAGAAAATTTGTCTTGAAGGAATCCAATCTTTGGAAATGTGATCATTTCTGCCATATTTTTGTTGTTTGCTACTTTCATGTGTCGTTTGATGTCTTTTGAGCCCATTGATTCCGTATTGAACTGATTTGAAACTTTGAAACTTGCCTTTTGAGCTTGATGATGGTAAGATGATCCAAACTTGACTTTGTTGCTTTGCCTAGCTTTGTAATAGCATGATACACATATTGAGCCAATTTTTCTTGATTGGTACATGGATTTTGTCACTTTGTACTTTTATGTTTCCACTACGATGCTTCTTGCATTGATTGCTATAGCAAGACTCCTTATTATTGTTGTACAATGCAAAAGAGTTGTATATACAAGAAGGTATTAGGTATACGCTCTTTTTTGAGTTGTGCAATTAGCCTTGAAGTACTTGTTCATGCAAGGTGAAATGGCAAGGTGTATGCTCAAAGCCAAGGGTATGCCAGATTCCTTTTGGGCCAAAGTAGTAAGTACATCAATGTACATTCTCAATCAAAGCTACAAAAAGGCTTCGAAAGGAAAAACGCCTCAAGAAGCTTATTCCGGTAAGAAACCTTCAGTCTTGCATTTCAAAACATTTGGGTGTTTCTGTTATGCACATACTCTTGATTCACAAAGAACAAAGTTAGAAGCCAAAAGCAAGAAGTGCATATTTCTCGGATATAGTGAAGAGTCTAAGGCTTATAGACTCTATGATCCAGAGGCAAAGAAAATACTCACCAGTTGGGATGTCGTATTTGAAGAAGGGCCACATACGGTGGAGAAACCAAGTTCGTCCACTTTCTCATCAAATGAAGAAATAACTCACCATGTGCCATACCAAAGTCAGGTAAAAAATCAAGAGGAGGAGTTGTCTGATGATGACTCAAATAAATCTAACCAACTTGGTGCAGCATCACAGGAAAAGCCACTACCAAAGTGGGCTCAATAACTTTTTGACGCTCAAAACCATCAAGCTCATAATCCTCATGAAGATGAGGGGGGTTTGTGATGGTCAGAAAGAATAGAGGAGTAAAGAAGAGCCTCCAAATATATCGTCAAAATGGCTCTCATGACAAAAATTGTGGACTCTGTGAAGAATCCAGCCTCGTTGACACAGCCATGGCTGATCCAAAGTGGAAGGAAGCGATGCAGTCTGAATACAACATCACAAAGAATGACACTTGGGAAGTAGTGGATAGGCCCCCAAAGAAGAAATTCATCGGCACAAAATGGGTGTACAAGCTCAAGCGTAAAGCTGATGGCTCTTTGCAAAAGTACAAAGCTAGGTTAGTAGCACAGGGATTCTCTCAAGTGAAAGGGTTTTATGTTAGTGACACCTTCGCTCCCACAGCTCGAATGACAACTATTCGCCCTTTGCTTACTCTTGCTGCTATCTATTTATGGGTGGTTTACCAAATGGATGGTGTGTCTACATTTTTTAATAAAATTCTCAAGGAGGAGGTGTATATTGAGCAACCACCAAGGTTTGAGACGCCCCATTCAAAACAGAAGGTTTGCAGTTTGAAGAAGGCTTTATATGGCCTGAAACAGTCTCCAAGAGCATGGTATGTCAGAATTGATAAGTTTTTAAAAAAACTTGGCTTTAGAAGAAGTTCTTCTGAAGCAAATTTATATGTGCTTAGAGAGAATGGAAAACAAGTCATTATTATCTTGTATGTCGATGACTTGATAATCATAGGTGACCACACAGAGCTCATCCAACAAACACGTGAGAGTTTGAGTTCTGAATTTGAAATGATAGACTTAGGTTTGTTGCATTACCATTTGGGGATTGAGGTTTGCCAATCCTCAAAAGTCATATTCATCTCTCAACGAAAGTATGCAACAGAGATCCTAAAAGCTTTTGACATGATGGATTGCAAACCTGTGAGCACTCTAATGGAGGTATATGCAAAACTCTCCATGGAAGATTCTTCTCCCTTAGTCGACATTAAAAAGTATGAAAAACTTGTGGGAAGCTTAATTTTCTTGTGCAACACTAGGCCGGATACTTCTTTTGTAGTAGGTGTTTTAAGCAGGTTTTACAACCAACCAAGAGAATCTCACTGGAAGGCAGGTCTATGAGTTGTTAATTACATCAAAGGTCCTTTGGGCCATGGAATTTCCTATGGCATTGGTACAACCAATCTCTTAGTGGGTATTGTGACTCTGATTCGGTAGGAGATTGTGACTCTAGAAAGTTAGTTTTTGGATTTTGTTTCTCACTTGGTTCTGGAGTGTTTTCTTGGATCAGCAAGAAGTAGCCAACCATTTCTCTTTCTTCAACAGAAGCAAAGTATAAAGCTGCTTGTTTTTTACAGCTTGTGAAGCAGTTTGGCTAAGGCAAGTCCTCATGGACTTAGGTGTTTCTTTTCATTCAGCAACAACACTTCAATGCGACAACCAGAGTTGCATGGCGCTTGCCAAGAACCTCGTCTTCCATGCACGCACAAAGAATATTGAGGTTTAGCATCATTATGTTCAAGAGATAATTGAGGATGAAATTGTGGAGATAGAGTATTGTCCTACTGAAGATAATTTTGCAGATATCTTCACCAAAGATCTAGGGAAATACCAGCTACTTTGAGATCTTCATCAACTTGAAGCTGGCACACATCCAACATAGAGCATCTTCGGGTGTTCATTGAGGGGGGGTGTTGTTATACTTGCAATGCCCACCTCTCTCAGTTTTTCCACCACAATATATGTTGCACAGTTTGTAAGGCACCCAAATGAGGAGAAGCCAATGGTGCACATATATGCGGTGGATTCCAGCTTTGCAGCTGATGAGATCTCTATTTGTGATCATGGATGATATGGAGAAAATTCAGGGGCAACTTTGAGGGAATATTCCTTTTTCCTTTTCCGTAATATTCCCTTTCTTTGGAATATCTTGGTTGGACGAAAGTCGGAAAACAATCGAAAAATGGCCATCCAATGGCCGGTGGCCGGTGGTCCGTGGTACATGGTCTTTGGCCGGTGGCCGGATTTCCTTGGCCAATGGCCGATTTCCAGGAGGACTTGTCTACCCAAAAGCGCTACACATGGGCACATGGGAGAGTCCTACTTGGACTTGGCTATCTAAGGGCAACTGCACATGGGCGTTTAGAGGCTCCCTTACATCTATGTAAGGAGGCCTTCTCATGAGTAATTCGGTAGAATGGCACGCACACTTGACGTACACAACACATCCTTGTGTAAGGATTGTTGGTCCCTTGTATTCCTACTTGCTCTAGTTGTCTAAATCGCCATCTAAGCTCTACCTTGAGAGTGCATGGGTGGATGACGCCATCACTTTGTAATAGTGTGCTAATCTAAAGTTTTTGATTTTCCACTAATCTACTTTGCATCGTATCTCCCTCTACTCTCCTTGCTACTAGATCCTTATTGTATTTTTCATTTCTTACACTAGTATCATTTGTTTTACTCTTGTTTTTGCATCCCCTGACTTCATCCATACTCCCCTTGTAGTCTTGTTAATGAATGGAATAAAAAGAGTTTCACATGCATGTTGGAAATGAACTCCTTGTTTAGCCCAATTTTCATGAACATTGTGCTTTTTTTATCCACAGTCTTCCAAGAAATACCTGCTCTACTAGCTTTCCTATAGGCAACACATAAAATTGGTGCAAAGCACTACAATCCTTTACTTTAACCTCAAGTATCAATGATCCAAGAGCTAAGGATCATCTACAGTCACTACCAATATAGGCATTATTTCATTTCCTTCCTCATCACAAAGTTTGGCTTTCCTAGACTCATTTACGCATATTTTCATCGTTGCCAAGATATTTGTCCATCCAAATGGTTCAAAAAGATGATCTAGAAATGGTTCTAGAATATATGCATCATCAACTACATCCCTTTCGAAGATGCAATCTTCTCTTTGTAGACTACCATGTTTTGATGTTGCATACATCCACATGAGTGTGTTGTCTTTTAGCCATGATGGAGGTTCAATATCATCAAAATCCAATGATTTTGTATCCAAATCCTATATTGGGGTTTTAATCACCTACAAGAATGGTCCACTAGATTCACTCTTGTTATTGCCCTGGATTGTCTGGAATCATATGAAATTGTCTCATGAATGGTCTTCCCAAAATGATATCATAGTTTGATTTCTTTCCAAAGTGAAATTGCAAAGGTGTGTTCATAGTCAATTCCACATGAGGTGACTATCACTCCCTCTAATAATCCGAGAGGCCTTTCTTCATGACCATCTACAAGTTGCAGTTTCATTTGAGTTTTTCTTATGGCTGGTTTACCCCAAGCTTCCCACACTTGTTTCGTTGCAATGGAAATTTTTGCTCCACTAATCAAACATTGTGAGAGACTTAACTCCAGTATATTCAACAGATAAAGTGGTGTTACCTTCTTCACCCTCACAGCAATTGTCAAAATTAGGGTTTTTGGAAAACACACACAGCTTGGAGAAGAAGAAGGAAGCTCAAGGCACACAACAGAGAGTGACAATGCACGGGGGAGAAAACCTCCTAGTGAGGGGAAAATTTCCCCGATGGTCCTAAGTGTGTTCACACACATCAGTATCACATGTAAATCCCCCTGGGAGTGATGCAGTGAACAAGAGATGGCACATAGAGTAAAGGGAAGTGCCATGCATTGAGGACATGATTAGTACACAAAAGGGAGTAAGCCCAAAGCTTTGCAAAAAGCTTCAAACTTCTCACAAGACAATGCTTTTGTGAAAAGATCCCTCTTTATTTGCCAAGGGATTAAAAAGGAGATTATGGAAGGGGCAAATGGGTGGATGCCATGTGGACTAAAATGGTGGGTATGGCAGAGCCTAAAACTAAGTGGTCAAACTTGTACTATTTTATAAAATATAAAGAGAAAATATTTTATAAATTCAAAAAACTAAACTTTTATCTAAATAGTTGGGTAAAAACCGATCCTTTCTCTATGTAGTGGCTTCTAGTTTCCCCACCCCCCCCCCCCCCCCCCCCCCCTCTCTTTCAATTTTCCCTCCCAAAAGATCTGCAGCAGAAGTTTGAACCTCCTTTCCCTCCTCAAGCTTACTGCATTCTCCTCAAGCTTGTTGCATTCTCCTCAAGATGAAGTTCTCCATTTCTCCATGAGCCTCACTAAACACCTCTACCTAAAGCTAAAGATCTGCAGCATATACTCCTGCTAGATCATCCCTCTTTCTTTCCTCAACATGTTTCCTGGTCTCCATTAATCTCTCTAGAGAGGATCCACTTCCCTCTTAAGCTTTGCAACATTATCTTCCCCATTAAGCCAACAAGCAAGTGGAGGAGTATAGCAGTAAGTGGCATCAATCGTCTTTGTGTACCATCAAGAATCTTGCTCTTTATACAGCTGAGAACATGGATGTGCAATGTCTAATCATAAGTGTTTGCCTGCCGGTTGTGCCACTATTCCCCATGGCATCATCAGGTACTCGACGACCTAGAAGTGTCATTGACTCCATTTCATGCAGTAATATACAAGATGATAGTGGATGTTGGGTCAAGATGTAGTTCAAACGAATGATGTGGGTGACAATGCAGCCTAGCTCAAGAGGTGCACACAAGGTCTCAAGGTCTCAAGGAGAAACATGGCTTCTCAAGCACACCATTGGAAGGGAAGAATCATGGAGTTCAAGAAAACACAAGACGAAAAGAGGCTTGAGAAGGTGCAGCTCAAGAGGTGCACACAAGGTCTCAAGGAGAAACATGGCTTCTCGAGCACACCATTGGAAGGGAAGAATCATGGAGTTCAAGCAAACACAAGACGAAAAGAGGCTTGAGAAGGTGCAACATGTTTATGTTGCTTCACAACTGAAGCTAGAGACAGCAATGGCTCCATCAATGTTTCCATCAAACTGTAATTTTACTCCTATTTAAAATTTTTTGGTTGTCCATTTAGCATTTTTGCCTTGTACGTTGCTTTTGATGACTGTAAGATTTCCATTGCTTGTTCATGTTTGCAATTGTTTTCCCATCCAATTTTGTAGAGTGGGGGCCAATAGAGTCCTTCACAGGAACGTTTGAGGCCATCCACACTGACCTTGGCAAGTTGCTCTATGCTGGTTGTCCATCCTCTGGGCTTGCCTCACGTGACATTGTTTTTAATCATACTTATGTCACACCTAGGCAAAATGAGTATGGTAATCTTTCTTCGGTTCACTTGCAAACCATGGAGAGTCTGGAATGGCCTAACTAACATTAACCACACACATATTGTAGAAAGATAAGTCAAGAGTAGGAAGAAATATCCCTAAACATCACAACCAAGTGATATGGATAGGAGAGACTGATTAAGGAGTGATGATTAGATATCTACACTTCAAATACACATAATCAATGCAAATTAGACCACTAAAATCAAATGAAAGTTGATTAGTGAGAATCAAATTTTACAAAGACATCAAGGGGCCAAGAATGTTTGCTCACCCAAGAATGCTTATCTAGATTAGCTCATCAAATTTTTTTTAATAGGCATGGACTCCAAGCCACTCTACATTACAAGTAACTCAAGCTTATAGTATTATACAAATTAAGCCTCTACATTATAATTAAATTAGTCCTATAGTCTTATACAAATTAGAACTCCAAATGAATCCAAAACCATACAATATACATAGGAAATATTATGGCACAACCTTTTGTACATTCGCTTGGTGTAGGTGTTAATTGTTGCTAGCATTCCCCCTCTGAATGTGGAGCATGAGGAAGCAGTGTACAAATGACATAATGTAAGTGTATGTCCTTGTTACGAATTCTAATCTCTCAAGAAAATAAAGCAATTCGTAAGAATCAAAATCTAACAAAATGCAAATACAACATGAAGTATAGTGGCCAAAAAATCATGCAAAGTGAATTTGCTTCAAAAAGATGGTTCTAAATCATAGTCTACACTAAACAACACAAAGCAAAAAAGAAAATATAAATATTTATGAAAATTTAGCCACTAAATTTTTTTTATTTTTTGATGGTAAAACAAGTAATTAAATATGACCCTAAGCTAATCCAAATTCATAAACCCACTAATTTTTTAAACCACATATGATCATTCTTAATGAAACAACCAAATCTATACATGCTCATGGGTTATAAAGAAGCTTTAAAATCCTTTAGGACATTATCACATAGATTTGAGAGAATGCTCATGGAACTTATTTATAGTAGTTCATTGAAAACTAAATCACGTCAATTGACACCCAACCCATGACAAGTCTTGCTACTATGACTCCTAGTTCCTTGTTACCCCAAGGACTTCTCTAAGAGCCTACTAGATTTTCAAGGCTATGGATAACCCCTATCAATATTGAGCATCATTTTAGTGCTCTGACCAAGAGAGCCAAGGTGGTCAATAAGGGCTTAGTCCTACATAGACACATACTAAACATAGAAATGTTATTTTCATTATGTCTTGTAGAATTTTTGCAACTTTATTTTGACACTTTTTTCCAATTCAATTGTCAAATTATTTGTAATTTTAAGTGCTTCCATTATAAGAGAAATGCTTATGGCATATATACTAAGAGGAAAACGTTCATTCAGATACCTAGGTCATGATAGAGGAAAAATCTAATTGCAAGAGAAATGTTTATGTCATATGTACTAAGAAGAAAAAGCCCATCCATATTCGTAGGTCAGATAGAAATGAGTGTAGCATTACGGTAATCATTAGGGATATAGGCCTGGAAAGAAGATGGACTTGTATTGATTTAAGGTCAAGGTCAACTACCTAGTCTTAAAAAAAATAAATCTAAATATATAATGTGTTCATACAGTTTACTATTGAAACTTCAATGTATGCCTAGTTTTGAAAATGAAGAGAACCATATCAAGAAGGAATTTACACTAATTCCAACCATACAAAGAGTATAGATATAGAAAAGACCAAAGCATAAAAAGAGTTCACCAGTGGAAGAATGTATCATAGACCAAGTAACAATAGAAGATGATTTATTGGGGAGGAAATGAAACAAAAATGGAAGCCATCATCTAGGATTGGCCCTAGTATAATAGATATGCCAAACCTCCAATGTTAGAAAATGACTCTGAAGATGAATGGAAAACATAGGGGAATCATGTCGCACATAAATGTCACCCAAACAAGAAGACATTAGGTAATTCCATTCCACAAGCACATCACCAAAGGTAGAACTCCCCTCTTTAGCATCATCCAATAGCTCCACTGCAAGCTTATCAATAATCAATAAGGTTGATGATATGGTCTTAATCAATATTGATCATGCAAATGAAAAAGGAAACTTGGAAGCCCATGGAATATCTGTTCAACTCTTGCTAGAATGGAGTCAATTATAAATAACTTCTCAAGTAGGAGCTGTCAGGCAAGTAGTCAATGGACTCACAAGAATTCTAAGGAAATGGTGGGATGATTTGTCTGAGGAATACAAAGTGTTGATACTTGAAGGATCGCAAGAAACTTTTGACAATGTTATATCATTATTATTTGCTATAGTCACAAAGGAATTTATTGGCAAAATCTCTTTAATCAGCAAAAATGTAAAAGCATCATTTTTTCACACTCAATGATGTGACTTGAATATTATTAAAAAGCATCAGTTGCACATGCACTCTTCAATGTTCAACATTGAAGGAAACTATCACCAGGCTAAATACTATACTTTATCAATTCATTTCTTGAATTTTTTTCTAAACTTATCAAAGGAGAAAATGAAAGAGAAACAAAATATAAATGAGGATGGCTCCCTAGCTCTAATTAATCAATGCACTAATGAAGTAATTGAGCTAGAATGCACCATAAATAAGCTCAAAAAGAAAGAGAAGACTAAAACTCGTACAAAATTCTTCTGTGAGAAAAAAACTCTTGCCAAGGCTTTTGGATGCTCTAGAGAAAAATGTCATGGTAAAGAAAAGGAGCACATGATCTCAAAATCTAGAACACATAGATGTAGGTTCAAGATGTACAGAAAAACAAAGGATCAGTCAAGCTTGAAGATGCTACATGTTTTATTTGTGGCAAAAGGGGTCATTATGCTTCATCATGTCCAAGGAAATTCAAATCCAAACGTTTTGTTAGTGGTTCGCCGCCACGATGGACATCCTAAGTATAGCTATTAAGCGCTAATATACAAATCAATGCTAGGGAGTGACCCAAATAGTGCACAGATGCTACATGAATGTGATAAGTTCACGATAATCACTTGCACTCATAGAAGAGGACAACTTCTTACAGAAATGCACATACACACACTCTTAAGTGAGAGGCAACACCTAATGATTAACCAATGGATTAAGGCATACAATAAGATGGAAATCAATATTTAATGGCTTATGGGTTCATACATTGGCACTAAGCCAGATTTAATGGTGATTATGGAAGCTTCATACCACTTTGACATAGAGGGAAAGAGAGAAACATCCTTCAACCCACTATACATAAGTGAGAATTACTACTTCCATACTCATTAGCAAGCTAATGCTACACCATTCAAGGACTTCAACATAATCAAAACACTCTTAATCATTGATTAATCACACACTCTTTTAGCTAGAGTATACACAAGCTCAAATCACCATTTCTTAATCAAAATCAATGAAAAGAAGCTTGCACATTAGACAACAATAGGGAAAGTCTTGCCTTGTATTAGAATCGAATATTGTTAGATAAATTGCACGTAGGAAGCATCATAAGAATCACCTTCTTCTCTTTTTCAAGAGATCCTCTAGTTTTATCTAAGTGAGATAATAATAACCTCCTTAAAAAACCCTAACTTTTGACTTATATAATGGCTCCAAAAAATGGGTTTTTTACATGGATAAACCAAGCTCTTGATTTTTACAAAATGGAAGCCCATGGCCCCGATTTAAATTAGACATTTTACAACGAGTGATAAATTGGGGATTTTTACAAGATAGCTACAAGAAATAAATGATCAAAAATTGTAGCGGTCCTTCTTTCTGGTCTTTGCTTGCTTTGACTTCTTATTAATTCTTTGTGTGTCGTTGACCATTGAAACACTCCCCCTACCTATTTCAGTGTTTGGCCTTGCATGCTAGCAATTCCAAGCTCGTATACTGATGGTGGTCATGAAATCATGTACCTATAAGAAAACCTGTTATTGGTAGGTGGGTCCTGCTTCCCCTGGATCATGGGCATCCCTCTTGTTGATGTGTTTGAGCCTAAGTTGTAGTCAGTGGTAATCCCTCTCCCTGGTTACATTGTTGAAGAATCTCGTAAGGGATGTTGTAGCTCCATTACTTGGAAGGCTACTAACCTTGCCCCCACATTCCTGACGAGTGGCCCAAATATTTGTGATTGATATTTGAAGAAGCACATGTAGAAGGCATCTTCAAAGGTTTGGAGATGATGGCATGGGAAAAATTGTAGGCGAGCGAATAGTCCCATCATGATTTGGGGTTCTGGCACTGCTTTTGCAAGTTCCAGCTAAGTCCTTCTTGATCTTCTAGGAACCATGTCCATGGAACATGCATGTATATGGAGGTGTGGAAGCCTTCGATGTAGAAAATAAGCAATTTGCACTCTTTGACAGCATGGTAAGCTATATCTAGAACCTCTTTGAATTGGTGTATCATATACTACTCATTTGGCTCGTGACCTTCTTTTTGTGTCGACAATAGTCGGAAATTGAGCCATGTTGGTTGTGTTCTACATCTGTTGGAGTAATCTTTCCACGTACGTACACCTCCTCCACACATGGCAACAAATAGGGTCAATGCGTATATCTCTGGGTGCCCTGGCATAGTTGATGCAACAGGTTGGGTACTTCCAAAACCACTCAAGCCTCCACGCTTGCTGATTTTACATATTTATGCGGGAGTGCTACTACTCTAGTCTCAGGTGTTCATATCCCCCTATTTCTTCGATTGGGCATGTAGGTGTCAATTGCTCCCTTATCTTGATGGTTTCATGCTTAAGAAGTGTGTAAGATAGGTTTGGCCTATTATATTTGTTTGTTGCATAGCCCCACTTAAAGAGGCTTAAGCTTTCACTATGCAGGATACGCCCACTCCATGCATTCTTTTTGAATTGGTTCTAGCATGTCTGCAAGGAGTTAGGAGAGCTCATGTTCCACCTTGGAGAGCTCTACTTTAGTTGCATCGACTGGTGACATTTCTTCTTTAAGCCCATGCTCTTCCTCAAGGGGTGTTTCTTCCATGCCCGGCCCCAAGCCTTCTTTAGTGAATTTGAATTCTTCATCTTGTTGCATGCTGCTTTCAACTTCTTTCATTTGCAAGCTTTTGTTGGTGGAAGCATCTAGTTTTTTTGCAGATATGAGATTTTAGCTTGTAGCTCCTTCTCCTTTTCTAGGAAGATGTGGATGAGCATGTCATTTTGAAGCTCCTTTGCCTTGTGGTGATATGCTAGACAATGCCTTGATCACAGCAACCAAAAGGAGACTCAAGGTGGATGTGCAACCAGCAATGAAGTGCACCTATGGTTCCCACAAAGCCATGGTAACATGGTTTATGTCTCTTCATGTGTTTGTGTTTATCTTTTGACTTCAGAGTGTTCACAAGACACACACAATGGGGACTTGCAAAGGGGGAAGTGTGATCAATAGATTCCTTGCAGTTGGATGGGAGACTAAAGCCACCAAGGAGATAGAATCAAGTGCTCTGTAATTGCTGACAATGTGATGTTCAGATACCATATTGTGAAGCAAATATTTTCAATGGTCTTTCCCTACAGAAGATGGAAGCTTACAATGGGAGAATGGGAGGAACTATACTCGGATGTTGCTGCTAGAGAATCAGTTGACTTGAAAATATGCCTCCATGATGATGTAATGCACAGGATTGCAGTGAATAATGACTGGCACCTCA
The DNA here is from genome assembly GCF_014529385.1 of Adiantum capillus-veneris. Classification (NCBI taxonomy): domain Eukaryota; kingdom Viridiplantae; phylum Streptophyta; class Polypodiopsida; order Polypodiales; family Pteridaceae; genus Adiantum; species Adiantum capillus-veneris. The sequence continues at coordinate 152,681,355 of NC_140935.1, forward strand.
GTCACCTTTGTTGAGTATCTTAATCTCAAATATACCTTACCCAAGAAATATCTCTTTGTAAATCAATGAAAAGGTTGTTCGCTCCAAAAAAGAGAAGAGCTTTCTGTGAGTACATTTCATTTCCGCGATGTATTTTTGTAAAGCTTATAATTGACAAGGATTTTTATCCCATTAATGCATATGGTGTTTTGAATCGCATTTTTGCACATACTTGTTTATTTAACTTGTTCAAGTTTTCGATTGAAACGTGCAATTTCTTTGATGTGAAGCGCAAATGTTTTCAATGTTGGTGTCTTTCAATGCTTTGTCGTGTGATTTTGTTTAAAATTATAGTTTTAAGTTATTTTGATGTTAATTTTAAGTTCTTTTAAAAAGTGACTTTGGGTATATAAGTGACTTTCTAAGCTCTCTTCGCATCTTCTTCGCGAACAAACCCATGGCAACGTCTATTGATGCACTTCTCACACAACTAGAAAAGGTAGGACTTACGGATCGAGCACATGAACTACTCAGTGTGTTCGACAGGACAATTGACATGCAGGCCACCGCCAATCTTCATGCAGAGGCATTCAAAAGCTTTCTTGACTACATGGCACAGCACATGGAAGAATATGCCATAGTCTTTGAGGGATCTGACACAGCGTGGTTTCCAGTGGATTTTCTCAAGCATCTCTATGCAATTGACAAAAACTTTTTTGTTTGCTTGTTCAGGTTCATTAAAGGCCTCACGGAACGGGACTACAGGGCAGAGTATGAGGATGATCTCATAGATTTGGGCATGGGGTGCATAGGCACCCAATTCATTTCTTGGGACATGGTTCTAGCCTTACTTGTGCTTGAGGACATGGATAATGAAAAATAAAAGGAAAAGGTCAATTAAAGACCGTGTGTGACCATTGTGGAGGAATCAAATGAAGTTATCAAAGAGATTGATGAGCAGACTGAAGCATCTATGACACTCGTACTCTTGCAAGAGCCCAGCTCCACAGAGGAGGAAGATTGGATGATAGAGGGAGATAAGGTGATGGAGGAAGTCCCAAACCTCCAAATTCTCACTTTGCATGCAGTGGTGGTGGATGATCGTCACTTTTTGTTTGTAAGATCCCCAATTTTTGGGTCTCTTCTAAAAATAACAAAAATAGCTTTCAATATCTATTTTGCCAAATTTTGACTTAAGATGCTTCATTAACAGTATTGGAAGGTTCTAGAGTAAAAAGAAAAGTTGTTTCCATGTTCCAGTAGGTTAGACAGACGTTTGGTTCAGTTTTGAAAAAATTCGCTATTTTTAGCTTTTTCATCCTTTTTATGCTGTTAGGTGCTTTTTTGCAAAAATCAAAGTCGGATCTTTAATCTACTTGTTCCAAGGAAGCTATGGTTCAATTCTATAAAATTCTGCTTTTTGAGTGCTTTTCACGCTATTTATAGCTTTCCATGATTTTTAGTGCTTTTTCGTTAAAAGCGATGCAGTGGATGAGGGGAACCCGTAGTTCAATTTTAGATTTTTTTTTTTTGCTTTTTATGCTATTTTTAGCTTTTTGTACTTTTCGGCATTTTTGAAAAGCAATGTGCTTTTTATGATGACATAAAGGTAAAAATATTAATTTTAGTCTCTGTCGGATTTAAAAATGATCACCCGGAGCAAAAATGGGACCAGACGGGATTTCTACGAAAAATATTTTTATAAAAACGATACTGTAAATACGTCAGGGCAGTACGAGAAAGTCATAATTATGTTGGGACATTACAGTGTGGCATAGTCTAGCTACGGTTTCCATTAGTTGGCCAGATACGCTCATATGGCCAATTTTGCTGAAAAAAATTGAATGGTAAGTGGGAGAGTTGACCACCAAAAGCAAAGGCTTGGTTTCAAGAAAGTTCTCAAAAGCAGGAAGCTATTCCTAGCTGCAAAACTAGCGCTACCTTTAGCTTGGGCATCACTCTGAGCAGTTGAAAAACCTATAAATTGACATAGAGTGCTCAGTTTTCAGTGCCGTCTTTTGCGTCTACTACCGCAAGGCTATACATATCTATTATACGGAGTGGTGCAAGCTCTTCATCACCATCTCCATAAGCTCTTCTCTTGAGAAGAAGAAGAAGAAGGACACTCTCTCTCTCTACTTGCTTATTATCTTCTCTCTCTCGTTTCACGGTGTACGCACTCTCCGGAACCTTTCGTGGCGGATACCTCCACGTAGCTCTCATCATCGCTCTCTTGCGGCAAACCCAGAAGCCTTTTGATAGCCCTAATCGATTCCAAAGTACGGTGAGAAGCTATAAACTCGATAGCCATCATCTCTCTCTCTATGTCGTTTTTCTGAGTAATCACCCTCTCGGTGATTTTTTCCATATACAAGTGCATGTAAAGATCAATCGAGTATATACGAAGTTGCCCCATTATTATTTCATCATGTTTAACACGTTGATTTATACACATGATACATTTATGGTCATGTGTGTGCATAAAAAGTGCTTTTTGTTTCATGTCATAGAGGCGGTACGAACACTATTTTGGCCATAAATCACAAACCGCTATGAATCAGCCCGTCGAACCATTGAAACCAGAGATAAAACACATCATTTAGAACATTTTCTCTCTTTGGTTTCATGTGAAAAACACGCACGAGCTAAGAGATATGGTCATAAAACAGCTTGTTGCCCACTGCACAACCAAAAATTTTGACTCCAGGCTCCTTGGAGAACCATTATATAGATTCACCGGATGGGCAAACCCACTTAACCAATTGAAAAGCTTGATAAAACTTGATGATAAATGAATTTAGGTCTCCATTATCACCTTGGGAATGCGAGTTATTAAACACTCTGTAACCGGTTTTACCTACACGCGTAGGGGTGCTACCAAGGGGGGTATCATATGACGTCGTGAGTTAACCGAGCTATTTTTATACGTTTTATGGTTTGTTTTGGTGAGTTGATTTCAATTATTCAATGGCCATAAACTTATGTAAGAGTACATAGTTCAACATCACAATCTGCATAGGCAGGTATGAATAAAGTGGCTTTCTTTTGGGGTTACCGTTTGTTGTGTGTGTACCATATGGGTGAAGTGATGTGATAGAGTGATAGTCTATATTATGCAGCTAAGCTTGATGCATTGGTTTGAGGTCAAATACTTTCAATTGACCTAAAGGTAGGAGCTGTTTTGCATCATGTTTATGCTGATGGAATGTTATCATATGATGTATGGGAACTCATGGATTGATGTGGATGCCTCATATGCATGGTTGTGATTGTTTTTCAACTTCCTAGGTCAAAACTAGCTCTATGTGCTAGGGAGGTGAAGTGCAGATGTGATGTATCAACTTTGCATGGTTGGATGTGATCAAATTTGGATTTTTATATCATGATTAGTTGTTGATCGGACTCTTTTTATGCATGAAAGAATCACGTCTTAACGGTCACATGTATGTGGACTCCGATTGATTGCAGGAGATATGTCAAACTCCAAGTGTGGGAGTTGGTTCAGTGTGATTATGATTCATGGTCAAGGGCTGAGATTCCCTAATGGATTATGGTTGATATTCTATGGTGTAAGCCGGTGTGGCTCATGGTTTTTTTTTTGGATTTGGTTATGTTACCAAATTTTTTACAGCCATGTTATGTTTTAAAGTGGTTATGCAGGATTAGTCGTGCCTCACCGAAGTTGGGTGGAGTGCTCGCTCGTGTGATGTGATTGGATTATGGTTTATGGTTTTGGGATTGGATCATGAGGTGATTTGGATGGTTTATGGTAGACGTGTAAGGGTAGAGACCCTGTACAGTCTAACAATTTGGAAAAGATTGTTTGTGCATATGAAAAGTGCTATTGTGATTGGATTCACGTGTTATTTTTCTCATGACAACGTCGCTACAAGACTAGGATCACCTATATCACTTAGACTTAGACTAAAGGATCGTTGACCTGGGGCTTTGATGGACCAGGGGTGTTGCCTAGGTCTTCTTCTTTTGTTAGGCTCATCTACACGGTTAGTGCGTAGGGGATTCAATGACCTACACAGGTAACGCATGGAGGATTTTACCTTTGCTTTGCCTAAGCACCCGGTGTTGGGCATTGAAGAGGCGTGGCGCCTAAACTTGTATGGTTGGTGTTGATACCCTACCACCTAGTAGTACTTGGGATCCTTTCAGAGCTCGAGTTCATGGAGGGAGGCGAAGCGGCCTTAGCTTATGTCTGGCTCAGGTAGGTTGCAGGTGTTCTGGCTCACTCCCAGCAAATTAAATTCTCTTTGTCCGTAGTAGAGCGGACTTGGATGGGTGGGCCGGTCGATCCCTATACAGGTTCCAATGCTCTGCTAGTTTTTTCTTCATAAACTTTTTGATGTTATGGTATACCCAGATTTTGTCATTGCATTAATACATGGTTGCCTGTTCCATTTAGATGGGCATTTAAAGATTCTCTGTTGTCATCGTCTCATGTCTCTGCGCACTCTATTTCACCCTCCACTACATTCTCTCTCTCTCTCTCTCTCTCTCTCTCTCTCTCTCTCTCTCTCTCTCTCTCTCTCTCTCTCTCTCTCTCTCTCTCTCTCTCTCTCTCTCTCTCTCTCTCTCTCTCTCACACACACACACACACAACGCGGTGTACACATATATTCAGCCTCCACAATGTTATATTTTTTTCAGTACTCTTTCATTCATAACACCCATTCAGAGGTAGCACTAGTCGCTAGGTACCTCTGGATGCCGTTTGGCTCATGGCCTAAACTCCATGCTTGGTCAGGTGTTGAGAACTCCTCCCCTATGCAAATGCTTCTGTAACTCTAATGCATATTGAAGATTGTATAAAAGTGTAAATTGTATATTTTGTGCATACACCCCTTTGGAGGGGTATCTCTTACCTAGTATCAGAGCCAATGCTTAAGGTTATGGGGATAGGCTAAAGCCTGATGCTAGTTGGGTTAGTAATGCATCATGCATGCATTCATGCATGCTGTTTGAGAAAGGACATTGTATTCATGATGCATCTATAAGTCACATTGGTTGGTGGTACATATTTGACTTGTCTTCTTGAGTGGAAGTGTTTGGTTTGAGTTATGGTTGAAGTGTTCAAACAACGTCGTTGTAATATCTTTGAATGTTTGTTTTTGTAGTAACAAACGGCTCCCAGAGTAACATCTGAATGCTTTAGCCAGGGGAATGAGGTTTTGGCTATAGTGTTCAACAATATGGTAACACGGTTGTCCAGGGATAAACGGGAACTTTTTTACTTAGAAATCAGGACCAAAGTCTTCGGCATACTAGGAAGCACAACTTGTTGGAAGAGTGTTGATCGTAGTCATGTTACCCGTCACCAAGAATCCTTTCGTTAATTCTTCATCTATATTGACCACAGTCCAAGAGATTGGTTTGCCAACCTCAGACTACTTCAACTCAGAATATGGATAGGCCTAGAAGACAAGTTCCACTACTTGGTGATGCGATCCAAAATGTTAGGAATTGCCAAAGTCGCTAAGAAGTTTGAAGCTCTTGCTGCTATCATAGGAAAAGAAAAGTTGGATGATAACTACAGACCATGTTGTCGCGTGGAAGGTCTGAGAATACCCTATGATGAGAGTTAAAAGAATATTTAGAGAATTAGTTCCAAGACACCCATAATATTGTAATGAGATTATAAAAATCAAATTTTGATGAATAAAAGAAGCATAGATTCAGTTTTGGTTCACATGTGTACTAAGTTTTCTCTCTCTCATTGTCTTGTTTTAGATGAATCTTCTTAATTTTCTAGATGAACTCTCGAGTGACTTTGCACAAAGAGTCTTTTTCAGTTATGTGATTGGATTCAGTCTCCATTGGGGAATTGAAGTGGTTCAAGTTTCAAAGGGGACTAGATATTACCTTGTACCCAACACTTACGTAGCATGGGAGTTATATGTTGAAGCTTAGCCCGAACACCGAACACAAGTGCTTGATAGGTTTATGACCAACCCACAGCTTTAGATGAAGGAAAAGATCCAAGAAGGCGATGTTAAAGTGCAAGGATATGTTCTTTAAGAAGGCCCTTATGTTAAACCAAAGATACGGCTTTGTGAGAAGGCCATAATTAGAGTGTGAAAGAAGTCAAATGGTGGCAACCAATTCTATTATGTACCCGAGGATTGGTTCAATAGAGTCTATGGACCTATCCTCAAATACAACCGTCACAATGTCACCATTACCTTTGATGACTACGAGAAACTAAGGTGCATTGGTGACTTTGCCCAAGCACAACCAATGGCAGTGAACTCGAGTAGATACGTCTACAAGAATGATGTAAACAAACAACATGCTCATGTAAATTGCTTTACTGGATTATCACCCAAGGATGTATCACGGGGGAAGACAACCTCAAAACCAAGGGAATTTTAGGCCAAGCAATCCACATTTTGTTTGAAATAGACCACCTATCAACAATTACAACAACGTGAATATTAACTGTCAACTTCGTCCAGGAGGAGGAGGAAATCAAAGACCTCAAGGAAGACCTCAAGTTAACAGAGCTCAAGGGGCTAGAGGTGAAGGAAATCAGGCGAACGCATATTTTCATGTTGCAATTGAACACCAGGGAGTGAATGAACAATTTTCAATTATTCAAATCTCAGTGGAGTATCAAGGTAACCATTTTACCTTATTGATTGATTCAGGGAGTACACATTCTTTCAAATCTCCTAAGTGTATAAGAAACCTAATTTTGCATGAACACCTTGATACAGACCTTGCAATAGAATTAGCTACGGGTAGGAGGGTTAGATCTTCTACTTTAGTGCGGAACTTGAATTTTGTTTTGGATGGTCATAATACTTCTGCAAACTTTAGAGTCTTACCCATAGGAATCTACGATGGAATTCTAGGAATGGATTGGCTTAAAGCCAATGAAGCTCATATACATTGTAAAGATGTTCGTTGACTTTCAAAATGACCAAAACTCTAGTGTTACAGTGACTGCAAAACAAGGGAAGCCTAAGCTTAGACTAGTGAACTTTACCAAACTTATGAAAAGTCATAGCAACCATGAGAGGATTTACACAGTAAAGCTCAACCCTAAGGAGAAGAAGATAGATTCAACTAAACCAGAATGGAGAACAGAATTTGATTATGTATTTCCGGAGGAACTTTCACAGCTACCACCCAAGTGTGATGTTGATCTGCAATAGAGCATACTCCAAGAGCTAAACCAGTTGCTCATAGACCTTACAAAATGTCGGTACTTGAATCTGCAGAACTCAAGGAGCAATTAATCCAACCCCTTGAACAAGGCTTCATTTGACCCAACATTTCTCCATGGAGTACTCATGTTCTCTTTAATCGGAAGAAGGATGGTACTTTACGTCTTTGTATTGATTTTGTGGATTGAACCAGGTAACAGTCAAGAATAAATATGCAATACCAAGGATTGATGAACTGCTTGACCGATTACATGGATCTTCTATCTTCACAAAGATTGATCTTAAGTCAGAGTATTACCAAATCTGAATCAAGGAGGAGGACATACCAAAGATAGGATTTAATACTCATTTTAGACATTATGAATTTACAGTTATGCCTTTTGAACTTACTAATGCTCCTACAACTTTTAATCGTCTTATGAATGAACGTATTTTGAGAGCATTTTGATGATTTTGTTCTTGTCTTCTTTGATGATATCCTGGTTTACTCAAGCAACAGAGAAGAACATGAACAACCTGTGCGGTGAGTACTTGAACTTCTCTGTCAAAATCAACTTTATGCCAAACATAGCAAATGCACCTTTCTCACTGACAAGAAGGAATTTTTGGGATTTATTGTATCCAAGGATGGTGTTTCTACTAATCCAAGTAAGATTGAATCTATCATAGCTTGGCCTACACCGAAATCAGTACAAGAAGTACGTGGCTTTCTTGGTTTGACAGGATGGTATCGTACATTTACCGAGGGTTATGCTAAGATTGCATCTCCATTGACTAATACGCTTAAAGAAGGCTAAATTGTTTACATGGAATGAACATGCTCAAGCTAGTTTTGAGAAACTCAAAGAAGCCTTGGTGAATGCTCCAATACTACAGCTTCCAGACTTCTCAAAGACATTCAATGTGCTCCCTGATGCAAGTGGACAAGCAATCGGTGGCGTTCTATCTCAAGAACGAAAACTAGTAGCTTATGAGTCTCGTAAGTTACGTATATATGAGTTAAATTATCCTACACATGAGTTGGAATTATTGGCTATTATGCATTCTCTTAAAGTATGGCGACATTTTTTTCTTGGAAGGAGATTTGAGCTACATATTGCCCATAAAAGCCTAAAAGGGATCTACACCCAACCTGACCTTAATATGTGGCAACAAAGATGGATGGAATTTAGGAATAATGGGAAATATTCAAGTCCCATTTTTTGAAATGATTCATCTAATTGGACATATTTTGACAATATACAGGAGCCAACCATGTAATATGAACCTCTAATTAGTGTAATGATTTATCCTTTATATATGTATACCGAGAATCTTTTAGTACATTTTGGAATCATTTTGCTAATATTGTTCATTGTCACATAAAAAATAACTTCAATTCAGTCAAAACTTGACATGCTAAAGTTTGACTACTCACAAGTAAAGGATCTTTTGGAAGAACAAAGGATATTGTTCTCCTTTTTTAGAGGTCAAACTATAGAAAATTCAAGTTCTTGACTTTTAGAATTTTGCAAATGAGCTGAATTTTTCTTGAAAATGGTATGAATTGTGAGCCTTAATAGAAATCTATCATTTAAAGTATCATCTAAAGCCCTAAGAGAAAGTCTCCCCCTCATTCAAGTATGTGATGGTCATGAGGCAAGCTTCCCCCTCATTTACATACATAATAAGAATGAGGTTCGAACTTAAGTTCGAGCCTCCATGCTTGTTGATAGGTACAAATCCCACAAGCCTCCATGCTTCCCCCTCATTTACATATATGATGAGCATGAACAAGCATGGAAGCTCCATGTTCTCCTCTCATTTACATATATATTGAGTACAACAAGCATGGAGGCTCGAACTTAGGTTCGAGCCTCCTTCCTTGCTAATACGTACAAATCCCACTAGCCTCCATGCTTCCTCCTCATCACAACCATAATGATCATGAACAAGCATGGAGGCTCAAACTTAAGTTCGAGCCTCCATGCTTGCTAATAGGTACCAATCCCACACTTTCCTGATTTAAGTTAAAGATATTATAAGCTTGGCAACTAGCTACATGGGGTGGTGCTAGCTCAAAACATCTTAGAAAAGGGTAGAGATCTTCTCAAATTGTCTATGTGGAGGTGCTCTTTACTGTTGGGGTATAAAGCCCAATGTGGTCGCCCAGGTAAGTGGGCGGGCCGCAAGGTATGTACACATATTCTTTTGTTAAAACCTAATAAGAACTGACTATGCTCTACACATTACAGTAGAGCAAGTTCACCATATCGTCGTGCTCTTCTTCTTGCACTCTCTCTCGTGTCGCACTTCCGCTCATACTCCTTCAACTGGTATTAGAGCTCAGATCGAGGCTCGGGGCAGCATTGCAGGAAGCTAGAGTCACCTGCTCAGATTGGAGTGAGATTTGACAGGCAAAGACACGGCCCCAAATCCTGTGGGAAATTCCAAAAAGCTTGATGTTCTCAGAATTTCATTCTGAGGTCATCTCGGCCACTGTTCGGCTTCGACAAAGTTTTGCGCAGGCCATTTTCGACTACGTGGTCCCGGCGGGTGCAGATCCGACTCTGCAAATTTGGGGTTTCGGCCTGCGACTGCAAGTGCTGAGCATATCTGCACTTCCAGAGTGCTGATTTGTGGCTGTATACACAACAAAGGACGGCTCACAGTTCTTGGAGGCGTGTCACATACGACACGGGCGCACCTACACAGATTGTAGGCGACATCCACTAGTTCATTAGGTTGATATTGGTTCAGAGGTCAGTTTACGGGGGAAAATCTGCCGAATTTTTCCCAGGAAAGTAAACTACTATGAAGTGTAGTTATGGTTGGATCACAGGACGCTGCTCTTTACAATATCAAGAAGCTGGATGGAACCAATTTCCCATTGTGGAAGAAGCAGATTTGGCACGTGTTGGTACAAAAGAAGCATATAAAACCTATAAAGCTCAAGGGGATAAAACCAGAAGATATGGATGAAGATGAATGGACCGAAATGGATGAATTGGCACTTTTTACCATTATGCTGACTTTGGCAGAAAGCGTTTACCTCAATGTAGCAGACGAGATGTTGGATTATGAAGCATGGACAAAGCTGAGTGATCTTTATGAGAAGCAGAATGCAGCTTCATAGGTATACTGGCTTAAGAAGCTTGTTGACTTGAAGATGAAAGAAGGGACACCTATGTCCAATCATCTCAATGAATTCAACACCATCTACAGTCAGTTGTCAGCTCAAGGTGTCAAGTTTGATGAACCTGTTAGAGCTATGCTCCTGTTGATCACATTATCGGAAAGTTGGGACACTTTTCGCATAGCTTTGAGTAATTCTGCACCTCTAGATGGTTTGACCATAGCATGTGCAGAAGACAGTCTGCTTACTAAAGAAACCAACAGAAAGACAATGGACAAAGGCAAAGGAACAGCCTTAGTTGTCAGGGGAAGGACCAAAGAAAATGACAAAGGTGGAAAGAGGAATCAGTCTCGTAGCAAGTCCCACAGTGCTAAAGGCAAGAGTGACATAGAATGCTACCATTGTGGCAAGAAGGGTCACATGAAAAGAGACTGCAGAGAATGGAAAGCAGAAAAAGGCAAAGAGAAAGCTGAAGACCATGGTCAGAAGAACAAGTCCTCCGTGAAGATTCAAGAAATAAATGTGACAAACATTATTGCAGAGGATGACAGTCTAGTGTCACGAGATATCTACTTCTTGAAGAATACAATGGACTCAGCTCTTCTTACAGCATTTGATGGAAATACACTGAGTGACTAGATTATAGACTCAGGGGCATCACTTCATGTGTCTCCAAACAAGGAGTGGTTTACCTCTTATGTGACCACTAAAGATCATGTTCGGCTACGCACTGGGTAGACATGTGAGATCTTAGGTGTTTGAGATGTTCAATTGAAGTTTCAGAATGGCTCTTCTTTCACGCTGAAGAATGTGAGACATGTTCCCGCAATTACAAAGAGCTTGATCAGCACAGGTTTACTTGATGATGCTGGCTACGTCACCACTTTTGGACAGAACATGTGGAAGATATCCAAGGGTTCTATGACAGTAGCACATGGAGTAAAGTCTGGAGGACTTTACATGATTTATGTATCAAATGTCTCTAAAAATGTAATCAATGTAACCGAGCATCCGAACATTTCTTTGTGGCGTAGCCGGTTAGGACATATGTCCAAGAAGGGAATGGAAATCTTGTCTCATTCTGGTTATTTGCCTGGCTTGTCATTTAATGATTTTGAATTCTGTGAACATTGTCTGTATAGTAAGCAAACACAGCAGCCACATAAGCATAGAAGCAGTAGAAGAGATACACAGTTGGCACTTGTTCATAGTGATTTGTGTGGACCTATGCCTAACCTATCTCTAGGGGGAGCTTCTTACTTTATGACATTTATAGATGATTACTCGAGGAAAGTATGGGTTTACTTTCTCAAGCACAAGGATGAAGCGTTTAGTGTTAACAAAACATTTGTGACACTTGTGGAGAATCAGAGTGGCAAGAAGCTTAAATTCTTACGCACTGACAATGGTGGAGAGTATGTTTTAAAGGCCTTTCAAGACTTTTGTGAGTCAAAAGGTATAAAATCTGAACTTACTGCTCCTTACAATCCTCTTCAAAATGGTGTTGCTGAGAGGATGAATAGGACCATACAAGAGAAGGTCAGAAGTATGTTGTCTAATGCACAAATGCCAAATGGGTTTTGGGCTGAAGCTGTATCAACAGCTTCTCATCTTATAAATAGATCTCCTAGCAAGGTTTTGCAGAAGGATTCAGTGGTGGGAGAGATGGTATAGTCAGGCAAAATGCCCTCATACAAGATTCTCAAAGTCTTTGGCTATGAGGCATATACTCATGTTCCAAAGGAATTTAGGAACAAACTTGAGCCAAAGAGTAGAAAGTGCATCTTTCTAGGCTATGGTAATTTTGGTGAGATGGGGTACAGACTTTGGGATCCCAAATCCAGAAAGGTTATCCACAGCAATGATGTTCACTTTAATGAAGCCAAATATCATTCTAAACCAGAGAGAGTTGAGGAGATTAGAAGATTTGTCTTCCAAGAAGATGGACCTGCACGTGCAAGACAAAATGTCATTGCTCAAGAGGAGCAAGGACAGGATAGAGTGGAACCACATGCCACAGGTTGTGGCTGAGCCTAAGCCACCTATTTTGAGTAAATCGGGACGGATCTCACAACCTCCTGATCGGTTTGTTCCATCTATGAACTATGTCATGTTGACTGATTGCAATGAGCCTTCATGTTACAAGGAAGCAGTGCAAATGAAGGACTCCGGGAATTGGCAATTGGCCATGCAGTCAGAGATGACAGCTCTGCATAAAAACCAAACATGGAAGCTAGTTAAATTACCCCATGGCAAAAAGGCTCTACCTTGCAAATGGGTTTACAAGTATAAGATCACCGCTCATGATAGTCAGCCAAAGTACAAAGCAAGGCTTGTTGCCAAGAGCTTTAAGCAAGAACAAGGCATTGACTTTGATGAAGTCTTCTCTCCGGTGGTCAATATGACTACATTGAGATGCTTTCTTGCATTGGTTGCCATATTAGATTTGGTGTTGCACCAAATGGATGTCAAGACAGCGTTCTTGTATGGTGATTTAGATGTGGAAATTTACATGCAGCAGCCAGAAGGGTTTGTTGAGAAAGGCAAGGAAGATTTGGTATGCCAGTTGTTGAAGAGTCTTTATGGCTTAAAATAATCACCGAGGGCATGGTACCATAAGTTCCACAAGTTTATGCTTTCTCAAGACTACAAACGTAGTGAGTTCGATCACTGTCTATATACAAAGAAGGCTAAGGATGGCAGTTGGCTGATCCTTATTTTGTATGTGGATGACATGTTGATTGCTGGCAAGCACTTGGAAGAAATTTCAGCTTTGAAGTCAAAATGGCAAAATCGTTTGACATTAAAGACATGGGTGAGGCAAGTCATATACTTGGTATGCGCATTGAGAGAGACAGATCAAAGAAGTTGATTTGGTTATCTCAAACAGAGTATATTGACAAGGTTTTGGAACGTTTCAATATGGAGAAGGGAAAGGCATTGAGTGTTCCATTGCCACCATATGTGAAACTTAGCAAACAATTGTCCTGTGTCTGAGGAAGAACAGGTTGAAATGGATAAGATTCCATATGCGTCTGCAGTGGGTAGTTTGATGTATGCAATGATTGCTACTCGCCCAGACATTGCATTTGTAGTGGGAGTAGTAAGTCGATACATGTCAAACCCAGGCAAGAAACATTGGGAGGCAGTGAAAGGAATATTGAGATACCTGAAAGCTACAAAGAGTATGCGTATTTGCTATGGGAGTCAGGAGCTAAGTGTAAAGGGTTTCACAGACTCAGATTATGCAGGTGACTTAGACAACCGTCAGGGTATGTCTTTACATTGGTTGGTGGAGCAGTATCATGGAGTTCTAGATTACAAGATTGTGTTACTTAGTCTACTACAGAGGCTGAATATGTTGCGGCATCAGAGGCATGCAAAGAATCAATTTGGCTTAATCGACTAGTAACAGATTTGGGAATCAAAGAAGAGATGCCTGTGTTATATTGTGATAGTCAAAGTGCTATGCAATTGGCTCGGAATCCAGTTTATCACTCAAAGACAAAGCATGTGGATGTAAAGTATCATTTCATCAGGGAAATGCTCGAGGATAAGCAACTTCAGCTTGTCAAAGTTCACACCACAGAAAATCCTGTTGATCTACTTACAAAAGGAATTCCCTCAGAGAGCTTTGCGCATTTTCGCAAGCAGTTAGGTGTAGGGTAGTACATCACTTCTCTACATCTCTTGTATATTAGCTTGTATAGTAGCTTCTCTCACACTTAAAGTACCACATTGGACTTTAAGTGGGAGGTTTTTGGGGTATAAAGCCCAATGGTCGCCCAAGTAAGTGAGCGGGCCGCCAGGTATGTACACATATTCTTTTGTTAAAACCTAATTAGAACTCACTATGCTCTACACATTACAGTAGAGCGAGTTCAACATATCGTCGTGCTCTTCTTCTCGCACTCTCTCGCGTCGCACTTCCGCTCGTACTCCTTCATTTACTAGACGCTTCCTTACCGGCCTCTTATTAGCTTACACATCAAAAGGACGATGTGTTGGTGGTGGGCGTCGCCTTATAGTTATAGAATGAATGGCCTCCTAATGATGATGTACATCATGAGTCACTTTCAACACCTCTTAGCACAACACCCCCGGGTGGGATGGTGCACATTGTGACTCACATTAAGCACCTCTTCCAAACCATAATTTGAGTATGAGAGAAAATTTTGGTAGAGAAGGGACCTTGCTTTCAATGGTGCACTCATTCTCACTTGCACTTGCAGCTCCATCATTGCCATTGCCATTCAAATGCATGTAAGAGACCCAATACCTATTCTGGGTGTCACTAAGGTTTTATTGTCACTACCGGAAGACTATGGCACTAGACTGAAATGGTGGGCTGGTGATGGCACTCGGCTGATTGGTGTTGGTGTTATGCACTATACTCAACCAAGCTATCATGACTCAACTTGCTACGCACTTGACCAAGCTGTCACGACTCAAAGGAGCTGCTACAGAAGACGTCTGACAAGGCCCATTCATTAGTAATACGGCACGGCCTCTGTTCTAATGAGCGATGGCATGTTATAGTTGACAAGTGGTGCAATGATGGTGGTGGTAATAATAAAGAGATAGGGAGGATAATTGCAACTAGACGAGAATGTAGTGACAGTCATCAATGGAGAAGCGCAAGTTTTGATGAGGGTCCTTAAAGCGGAGCTGCAGATCGTGGAGATGAGAGCGAATATCTGGGAGAGCACAAGTGTGGATGAATTAGCCCGTGACCCGCACAACCACCTTGAAGCCATGGCTGATGCATGCTCGGCTCATCTTAGGTGCTGCAGTTGCTAAGCTAATGATCTGGAGCAACACGTAAAGAGCTGGGAACGCCCTCCTTTGGCTGATGCGTGCTCAGTTCATCTCAGGTGGTGCAGTTGCTAAGTTGATGATCTGGAGCAACACATAAACAGCTGGAAATGTCCTCCTTGACGAAGTTGGCATCCTCAAAGTCGCGAAGGAACGGTTGCTCCAGCTCCTCTTGGATGCCCGGCCTCCGCTCCTGCCATCTCACAGCCTGCGTGACCTTACCTCCACCTGAGCGCTCATGGCCTACGCAACGTCCTTTGAGCACCTGCAATAGCCTCTCCACGGAGGCGGGCTTGAGCGTGAATCTGTCACACATTTGTCATCAAACCTCAGCTATCCTGACAGTCGTCAACTGAATTGTTAGGATAGGCTTGAAATTCAAATCAAAGTAATAAGTGCTTCTTGAAAGTGCAAAATTAGAATTAAAGTGGAGCTCGGCAACCTTCACTTTTAATTTTTGTCATTATTCGTTTCAAAAGTTTGAGTTTTGTCATGTCTTTTATCTGCGGTGTATTTTTTGGAGCACAATAGCACCACCACAAACCACAATGTTTTTGAATTTTGTTGAGTCACATTGGAAATTTGGTGCTCCTCTAAATTTTAGAGCCTTTTGCCTTGCCCTCAAGTTTGAGCTGTGAGCATTGACAAAGAACTTCAAACCACAACCCAACTCTCTATCCTTCATGTTTGGCACAAGTAGTTATCCTCTATACTTTAGAGCCTTGTGCCTCACCCTCAAGTTTGAGGCTTGAGCATTGCAAGGAGCCTCAACCCACAACCCTCCACACTAGCCTCCATGTTTGACACAAGTTGTTCTCCTCTAGACATTAGAGCCTTGTGTATCACCCTCAAGTTTGAGACTTGAGCATTGGAAAGGAGCCTCAGCCCACAACCCAACAAACTAGCCTGAGCATTTGCAAGGAGCCTCAACCCACAACCCACAATACTAGCCTCCATGTTTGAGGCAAGCCCAACAAACTAGCATGAGCAAGCTTGAAGCTTGAGCATTGGCAAGGAGCCTCGACCCACAACCCAACATACTAGCCTCCATGTTTGAAACAAGTAGAATAGCAAAAAACTTGAAACTCATGCGCTTGTAGGGAGTCGTAGCCTAGATTTTGACCCACAAGATGATGTTTGGTACAATCTTTGTTTTGGGAGAAGCACAACCTTAAAATTGAAGATTTTTTTGCTTCTTACAATAGTTGTTTCTTTCTCTTTATGCTGACACAAAGTGGATTGCCTAGAAGCATGAAGTGCAACGAAAGCTTTGAGCTTCAAATGTAATACATGTTTGACAATTGTTGCATGTCTGCATATAATTTGGTAGATGCAAATAACACTTGTGCCATCATACAAACACTACATTTCATTCAAGAACTGGAGATGCCAAAGTGTGCATCCTAGACTGAGTTCACCTCTCCTAAAAAACTAGAGACAAGAAGAATTGTCCCATTTTAGTGAATTTTTCTCAAATTTCCTATATTTGAATTTGTTATGAAAATATGATTTTGGAATTGAATATAAATCTGGGAAGAAAAATCTTGTAATTGATGCTTTGAGCAGGAAAAGTATTGTAGCGGCTGTCACAACCTCTACTACTTCTTTAATTGACCTTATTCGAGAAGGTATAGCTAATGACCCGTATTATCTAAAAATCCAGTATTTGATGAACTTAAATAATTACACAGAGAAACATGAGAGGAAAGTCAAAGGCTTTCACATTGAAGGAGATGACCTTAATTTCGGTAATTGTCTTTGTGTTCCAAATCAAGGTGGAATCAAACTTCAGATATTACAAAAAGCTCATGATATACCTATAGCAGAAATTTCGGGATACATTAAAACTTACTCTACTATAAGAAAGAGTTTCTTTTGGCCAGGATTAAAGTATGATGTGTTGAACTATGTTACAAGATGTTCAACATGCCAACGTATTAAAGCTGAACAAATTCGATACCCTGGTAAGCTTCAACCTATTGATGCTCCATAAATGAAATGGGAATGCATATCCATGGATTTCATTACAAGAATTCCTACATCTCTGGGATATGACTCTATTTTTGTGGTTGTTGATATGCTTACAAAAATGACCCATTTTCCAGCCAAGACAACATTTATGGCTAAGGATACAGCTCAAATCTTCATGAAAGGTGTTTTCATGTATCATGGTTTTCCTCGACGAATAATTTCTGATCATGATGCGAAATTCACCTCAAATTTTTGGAAAGCCTTATTCTCAGCTACAGGAACCCAGTTAGCCTTCAGTACTACTTATCATCCTTAAACTGATGGGAAGATAGAAAGGACAAATCAAATCATTGAAGACATGTTGAGAGCTTACTGTATGCATGAGCAGAGTAAATGGACTAGATATTTGTATTTGGTTGAATTTGCAATTCATCATTCCAACACTCAATTGGAATGTCTCATTTTCAAGCATTGTATGGACAAGAGTGTCTTACTCCACTCAAATGGACAGACCCTGTCATACGAGTTTCAAGCATCCAAAGAAACGTTGGATGAAATGAAACTACCAACCGATCTTATACGGTAGGATGTTAAGATTGCTCAAGATAGACAGAAGAGTTATGCTGATCCAAAACGATCTACCAGACTTTTTGAAGAGGGTGATATGGTATTTTTGAGAGTGAAACCCAAACGTAGTTCTTTATCAATGGGTAAGTGTAAAAAGCTAAGTGCTAGATATTGTGGACCTTTTGTAAGCACATAGCAAATTAATGATCAAGCTTACAGACTCTTGTTGCCACCACACATAAAGGTACATGATCTTTTTCACGTCAGCTTGCTCAAGAAGTATGTACCTGATCTGCAACATATTCTTAATGATTCTCTATTATCTACATCTACTGACGGAACTTTTGAAGTATATCCCTAAGTGATACTTCAGAGCAGAACCAAGCCTCTATGTAATCGGACCATTATTGAACACCTTGTTAAATAGTCAACAACTTGGGCACGTGATGATATAATGAGACTAAATTATCCAGATTTCATATCGAGGCGAGGACACCTCAAATTTTTCAAATGTGGGAGGATGTAAGATCTCCAATTTTTGGGTCTCTTCTAAAAATAAGAAAAATAGCTTTCAATATCTATTTTGTAAAATTTTGACGTAAAATGCTTGATTAACAGTATTAGAAGGTTCTAAAGTAAAAAGCAACGTCCTTTCCATGTTCCAGTAGGTTAGACGGACGCTTGGTTCAGTTTTGGAAAAATTCGCTGTTTTTAGCTTTTTTATGCTTTTAGGTGCTTTTTTGCAAAAAGCAAGGTCAAATCCTTAATCTACGTGTACCGGGGAAGCTATGGTTCAATTTTGTAAAAATCTGCTTTTTGAGTGCTTTTCACGCTATTTATAGCTTTTCATGATTTTTAGTGTTTTTTAGTGAAAAGCGAGTCCGATTTCTTATTTCAGTGGACGAGGGGAACCCGTGGTCAATTTTAGAAAAAAAAATTCTTTTTCTTGCTTTTTACGTTATTTTTAGCTTTTCATGCTTTTCGTGCTTTTCAGTGCTTTTGAAAAGCAATGCGCTTTTATGATGACCTAAACGTAAAAATATTGATTTTACTTTTCGTTCGATTTAAAAATGATCACTCAGAGCAAAACCGAGACCAAACGGGATTTTTACGGGAAATATTTTTATAAAAAGCGACACTGTAAATACACTGGGGCAGTACGGGAAAGTCATTTTAATGTTGGGACATTATAGTGTGGCATAGTCTAGCTACGGTTTCCATTAGTTGGCCAGATACTGCTCAGATAACCAATTTTGCTGTAAAAATTGAATGGTAGGTGGGAGAGTTGACCACCAAAAGCAAAGGCTTGTTTTTAGAAAAGTTTCCAAAAGTAGGAAGCTATTCCTAGCTGCAAAATTAGTGCTACCTTCAGCTTGGGCATCACTCTGAGCAGCTGCAGAACCTATAAATTGGCACAGAGTGTTCAGTTTTCAGTGCCGTCTGTTGCGTCTACTACCGCAAGGCTATACGTATCTATTATACGGAGTGGTGCAAGCTCTTCATCACCATCTCCATAACCTCTTTCCTCGAGAAGAAAAAGAAGAAGAAGAAGGACACTCTCTCTCTACTTGCTGATTATCTTCTCTCTCGTTTCACGGTGTACGAGCTCTCCAGAAGCTTTCGTGGAGGATACCTCTACGTAGCTCTTATCACCGCTCCCTTCCGGCAAAGCAAAAAGCCTTTCAACATCCCCTAATCGATTATAAAGTACGGTGAGAATCTCTAAACTCCATAGCCATCTCTCTCTCTCTCTCTCTCTCTCTCTCTCTCTCTCTCTCTCTCTCTCTCTCTCTCTCTCTCTCTCTCTCTCTCTCTCTCTCTCTATGTCGTTTTTTCTTTTCTTAGTAGTCATCCTCTCGGGGATTTTTTTTTCATATACGAGTGCATATATGGATCAACCGAGTACATACAAAGTTGCCCCATAATTATTTCATCATGTTTAACACGCTGATTTATGCACATGATGCATTTATGGTCACGTGCGTGCATAAAAAGCGCTTTTTGTTTCACGTCATAGAGGTGGTAGGAACATTGTTTTGGCCATAAATCACAAACCGCTATGAATCAGCCCGCCAAACACTTTACACCAAAGATAAAACACATCATTTAGAACATTTTCTCTCTTTGGTATCATGTTAAGAACACGCACGAGCTAAGAGATATGGTCATAAAACAACTTATTGCCCCCCACTGTACAACCAAAAATTTTGACTCCAGGCTCCTTGGAGAACCACTTTATAGATTCACCGGATGGGTAAACCCACTTAACCAATTGAAAAGCTTGATAAAACTTGATGATAAATAAATTTAGGTCTGCGTTATCACCTCGGGAATGCGAGTTATTAAATGCTCTATAACCGGTTTTACCTTCAGGTGTAGGAGTGCTACCAAGGGGAGGTACCATATGACGTCATAAGTTAATCGAGCTGTTTTATATGTTTTATGGCTTGTTTTGGTGTGGATGATGTGGATGCCTCATATGCATGGTTGTGTTTGCTTCTCTCCTTCCTAGGTCAAAACTAGCTCTATTTGCTAGGGAGGTGAAGTGCAGATGTGGATGTATTAACTTTGGTTGGATGTGGTCAAATTCGGATTTTTATATCATGATAGTTGCTGATCGGACTCTTTTCATGCATGAAAGAATCACGTCTTAAGGGTCACATGTGTGTAGACTCCGATTGATTGTAGAGGATATGTCAAACTCCAAGTGTGGGAGTTAGTTCAGTGTGATTATGATTCATGGTCAAGGGCTGAGATTCCCTTATGGATTATGGTTGATATTATATGGTGTAAGCTGGTGTGGCTCATGGTTTTCTTTCTCGATTTGGTTATGTTGCCAAAATTTCTGCAGCCATGTTATGTTTTAAAGTATTTATACAAGATTGGTCGTGCATGCCTCACCCAAGTTGGGTGAGTGCTCACTCGTGTGATGTGATTGGATTATGGTTTATGGTTTTGGGATTGCATCATGAGGTGATTTGGATGGTTTATGGTAGACGTGTAAGGATAGAGACCCTATACAGTCTAACTATTTGGAAAAGATTGTTTGTGCATATGAAAAGTGCTATTGTGATTGGACTCACGTGTTATGTTTCTCATGGTAGCGTCGCTACAAGATTAGGATCACCTACATTGCTTAGCCTTAAACTAAAGGGTCGTTGACATGGGGCTTTGCTAGATCGCGGTTGTTGCCTAGGTCTTCTTCTTTTGTTAGGATCATCTACACGGTTAGTGCGTCGGGGGTTGAATGACCTACATGGCTAACGCGTCGAGGATTTTGTCTTCGCTTTGCCTAACACCCGGTGTTGGGCATCGAAGATGCGTGGTGCCTAAACTTGTATGGTTGGTGTTGATACCCTACCACCTAGTAGTACTTGGGATCCTTTCAGAGCTCGAGTTCATGGAGGGAGGCGAAGCGGCCTTAGCTTATGTCTGGCTCAGGTAGGTTGGAGGTGTTCTGGCTCACTCCCAGCAAATTAAATTCTCTTTGTCCGTAGTAGAGCGGAAGTGGATGGGTGGGCCGGTCGATCCCTATACAAGGTCCGGTGCTCTCCTAGTTTTTTCTTCATAAACTTTTTGATGTTATGGTATACCCAGATTTTGTCATTGCATTAATACATGGTTGCCTGTTCCATTTAGATGGGCATTTAAAGATTCTCTGTTGTCATCTTCTCATGTCTCTGCGCACTCTATTTCACCCTCCACTACATTCTCTCTCTCTCTCTCTCTCTCTCTCTCTCTCTCTCTCTCTCTCTCTCTCTCTCTCTCTCTCTCTCTCTCTCTCGCAACGCGGTGTACACATATATTCACCCTCCACAATGTTATATTTTTTTCAGTACGCTTTCATTCATAACACCCATTCAGAGGTAGCACTAGTCTCTAGGTACCTCTGGATGCTGTTTGGCTCATGGCCTAAACTCCATGCTTGGCCAGGCGTTGAGAACTCCTCCCCTATGCAAATGCTTCTATAACTCTAATGCATATTGAAGATTGTATAAAAGTGTAAATTGTATATTTTGTGCATACACCCCTGGGGCGGGGTATCTCTTACCTGGTATCAGAGCCAATGCTTAAGGTTATGGGGATAGACTAAAGCCTGATGCTAGTTGGGTTAGTAATGCATCATGCATGCATTCATGCATGCTGTTTGAGAAAGGACATTGTATTCATGATGCATCTATAAGTGACATTGGTTGGTGGTACATATTTGACTTGTCTTCTTGAGTGGAAGTGTTTGGTTTGAGTTATGGTTGAAGTGTTCAAACAACGTCGTTGTAATATCTTTGAATGTTTGTTTTTGTAGTAACAAATGGCTCCCAGAGTGACATCTGAATGCTTTAGCCAGGGGAATGAGGTTTTGGCTATAGTGTTGTACAATACTTCAACTCAGAATATGGTTAGGCCTAGAAGACAAGTTCCACTACTTGGTGATGCGATCCAAAATGTTAAGAATTGCCAAAGTCGCTAAGAAGTTTGAAGCTCTTGCTGCTATCATAGGAAAAGAAAAGTTGGATGATAACTACAGACCATGTTGTCGCGTGGAAGGTCTGAGAATACCCTATGATGAGAGTTAAAAGAATATTTAGAGAATTAGCTCCAAGACACCCATAATATTGTAATGAGATTATAAAAATCAAATTTTGAAGAATAAAAGAAGAATAGATTCAGTTTTGGTTCACATGTGTACTAAGTTTTATCTTTTTCATTGTCTTGTTTTAGATGAATCTTCTTATATTTCTAGATGAACTCTCGAGTGACTTTGCACAAAGAGTCTTTTTCAGTTATGTGATTGGATTCAGTCTCCATTGGGGAATTGAAGTGGTTCAAGTTTCAAAGGGGACTAGATATTACCTTGTACCCAACACTTACGTAGCATGGGAGTTATATGTTGAAGCTCAGTCCGAACACCGAACACAAATGCTTGATCAGTTTATGACCAACCCACAGCTTTAGATGAAGGAAAAGATCCAAGAAGGCGATGTTAAAGTGCAAGGATATGTTCTTTAAGAAGGCCCTTATGTTAAACCAAAGATACGGCTTTGTGGAGAAGGCCATAATTAGAGTGTGAAAGAAGTCAAATGGTGGCAACCAATTCTATTATGTACCCGAGGATTGGTTCAATAGAGTCTATGGACCTATCCTCAAATACAACCATCACAATGTCACCATTATCTTTGATTACTACGAGAAACTAAGGTGCATTGGTGACTTTGCCCAAGCACAACCAATGGCAGTGAACTCGAGTAGATACGTCTACAAGAATGATGTAAACAAACAACATGCTCATGTGAATTGCTTTACTGGATTATCACCCAAGGATGTATCACGGGGGAAGACAACCTCAAAACCAAGGGAATTTTAGGCCAAGCAATCCACATTTTGTTTGAAATAGACCACCTATCAACAATTACAACAACGTGAATATTAACTGTCAACTTCGTCCAGGAGGAGGAGGAAATCAAAGACCTCAAGGAAGACCTCAAGTTAACAGAGCTCAAGGGGCTAGAGGTGAAGGAAATCAGGCGAACGCATATTTTCATGTTGCAATTGAACACCACGGAGTGAATGAACAATTTTCAATTATTCAAATCTCAGTGGAGTATCAAGGTAACCATTTTACCTTATTGATTGATTCAGGGAGTACACATTCTTTCAAATCTCCTAAGTGTATAAGAAACCTAATTTTGCATGAACACCTTGATACAGACCTTGCAATAGAATTAGCTACGGGTAGGAGGGTTAGATCTTCTACTTCAGTGGGGAACTTGAATTTTGTTTTGGATGGTCATAATACTTCTGCAAACTTTAGAGTCTTACCCATAGGAATCTACGATGGAATTCTAGGAATGGATTGGCTTAAAGCCAATGAAGCTCATATACATTGTAAAGATGCTTCGTTGAATTTCAAAATGACCAAAACTCTAGTGTTACAGTGACTACAAAACAAGGGAAGCCTAAGCTTAGACTAGTGAACTTTACCAAACTTATGAAAAGTCATAGGAACAATGAGAGGATTTACAAAGTAAAGCTTAACCCTAAGGAGAAGAATATAGATTCAATTGAACCAGAATGGAGAACAGAATTTGATTATGTATTTCCTGAGGAACTTTCACAGCTACCACCAAAGTGTGATGTTGATCTGCAATAGAGCTTACTCCAAGAGCTAAACCAGTTGCTCATAGACCTTACAAAATGTTGGTACTTGAATCTGCGGAACTCAAGGTGCAATTAATCCAACTCCTTGAACAAGGCTTCATTTGACCCAACATTTCTCCATGGAGTACTCCTGTTCTCTTTAATCGGAAGAAGGATGGTACTTTACGTCTTTGTATTGATTTTGTGGATTCAACGAGGTAACAGTCAAGAATAAATATGCAATACCAAGGATTGATGAGGTGCTTGACAGATTACATGGATATTCCTTGACCGATTACATGGATCTTCTATCTTCACAAAGATTGATCTTAAGTCAGAGTATTACCAAATCCGAATCAAGGAGGAGGACATACCAAAGATAGGATTTAATACTCATTTTAGACATTATGAATTTACAGTTATGCCTTTTGAACTTACTAAGGCTCCTACAACTTTTAATCGTCTTATGACTGAGTGTATTTTGAGAGCATTTTGATGATTTTGTTCTTGTCTTCTTTGATGATATCCTGGTTTACTCAAGCAACAGAGAAGAACATGAACAACCTGTGCGGTGAGTACTTAAACTTCTCTGTCAAAATCAACTTTATGCCAAACATAGCAAATGCACCTTTCTCACTGACAAGAAGGAATTTTTGGGATTTATTGTATCCTAGGATGGTGTTTCTACTGATCCAAGTAAGATTGAATCTATCATGGCTTAGCCTACACCGAAATCAGTACAAGAAGTACGTGGCATTCTTGGTTTGACAGGATGGTATCGTACATTTATCGAGGGTTATGCTAAGATTGCATCTCCATTGACTAATACGCTTAAGAAGGCTAAATTGTTTGCTTGGAATGAACATGCTCAAGCTAGTTTTGAGAAACTCAAAGAAGCCTTGGTGAATGCTCCAATACTACAGCTACCAAACTTCTCAAAGACATTCACTGTGCTCCCTGATGCAAGTGGACAAGCAATCGGTGGCGTTCTATCTCAAGAAGGAAAACTAGTAGCTTATGAATCTCGTAAGTTACGTATATATGAGTTAAATTATCCTACACATGACTTGGAATTATTGGTTGTTATGCATGCTCTTAAAGTATGGCGACATTTTTTTCTTGGAAGGAGATTTGAGCTACATATTGCCCATAAAAGCCTAAAAGGGATCTACACCCAACCTGAACTTAATATGTGGCAACAAAGATGGATGGAGTTGTTAAGACCAATTTAGGAATAATGGGAAATATTCAAGTCCCATTTTTTTAAATGATTCATCTAATTGGACACATTTTGACAATATACAGGAGCCAACCATGTAATATGAACCTCTAATTAGTGTAATGATTTATCCTTTATATATGTATACCGAGAATCTTTTAGTACATTTTGGAATCATTTTGCTAATATTGTTCATTGTCACATAAAAAATAACTTCAATATAATCAAAACTTGACATGCTAAAGTTTGACTACTCACAAGTAAAGGATCTTTTGGAAGAACAAAGGATATTGTTCTCATTTCTTAGAGGTCAAACTATAGAAAATTCAAGTTCTTAACTTTTAGAAGTTTGCAAATGAGCTGAATTTTTCTTGAAAATGGTATGAATTGTGAGCCTTCATAGCAAGCTATCATTTAAAGTATCATCTAAAGGCCTAAGAGAAAGCCTCCCCCTAATTCAAGTATGTGATGGTCATGAGGCAAGCTTCCCCCTCATTTACATACATAATAAGAATGAGGTTCGAACTTAAGTTCGAGCCTCCATGCTTGTTGATAGGTACAAATCCCACAAGCCTCCATGCTTCCCCCTCATTTACATATATGATGAGCATGAACAAGCATGGAAGCTCCATGTTCTCCTCTCATTTACATATATATTGAGTACAACAAGCATGGAGGCTCGAACTTAGGTTCGAGCCTCCTTCCTTGCTAATACGTACAAATCCCACTAGCCTCCATGCTTCTTCCTCATCACATACATAATGATCATGAACAAGCATGGAGGCTCAAACTTAAGTTCGAGCCTCCATGCTTGCTAATAGGTACCAATCCCACACTTTCCTGATTTGAGTTAAAGATATTATAAGCTTGGCAACTAGCTACATGGGGTGGTGCTAGCTCAAAACATCTTAGAAAAGGGTAGAGATCTTCTCAAATTGTCTATGTGGAGGTGCTCTTTACTGTTGGGGTATAAAGCCCAATGTGGTCGCCCAGGTAAGTGGGCGGGCCGCAAGGTATGTACACATATTCTTTTGTTAAAACCTAATAAGAACTGACTATGCTCTACACATTATAGTAGAGCGAGTTCACCATATCGTCGTGCTCTTCTTCTTGCACTCTCTCTCGTGTCGCACTTCTGCTCATACTCCTTCAACTGGTATCAGAGCTCATATCGAGGCTCGAGGCAGCATTGCAGGAAGCTAGAGTCACCTGCTCAGATTGGAGTGAGATTTGACAAGCGAAGACACGGCCCCAAATCCTGTGGGAAAGCCCAAAGAGCTTTGTGTTCTCAGAATTTCATTCTGAGGTCATCTCGGCCACTGTTCGGCTTCCACAAAGTTCTGCGCAGGCCATTTTCGACTATGTGGTCTCGGCGGGTGCAGATCCGACTCTGCAAATTTGGGGTTTGGGCCTACGATTGCAAGTGCTGAGGATATCTGCACTTCCAGAGTGCTGATTTGTGGCTGTCTACACAACAAAGGACGGATCACAGTTCTTGGAGGCGTGTCACATACGACACGGGCGCACCTACACATATTGTAGGCGACATCCACTAGTTCATTAGGTTGATATTGGTTCAGAGGTGAGTTTATGGGGGAAACTCTGCCGAATTTTTCCCAGGAAAGTAAACTACTATGAAGCGTAGTTATGGCTGGATCACAGGACACTGCTCTTTACAATATCAAGAAGCTGGATGGAACCAATTTCCCATTGTGGAAGAAGCAGATTTGGCACGTGTTGGTACAAAAGAAGCAGATAAAACCTATAAAGCTCAAGGGGATAAAACCAGAAGATATGGATGAAGATGAATGAAGCGAAATGGATGAAGTGGCACTTTTTACCATTATGCTGACTTTGGCAGAAAGCGTTTACTTCAATGTAGCAGACGAGATGTTGGATTATGAAGCATGGACAAAGCTGAGTGATCTTTATGAGAAGCAGAGTGCAGCTTCATAGGTATACTGGCTTACGAAGCTTGTTGACTTGAAGATGAAAGAAGGGACACCTATGTCCAATCATCTGAATGAATTCAACACCATCTACAGTCAGTTGTCAGCTCAAGGTGTCAAGTTTGATGAACCTGTTAGAGCTATGTTCATGTTGATCACATTATCGGAAAGTTGCGACACTTTTCGCACAACTTTGAGTAATTCTGCACCTCTAGATGGTTTGACCATAGCATGTGTAGAAGGTAGTCTGCTTACTAAAGAAACCAACAGAAAGACAATGGACAAAGGCAAAGGAACAGCCTTAGTTGTCAGGGGAAGGACCAAAGAAAATGACAAAGGTGGAAAGAGGAATCAGTCTCGTAGCAAGTCCCGCAAGGCTAAAGGCAAGAGTGACATAGAATGCTACCATTGTGGCAAGAAGGGTCACATGAAAAGAGACTGCAGAGAATGGAAAGCAGAAAATGCAAAGAGAAAGCTGAAGACCATGGTGAGAAGAACAAGTCCTCAGTGAAGATTCAAGAAATAAATGTGACAAACACTATTGCAGAGGATGACAGTCTAGTGTCAGGAGATATCTACTTCTTGAAGAATACAATAGACTCAGCTCTTCTTACAGCATTTGATAGAAATGCACTGAGTGTTTGGATTATAGACTCAGGGGCATCACTTCATGTGTCTCCAAACAAGGAGTGGTTTACCTCTTATGTGACCACTAAATATCATGTTCGGCTAGGCAATGGGTAGACATGTGAGATCTTAGGTGTTTGAGATGTTCAATTGAAGTTTCAGAATGGCTCTTCTTTCACGCTGAAGAATGTGAGACATGTTCCCGCAATTACAAAGAGCTTGATCAGCACAAGTTTAGTTGATGATGCTGGCTACGTCACCACTTTTGGACAAAACATGTGGAAGATATCCAAGGGTTCTATGACAGTAGCACATGGAGTAAAGTCTGGAGGACTTTACATGATTTATGTATCAAATGTCTCTAAAAATGTAATCAATGTAACAGAGCAGCCGAACATTTCTTTGTGGCCTAGGCGGTTAGGACATATGTCCAAAAAGGGAATGGAAATCTTGTCTCATTCTGGTTATTTGCCTGGCTTTTCATTTAATGATTTTGAATTCTGTGAACATCGTCTGTATGGTAAGCAAACATAGAAGCCACATAAGCATAGAAGTAGCAGAAGAGATACACAGTTGGCACTTGTTCATAGTGATTTGTGTGGACCTATGCCTAACCTATCTCTAGGGGGAGCTTCTTACTTTATGACATTTATAGATGATTACTCGAGGAAAGTATGGGTTTACTTTCTCAAGCACAAGGATGAAGCGTTTAGTGTTTTCAAAACGTTTGTGACACTTGTGGAGAATCAGAGTGGCAAGAAGTTTTAATTTGTTATGCACTGACAATGGTGGAGAGTATGTTTCAAAGGCCTTTCAAGACTTTTGTGAGTCAAAAGGTATAAAACGTGAACTTACTGCTCCTTACAATCCTCCTCAAAATGGTGTTGCTAAGAGGATGAATAGGACCATACAAGAGAAGGTCAGAAGTATGTTGTCTAATGCACAAATTAAAACTTCTTGCAGAAGGATTCAGTGGTGGCAGAGATGGTATAGTCAGGCAAAATGCCCTCATACAAGCATCTCAGAGTCTTTGGCTGTGAGGCATATACTCATGTTCCAAAGGAATTTAGGAACAAACTTGAGCCAAAGAGTAGAAAGTGCATCTTTCTAGGCTATGGTGCTCTGCTAGTTATTTTG
Organism: Adiantum capillus-veneris; assembly: GCF_014529385.1. Classification (NCBI taxonomy): domain Eukaryota; kingdom Viridiplantae; phylum Streptophyta; class Polypodiopsida; order Polypodiales; family Pteridaceae; genus Adiantum; species Adiantum capillus-veneris. The sequence goes on from NC_140935.1 coordinate 152,710,050, forward strand.
TCATAAAAAAATTTATGTTATGGTATACCCAGATTTTGTCATTGGATTAATACATGGTTGCCTGTTCCATTTAGATGGGCATTTAAAGATTCTCTGTTGTCATCTTTTTCATGTCTCTGTGCACTCTATTTCACCCTCCACTCTATTCTCTCTCTCTCTCTCTCTCTCTCTCTCTCTCTCTCTCTCTCTCTCTCTCTCTCTATCTATCTATCTATCTATCTATCTATCTATCTATCTTCCTGCAACGCGGTGTACACATATATTCACCCTCCACAATGTTTTATTTTTCTTGAGTATGCTTTCATTCATAACACCCATTCAGGGGTAGCACTAGTCGCTAGGTACCTCTAGATGCAATCCGGCTCATGGCTTAAACTCCATGCTTGGTCGGGCATTGAGAACTCCTCCCTTATGCAAATGATTCTGCAACTCTAATGTATATTGAAGATTGTATAAAAGTGTAACTTGTATATTTTGTGCATCGACCCCTAGCAAGGGGTATCTCTCATGGTTCCTTGACGACATATCCAAAACACTAGGACTCAAAGAAGATTAGTCGCTCTCAGTGCTTGCTATCTATGCGGGCATGAAGGATCCTAGTGGAAAGGAAGAGAAAGTCAAATTTTAAATTGAATTTGAAGAACAAGGTCTCCCAACAAGCCTCTCTTTCCTCCCCAATGAAAACAAGCAAAAGTTGGTGCAAACAAAATCAAGTACACTTATGGAAATCAAGTCATGTGTCTCATTTTACGAAAGCGTCTCAGAAAGCGCTTTTCATCCACACAAAACAGTGATCGCAATGGGTAGAGTTGATCGATCTAGCATCATCTTACAAAGAAAAATCTTGAAGAGACGGATGAAGAAACTGAGGTAAGCATATCTTAACCTGGTCGATTGTCTATTGTTCCTTACAACAAGTGTTAAAGTCTTAAATGCTTTTCAGATGGCATACCATGTTGACAAGTTCACAATGCGTACTCGAGGTTCACACAACGGGCCCATTGGTAGTGATAGCTCGCTTTGGCACTACCTGAGCCACCTAGGGCCATCGATTCTTTGATTTTCTCAGACAAAGTTCTCCAAGAATGGTTCTGCGAAACTGCTCAAGTACAAAGCATTTAGTTCCGTAATCGTTGAAGATTCCCTCACCCTAAATGCTCACAAATGTATATTGGTGGACCAAAAGGTGGCATTGTATGCCTTTACAGGCAAGCACCCAGGATCAATTCTCTCCCATTGCGAATTGATCCTAGGTCAAGGGTTGACAAACCCAAAGGAAATTGTAAAATACCTTGGCATCAAGTCAGCCATTCACCCCATACCCATAGATGTAATTCGTAGTAAAGCTAATCAACCATGCTGTAATATCCAAATCAATACACAATAATTGTTTTTGTTAATAATTTCTGTCAACAATCTGTACTTGGTTTTTTTCTTATTCATATTGTCCAATAAATTTCATTTCTGCAATACATACACAGAATCTCGAACATGCAATGTGGAAAAATGTGTACCCAAAAAGTATAGTGGATTGGGAGATCCGTACGCCCATGTTTTGATCTTCAAACAAGTGTTGAGGGTGGAACAGGTAACTGATTTCCATACTCAATATGAAGGTTTTGGGTTGACTTTAGAAGGGACTTCTTTGACCTGGTTCAACCTTTAAACAGCCTAGAATTCCCAAGTATTGAGCAACTTCTCCAAGAATTCGCTGAGGAACTCTCAAAAAGAGGAATTAAGCATAATATTGTCTCCCAGATCTATGCATTTAGACAAAAGGAGAAGGAAAAGCTGAAGGAAGCCTCGCTTTGTTTCAAGCAATACATAGAAAGATTCCCTGCTAGAGAACTACCTCAGGATGAGAGACTATCAGTCCTTTTCATAGAAGGATTGCAAAATGACACTCTCAAATAAGACTTGCACTTAAAGGCATGTGTTACTTTTGAGCAAGTCACAAAAGAGGCGTTGTATCTAGTAGACAATTGCAAGGCATATGGAGAGGTGACAGAAGACACAGACCAAGGGATGAGTAGCACCTCTTCAACTACTAGTGAATCCACAATGAAACTGGGTCGGAAAAACCCAATTGTGTTGGACGTTGATCGAATGATCAAGGAAGTGATCAGAAGGATGAACCAAGGAAACAGGACAAACCCAAACACACGATAGCCACCCACCCAAAATGCGACACTTGTGGAGGAGATCATCCAGCTCAATGGTGCAACCTTCAATAGAGGCCAGGAGTAAACACACTGCATGTATTGAAGTGGTGTGCAACTCAACAGAAACGGGACAAACCATGAAACCAATGAATGTTTCTATAACTATGTTAGAGAGCGACAATACGGACCACATGGAGGGCAGCAGTTTCCGCCCCCTCAGAGATACCAAGTAGGGCCAAATAACACAATCCAAGGGTAGGAAAAACTTCAACCTGTGTTGGGGCATCAACCCCAATAAATAGGGCCATGGTAAGGATTTTGTAACCTATATAAGCACCTTCTGATCAGAGCATGGTCTAGGCTGTTTCATACCGAGAAGATTTAGATAACACCTATGAGAGGGGGTTTGACAGGAATGCATATGCTTCAGAGGGACAAATTCCATGGATGGTTCTTGAAGAGATGCCAGAGACCCCATACATAGCACAACCAACAAATACCATTACTTGGTCGATGAAAATATGCTTATGCTCATGGCAAACCAGAACTACAAACCTAGGGGGATATCCTCTTAGAACAGGACAACCAATGGGGGCTCCACAAGCTTCTCCACCACCTATAGGACCATGCTATGAATGTGGCGGTGATCATAGGGCAAGAATTTGTCCACACAAAGGAGAACAAATCAAACTTTTTGGGTTCTGTGAAGGGTGTACAAATGACCATCTCATTCCACATTGTCCAAAAAAACCTGATAACAAAGGGAAAGCAACCATGGACAAAATTGGAATTGTCAAGCTCAAGTGGATCAAAACAGAACCAAATTTCGATCAACAAGGTAACAAGAGCCCAAGCACATAAGGTTGCAAGGAATGCCCTAGCCAGTCAAACAAAGATAGAAAATTTGTATGTCGGAACCCCTAGGAAATCCTGGAAGGCAAAACGAGACAAGATAAAAGCCAAGAGAGAGAAAGAGAAAACGGCCTTGGAAACCAAACTACATCAAACAGAGGAACGGTTGAGGATGGAAAGAGACCTTAAGGAAAAAGGAAATGTAGCAAAGCCATCAGCAATACCGTCGGAAGGATCTGTCTTGGTGGACAAGGTCTTTGAACCCTTGGACGTGATCTTAAAAGCGAATGATGCTAGGTTAAAGCCTAACCAAACCAAGGAGGATAGGTGGCTAACGTACCCTCACCCAGGGTATAAAAAAGAGAGGTTAAAGATGTGCAAGGAGCTCATCCAAGCCACTCAAGCGCTCATGGAACCACCAATTTCAACTGCTCCAAAAACTAAGGTGTTAATCTGAAGAAAAAAAAATCAAGAGTTAAAGGAGCGTGGGATCGGGGATGGAAACCAAACAAATTCTACAAAGGAAATTCCCATAAATATGTGGATAGCAACCAATACGACAGATGGAATGTATTCGCAAGCACCTCTGCCAATTCTTGAGGTGGAAGAACAATGGACACAAGATTTGTGGGAACATATCAAAAACAAAAAAGATGGAAGCACAACGCTTTAGTCAGCACCCATCACGGAGATCCACCTCGAGCATGATCTCTACGAAATGATATCTAATCACTGTATGGTGATGTAGGTATGGAGATATTGGAAGACAACAAACCTCAGCCATTGAAGACTTTACCTTCATTTATTGGCAACCATGAAACTAGATCAGAGGTAAAGAAAGTACCATCTCAGTGGAAGGCTAGTCCTAAGATGAAGGATATTAAAACTCTTCATGAGCTGATGTCATCCCCTATCCGCTGTACACTAACTCTATTAGAGTTATTCTAGATAAGACCTCATCTTTGGACAGAGGTGGGCAAAAATTTGGAGAAAATAGGGCAGGTAATTTTGCCACCAAATGCTTCTCCAAAAACACCGAATACCCAAATCTTGAAACAAGCTAAACATGAGCCAGTGCCGGTAAACAAGGTAGGAGATTATTGTGAAGGAGAAGAAGGAAATATTACCCTGCCCGTGGAGTACAAAGACGTGAAGTCAATAGCAATATTGGATAGTGGAGCCGAAATAGACATATCAACCAAAGTAATGTGGAAAAAATGGAGAAAACCTGCTCTCTGGAAAACTAGAATGAAACTGCAATTAGCAAATGGGTATCTGGAGATACCTATTGGCATTTTGGAGCAAATCGTAGTGACCTCTTGCGGAATTGCATATGAACACACATTTGCCATTATGAATTTCAATGAGAGCAGCAATTTCAATATCATATTGGGCAGACCATTTATATGTTAGCTCAAAATGGTACAAGATTGGGGTTACGACTACATCTACCTAAGAAACAAGGATGTCACTACTACAAAGATCAGTGTCACGGACCATAGCTATAGAAATGTGGAACAAACTTCAGGAGAGGAACTAAACTCCAAAACTGACCAAGAAGGAGAAATACCGGCTTGGCTACAAAACAGAGCTCACATTTGGATAGGTGAAGCTTTTGAGGGTGGTAGGTTAAAAAAAGAGGATTGCATTCGTGATAGGTCAACACAAGATGAGGCATATATACCAGAGACATTTTCAGAAGAGATGTACAAACCTTTTGGATGGCAGCAAATACTGGCCACTCTTGATGTATGCGTTAATGAGGTGACCCTGACCAAATTGTGTGATGAGGAAGGATATGATATCATTCCATTCCAGATGATGAGGGTCAGCCTAAACCCAAAATCAGAATTGGAGGCCCCTGACAAGGAAGAAGTTGAAGATTGTTGACGCATAGTGGATGAGATCTCAGTAAGGGACCTTGACCAAATGGATGAAGAAGCATTCCATGACTCCATAGATAAGCTGTTAGAAGACAACACAGACAATGAGCTTTCTAGTAGCTGAGATCAAAACACCAAACGAAAGGATCGACAACTGATCTACTATGATTTTTTGAACCAAAATCCTTGAAGATAGCGTAGATATCAGAATAAACGCATGAAAAAATGAAACAAGACGGAATAATACTCAGTACCTTTGTTAACCAACAAAACACAGTACTTAAGGTTGGTTGAAGCAATTGATTGCCTTAAAGATGGGATATCAAAGAGGTACATGAGACCCGACTCAACCAAAAAAAAAAGAAAAAGAAGACCACACAAAAACCACAAACAGAGAGTATAAAAGCAACAAAAGTTTTCAAAACCGAGCGCAAAAACAGGTACAATGAATTGAAACTAGCTTTGAAGGAAATTTGGACAACAGAATTGGAAACCAATGAGAGGAATCAAACAATGATAAGTTTGATGCACCTTCCCACTACAAGACGTACACTATTCAAGATAGAAAAATTGTGGTGCCCAAATGAGACCCAAACAACCCTGGAACTTCATATGATGGGCCTGAAAAATCCAAATGCATAAACTTAGCAGAACCAAGCGAGGAACCTAAACCGGAATACATTGCCACGAACCTCACCAAAGAAGAAGAGTGGCTTTTGATAGATACACTCAGACGATATAAAGATGTGTTTGCTTGGTCCTACAAAGACCTAAAGGGAATAGATCCATAGATCTATCAACACACGATACCCCTTAAAAGTGATGCCAGACCATACAGACAACGTCCTTATACATACAATGAGACTTTTGTCAATAAAATTAAGGAAGAGATAGACAAACTAAAAGATGTGAAGTTTATCTACGAGATTGAACGTACAAATTGGGTATCCCCAATTGTGGTAGTACCCAAAAAGAATGGCAAATTGCGTGTCCGTGTAAACCTCAAATAGGTAAATGCTGCTACCATCCGAGACAACTATCCACTACCAATAATGAATCATGTTATTGAGAGAGTGGTGGGAAAAGAGGCCTATAGTTTTTTAGATGGGTTCTTTGGCTACAACCAGTTAACCATCAAAGCAGAAGACCAACATAAGACAGCTTTTGCAATAGAGTGGAGTATATTCGCATACAGGATATTTCCTTTCGGCCTGAACAATGCACCTACCACTTCTCAGAGTCTAATGGGTCATGCATTCAAGGAATATCTCAGACAATTTTAGAGATATACATGGATGATCTTTGTGTTCATTCTCACCTAAGAAGTGATTACATAATGCATCTAGAAAAAGTCTTTGAAAAGTGTAGAACTTATTGTACTTGCTTAAACCCTGAAAAATGTGTCTTCATGGTAAGACAAGGTAAAATTTTGGGCCACATTGTGTCCAAAAATGGGATTTCCACTGATCAAGAAAAGATACAAATAATTACCGCACTACCAAGACCAATGAAAATGAAAGAAGTGCACGCATTTATGGGACATTGTGGGTACTACATATGCTTCATATACATGTATGTTGTAATAGCTAAGCCATTGTATGCCCTCATTGCTAAGTTTGATTGGACAGAAGAATGCGAGCATGCTTTTCACAAATTGAAGCAACAACTAATTTTTGCTCCAACTTTGCAAGGCCTTGACTAGAGCAAGATCTTTCACGTTCATGTTGACACATCAGCAGATGCCATAGGATGCATATTATCCCAACCAGGAGAGAAGAAAATGGATTTTCCAATTTGCTACTCTACTTGATAGGCTGAACAACATGGAGAAAAATTATACCACTACAGAAAGAGAAGGTCTAGGAATGATATATGCTGTCAAAAAATTTAAACATTGCCTTCTTGCAACAAATTCGTTTTCTTCGTGGATCACCAAGCATTGTTATATCTGGTAAAAAACCTTGCAACACTGGAAAGATTGTTCGCTGGTTTATACTATTACTTGAGTTTGATTTCATCGTAGTCGTAAAAAAGGGGGACTACACACACACGAGATGATCATCTTTCGAGACTGTTTCATGGGGAAGCACCTGAAGGTATTGATGATGATCTTCCAGATTTGTACCTATTTAACATTGAAATGGTTCCAAGGTGGAGTGAAGAGGTTATCTCTCTACGCACGATCGGACCATTACAGGTGGAAAGACAACCATCAATAATCCACCAAACAAGAAATCTCCAGCTTTTAGCAGGACGACTATACAAGCACGGTAAGGATGGGATTTTGAGACTGTGTATAGCCAGAAGAATATGAATAATACTACCTCAAACAGGCTCACATACAACATACGGGGTTTCACAATGGGGAAACACAATCGTACCAAAGGCTAAAGAGACTAGGAGTCTAGTGGCAAAACATGGAACACAGTGTCCATACTTATCTAAAATCATGTGAAATCTGTACAAAACAACCTCTAGTGGAACTTGCCACCCTGTTTTGAGTAGCACAAGCACCCAAATGGAGCACTCACATAACTGAGTACTTAAGAAACAAGACCTTCCCAGAGGGATGAGGCAAGGCTAGAATGAGAACTGTAGAAAAAGAAGCAAAATATTATCTGCTAATTGCAAACCAATTGTATAGTCGGGGAAAGGACAAACAACTACGATTGTGCGCTATGAAAAGCAAATATTACATTATCCTAGAACAAGCTCATTTGAGCCAGCTAGGGGGGCATTTCTCTGCTAATAAAACGGCGAAGCTAGTACTTCACTCAGGCATATGGTGTCCAACCCTATTTGGAGATGCAGAGGCCTATGTCAAATGATGCGATGAATGTCAACACAAAAAACCACCCCTACAAAGAGATAAAATGCCATTACGATCGATGGTGGGCGTGCACGCTTTTGCCAAATGGGACATTGACTTTCTTGGCCCTATAATACTGCCTGCATATAGGTCACACGCACAATACATCATATTAGCAAGAGATTATATGACCAAATGGGCAGAAGTGAAGGCAACACAAAAAAATGATGCACAGATGATGGCTCAGTTTCTTTTCGAACATATCTTTACCAGACTCATGGTCTACCCATTGAAATGGTGAGCGATAGGGGAAAACACTTCTTGAACAATGTCATTGAAAGCTTACTTGATGAATTCATGGTGATCCATCAAAAATCAGCACCCTTTCACCCACAAGCTAACAGACAACAAGCCACGAGCACCAACAAAATCTTGTGCATGGTGCTCACCAAAATAGTCAATGATTCAAGAAATGATTGGGACCAAAAGCTACACACTACATTATGGGCTTACATAGTAGCTTTTAAAACCTCCATCGGGATGAGTCCTTTGTTAGGGATTAATGCAATTCTACCCATGGAATTCTTAATTAAAACACTACAAGTCACAACACAATTAGGATGCACAGGACACGAGCTGTTAGAGAGACTAGACACACTGGATCAATTGGATGAAACCAGAGTAAGAGTGATAGCCAAAATATATGCTCAAAAAAGACAAATGAAAGCTTTCTATTATCAACATGTGATTAGCAAGGAGATCCAAAAAGGGGATTACATTTAGTGTATACCCTTAAACAACACTCCAAAAAACTCAAAAAGCGAGGGATGGAACCTTTTGTTATCATGATATATCACAAAGTGGTGCCATCAAACTTGAAACATTGGCCGGAGAAGAGATGCCTAATTGGATGAGTGACTGGAGATTTAAAAACTATCTTCTTTAGTTGACACTAGAAGAACTCCAAACAATACATGTTGCAACTCAGCGCAGAAGTCGAGCCCACGACATTCAAGAACAGGCACAGCAAGAAGCCAAAATAAAAATACTAAAGCGGAAGGAACAGGCAAACCTTCAGAGAAAGTCCCAATAGAGTAATTGTATCAACTCCCCTCCAATAGCATCCATACAAACGGAGGATGCATGGTTAGGTGGCATGGATTTATGCATTATGTTGCAACTTGCCGATGGCACCATAGAGCATGCATTATTGGACACTACAGCAAGAGAAAATGTTGTCAACTATTCCACTTTCAGGAAATTAACAGAGGAACCTCTAATGCCAAATACTATGGGGTTCAAAGTGGCCAACAAAGGCACAATGAACAGTCTGGGACATGTAAATTTACCAATAACGGTTGACGGCATAGTTTATTCTCATCAGTTTCATATATTCGAGGATAAGGATCTTAACGAAGCAATTATTCTAGGAGTGTCATGGATGTGTACTTATCAAGCCACACCTAACTGGCATGATAATACTTTGTAGCTCAGGCAAGATTATGGAAACAAAGAATGCTACCTGTCCTAGAGCCAAACAACAGAGGGGATTACAAAGATGTTCCTATCACAGCAATACAAATTCAGACTATAATTAACAATCAAACCCTCTGGAGAAATAAATGGTTTGAGCAGCAACCCACATATGAAACCTACTATAGGAATGCTCTACAACATCTAAGGATCGCCCCAACTTACTATCTCATCAACAGACGGAGATCCTGGGACGGCTTTTACTCTTGGAAAAGCAAAAGACCGGCAGTATTGAAGTGCCCAATTATAACAAATCCAATCAATACAACCCCCCGTCAGAGAAGTATATGGTTCAGGTGCTCAGAGGGGTCATCAACATGATGAAGGAGATCCTAGATCTCGCATACCAAATGCTTGTAAAAATTGCCAAGATTCTAATCACTTGCATAACGGCATATAATGATATAAAGGCAGCAGAGCATCCCTGGCAAATTTTTGTCGAAGGCACAAGAGGCTCTGCTAGAATATGGAGATAGAATGCACACTTTTGAGGAGGCATTCATGATTGAATTCTTCGAGGTAGACTCCTCAATATTTAATTCCATGACCAAAGACTTGCCAGCCTGACATGTAGCCTATCAAAGCACTCTCAACAATAATCCTTTCAGAGAGCTGAAAACTTTTAAAAATTCTTTTTGTACTATCCAGAACCCCCCCAAAAGTAGTCCTTAGGCAAAAAGTGATTTTCTCTCTCTAGAACCCCTTTTCCAACCCCTCCTTGGTTGCAACCATCACACTCATCCTCTACTCCAACACTCTCTCTCTACCCCATCTCCATTGCTGCAGCAAGTAAGCTCCTCTCTCCTCCCCTACCACCTTCCATTGCTACACCAAGCAATGGTTATCCACCTTCTCCTCTCATTGCCACACCAAGCAAGGGTTAACCACCTTCTCCTATCACTTTATCCCACCTACATTGTTGCAACAAGCAAGGTCCTGCTCCTCCTCCTAATTTTCTTTGTTCAACCATGGCCAGCTCTACTTTGCAAAGGCGGCCAAAGGATGAGGTCACAGCACTTGCATGCCACAATACAAGAGGTATAGATGATGAGTGGGTGCCACAAGAGTTTACAAAAGGTGCTTGGATATACATGCAACCATCTGCTATTGTCCCTCATCATGTGTGGAATCATGCAAACTTGGATCATCGTTGAAAAGGAAAGCTCCTTGGCTTCAAGAACCGCAAAGACAAGGGGAGCGTAGCCATTGTGAAACATGTTTTCTCAATGTAAAGCATACAATTGCAACAACCACCTCGATTTCTAACACATTGTAAGTACATGTTTTGAGAATACAAAGCTAGGTGTGAAATCACAGTGTAATGTTATTATGGATTCATGCTTAAGATTTTCCATGCATATATAGTCATATTTCCATCCACGTTGGTGGAGGAGCAGCCACTACATAGTCTCTTCGACACATTCAATGCTATACATGCGGATATTGGAGCAACAATGTTGGCACATCTTTGCCCAACCAAACTGGTTCAAAGAAGGATTTTCTTCTATTCTCACTCCTATATTGTGCCTACTTCTACACAAGAGTTTGGAACGCTTGTACCCATCAAAGTAACTTCCTTATTAAGTATGGAGTGGCCGGCGCCAGATTTGTGGTCGGTAGTATCTTTCAAGCAAAAGATGATAATAGATGTCCAAAACTCTTTGAAATACTCTAAATCTTCTAGGTCTGTGGGCTTGAGTTGGTGTTTTCCTATTCACTATTTTGTGCATTTTTAAAGAGTTTGGATTTGTGAAGATTACCACAATGCTTGTATGTAAAGATGTGCATTATGAGGAATTAGGAAGGCTTTTAGAAGAGGACTGGGGTTTTGTGGAGGGCATGCACAATGGGGACCGGTACCGTTGTAAGGTTGGAGCTTCAAGTATTGGAATGCACTATTTGAAATCTCCGCTCCTCCTTGTACATACAATTCCAGTATGATCGATGGATGTGCAAGCTTGGAGTATGGACTCCCTTACAGAGTGTAGATGGTGCTATTGCAAGCTTTGACATTGCAGTGAGGATGCGCAACGATGCTTTGGAGGCAGTCTAAGTGAACAAGCATTGGACTCTCAGTAATGTGCGAGAACATTTGGTTATTATGGATTTTGAGGCCCTTCAACAAGCACAATTTAGTTTAGAAGGTCACAAGGTGAGAATGCTTCCACCACATTTTCAATACATCATAGTTTGTTGATCATTGGATGCTTATTGTAATGAATGTCTGGAGATTGGAAAGAGAATGGAAGACAAATTGAAGGTCAAGGAGGACTGGGGGATGGATGGAGCTATGCTATCACTCTTATAACATTGTAACTCATGCAATTTTGAAAATGATCCCTGATGTAATCAACATGATTTGCTTCGGCAAATCATGTCTTTGAATATAATTTTTGCATTGAGATGAAAGATCATTTTTTGGTGAAAGTACGTCTTTTTTTTTAAATGTCTTTAAAAAAGGGACCATTATGAAAGGGGGGCCACATAACTCATTCACTTTTTTCACTTTCATAACTCTTGAGCTCCTCCACTCTCTATCTACACCCCAAGCTAGACATGGACGCTTCCACAGCCTTTGCATCTACACCCACATCCACCCCTTTGTCACGTTTCATCCTCTTCCTCGAGGACACCAAATACAAATGGAAGTTGGACCTCCACACCTTATTTACTCGTCTCCCTGACCTTGATGCCACAATTGCCCGTCACGTGGATGCATTTGCCAAGATTTTTGCATTCATGGAGGAGCACATCATAAAATATTCTGTATCTATCTCCCCACATGCAGGGATCAGGGTGCCTTGCGATCTTTTGTGCTACATACACAAAGGTGATCGCCCATTCTCTAAGCGATTGTGACAATTCCAAGAAATTGCCACTGACGCGGGCCATTTCTTGGATGAGCAAGCCCCAGGGGTGTCAGCGCTCAAGAAGCACAAGTTGGGGGTGGAGTACCTTTCTTGGCTAGCAACATTCATCTTCTTGGTGAGAGAGGAACCTGATTTGGAGGAGCTTCGCGTACCACACCTTCAGGTTGGGTCCTTTATCAAGGACACCAAGGAGAAGGATATAATGTCCATGAACCTTGCAGCGGAAGGAAAGAAACTTCGGCTCGAGTACCCCAGGGGGCTCGAGGAAGTGGTTGAGAAATCCATCATTGTGGCTGGCCCTAGTGACACTCTAGTGCCACTACCATTTACGGATGTAGCTATCCCAGAGGCAGAAATCATCCGCTTCTCCTCAATGGTAGTGGATGGGGAGGAGTATGTGTTTATGCATGATTTGGAGAAAGCATTTGGCCTTCTATGCATGAATGCTTGAGCTTGCTATGCAAGAGCACCAAATGTCCCTTAGACAATATGCCAATGTGTAACGGCTCCAATCCCGCCAACACCAAAAGCGGGATGGAACCTTTGACAGGTCTCTAGGCCTACTAAAGTCAAAGCCTTTAAACAAGAAAAATTCTAGGGAATTCACCCTTACCATTGGCAATGGTTTAGGTTCATAGCCCTAGAAGAGACCTAGTCCTGTCTCGCAGTGGAAACGGGATCCTTAAAAAAAAATTCCGGCCCTAAATCTTCATCCTTTAGATTAAGGTTTCCTTAGCCAACACTTTTTTCCCTCTAACATGTGTGAGGGCACAGCCGCTGGTGGATCCCTCGTCCAAGTGAAGTTTCTAAACGTTTTAGTGCGCGGGAATGGATAGTTACCTGACTAATCAGGTCCACCCGTCCATGATTGACAACCTTAGTCAATCCCCACTTAGCACCCCGCACTCACACATGATTTTATTGTTGTTTAATTACTACCACATTCTTTCCACAATTTAAATAATGATTCCTTTTTAATTTTTCAACTGCATTTCCTTAAAGCAACCTTTTAAAACAGCATTGAAGACATTCTTTCAGAAAACAGACATCTTTAAACTTAAGACAAGGTACTGTCATTTTAAGGTATCACTGACCAGTACTAACTTGTCTCAAGACCACCTATACAAGGGTGAAAAATGGCACCCATTCCTTATTTATATAACTGGGGTGGAAAAAGTCTTCACCCAAAGTCCGGGCGCCCATACGCCAAAACTAGTTGCCCATACAACCGGGCGGTTCCTCTAGGATAAACTTAAAAGTACTATCCATAAACATAAACAAGCACGGGGTAAAGACTCCACACGTGCAGAGGTAACCGACTCCTCCATGATGGTATCTCCATCGTTACTCATTACCTGGAGTAAAAATATTTCTAGGGAATCAGAGGTGTATTGAGACAAGCTATCTTAAGGATGGTCAAACATTTCCTTCCTATTTTAACCAGTAATAACCCAATCATTTATTTCCTAATTACAATCATTGATCGTGGGTTTCGTGGAAGTTACCTTCCTTTTTCAGCCAGTGTTTTCCTTCCTAAACCTTCATATGCAATGCTTAACTCAAAATGAAATCTAAAAGCTTATTAATGGCATAATTGAAAACCACCTGGGACTGGTTGTCCATCTGCTGTGGGGCATGTGCCCGTAAACTCTCCTCTCTTGGCCTATGGCTAGGCCCTGCTTCATGGTCGTTAGTTGCTTTGTTGCGTTTGTTACTAGCATCTTCATCTTCCGTCAAAGGGTTTCCCCTGGTTCTCTTGGGAGCCATTTCCGCAGCCTTATAAAAAGACTTAATCCATTAGAGGATTTATTGTATAACATTTATTTTTCCTTGTTACCCAAAAATAAGGGTTTTGGACCTTGGTTAATTCTTTGGTATTTAGATAATTTTATTTCTTAATTTTTCTTATCCATTATATACAAAATTTGGTTACTTTTGACCAAAGTACATCCCTAAACTATTTATCTAAGGTTAGGATAATTATAATAGATTCCCCAAAGTATATTCCTTCTCTGGTATTGATATCAAAGGGTTTCTATTTACTTTACTATATTCCCTTTTTTATTTTTCCCAAAAATTGTAGTAATTTTACTGGGATATATAGTTAAACTAATTTTCTAGTGGTAGCATAATTACCACAGGTATCTTAAGGTCTAATAAAACTTTTATAAAGATCTCAATTCAATTTAAGTCTATTTACTAATTTCTCCTCTTTAAATTCCTCAAAAAAGAGGGTATTTTAGCTAGAGTAATTAGCTAGATTCCTTTTCTGGCTTTCTCCTAATTATCACAGGTTTTTGAACACCTGATTTACCCCTAATAATTATATGGAAGGATTTGAATTCCATTTACTAATTTCCCCTATTAAAATTTCTCAAAACACATGGTATTTTAGCTAAGATAATTAGCTAAATTAGATTTCTTAATTTCTCCTTATTATCACGGGTCATTGAACACTTAATTAACCACTGATAATTATATCGGAGCATTTCAATTCTATTTACTAATTTCCCCTATTAAATATGTTCAAAACAAAGAGTAATTTAGCTAAAGTAATTAGCTAACTTAACTCTCTGATTTTTTCCTAATTATCACAGGTACTTGAACACTTAATTAATCACTGATAATTATATGGAAGCATTTGAATTCCATTTATTAATTTCCTCTATTAAAACTTCTCAAAAAATAGGGTATTTTAGCTAAGATAATTAGTTAAATTATCTTTCTGAACTTTTCCTAATTATCACAGGTTATTGATCACTTAATTAACCACTGATAGTTATATGAGAGCATCTGAATTCTATTTACTAATTTCCCCTATTAAAAGTGTTCAAAAAACAGAGTAATTTAGCTAAAGTAATTATCTAAGTTAACTTTCTGAACTTCTACTAATTATCACAGGTACTTGAACACTCAATTAATCAATAATAATTATATGGAAGTATTTGAATTCTAATTACTAATTTCCCCTATTAAAATTTCTCAAAAGATAGGGTATTTTAGCTAAGATAATTAGCTAAATTAACTTTCTGAACTTTTCCTAATTATCACGGGTTATTGAACACCTAATTAACCACTGATAATTATATGGAAGCATTTGAATTCCATTTACTAATTTCCCCTATTGAAATTTTTCAAAAACAGGGTATTTTAGCTAAGATAATTAGCTAAATTAACTTTTTGAACTTCTTCTAATTATAAAAGGTTATTGAACACCTGATTAACCACTGATAATTATATGGAACCATTTGAATTCCATTTACTAATTTCCCCTATTAAAATTACTCAAAAACACAAGGTATTTCAGCTAAAATAATTATCGAAATTAACTTTCTGAACTTCCCCTAATTTTTATGGGTTATTAAACACCTAATTAACCATTGATAATTATATGGAAGCATTTGAATTCCATTTACTAATTTCCCCTATTAAAATTTCCCAAAAAAGAGAGTATTTAGGCCTAATTAATTATGAAAACTTCTCAGAAAGTTATAGGATAATTTTCCTAGATTAATAATTGTCTAATGTATCTCTGATAAATAATTCAACTTAATCTAATCCTAATTAATATTTTTACCATTAAATCATGGCTAAATTGGCTAATTCCAGCCCTAATATGAGAGGATAAATAATTAGCTTAGTATTACTAAGCTTAATTATAATAATCAGAAGAGATTTATTAATTTAAAGAGGTTTAAGAAGCTTATATAGGCTTCATCTTTGATTAATTAATCATTTATCTTAATCTAACCTTACTAATTGAGAGGGATTAGGTTAATTACCTGCTAGGCTAATCAATTAGAGAATTAACTCTAATGAATTCTGCGTAGTGTTTCTCCCTAGATGAGAGAGGAATTCTCAAGGCTCCAAGTCTAACAAAATATGAAGAGAATGGTCCTATTTATAGCTTTTCCTGGCCATCTGGCAGCTTTTGGCAGCTTTCCCCTAGTCCAAGCAACCCCCCAGGCTGAAATTTGCGCATTTTTTTGCCATCACTGCCCCTGGCAAGTTTCCACAGCTTCCACACTCACCCCATACCTTCCAGAATTTGCCTGTTTGATTTTTGCAGATTTTCCATGATGAAATTTGGAATTTCCTATTTAACTCTAGAACCTTAGTGTAAAGAAGTCTTTGCTAATGATTAAAATGAACCCATCCAATTTTTGTTATTAATTAAATTTCTATGGTAATTTTCCAGGTCCCGGAACTGTTCCCGTTTTTATCGGAATCAGATTCTGAAAATTTCTAGACATAGTAAAGCTCTGCTTATAATTCCAAAAATACCAAAATTAATAGTGTTTGGAGTCCGGCAATAGTATTTTCCATTAAGTTTTCCAAGCTTAGTACAGTTTTGAAGGTTTCGTAAACTGGAAACCTTACACAATGCCCTAAAAAGCAAGCTCTTGCCACTTGGGGACTGTTGCTGACACTATTGCAATTGTGTGTGTGGAGGTACTGGCAACAGAGCAGTTGCACGTGGCTGAGGAAGAATTCCAAGCCCCGCAAGCCAAGGTTGAGGCCACTAGGATGCATATGCCACTACGCAACCCCCCATCTAATCCAAAGCTCGTAGCTGCGGTGGATGGGAGCATTGACTTGGATGGAAAGGGCAATAGGGAGGAGGATGACAAGGAGTAGGAGGTAAACTCTATCCTAATTTTCATGTTATTTTTTTTATCCTTCATTGTCTTTTTTCTCAACCTTCATTGGTTTATGACAGGACGTCGTGTAGGTTGATGATTTTGCTACAAGGACGGGTGGCAAGCGGACGGGCTTTGGACCTCAGTCTTCCCTTGCGCATTAAAAACACACCCCTTGCAATGTGGCCATTGTCCATAATGAATTTACTCCCCAAGCCCATTTTATGACTTGGTTGTTGAAAGATTTGAGCAAGGTTTTGTGTTTGAGCACCATTGCTCAAACTGCGCATCTAATGTTCTTAGTGCATAGATCCCTTGTATGCACAGCATTTGGCACTGTCTTCCATGGTAAAGTGCTTGATCAGATAGGGATGCATGCTTCCATTGGCTCAACTAACCCAAAGGCCATAGCACAGTCCCTCTTGACTGGGGAGTTGCCTTAAGTGCAAGAGAGGTGCCAGGAAATGGTCAAGAAAATTATGAACTCCTCAGATACATGATGTAAAATCAACTTTTTGGAAGTAATAAAAAATATTCCAAATTGTCTCTCAATCTTGTACATTCTTTTAGATGTGATCTGTAAATCTTGGAAATTGTTGTAATTGGTGATATGTTTCAATAAGCTGTGTCTTTTTTGCTTGAAGTAACAACACAGCGGAAGTTGAATGCACATGATACTTCTTTCAACTTACCTTAATTCTGGGGAAATCATAAAACACATCTGAGTGAAAAGAAGTGGTTTCTCTAAAGCAATGCCGCAAAACCAATTTCTTTCAGTTAATCTATGTTTTTTAAGTATCCTGGGGGTAGAGAAGCCTACCAGGTGCCAAAAAAAGGTGGCCAGAAGGGCGCACATATGGCCCATCCATCAGTTTTGGATGGTCAATTTGCACGCCCTTGTGAACACCCTTTTTTTGGCATATGGAGCATATATTTGCACTCAAGGATAGTAGAAAACGTGAGATCAACTCTAAATTTAAGTTTTCAAGCACACTATCACCTGCTTCAGCTCTACCTAATACATCCCTGCACCAAAAGGCCCAATTACATTGGACATTTGAAAAATCTAATTTAATGTTGCATAGACACTTAGTTTTACGATATGTTTACTTTTTTGATATCCTATGGGGTAAACAAAGCTTGAAATTGCAAAAAAAAGGGTGGACACAAGGGCACGCAAATTGGCCATCCAAAACTGATGGATGGGCCATTTGCACACCCTTGTGGCCACCCTTTTTTTTGCACCTACTAGGCTTCTCTGCCACATAGGATACCCAGAAAGTTAATGTTTGATTTATATTTAACTCTTCATGTTCAAAAACAATAAACTCAAAACACATGGATAATAGACACAGTAGACACAACTGTTAATCATATTGTCATTTCAAAGTCATCTCATTACAAAGATAAGGGCGTGCAATACAAAAAGAGGGGTAACTTTGACTAACGCTCAAAGTCTCATCGCAATCGATGTGCAAGCTGCATTTCTTTTGGCTGTATTGTCACTCGCTCTGCATGAATAGCGCATAGGTTGGTATCTTCCAACACCAAAATGATGTGGGCCTCTACATCTTCTTGAATAGCCTCTAGCGCTATTGCTTGCATTCTGTAATGATTTCCATAGCTTTGAAGCACCTCCTTCACTGTGCGAGCAAACGGGGACGCGTCGAATTAAAATCTCTGTAGTCTTCTGGTAGTGGTGCATTTTTGCAAATACCCTTGCTATTTTTCGGCGCCACTACAGTTGTCTTGGGGGCACTTGCACGTTTGCTGGCTGGCGGCATTTAGGCTTCTTGAAAAACTTTGACTTGCACCTGTTTACATGCTAAGGGGTTGTATCTACAACCTCTTCTGATTCGTCCTATTCCCCCCTTGGCTTCTGATCTTGTGTTGTGGGGAGAGCTCCCTGGCCTCGAGGCAGTGTCTTCCCCCCAACGGGCACCCGGTGTGTGCACGATATATCAGCTCGCTGCCATGGTGGCTCTGTCTCTGATTCAGTGTCTATATGGACCACCCGAGTCCTAGATGGTCCTACTTGTGATTGGTGGTGCGGCGGCTCCTCCCTATCGGACTCTGGTGTTTGCTGGGCCTCTTCTTCTCTCCAGTGTTGGGCGTGTTGCTTCATTCTTTTTCTAGGTGTTTGTTCTTGTGGATGTGAAGAATCTACAGCCCTCAATGACTCTTGTGCCCTACTACCATGTCCACTGCTAGAAGAGTTCCTAGAACGGCCAAGTGTTCATGGCCATTTTCTTGTGCCTTTAAGCCATGCCGGCTTCTCACATCCTTAAAGGGTGTTTTTGTTGGCAGGCGGATGCTCTTTCACGGTTTGTTTAGTGCGCGCCATTTGGTATGGTAAGAGCTCACATGTTCTTAAGAAATGAGTGGTTTATGAGAGCAGGCAATATTTATAAGGGCCCATTTAAAAAGGGCGCTGTTCACACTAATTTTGGAAAAAAACTATTATTTTTTAAATGAACATGTCGTTAAGAGTTGGACCATGCATTCACGTGTAGTGACTCACACAGAATCCACTTTGACCCTTGTCGCACTCTGCATTGCTGCCATGCAGCATGCTTGGCGGGACCTTGTGACATTTGCCACTAGTTGTTATGCTCTTGACGACCCCATTTCCGCACTTCAATAGCAATCTTGGATTGCTGTGCACGTTCCATTGTGAGCTTACAAGTAAATGTTGTGCGAAAAAACCATTTGAACATGTCCTCCAAATAATTGGATTGCACCATTCCACCACCATGTTGAGTATTTTTCCCCCTTTGCTCGATAATGGGACTTCTCCATGCCTTGAGTACTAAAAATTTCAAGTGATCCATACTTGTGCATAAAAAATGCACCATGCGCAAACAAGATATGTTGTTCACATGAGTAAACGATCCACATTATTTAATGAAAAAAATCCCTTGTATTAAATTCACCACATAACATGGCTTACCATGTAACGTGTGATGTTATTTTCACCCCAAGAAAGGGTGAAGACCTTGGTAAAATCTGCCAACGCTTCTTGAAATGATTGGCATTGTTCTTCTATTGTGTTGTTAAAGCCCATAAGCTTGACCATTTTATCAAAATGTGCCCAAACTTTCTTGTGCTTGTTTGCAAGCTCGTTATTTGAATCATTGTCAGTTGTAGCTTTGCATAACTCCTTCCAAAACTCCCAAAGGTTACCTGCCTGCTGATTGGAGCTGTTTTGAGGAGCAAATCGACCTGGTTTTCCTTGGGAAACTTTCTTCCAAAAGTGTCTGGCTTTTTGTCCACTCATTGACACTTGTTGAGCAATTTCATGGGCCTCCCCTATGTTCTTTGCGGCAACGATAGACACATTTCCACCGTGACAGCCAATGGAATTCAAGAGTACCTCCACTCTTTCGATCGCTTCTTGGGACTTTTCCAATGGTTTCATTGTGAAAGCATAGTTAGTGTGGAGCTTCAATAGCCTATCAAAATATGTATGAATGTGTGTAATGTACAAAAATGTACATTTGATAGAGGAAATGGAAATATTGGATTCCAAGCGTGGTCCTTTTGATCACGGTCTGGGGCATTAAGCATGCGACATCTCAGAATAGACGCTTCTCATTCTCTACCTTCATCTCTGACATCACGACAATCCAACCCTTGTTCTCCATGACATGCTCTTTGAGGGCATCCTTTAGGAGTTGAAAAATAGCCTGATAGGCTTTGGTGCTCATTCCAGCCTCATCACAAGCTTGTTGCACATCATCATCACTAACCACATTTCTCAATTTACGCATAAGGTCCTTGGTGACAGCATCCTTAATGTGCTTACCTTCAGGTGATCGTAAGATAGAAATCACATCCTAGGTATTGAGACAACTAGTGAGAAGGTTGACTCGATCATCTTGGCTTGTTCCACCGCATGCCTCATGGATGAAGTTTCTAACAACCAATAAAAATAAATGTTAGAAAATAGTGCGAAGTAAGAATGCATCGTGTAAGTAAAGACCAAATCACCTTGTGGCTGTCACTTGCCGTTTGCGTGCTCCTCCCAAATGTGCAAGAGTTTCAATGGATGAATACGTGCGTTTGTGTTCCCTTGCACCAAGGGGTGTTTCTTTCAAGTATGTGATGGTGTTGGCAAGCTTCATAATGTGGAATTCTTTTTCTTGCATTTTTTGTTGAAGAGTTTCAACCACCCTCTCCGAAGAGGCAACACTCACTTGTAATGCCAATGTCTTGAGGTGAAGAGCTTGACATTCGTGCATCCACACCTGCAGCTAGACACAACCACTTGCAATAGCCTAACAAGCCTTCTTCTCCCCTCCCAAGAAATTGAAGAAATGTCGAAAGGCTATTAAAGGATGGATGGAAGCGGCTTATAGGATCATAAGGGTACAAATGGCCGTCCACCCAAATGTCAACATTGGTCTCACGAGCGGCGCGACGTTCCTATGACGACCTTTGATCACCCTCACATGCGGTCTTTGGTGCAAACATTGTGGGTAAGCAAATATGTATGCTTTTGGTGTGCGGAGTACGTGGTGGTGGAAGCAAACCATTTGTGATGTCCGTGAGCACCATGGAAGCTGTTGCATGAGGAAGCAAAGGATGAAAAGATAGAGGGTGAGGGGTAGGGAGATTGAGGAAGATGGGAAGAGAGAAGGAGGGAGGGGGGGAGGGAGAGATTGGGGAGGAGGAGGAAGGTAGGGACAGGGAGGAAGAGGAGAGGGAGAGAGAAGGGAGGAGGGAGGAGGGAGGAGGAGGAGAGAACAAAGTGTTTTTTACTTTTTGGATGAAAAGATTTTTGAAAAAGTGGACTTTCTAGGCTTGTGGGTTAAAAAATGGGTCAAAAAATGATTTTTGGATATGTATATATGTTGGGAGGGAGTTTTAAGTAAAAAATAAGTAAAAATGAATTTTCTTTTAAAGTCAAATTTTGACTCTTAGTGACCCACGTTTTTGCTGATGTGGTCACACCCCTATGCCTCCTTCACTTCAAAAAATCTAGAGAGAGAAAGTAACCCTTAGATCCACATCATACATTTGTCTAAAAAATGGGCTAGAAAAGCCTACTCAAAACTACCTTCTACAATTCCCTTGCCCCCTTAACACCACACAACATTAGACTTAATCCCTAATAATTAGGACTCCTTACAAGGCCCATGCAAGGTCCGTATTTCTCCTAATGTGCACACTACATCGGCAAACTACCAATGCAGGATGTGTGCATCATACACAAGGATTTCTCCCCCAATGGCCATTTTGTTTTGTGGTTACTTAACGTTGCAATTAGACTCCTATGCTTAGCCACCATCCCTCAAACAATCCATGTAATTATCTTGGTGAAAAAATCACTTGCAATTGCCACTTTTGGCATTGGTTTTTGTGGCAAAGGCATAACACGCATAGCACTTAGTAAAGCCCTAGGGGTTGACAGTGCCCAAGCTATAGATACTTTTGTGCTTACATCCATTCTACCCAATGTTGTAGAGCGTCTTAGAGAGATCACAAAGTGCCTCCTATCAAAAGATAGTTAAGCCGGATGTACAAGATTTTTAAATGAATATTATCTCTCTTTTCCATGATCTTTTGCAAAGTTCAAGTTATTGATTTGATCATGTCCGATGTTAAGTATGGAGCCTGATTTACCCTTGTAATTTTCTGTGGTAAAAGCGCACATTTGTAAGGCCCCCATTATGAGGAGAAGCCATCGTGTGTGAAGGAAAATCACTCACCGGAAACCAAAATTTTCACGGACAAGAATCAAGGGCAACCTTAAAGGCCTCGGGGGCGGAGGCCCCCGAGACTTTTTTTTTTTGCCGAAATATTATGGCCGCACGGCGGCCGGAAAGTGGTCGGAAAACAACCGATCGGTTGGCCACTGGCCGGTAGTCAATGGCCGATGGCCGGTGGTCGGAAGTCAGTGGCCGGTGGCCGAATTCAAAAGCGGACTTGTCTTCTCAAGGGCGGCCACACATGGGCGGATTGGAGGGTCCGATTTGGACTTATTCGCACAAGGGCGGCTACACATGGTTGTCTCTCATTAGAGAGGGCAGCCCTTTTGGCCTATAAAAGGAGGCCATTTCTACACACATTTCATAGTGTGAAGTTGATGCAACAAGGTGAGTGTGAGGTGGTGAGAGTGAAGCAAGGCAGGAGCTCCATTAAGGGTATAATCCCTTTGTAAACTACTTCTTGTTTTGAAGTACTAAAGCCATTGAGTGGCTGCTTTCCCGTGGACGTAGCCCACATTGGGTGAACCACGTATATCGTGTGTACTCTCTCTCTCTCTCTCTACTCTATAATCTCGTGTATGTAAATCTGTCTCTCTCCATTAAGTAATCTACTCAATTATCTATTTAGCTACGTGTTATTTCCTAACAACTGGTATCAGAGCAAGGTTTGCTCGTAGCTAAATTATCTCAAGGAAAGGATTCCTTGAATTGAGTGGGAGTTATGGCGTAGGAAGGGAAGCTCAAGATTGAGAAGTTCAACGGCAAAAACTACCAACATTGGAAGATGCAGATTGAAGACTATCTCTACCAGAAGGACCTCTATTTGCCACTAGGCGGTCTTGCGAAGAAGCCCGCAACAATGGCAGATGAAGCATGGATTGTCCTTGATCGAAAGGCCCTGGGAACAATCCGGTTAAGCTTGGCGTCAACGGTGGCCTTCAATGTTTTGGAGATGAAGACCACGGAGGACTTGATGAAGTCACTTGACGACTTCTACGAGAAACCATCGGCATCCAATAAGGTATATCTTATGAAGCGCTTGTTCAATCTAAAGATGGCAGAGAATGGTTCAGTTGCAGAACACCTAAATGACTTTAACACAAACATAAGTCAACTTCGATCGGTGAAAATCAATTTCGATGACGAAGTGCGAGGTCTCCTTATATTATCATCTCTACCGGATAGTTGGGACAGCCTTGTGATGGCTGTAAGTAATTCTATCTCTGGTATAAATACTCTTAAGTTTGATGATGTTGTGGGTGTTCTCCTAAGCGAGGAAATACGAAGGAGAAGCACAGGAGAATCATCAAGTGCTGCATTGTCAGTAGAAACAAGAGGAAGGCCTAAGGTGAGGTTCAAAAACCAAAAGGGTCGTGATCGTTCAAGGCGGAGCAAGTCACGCACAAAGTCAGTTCTTGAATGTTGGAACTGCGGCAAGAAGGGCCACGTCAAGAAGGATTGCTGGCCCAAGAAGAAGAAGGAGACAGAGTCTCAAGACAACAAGACAACATCGGAGGCCAATGTGGCAGGTAAAGTAGAGCAAGATGCTCTAATTCTCTCATGTGACACCACACAAGCAACATTTTCAAGACTACACCAAAGGTAATTTTGGGTATGTATACTTGGAAGATGATGAAGCTTGTGAGATTGTCAGTAAAGGTACAGTTTCTGTCAAAACTGCTAACGGAAATGAATGGAAGCTTAAAGATGTTAGGCATGTTCCTTCTCTTCGCAAAAATTTGATCTCTATAGGACAATTGGACGATGAAGGTCACAACATTGCATTCGGAAACAAACGGTGGAAGATCTCAAAGGGATCTTTGGTGGTTGCCAAGGGTGAAAAAGTCGGTACACTTTACTTGTGTACTGTTAGCACGCAACCTTCAGCTTGTGCAGCAACTACAGAAGTTGACAGTGTGGTGTGGCACTACCGACTTGGGAATATGAGTGCCAAAGGAATGCAAATCCTTCAAACAAAGAAGCTTCTACCAGGTTTGAAAGAAGTGGACTTAGAGTTCTGTGAAGATTGTGTTTAAGGTAAACAAAAGAGGGTAAAATTTCAAAAATCAGGAAATGAAAGAAAAAATAAAAAACTTGAGTTGGTTCATTCTGATGTTTGGGGTCCTGCAAGTACACCATCACTTGGTGGCTCATTGTACTATGTAACATTCATAGACGATGCGACTAGAAAAACATGGGTTTATGTCATGAAGAATAAATCCGATGTATTTTCCATATTTCAAAGGTGGAAAGCCTTTGTGGAGAATGAAACAGGTACCAAGGTTAAATGCCTCAGATCCGACAATGGAGGTGAATATTGCAGCCAAGCTTTTGAAAGCTTTTGTGCTAGCAATGGCATTCGGAGGCAAAGGACAACCCCAAGGACACCTCAACAAAATGGGATTTCGGAAAGGATGAACAGGACAATCATGGAACGAGCACGAAGCATGCGGCTACATGCAGGCCTACCGCTTGAGCTTTGGGTGGAAGCTGTAAGTACGTATGTGTACTTAATCAATCGGTCACCCTCAACGGCTTTGGATGGAGGAGTTCCAGAAGAGGCATGGACAGGTAAACCGGTGATTTATGCATTTCCCAAAGTGTTTGGGTGTGAGGCTTTCATGCACATAGATAGAAGCCTAAGATCAAAGCTAGATGCAAAGTCCAAAAAGTGTTTTTTCATTGGCTATGGAGAAGGAGACTTTGGGTATCGCCTATGGAATCCTGAAGATGGTAAAATCTTAAGGAGTAGGGATGTAATTTTTAACGAACAAAATATATACAAAGATTACTTGGAAAGAAAACAAACAAAAGAAACAGGTGATGAGTACATGGAGCTTGAGGACGGTGAAGACTCAAGGACTGCAAACGATGACAATGTGCAACAACGTCAACCAAATGAGGAGCCTCAACCTATTCCCCGAAGATCTACAAGAGCAAGTAGACCTCCAGAAAGGTTTGTTCCTTCCTTCAACCATCTCTTGATCTCAGATTCTAGAGAACCGGAATCATATGAAGAAGCTATGCAACATGAATCCAAAGAAGAATGGACGAAGAGCATGCAAGTGGAGATGGACTCACTACATCGCAACCAAACATGGGAGTTGGTTGAGTTGCCTAAAGGTAAGCGGGCACTTCAAAACAAATGGGTGTACAAGCTAAAGGAAGAAGAAGGTGGGAAGAAAAGGTACAATTCTAGGCTTGTGGTAAAAGGTTTTTCTCAAAAGAAAGGTATTGACTTCAATGAAATATTTTCTCCTGTTGTAAAAATGAACTCAATTAGGCTTGTCTTAAGCCTTGTGGCTGCTCATGATTTAAATCTCGAGAAAATGGATGTAAATACGGCATTCCCTCACGGTGACTTAGAGGAGGAAATCTACATGCTTCAACCAAAGGGGTATGAAGTAAAAGGTAAGGAGAAAATGGTTTGCAGATTAAAGAAGAGCTTGTATGGTTTAAAGCAAGCATCAAGACAATGGTACTTGAAGTTTGATCGATGGATGTTGGATCATTGATTCACAAGATGCAAGTCGGATCACTGTGTCTACACGAAGAATTTGGGAGATGGGAAATTCATCATCCTAATGTTGTATGTTGATGACATGTTGATTGCAAGTGCTAACATGCAAGACATCAAAGACCTAAAAGAGGAGCTGTACTCTAAATCTTTTTCAATGAAAGATTTAGGTGCTGCAAAGAGGATTCTTGGTATGAAAATATCAAGGGACAGGACGAAGAAGACAATAAAGCGATCTCAAGAAGATTACATCAAGAAGGTACTAGAAAGGTTTGCAATGCAAAATGCAAAACCAGTTTCTACACCTTTGGCTGGTTATTTTAAACTAACGAAGGATATGTGTCCAAAGACACAAGAGGAGATAGCCTATATGTCTAAAGTTCCATATGCTGCAGTGGTAGGTTCTCTAATGTATGCTATGGTCTGGACAAGGCCAGACATTGCACATGCAGTGGGAGTTGTGAGTAGGTTCATGGAAAACCCAGGTAAAGAGCATTGGCAAGCTGTGAAGTGGATACTTAGGTATCTAAAAGGGACAACAACAAATGCTTTGTATTTTGGAGGAACTGATATTTTTCTAGAAGGGTATGTTGATGCAGATATGGCAGGTGACAAAGATACTCGAAGGAGCACTACTGGCTATGTGTTCACGGTTGGAGGCACAGCAATAATCTGGGCTTCAAAGCTGCAAAAAGTGGTTTCACTTTCTACCACGGAAGCAGAGTATGTAGCAATGACGGAGGCAAGCAAAGAAATTATGTGGCTTCACAGATTCTTAGAAGAGCTTGGATTCAAACAAGACAATTGTGTCTTGTACAGTGATAGCCAAAGCGCTATCCATCTTGCGAAGAACTCAGCCTTTCATTCAAGGACAAAGCACATTGAGGTGAGATATCACTTCATACGCACTCTTTTGGAAGAGGGACAACTAAAGCTAGGAAAGGTGCATACAAGTGAAAATCCTGCAGACATGTTTACAAAGGTGGTCAACAAGGAGAAGTTGAGCTTTTGCTCATCTTCAATCGGCATTCAATCGGCCTGATTTACCCTTGTAATTTTCTGTGGTAAAAGCGCACATTTGTAAGGCCCCCATTATGAGGAGAATCCATCGTGTGTGAAGGAAAATCACTCACCGGAAACCAAAATTTTCACGGACAAGAATCAGGGGCAACTTTAAAGGCCTCGGGGGCGGAGTCCCCCGAGACTTTTTTTTTCGCCGGAATATTATGGCCGGACGGCGGCTGGAAAGTGGTCGGAAAACAACCGATCGGTTGGCCGGTGGCCGGTAGTCAATGGCCGATGGCCGGTGGTCGGAAGTCAATGGCCGGTGGCCAGTGGCCGAATTCAATGGCTGGTGGCCGAATTCAAAAGCGGACTTGTCTTCTCAAGGGCAGCCACACATGGGCGGATTGGAGGGTCCGATTTGGACTTATTCGCACAAGGGCGGCTACACATGGCTGTCTCTCATTAGAGAGGGCAGCCCTTTTGGCCTATAAAAGGAGGCCATTTCTACACACATTTCATAGTGTGAAGTTGATGCAACAAGGTGAGTGTGAGGTGGTGAGAGTGAAGCAAGGCGGGAGCTCCATTAAGGGTATAATCCCTTTGTAAACTACTTCTTGTTTTGAAGTACTAAAGCCATTGAGTGGCTGCTTTCCCGTGGACGTAGCCCACATTGGGTGAACCACGTATATCGTGTGTACTCTCTCTCTCTCTCTCTCTCTCTCTCTCTCTCTCTCTCTCTCTCTCTCTCTCTCTCTCTCTCTCTCTACTATATAATCTCGTGTATGTAAATCTGTCTCTCTCCATTAAGTAATCTACTCAATTATCTATTTAGCTACGTGTTATTTCCTAACATCCGATGACCAAGCAATCTGTGAAAAATACCCATTTGTGATCTATATTAATTATTTGAATGTTGATTTTGTACATTGAACAAAATTTGATCAAAGATTGGCTCATAGATTACATTTTTGTACTAGAGGTGCCCTAAATGTGGCAATTTAGGCCAAATTGGATGTGTCCACAAGGCAGGGAGAAAATTTCCTACAAGCCTGCTGTCAGGCCATATCTTGTTGCCTTGTGAACACAACCAATTTGTCCAATATTGCCATATATTGGCAAATGCTGAGAAAATGTTTTACCTAATGGACAATTTCAAGCTAGTCGAAATTTTTTTAGCCTTAGTTGAAATCATCTTATGCCTGCCATCTGGAGAACCTTTTGTATAGTTGATTATCATCTCACCTTCAACCATTTAACAAAATAAATGTAGACAAATATAGACATTAAATGTGGACATTAGGTTTACATAGAACAACCAAAAGAGACGTGATTGTATTTGTCGCAAAGTGCAAATACATTGAGTTCCCAAGAAAACTTGAATCCAATACAAGGGCTCCAAAGAAAACTTGATTCCAATACAATAGTTAGCTACAAAAAGAGGTTTTGACATCATAGGGTATCACGCATGCCTTAGGCAACGTGCAAGCTGCATGTCCTTGGACATGATTGTTACACGCTTGGTATGGATAGCACATAAGAACATGTCCTCAAAGAGATTGATCAAATAAGCCTTGCAGCCTCCTGAATTGATTCAAGAGCAACTGTAGACACCCAAAGCTCTATGATATAGCTTTGTAGCACTTCCTTACATGTCCGTGTGAATAGTACTTTCTTGATAAGCAGGTTCACTATCTTCTGGTAATGTCAAATTTTAGCAAACGCTCGACAGAATCATCGTGCTCTTTGAGGTCGGTATTGTGGGGGCCTTTGAGCTCCTTGTGTTCGTGCTCTTTGCATCTTCCTATAGAATTTTGACTTGCGATGGCGCTTGGGAGGTGGCTCGGGAGCATATTCATCCGGATCATAATCTTCATCATAACTGCTTTGCTCATCATTGTTGGGTTGAGCACTGACACCCCTAGGGCTTGCTCGTCCAAGAAATGGCATGTGTCGGTGGCAATTTCTTGGAATCATACAACCGCTTGGAGAATGGGTGATCACCTTTGTGTATGTAGTGCAAAATATTTCAAGGAGATAGATATAGAATATTTTATGATGTGCTCCTCCATGAACGCAAAAATCTCGGCAAATGCATCCATGTGAAGGGAAATTGTGGCATCAAGGTCAGGGAGACGAGTAAAGAAGGTGTGGAGGTCCAACTTCCCTTTGTATTTGGTGTCCTCGAGGAAGAGGATGAAGCGTGACAAAGGGGTGGATGTGGGTGCAGATGCAGAGGCTGTGGAAGCATCCATGTCTAGCCTGGGGTGTAGATAGAGAGTGGAGGAGCTCAAGAGTTGCGAAAGTGAAAAAAGTGAATGAGTTATGCGGCCCCCCTTTTATAATGGTCCCTTTTTTAAAGACATTTTGAAAAAAAAGAGACACCAAAAAATGATCTCTCATCTCAATGCAAAAAATTATATTCAAAGACATGATTTGACGAATTAAATCATGTTGATTACATCGGGATCGTTTTCAAAATTGCAAGAGTTACAAAGTTATAAGAGCAATAGCATAGTTCCATCCATCCCCTAGCCCTCCTCGACCTTCAATTTGTCTTCCATTTGTTTCCTAATCTGCGGACATTCATTAGAATAAGCATCCAATGATCGACAAACTATGATGTATTGTGGAAGGATTCTCACCTTGTGACCTTGTAAATGAAATTGTGCTTGTTGAAGAGCCTCAAAACCCATAAAAACCAAATGTTCTCACACATTACTGAGATTCCAATGCTTACTCACTTGGACCGCCTCCAAAGCATCGTTGGGCATCCTCACTGCAATGTCAAAGCTTGAGATAGCACCCTCTACACTCTGTAAGGGAGTCCATACTCCAAGCTTGCACATCCAACGATCATAGTGGAATCGTATGTACAAGGAGGTGTGGGATTTCAAATAGTGAATTCCAATACCTAAAGCTCCAACCTTACAAGGGTACCTGCCTCCATTGTGCATGCCCTCCACAAAACCCCAATCCTCTTCTAAAAGGCTTCCTAATTCCTCATATTGAACATCTTTACATACAAGCATTGTGGTAGTCTCCACAAATCCAAACTCTTTAAGAATGTGCA
Organism: Adiantum capillus-veneris; assembly: GCF_014529385.1. NCBI lineage: Eukaryota > Viridiplantae > Streptophyta > Polypodiopsida > Polypodiales > Pteridaceae > Adiantum > Adiantum capillus-veneris. The sequence continues at coordinate 152,740,102 of NC_140935.1, forward strand.
CAAAACAATGAATAGGCAAACACCAACTCAAGTCCACACACCTAGAAGCTTTAGAGTATTTCAAAGAGTTTTGGACATCTTTTGCTTGAAAGATGCTACCGACCACAAATCTGGCACCGGCCACTCATACTTAATAAGGAAGTTACTTTGATGGATTCAAGCGTTCCAAACTCTTGTGTAGAAGTAGGCACAATATAGGAGCGAGAATAGAAGAAAATCCTTCTTTGAACCAGTTTGGTTGGGCAAAGATGTGTGAACATTTTTGCTCCAATATCCGCATGTATAGCATTGATTGTGCCGGAGAGACTATGTAGTGGCTGCTCTTCCACCAACGTGGATGGAAATATGACTATAAATGCATGGCAAATCTTAAGTATGAATCCATAATAACATTACACTGTGATTTCACACCTACCTTTGTATTCTCAAAACATGTACTTACAATGTGCCGGAAATCAAGGTGGTTGTTGCAATTGCATGCTTTACATTGAAAAAACATGTTGCACAATGGCTATGGTCCCCTTGTCTTTGCGGTTCTTGAATCCAAGAAGCTTTCCTTTCCAATGATGATCCAAGTTTGCATGATTCCGCACACAATGAGGGCCAATAGTAGATGGTTGCATATATACCCAAGCACCTTTGGTGAACTCTTGTGGCACCCACTCATCATCTATACCTCTTTTGTTGTGGCATGCAAGTGCTGTGACCTCATCCTTTGGTCGCCTTTGCGAAGTAGAGCTGGCCATGTTTGAACAAAGAAAATTAGGAGGAGGAGCAGGACCTTGCTTGTTGTTACAATGTAGGTGGGATAAAAGTGATAGGAGAAGTTGGTTAACCCTTGCTTGGTGTGGTAATGCGAGGAGAAGGTGGATAACCCTTGCTTGGTGTGGCAATGGAAGGTGGTAGGGAGGAGAGAGGAGCTTCCTTGCTGCAGCAATGGAGATGGTGTAGAGAGAAGAGTGTTGGAGTAGAGGATGAGTGTGATGGTTGCAACCAAGGAGGGGTTGGAAAAGGGGTTCTAGAGAGAGAAAATCACTTTTTGCCTAAGGACTACTTTTGGGACGTTCAGGATAGTAAAAAAAGTTTTTTCAAAAGTTTTAAAAAAAATTGAATTTTAGGGTTTTTGTGTGCACGTTTTGACTTTTTGAGGTCAAAAAATGCTTTTTTGACCATAAAATAGATTTAGAGGGGTTTTAAGAAGATAAGATTTGAGTTTTGAAAATTTTAAAAAATTTCCAAATTTTGGGATTTTTTCAAAACCGGATCAAAAAGGAGGGAAGTTGGAGGTTCCATATGTAGGTGGGATAAAGTGATAGGAGAAGTTGTTTAACCCTTGCTTGGTGTGGTAATGCGAGGAGAAGGTGGATAACCCTTGCTTGGTGTGGCAATGGAAGGTGATAGGGAGGAGAGAGGAGCTTCCTTGCTGCAACAATGGAGATGGTGTAGAGAGAGAGTGTTGGAGTAGAGGATGAGTGTGATGGTTGCAACCCAGGAGGGGTTGGAAAATGGGTTCTAGAGAGAGAAAATCACTTTTTGCCTAAGGACTACTTTTGGGGGGTTCACGATAGTTTAAAAAAGTTTTTTCAAAAGTTTTTTAAAAAAATAAATTTTAGGGTTTTTGTGTGCACGTTTTGACTTTTTGAGGTCAAAAAATGCTTTTTTGACCATAAAATAGATTGAGGGGGGTTTTAAGAAGATAAGATTTGAGTTTTGAAAATTTTAAAAAATTTCAAAATTTTGGGATTTTTTCAAAACCAGATCCAAAAGGAGGGAAATTGGAGGTTCCATATGCCCCCCCCCCCCCCCCCCCCCCCCCCCCCCGCCCCCCCCCCCCCTTCTCACTAGGTAAGAGCCCATTAAGAAATGTAAGACTACTTTGTCCCCCTACATTTTTGAAGGCATAGAGTGTGTCCACCATCCTCTTCTCATTGGCTGGACTCTAATTAACTTTAATCCCAAAGGGCCCCTAGAGGGTTCATATTTTTTCTAATGTGTTGCTCACTTGAATCTACAACGATAGGCAAGGTTGTGGTATCATGATAGGAAGGTAGCAAGGTACGAATTTGGTAGTCGTCGACGTTAAGGCCATAAGGAAAGCCACTGAGCCACATGCGTAAAGTCCTTGATAAATTTGTACAAAAAGTCTCGCGTAAAGTCCTGGGTAATGTGCGCACTAGAATCCCTACCTTCCATTGTTTATTCAGGTAAGCTTCAATGGCGTTTTTTAATAGATCTTTGTCTAACGTGATCAAGTCTCTTGCAAATCTCTCATTCATTAGTAGTAGAAGAATCTGAACCATCACCTCAATGTTAAATACCACAGTTAAGATCCAAACAATTCTATCAGCATAAATGTTTGTTTAACCCTCATGCATCCACTATATCTTTAAATTTTATTTTTTTTACATCTGTCTCTTTTGATAGTCTAATGTATTTCATTAAACTCATCGAGATCCTCCAACGTGACAAAATGGAAGCCCTCTGGGGAGGCAATCTTTTTGTTCAATTTGGTTGTCTAGATATTATAAAGTTCTTAGAATTTTTTATTAGAATTCTTAAATCAAAATTAGTAAATAGAATTCTTAGATTAAAATTGCTATACATAATTCTCCAATTGGAACTCATATATAAAACTCTGAGATTAGAGTTAGAAAATAGAGTTCTTAACATAGATAAGTTAGAACTCATAATTCTTAGATTAGTAGCCACTTGTAGGATTACTAGATTAGAATTCATACAAAGAATTCTTTGTACAAATCAATATCACTAATCTAGATTCATTTAAATATATGATTAGCTCACAAAAGCTAGTTAATAGTATGCAAAATCCACAAGCTTATTTTTTTTTGCATACAAATCGAATTGTTCTTTCCTCATCTCCCATTATACCAAGCTTTTCATTCACCAAACCATCCATGCATGAAACTCCTAGTCACTCTGACAAATGTTTGTTCTCAAATGTTATGGAGTTTACTAACGCACTGGAGAATTCTTCAACTAACGCACTGGAGAATTCTTCAGACGAGGAACCAGGGTGAGAAGATTGGGAAGCTGCAAAGCGGCTTGTTTTGAGTTTGAGGCGGGGGAGAGATTTATATACCATTGCTCATTGTCACAAAAACCGTAATAATCTTATTGACAACACAGGAAAAACTCCCTCCAAAGTCCCAGCAAGTGTATCATTTGCAACAATTGACTATGCTTGGGAAGAAAACTCAAATGAGCCAAGATGGGATATAACCAATGCAGAATGCAGATCAGTCATTAAAGACTATGAAGCAGCATTTCATGGAGACCTTATTCAATTTGATTATTTCTATAAAGAAACGGTTTACAATGTCCTCCAAGAAGAATATATACCAGGTCAACTTCCTTCTCCCTCTTATGACTACAATTTTGGCATGGAAGATGACACCAGTGAAAGTGAAATCGATGATTCACATGTATTAACTTCTTTGATACCAGATACCTCAAAGGTGTACACCCCTAAAGTGCCTCTACATATGGAAAAGGATGAACCCATGGGAGAAGCCTCTACTAGTGCTCCACCCATTCCACCAGCTCCCCAATTTGTGCAAGGCATAAGAAAAGTAGGTGATATCACATTCTACAACATTGATAATCTGGAACAGGTTGATATCATCCTTGTTTTAGAATATATGCACAATTGGATCTACCAAAAAATACTGTTTGGAATAATAAAGCAATAAACTGTTGTGGAAGCGAAATCACTGGATTCACTGGCATTATAAATTAGTCATGATGGGAAATGATTTCTCAAGCAGTTAAAAATGTCGTCTTGCAACCTTTGACAACAGGTCTCCAATGCTTGTATTATTTGAAGGAATCTACAAGGAGTTCATTGGACATCGGGAAGATCAATCAAACCTAGCCCTTCAATCTTTTCATGAAGCAAAAATATGTAATTTCTCTTCAATCTGGGATTTCTGTATCTATTGCAAAAATTTAATTTATAAAGCAGTTAAATACCATTTTGGAGAAATAAAAGCAAAATTCGTCCATAAATTTCCAAAAGCAATAAGAAAGTTACTTTTGGAGAAATTAGAAAATCAAAATCTTGATCTTCAGTCAGCAACACTAGGTGACATCAATCAAGCTATCCAAACAGTAATGCAAAAACTCAGCATCCAGAAGCAAGCACAAAAAGAGTTGAAAAACTCTAAACCTTCAAAGAAGTTCTGCAAGCAAAACTACTATAGCAAAGACTTTGGCCGTGCTGATTCAAAGAAGAAATGTGTCTGCAAGGGCAAAAAGAAAGAACCCAAGGAGAAGAAGTTTAGAAGAAAACTTAAATATCGCCTTTTCATGGAACATAAGTCCACTTCTTCTAAAACTAAAAACAAATGCTTCATCTGTGGCAAAACATGTCATTGGGCTTTTGAATGCCCTAAAAAGAAAGAATCAGTGGAATTCAAGAATATAATCCTTGAAGATGATTACAGTATTCAAAACTTTCCTCGAATGAAATCTCAGACTTCAAATTTAGTATTACCCAGTTCAAAAGCGAAGCTTCGTCTACAACAAAAGACTCTTCAAAATTAGATTCAGGATTCTAAGATTGTCCTATAGCGCTCAATATGATGACTATAGAAGATTTTGTGCCAATAGCCTTCAATCCTCACACATGGGAAAAGTCTTCCAAAGACAAGCATTCTTCACAGAGATACAAGATTGAAGAATCTGAAGCAAGTGATTCCAGTGAGATGGGCATGAAGAGTGTACACATGCACATTTATCAAAGGAATCGGTAGAATAGGATCCCAATTTGGATCGTCCATTTCTCAATTAGGGGGTACACTCTGGTTACAACTGAGGATACCTTGAAACCATTGTTGTAGTTCTTTACCCACTATTTGTGTAGTGGGCACACCTTTCACAGAGTTGACTTCCCTTACCCTTACCCTTACCACCCTTTGACTTGCTGGCCTTTGCACCCTTGCCCTCAGTTCCTAATGAGACTTTACTGTGGCAGCAATAAATGCATGGAAAGAGGGTCATTGCACCTTGCTTGCACCCTAACATATACTTGAGAGTTTTCAAGTCTCCTGCCAAATGCCACTCCACTTGGAATGTACCCAGACTTGAAACTTGCAATCGTTGTCCTTCTTGTTGTTGCCAAATGACATCAACGATTAGGGTGTGATTAAAATACCATTTGAGGGACTCATGTGTCTCTTGTGGGAGATGAAAAGCTTCTAGCCACCAAATATTCTTCTCTGATTGAACACCTAAACAAGTGTTTTCCTTCTTGTTGGCATTTAGCTCAACATCACGCCCACCAAGGCTCTGTTCATAAGCGTAATGGTTACCCTTTCGAGCTGTTGACCTTTGAAAATCTAGCACTCATCAAGATTCATCACAAATATAAATTTTCCATCACACTCTTCCTGTGGTAGTCCAGAAAATCTGATCATTGACTCCTGGAGATTCAACAAGTCAACACAGACATTATTGAATTCGTTGTAACAAAAGGATTTTCTCTCTTCTAATGGCAGGCATCCTCCACATATTGAAATCCACCCAACAAGCTTGCAACATCATTATTGGTGCACCATTTTGCAACGTTGACACTGTAAGGTGTTGGCAACAACCTAAACAAACCTTTTGCTCTATGACCTAGTGTGACAATTATATAAAAAGCTTTGTAGGCCTTGAAACTTATTCCTACGTTGTCACACACCTCCATCATCTCCTGAAGAGACACAATTCTCTTTAGCTCACTAAAATACTTATGGCATAAAAAATTAGCATTGCCAGCATTGGATGGATCATCTAATAGCTCCACCAACTTCTTTGGCTTGATGATATGCTGCATTAGAGTATGTCCAGCTGTTTGAGCATCGAAATCAATTCCCATCATCATCCGAGCCAAGTTCCTGCATATTGAAATAATATTACAGCAACCTACAAAAAAAATGTGAGAAATTAGAAGCTTGCATTTGTATCCCTACCGAGTTTGACGGTTACTTTCTTTTGAGCTCCACCGCTTGAAGATAGCATAGACATCGCATGTCTCTTGCGCTTGTGAATGTGGTAGCCCAATGGAATATGTGTGAGATGATCGATTCGCCGGCACATATTACATGCAGTGTGTTGTAGCAAAATGTAATTTTCTAGACGACGCTCTTGCTCCATTTTTTGATGATCTACTTTTTTATTAAGCTTTGCCATTTCATCATTTAGCTGCTTCATCTTCTCATTGGCTTCCTCTCTGACTTGGTGAATGTCTTTCACATACTTCTCTTGCAATAATTAATAGGAAGCATAGAGATGTTTTCTTGCTTCCCTTTTATTGACAAAAGCTGAATACAATCTCCAACAGTAGCCAAACAATCTGTCTCTCCCATATCTAATAAAATGCAGTACCTCAGTGACGTTATGAAAGGGCGGTGATGCATTGGTCATTGGATCACAGGGTAAATATGGCCATCAATTCATAAATTGATTGCCTTGCACCCAAGGTTCCGTAGCTGATCTCTAGCATTGGGATTAGATGTGCCAAGTTGCACAATAGCACACTCCTACTCTAAATCAGCGCTTAATCAATATCATTTTGTCTTGTTTGTAATGTCTTGCAGTGGTAGGGGATTGAATGACATTTTTGTTAGCTAATCAAGCAAATTAGAGAGAGAATGTGTAATGGTGACTGCTACAAGCAGGTGAAGCTCGCTATGGAGGAAAGAAGTGGAGAGTACTCAGACATAGGAGACAAGGATTATGTTGTGGAGAGAATAAAGAGAGGGAGTGCAGCTCAATCTCCTTTGAATTCAAATTTTTGATCATGAGTGTAGAGAGATAAATCATGTTGCACACATAGGTAATGGATCACTCTCCCTTGCTCCCAGCTGGAGCTGGAGTGGGAGAAGCATGAGGAGGCGGGGGGGGGGGGGGGGGAGAGAGAGAGAGAGAGAGAGAGAGAGAGAGAGAGAGAGAGAGAGAGAGAGAGAGAGAGAGAGAGAGAGAGAGAGAGAGAGAGAATAAACGAAGAGAGAGTGGGAGAGAGAGCACATCTGCAACCTTGGAGGATTTGTATTATGTTAGAAGTAGGCAGCAAAGAATGTTCCCTTAATGATTGGGAGGGAAAAGTGACAAGAGATAAAAGGGGGAGAGAGAGAGAGAGAGAGAGAGAGAGAGAGAGAGAGAGAGAGAGAGAGTTGGATCATGTTTTACAGAGAGAATGCAATGAGAGAATGTGGAAAATTTGCTTTTTTGGCGGGGGGGGGGGGGGGGGGGGGGGGGGGGGGGGGGGTTGAAAAGTGCCTCCTTTAATGAGATCTAAGTGAGAGAGAGTGTTTTATATGTTAGAGAGAAAAGAGGGGTGGGAAAAAAACATTTTAAAATTCATTTACCCACCTCTCTTTTGGGTTACTAAATAGACTTTTTTCAAATGCAAAATATGAAAATGGCTTTTTTTTAAATCTCTGCATGGGCCTTTTTGCCCTCTCTTTTAGGCTTGATCAAACTTAGCTTAAGATTTAAGCATTCCCTTAAAGTGCCAAATAAAGAGGCCCTCCTATATCCCGTTAACTTCCTAATGCATGTGTCAAAACAACCATCCCAATCTGAGTTCAAAAAAGCATGCAATTCTAGCGGCAATGATCCCCCCTTGGGATAAAACAAGCTTAGATGTAAAGTGTCACTCAAGCAGCAAAAAAATCCTCTTGAGATCCTACTAATGCTTAGACCTAGGGCTATGTATAAATCTGCTAACCTGTGAGACTGCAAACTAAATATCTGGTTTTGTGTTGCATATATAAATGAGGCAGCCAACAACGGTTTTGTAAAGAGTGACATCGGTAGGATCACCAGCATCATGAAGACTCAATTTCAAACCTATTTCCATGGGAGTGGAAATAGGTTTGCAATCCTCAAGTACAAACTTACATAGCAATGTCTCTATTTAACTTGTCTAACACTAGGCAATACCACCATCACACTGCTTAAATTGTGTGCCCAAGTAATGATGCAACAGTCCAAATTTTTCATCTTGAAAGCAGTATTAAAATCAGCCTTAAATTTACCAATACATGCCTCATTTGGACCAATGATTAGCAAATCATCCACATATAGAACAACCATGAGAAGTATATTGCCCTCACGCTTTCCATACAAAGATATTTTTGTTGGACTGTTACAAAAGCCTCGTTTAACCAAATGACTGTTAGCTTTCTCATATCAAGCACAAGGAGATTTCTTCAACCCATACAAAGCTTTCTTATATGTGCACATTTTATCTTCCTGCCCTTTAATGACAAAACTGTGAGGCTGCTTCCTCAAATATGTCACCATTCAAGAAAGCAGTAACAATATCAAATTGATGTACGTCCCATCCAAAATGAGCTGCCAATGCACATAGAAAATGCACAGTACTCATACGACAAGTAGGAGCAAAAGTCTCTTCATAATCTATGCCTTTTTGTTGTACATAATCCTTTACAACAAGTCGAGCATTATAGCAATCAATCTCACCATCTGGCTTGCGTTTCAACTTGTAAACCCACTTCGTACCAATGGACTTTTTGGCTAGGAGGAAAACCACATAAAGTCCATGTGTCACCACCAAATATAATGCTTCCCTAGTGACTTGTCAAATGTGGTGTACACCTCCAAGTGCAGGTCCTTTTTGAGAGTTTCATTCCCCAACCCCTCTGTAAAGAGAACTAATAACCACTCATCTTGCAGTAACTTGTTCACATGACATCTCTCTATGTACTACTTGAAGCAAAGCGAAGCTTCTTTCACCTTTTTGTTCTCGTTCTGCTTGAACACGTAGATTTGGGACATGGTGTTGTACTTGATTCCCCTTTTAGAGAATTCCTCAAAAAATTCTCATAAAAGTTGCTCTATGTTGAGAAAGTCTCTACTGTTCAGCGATGGGAACCATCTCAACGTTGTTCCTTCACTAACTCCATCCAATTTTTTGAATTTTGTGCTTCATCAAAGATAGAGGTTCCTCAACGGCCAAAGCATAATGATTTAATGCATAAGATGCATGGCAAGAACCCAAATGAGTACGGACAAAGGTGCATCCAATTTACTGTCATGCAGAATATGCACTAGCCATTTTGGCATACCTCTAGCCTGCTCATTCTCAGCCCTTTCCTCATCAAGTACATCATGTACATCTGTAGCAGTAATAGGCTGATCTGTAACATTTTTAGAAACCCCCATAGTTTGTACATTTTCCTCATTAAAAAGAGGCAACAAAGTGTCATAAACATCATGTGAGCTTAAATTATTATCTGTAGTACATGACAACAAGGGTTGAACGGTGTCTTCCACAAACACAATATCCCGTGAGACCAAGATACGCTTTGTTTGTGGATGATACAACCTATAACCTTTGCTTTTAGCACCATAACCAACAAAAAAACATTTGACAACCTTATCATCCATTTTTTTGTGCTACGTTTGTGGCATCAAAGCATATGCCAAACAACCAAAAACACGCATGTGCTCAATAGAAGGCTTTATATCATGCCATGCTTCATATGGAGTCATAGATAGCAAAGCTTTTGTAGGACACCTATTAAGTACATAAGTGGCACACATGATGGCCTCAAGCCAAAACAAATGCAGCAAAGCGTGACTTTTGACCATACCTCCTGCCATTTTTGTAAGTGACATCTGTTTCCTCTCAGCAACACCATTTTGTTGAGGTGTATATGGCATTGTACATAGGTATTTTATCCCACGACTAGCCATAAATGCATTAAACTCATGAGATATATACTCCCCCCCTCGATCGAAACGGAGGGTATTTTAAGCCATAGCCAAAAATTGTTTGAAGCACATAAATACTTTGGACTTTGCTTTAAGTGGGCATACCCATGCATGCATGCATGGATTAATCATCAATGAAAGTAAGGAAGTAAAGGTAATTACCCAAGGAAAAAGTTTGCATGGGCCCACAAACATCAATATGCACAAGCTGCAACCTGCATGTGGCCGGACTAAACCATCCTTTGGAAACTTCGAACATTGCATCTTACCCAAAATACAGCCTTCACAAAAACCTCACTACTATCAATGTATCTATAAATTCCTTCACTCTCATGATCTTCCATTCAAAATCTCTCAACAAAATTGGTCTTTATCAACTGTAAGTTTTGAAGATCTATTATGGACGAATGCTCCTCTTTCGCTAGGATCCGGAAGCTTGTGTAAGCTGAGTTTGAATCTAAAGTAGACATGATTTCTGGGCTTAACAGCTCTAGGTTGATGTAAAAAGACTTATTCTAATGTGTTCAAGTGCTTTGGTTAGGAAAAAGTCAAAACTATGTCCAAACCACGACCAGTTCCTCACAATTCTCTTGAATTGTCACTTATAGACACCCCTAACTTTCGGATGCATTTTGAGGCCTTAAACGAGGTTTTTTTGAACGTTGACCAATAATGAATGACCCAAAGGGGTCTTTGATTGTAATTCATGGGCCACACTAAATATTGTAAAGCTACTCTAGAGCTTTGTTTTGATAAACAAAAGTTTCTAAATCCGATATCGAGACCTCAAGTTATGGCCAAAACATTCTTCTATTGCATTAAATCTTCCTGTAGGTCAATTCTGGCAATTTCAAAGTGTCAACACTGGATACATATTTTGGTCCGCTTGTAGGTGTCCAAATTTTGTTTTGGAATGATGTTTGGGATTCTAGGGTTAAAAGGAAGTCCTTTGACTAGTCAAAGTTCCTGTCTGGGCTCAACATGTGCCTGGAGTCTTCGTATGCATATGATGTCTTTTGTGGAAAAATGAAGTGACTTTTATCCCAAAGACTCTTTATTACTCAAGCAACTCTCACCAACTTTTAGAATTCAATTTCAACACTTTTTGTGCAAGTTATGGTCAATACAAGCATGTACCTTGCCCAATTTCCGTCTTTGGGTACTTTTTAGCCCAAATGTGCTTTAAATGCAATGAAATTTTGGCTAGGAACTTCTTTTATGCTCTAGGACATTAGGGTATACTCAGATGTTTGATTTGACCCAGATCTTTCCTAAAAGTCTTCATATGTGTATGATGTCTTTTGGCTCAGATTTCATTTCTGCTTCTATCCAAGGTGCTCCTTGATAAGTACAGCAAGAATATATGCTCACAAAAAAAAATTGGATTTCAAAAATTGCACAAAACCACCACATTTTCACTTTTACCTTTTTGGAATTGCAAGAATCTTCTTGAATTCAAAGATATGTGTGCAAATGAGATGAAATTTTACAAACATGCTTGAATTGTCATTTCCAAACCTCCTGTGTGGTCAAAAGTGCAATTGGACCTTCAGACCTTGACTCAAGATATCATATGCTTATGATGTCTAAGTGCTCCAAATTGGATGAAATTTGGTTTATAACCCTGTTTTGTGGTGTTAAACACCGTGGTATGCTCTTATGTCAGCTTTGGTCCCTAAAATTTCCCTTTAGACATCATACGCGTATGATGTCTAACTGGTCACAATGGAATTCTCTTTCTACCCCAACTGCTCCTTGGTATGTACAACATGCACATGTGCTCATAGTAAATTTTGGAAATCAAAATTGCACAAAATAACCACTTTTTGACAAGGAACTTCCCCAAAAGAGTAAAATTCCCTCAGTACTCAATCTATATGCCCAAATCGAATGAAAATTGGTGTATGTGCTCAACACAACATGCAAAATAGGGGTGTAAAGGCAAAAGTTCACTTTTGCTGCCAGAATTACCCTTCAAACATCATACGCATATAATGTCTACTAATGAATTTTTGGCCATAATATAACCACAAAAATCTCCAAGTCTTGAGCACTAATTTTCAAGCACTTTTACTAATTTTTCTTGCAAAAATATGCTCAGAATCACAAGTTTCTCTTTATTCCGCACTTTTACCAATTTTCTTGCAAAAATGTACTCAAAATCGCAAGTTTCTCTTTATTCCGTTTCTGACATTTTGTGTTTTGCCTTTTTAGGCATCACAGGTGGGTCAAACCCCTAGTCTCAAGGTGAACTTAGGGTAAAACACCCCTTTTGACACTTTGGTGCAGTCAAAATTGTCACATTTGGTCTCCAGATGCCTCTTGAGACATCATATAGGTATGATGTCCAAGTTTGTAGAATTTCACATTTTCTTCACAGAACTCTTGCAAATGCCCTCTTATATGCACATCATCAATCATTCATGAAGGAATATCATTAAAAACATGTTTATTGCATTTTTACCCTCAAAATCAAACTTTCTTGTGATTTTAAATGCACTTCACAAGCACTTCAGCAAATAAATGAATGATGAATAGTTCTAGATTAGAATCAAATCACTTACCTAAAGCTATTCCTACACATCATATGGGGCTCTTCATTTATGAGTAGAAAAACGCTTCATTGCCACACACGAACGAGTAAATGCTTTTATCACCTCACAAATCACTCGACCACCAACAACTACTCTAATCTACAACTAATACTACAAATCCTAACTAAATCTATCTAGTCATAGACCCTGGGCAAGACACATGCTTCCCAGCTGTCCACTTGATCTCGAAATATTCTCTTTCAAATCCATTTAAGAAAAATGCTTTCTTTAGTCAAAACTAAAGCTAGAAACCATCACATGAGTGTTAGTAAGATTACCTACTCAAGTCCTTGTGTTCTCAGCAACGGCGTCAATGTTACGAGAGTGAATCACACCACCTAAAAAGTGCATGCAACACTACCTAGATCAACATAATGTCAATCAAGGACACAGATGACACGATAGGCGCATGCAGGCAATCTCTACAGCTTGTCAGGTTGAGACCATCCCACACATACAACACTATGGAAGGCCAACTAAACCAAAATCAAGAATCTCACTGCTACACCGCCCAACCCACATACACACAAGCGGAAGGAAACTCACCAAACCATACCAGAATCGTACAAAACTTAAGGAACACCATCCCGTCAATAGGATAAACCTATCCCAAAGCCTCTACACTCAAAATACTCACTCCAAACCCATCTACAAAAAATGTGTATTGAGATAGAGCAAAATTTTGAAAGTGTTTAAAAGTGAAATCTATGAGTACCTATGTGTAGCTTATGTCGTCACCATTCTAACAACTACTTTCATGTAGAAAACAGACATTGTTTCATACACTTACAACCACAAATAGCTCGTAGATGCGTTAGCACGTGTGCTCCATTTTGTGTGGAATGCTTGGAATTGTTGTATAGTTCTCTCCGAGCCTATCGCAATGGTGCAGTCGAATCTCCAATGCGATGAGAGAGTAGGGAATAGCGTTAGGATGAAGCTCTCTCTCTCTCTCTCTCTCTCTCTCTCTCTCTCTCTCTCTCTCTCTCTCTCTCTCTCTCTCTCTCTCTCTCTCTCTCTTTGTCTCTCTCTCACGCAGTCAGACGACAGCTCAAAACTTTGATTAAGATAAATTTCTCCTTATAAAATGACCTAGGTACCTTATATACTAAGGCTACCATATCTTAAACCAAAATAGAGTTTAATGGGTCAAATGGATTTGTATTTACAATTTGTAAGTGCCATCGCACCTCGGCTTTGTATCTAGAATAGCTACTTATTACAAATGATTTTTTTAACCATAATCCACATCATTTCATAACTCTCAAAATATAAGACTTTGGTACATAAATTGATTTATGTTGTACTGCTGACCCATGGGTCAACAATTTGTATTCCTTACCTAGCAACTTCAAAGCTTTCAAAAATTCATACTACATCATGCATAGTTAGTGGGCCTCTCCAACTAGGTGGATCTACATGAGAAATTTTTTAGTTTTAACATCAAGTTGAAAATTTTACAAAGGATATAATTAGATCTTACCATAGATGTGATGTGGTAGATGATGAAGCATCCAACTAAAAGTAAATAGTGCCCAATGTCTTCTTGGATGTGGCATCTATAAATAGGACATTCCAAACCCATCCATGAAATAGCATAACATCAGCTTTGCATGACAATGAAAATGTATAGAGAATTGAATCAACAAAAAAACTATAGTATATGACCCATGCATTGATCCAAACCAAAACAGTGCACTATTAATACCATCGAAACTCTTAAATTTGTAACGAAACCTTAACTCTCAATCTTTTGTAGACATTATTAAAATGCCACACAAATCTACTCGTTTATGTATACATAAGCCATGAAGGATCCCTAACTCCGAGCAAGATTTTTTGAGCAATCTCTAAACTGATCAAAAGAGCAAGGTACAATAACAAAAAATAAAGGATCTCTCTTAATATTTAGCACACAAACCAAGGGAGTGGGTAGAGGTGTTATTTTTCACGTGATTCCAATATTCTGTTGTAGCTTATATATATACAATCACTAATAAGTAGACACTAAGCTGCAATGCCCAAAATTGAAATTTTGTGACATGTCAATAGAAAGATATATAGTGCTATTACAAAGTATGAAACTTCAGTACGATTGTCTATGAGTTGCCAGTCCTCTAATATGCAATTCTAATGAGCTAGTGATGGCTGTAAAATAGAAATCTTTGCTATGGACTATAATAGGATAAGGACTAAAATAAACAATTAGAAAGATACTAGCAATTTTGTGCAAGCACGAGTCTTACAAATACATTTAATTGTGTCCATTCCAGAAACCTCTTTCTCAATTTTAGATCGATTTAAATTGTCTAAAGCTAGAACCTCTTTCTTAGAGTATGGTAGAACGCTCCCATAAAAAAGAATAACTTTTCCTATTTTAAGTGTAGTTACAAACGTAGGGGCCATCGAAAATAGCTATAAATAAAAAAAATTAGTATTAGAACACAAGGCTAGATCCACACTAGCAAAAACAAAACAGTTTTGACAAATTCTCCTATAAAAAAGAGCTTCTCATTCTCTTAGTTTTTCTATTTTTTTCAACATCATAACTTTCTACTGGATTGACACAACTGGGTTTGGTATGGGTGCAAGATTGTTGTTTCTACTAATAGGGTGAGTAATTTTGTCACAAGAAGCCATCATTCCTCCCCCTATTATTCCCACATTGCGAAGTATGGCAACATCATGTGCTTCTATTTGTCTTGTCTTTGCTTAGCTAGCTAGGTTTGACATTGGAGGTAGGGGGAATATTGGCATTTGTAGCCCTCGTACACAAATGCCACCTGTTTCAAAATTAGCTAGGTGCATTAATTGTGTGCAAAGGCTACAAAGGCCGATAGTCCTCCTACCTTCAATGTCATGCTTCTATTGGGTCCATGTTTGGGAAAGGTCAACCTCAGCTTAACCTTGAGCTAATTGAAAATCAAGATTCCTGGACTACAAACATTTGAAAAGGGGATAAAAATCAATAAAATATATAAAAAATAATTCAAAAATGCTACAAATTTGTAAATTTTTACTTGTACTTCTAGTTTGCATGTTTACAAGGAGGAAGCTCAATGGTTTAATGAAAGAGAATAACCTACTTTCTTGAACATGGCCCTCTTAAATAGAATCTCATGGACACATACCAATAACAGTGTTTTCAGATGTTGTCCCAGCCAGGGCTTGCCAAAAACTTAATGGGCTAATAACTAGTGTGTAGCGGAAAATAGCATGAACATAGTGAGAATTTCATTAGAATAGATTCCTAATGAGATTAACAACAGTGCTTGGGTGGAGAGAGCAACAAAAAGCATAACACCTAGTTAGATAGCATGAACAATACTTCAAAAGAGAGAGAAATTAAGCAATTGACAACAGTTGAGGATCCGATTTGCATGGAGCTAGTCCCCCCTCCAAAAGGCTTTGTATTATGGTTTCTCCCATCAAGAGAGACGTTTTACAATACAATTTCTTGTGTTCCTTCAATACTAGCCAGTGCAATGAAGATGGAAACTTCATGCACTAAGCAAAACACTTATCAAACACAACATCAATTCCCTCATGGTCTCAGACCCAAGACCTCACACACCTTTGAAGATGGTGAGAGCTAGCGGGGTATGAGAGTAGATTGAGAGGAAGAAGGAGTATTCTTACGAGAAAGATGTACATCTCCTCACATAATCATTCATATAAGCATAGCTTAGCTTAGTAATTAGCATGGTAGAGGAGATGAGCATGCATTGAAGCTTGGCTCTTGGTTGGATTTGCATCACAAAGCCAAGAGTTGTTGGTGTAGGCCTCCCTTCTCACAAGTTTGGAGTAGGTGATAAGCTTTCCATTAAATCTTGAGAAGGAGAGAGAGTCTTCTTTTCTTCACACATGAGCTAGTGTGAGTGTGTAGGTAATAATGCCTTTGAAAAATCAGCCCCCTCTCTCTGTTGGTCGACCCCTCTTGCTATTAGCATCCTATTGGACCTCCCCAGGCTTTAGCCAATGGTAATTAAGCAGCATAAGTGATAGCCTTGTGACATGTGTCCCCCTTTCCCCTTTTGTGAGAGCTTTAGGTAATTATTTAATTCAACTAAACTCTCATTGGACCCCTTTGCCTCCTGGCCAATAGGAATCAAGCAAGCCATTGGGCTGTTGAATGCTCATTGGTCCCCTTGGGAGACTGTCCAATAGTCTTCTAGAGAGCTTAATTCTTATTGGTTCTTTTATTAAGTGTTTTTTAATTAATTAAACTAGATTTACTATAGCCTAATTCTCATTGGTCAACCTCCAAGGCCATCCAATAGGAATTGGGTACACCTTGTGGGCATCTGGGCTAGGGAGCTGACATGTGTCCCTCATTCCCTTTGTGTAAAGGGAGCTTGTGTGTGTGTGTGTGTGTGTGAGAGAGAGAGAGAGAGTTTATCTCTCATCCCCTACTTGCAAGGCTTGCCCCCTCCTATGTAGGGATTGCTAAAGACTTTTGGGACACACACAAAGCATCCAATTCCCCCCAAGTTTGACCTTTGGACACAACCTTTGAATTTTGGAACCTTAGTATTTTGGAAGTCTTAATGGGTTGAACCTTAGGGTCTTTTAAGCCCATTGTTGCACATGGATCTTTTGCAAATGGCCCCCCCTTTGGATCCGTATTTTCCCTCACTTGGATCCCTACTGTGGCCGGTCTGCTAGCTTAACCAATATTCTAGCTTTTTCTCCCTTGGTACTTCCCCATATTAAATGATCAGTTTAATAAGAAAGTCATTTAGGAGAATTAGATATTGGTTATTATGACAAAAACACACTTTTGCAATTGAAGAAAATAAGGTCATATTAAAAACTAGTCGACTGTTAGGTCAAAATTTGAAGCATTTCCTAGTTTTCTTATTCTTCAAACCATGCTCAAAATCTAGCTAGAATGTTGTAATTCCAACTCGTAGGTATCTATTTCTAGCTTTGTGTGTAGGTGTCATAATTGCCAACCTTCTGTTTGTCATGTAGGTTTTTATCTAAGTGCACAAAGGTGAGAAAACTTAGTCAATTTACTCTATGAATTTAATGTAAAAACCTTCAAACATAGTAAAAGCAATTCGAGTTTCAAACTTCAATAAGATCTAATTTCTTAGATTTGACTTAGTGAATTTTAGTTCTTAAGGTGAAGAAACCTACAAAGTTTAGAGCAATCTAGCGTTGAAAAATTCAAATATAATCAACTTAGAGAGCATGGCAGTGTGATAGAACGTACGTGTAGTGGTCCTAGTGTCACCCAATGCTATTGTGCAAAGGTATATAGAGGTAGCTTGTGGTCAAAAGTGGCTTTGAGAGAGAGAGAGAGAGAGAGAGAGAGAGAGAGAGAGAGAGAGAGAGGAAATCATCTATCATTGCGAGAAATTAGGTCACCCAATAAAAAATCATAAAGCTTTCAACTATTGTAACATTGATATTGTGTATCCCAGTGCTTGGAAAAGGGCTATGTTTAGTGAAATCCTATCTAAAAATTTTGAGATTTACCTCTAAATTCTAGATTTCAAGGTTAAAATACCTACAAAGTTTAGAGAAACTTAGTGTACATCCTTTAAATATAGTAAACAATTACCTCTAAAACTTCTCATTTGTAGGTCTTACAACTTTTTTGGGAAAGGTATGTGTATTTGAGTTCTAAAAAAACACTTAGGATTAGTGAGATCCCCCTTACAAATTTTGAGATTTACGTCTAAATTATGATTTGAAGATGAGAATACCTACAAAGTTTAGAAAAATTTAAGGTATAAACCTTCAAATATCATAAATTTGCCTCTAAAATTTATTGTACGTAGGTTTTCCAAGTTTTTTGAGAAAAAGTATTGTGTATCTAAGTGCTCAAATGAAACCTAGGTTTAGTGTAACCCCACCTATATATTTTGAGATTTACTTCTAAATTCATAATTCTAAGCTAAGAAAACCTATAAAGGCGTAGAGGATAGCTCGTGGCCAAAAGTGGCGCACACACACACACACACACACACACACACACACACAGAGAGAGAGATTTGGAGAGAAAATGTTTTAGGAGTGCAACAAAGTAAGCCACCCTACAAAAAATCTTAAAGCTTTCAACTATTGTAACATTGATACTTTGTAAAGGGCTAGATTTAGTGTAATTCCACCTAGAAATTTTTAGATTTACCTCTAAGTATAGATTCTAGATTTGAAGGAGAGAACATCTTTAAAGTTTACAAAGTTTAGAGAAGTTTAGTGCAAAAACCTTCACACATAGTCAATTTGCCTCTTACATTTTTCATATGTAGGTTTTCCAAGTTTTTGAGAAAAAACATTGTATAGCTCAATGCTAAAAAAAAAACATATGTGTAAGGTTTCTAGTTTCTGAAACCTTAGAAAATGTACAAAGCCAATCAAATTAACTTGGCTGTTGAGAAAACACATCCAATTATGGCAAACATTGGTATTTTTGGAACCGTAACCAGAGCTTTACTAGGGTTAGAATTTTTCAGAACCGAATTCTGATAAAATCAGGAAAAGTTACGGACTCTGAAAGGTTACACTATGAATTTAATTAGTTAAGTAAAATTGAATGGTTTCGGTAATTATTATTGCTAAAGACTTTTTGTCCTAAGGTTCTAGAAATTGGAGATATTTCCAAGTTTAATCGTTAAAAAGTCAGGAAAAACAGCAGAAATGGATTCTGGAAGCTGGGGGGGGCTCTGTGGGGCAGTAATGAACCTGCCCAAGATAGATTTAGCAGCATGGGGCGCCATCTTGATCCTGGGGGCTGCTTGAGCTGCAAGCAATTTCTTTTTTCAGCCTATGAGAGCTTGTGAGTGCCAGAAACCTATAAATAGGACCCCTTGCTTCACAATTTGGGATAGACTCGGAGCCTTGGCAACTTCTCTCTCATTTAGAGGGACCTCTACGCAAAAATCACTAGAGAGTAAAGCTCTAGTTGGTTAATCAACGGTAATTAGCATTGACTTTTTTTAATTAGTAAAACTAGGTTAACCTATTTATAATTTTCTTAATTAATTGAAGGTTAAACCTATGTATACTCTAAAATTCTCTCCTAATTCAAAATTTTCTATTGGTTATTGAGATTAAGCTTAGGACACTAAACTAAATAATTGTTATATTATAATAGGATTGAAATTACTCATTTTGGCCATAAATTAATGATAATTATACTAATTAAATTTAGATTAAGATGAGATAATTATCAGAGTTGTGTTATACTATCATTATGCTAAGAAAATTATCTTTTAATTTTTTGAGTAATTTTTATAATTAATTAAGCAGAATTACACTGCTTTTAAGAGAAAAGTAAAGGGAGAAATGACCAAATTAATCCAAAATACTTTGAGATAATTATTAGAGGTAAATCACATCTTATGGAGCCCGTGATAATTATCTTAATCTCAAATAATTAGTTTGACTAATTATCTTAGCAAGGTTACACTAATTTTAGAAGAAAATAAAAGGCGGGAAATAGAAAACTAATCCAAAATGCTTTGAGATAATTTTCAGAAAAAAATACATCTTATGGAACCCGTGATAATTATCTCAACCACAAATAATTAGTTTAACTAATTATCTCAACAGAATTACACTGTTTTTAAGAGAAATTAAATAGGAAAAATAGCAAACTAATTGAAGAAGTTTTGAGATAATTATCATTAAAAAAAAACTCTTATGAAACTCGTGATAATTACCTTGATCTCAGATAATTATTTTAACTAATTATCTCATCAAAGAAATACTGTTTTTAAGAAAAAAATACAAATAGAAAATAGCAAACTAATCCAAAAAGCTTTGAGATAATTATCAGAGGTAAAATCTATCTTATAAAACCCATGATTATTATCTTAACCTCGGATAATTAGTTAAACTAATTATCTCAGCAGAAAAACATTGTTTTTAAGAGAAAATTAATGGGGAAAACTAGCAAATTAAGCTAAAAAGCTTTGAGATAGATATCAGAGATAAATCACATATTAAAAAGCCCGTGATAATTATCTTAATCACAGATAAATATTTTAGCTAATTATCTTAGTAGAAAAACACTATTTTTTAGGATAAATTAAAGGGAGAAATAAGTAAATCATGTGATATGATTACATTCTATTTATTAGAGTTATACTATAGGATAAGGAGGCCATGATAATTATGGAAAAGTTAGAAAAGTAGTATAGATATTTATCAAAGTCAAATTATACTAATTATAGCTGAGAACTAAAGGAGGAAATTAGTAAAACATGTGATATGATTACATTCTATTTACTTGAGCTATATTACATGATAAAATGGTTGTGATAATTATGTCAAGGTTAGAAAAATAGTATACATATTTATCTAAGTCAAATTATACTAATTTTAGCTAAAAATTTAAGATGGAAATTAGATAATTAAGTTGAAAAATTAAAATATATTTACTAGAGGTCAAAAATATACTTATCTACATATGATAATTATACCATAGTTAAATAGTGATTTTAGAAAATTATAATTGACCAAAAGTAATTAAAATAAATAGAGTTTGCGGTCAAAAGTTTTTAGGAAAATTATAGTAAGTGTAAACCTATAATATAAAGTTGAGAATGAAATCTTTGAGAGAAAATAAATAGAATAAATATTAAGCTCAAAGTAAGCAAATTCCAAACTTAAAATTCGATGGAAAAATTAGGAAAAAGATATACAAAATTATAAGAAAATCGGGATAGCTTAGAAAACCCTTAGCAAAGCTATGGAAAAAGTTATCATACCTATATATGCAAATAAAAAATTACTAGGTCAAGAATCTACCAATTAAGACTACAAATTTAACGTAGATTTGGGTAAAATTGGATTCAAAGGTGAAGTGTAGCTTTTGGATAGAGCTCTAAAAAGAATTAGAGTGTCACACGACGATGAAACTGGGCCTAGTAGTAGGCCTATAGAGGAGAGTCTTCAGGCGCCAGCGCAACAGTCTATGGCCGATCAGTCTCCCAGGTTGGTTTTCCATTATTCAATTAAGTCTGTAAATAGTTTAAGTTCTTTTATAAGTTAACATTGCATACGTAAGGAGTGAGTAAGAATAGGAATAGTTGGTCAAAAACGGAAGGTAACTTCCAAGAAAACAACGTGCATTTTTTAATAAAGCAGGAAATAATTGTTTGGGTTAAAACTGGTTGAATTAAGAAAGATATGATTGATCATCCTTAAGACAGCTTGTCTCTAGACACCTCCGACTCCTTGGTTATTTTGATGAATAATGATGGCTTTCGAGCCACGGTTAAGTCGGTTACCCCCATGAACGTTGAGTTTCTACTCCGTGTCATGTCTTGATGTTTCTACATAAGTTAGGATACCGTTTTTTTTATCCTGGGGGAGCCGCTCAGTTGTATGGGCAACTGGTTTGGTGTATGGGCATCCGGAACCTTGGATGGCGGTTAATCCACTCCGGATTGTGAATAAGGAATGGGTGCCGTTTTTTCACCCTTAGGTGGTCTTGAGACAAGAAGAGTACTGGTCATGGTTATTATGGACAATGTTTTGATTGACAGTGCCTTTTGATTGACAGTGCCTTGTCTTAAGTTTAAAGATGTCTGTTTTTTAAAAGAATGCTTTCAATGTTGTCTTTAATAATTGATTGAAGGAATTACTGTGACGGAAAGTTAAAAGAAACTATTATTTGAAGTGTTAAAACAATGTGATAGTAATTAGAAAAATCAAAAGAATCATTTGTGAGTGCGGGGTGGTAAGTGGGGATTAATTAAGGTTGTCAATCATGGACGGGTGGACCTAATTAGTAAGGTAACTATCCATCCCTACGCACTAAAAACATTTAGAAAACTTCTTCACTTGGAAGAGGAATCCACCAGCGGTTGTGGCCTCACATCTGTTAGGGGGGGAAAAGCGTTGGTTGAGGATACCTTAGCCTAATTTGTGGAAGTTATAGAGCCAAAATAGTTTTTTGGACTTTTAATACGTTGTCCCGTTTCCACTGCGAGACAGGACTAGGTCTTCTTCTAAGGCTATAGACCCAAGCCATTGTCAATGGTAAAGGTCTATTCCTTGGATTTTTCTTGACTACAGCGACATATGCTAGTGCTTTGATAGCATTAGAAGGTGAGTTTCAAGCTACATCATTTCTTTGTTCTAGTTTCTCAACAAGGACCTGAGGCACCAAAAACGAGCTAAATATCAGAAGCAAAGAATCTACATCGAGTGGCCATGGCACACTCAATACCCAACCAAGTAAGTGTTGGTATTGATTAAGTACTTAATTAGAGGTATTAAAAAAGTTAATTAGAGTACTTATTGATCAAGTACTCTAATTAGAGAATAGTCATTTACTTTCAATTTACAAAGCATGATTTTCATGTAGTTGTAGTTTGATTAACTTAGTGAAAGAGATTAAAAGCTGTCTCAAGGAGACGGTAGCAAATAATTATGAGTGTGTAGTCATTAATGAAGAGGAATAGATAGAGATTAGAAACTAATAGAAAGAGATTGAAGAGTAAATTTTGAGATACATTCACAATTGAAAAAGGACAATAGATTAGAGGAGAGAAAAAGGATCGTACTTGAGAACAATATCTCAAGAATTAGAGTAGAGGAGAGTAGAAGTTTGGGACCTGGGAATGTAAATCTCAAAAGACAAGTTACAATGGTTAGTAAAATGACGTTTTGATTAGTGCATGTTTAGAAGAGATTAAGAGGGACTGATTAAGAGGAGGCAAGGAAGATTACACAGAGAGATTAGAAGAGATTAGGGAGTGATTAAGAGGATCTGAGGTTAATTACACACAAAGATTAGAAGAAGGTATCTCACACACGCGCGAGAGAGAGAGAGGTGTGCAACAGGATAAGCCTTTTGAATTTGAAATTCAATTCAAATCTAGGAACGACTGCTATAATTGATCTTCACCTTCAATCAAAAAGAGAAAGACATGGAGAGAGAGAGAGAGAGAGAGAGTTAATGTAGACGTTGGAGAAAGATCATTTTGGGACTACCAATAGATACATAGAGGAGAGGGAAATGCAAGAGTAAAGAACCTTACCTGTCACGTCGTCATCGGTTTTGTCACAGTCTGCAGGAAAATCCAAACCCTATTTTAATGTAGAAGAGAGAGAGAGAATTAATGTAGACGTGTGAGAAAGAGCCTTGTGGGGCCACAAGTAGATGCGTAGAGGGGAGGGAGATGTGGGAGTACAGAACCTCATCTGTCACGCCGTCGTTGAATTTTTCATAGTCTGTAGAAAAACTCAAACCTATTATAATATAGAAGGTTTCAAAACGCAAGAAATTCACTAGTGTGTTCTGTATGGTACCACGTGAGTGTACAATAGGGGGGATTTTCGTAAGTGTGCATAAACGTATACAATAGGGGTATCCCCCAAAACTTGTATACACATACCATACATTTGGGGGGGGGGGGGGGGGGGATGTAAAAATTAATAATATGTTGCTTAACAGAGTCGTTTAGGCTTTGCAAAATGATAAATTTGTGACACTTCATATATGGGATGTAGTTGCTAAAAGTTAATTAATTAGAGAAGATTGTAAGTATGGACATGGATATGTCAAGGGCCAGGGCCAAGAATCTTAAGGCTACGTTTAGCAAACATGAAGTTAAAGCCTCTCTCCATAGAGAGAGAGAGAGAGAGAGAGAGAGAGAGAGAGAGAGAGAGAGAGAGAGAGAGATGTTGTATGTATGTGCTAAATATTGCAAAGACATCTCATGTAGTACCTAACTTTGACATGTCTTTTACCTATATAGTGAAATTGAGCTATAAAGTTGTCTTTTAGACATCTCATGTAGTATCTAACTTTGACATGTATGGTTCACCTATGGTTATTCTTAAGGTGTAACTTAAGATTCGAAGAGGTTATATGTTATGGTCATTTATTTCTTTACTTTAAATTAAAGCACTTTTAATTTTGAAAAGTATTCTAGTCTAAAGAATTGAGTATACTCTTTGATTACCAAGCCTTAAATTCCATGTGAGAATCCTACGAAGTAGGTGGCAAATGTATATTTGAAATTTTGGTCTTTGTACAAGGGAAACTCTAAAAAGAACAATTTCATGAAGTTCTTGAAACTTCTTCTAAGCTATAAAATTTTGTGTACATATAAGGAAGGGGAGTCATGTTAATATTATGAAATCAGGATGTGGGGGGTTATCTAAGCATGTAAATCTCCGTAAACAAGGGATTGAACTACCATGTAAGGAACCGTATATCAGGGGGGTTTACCCAATGGGATGCACGCAGGTGGCATCCCCTCCTTAGTATTAGTGAGTCCCCCGTGTTTCAAAAGCATTAAAAAGGCTTTAATAGCTTTTTCCACCAACCCTACCAAGGTTAGATTAGCAAACGCACATGTGCGGACAAAAAATAATGGGTTTTCACAATGGTTTAAAAAAGTGGAAAAAAAAACTTTTCACAAAAATCAACATAACTTTCACATACTGAGTCCGATTGCAAAACCTTTTTTATGAGCCTAAAGCTTGAGAGCGGCTCTATGCTTTTGTGAGAAAACCTTGTTCGGAAAAACGACGTTTAAGGGGTCAAAAATTTTAACGAAGTTAGGGGTGTCTAAAACTAGTCTTTTTGGAAAAAATACTCACAAGTTGGACATAGTTTTGACTTCCCTTGGATAAATCCTCTTGGGATCAATGAGTGAGGGACCCACCTCCACCAACCCTCTTGCTTAACCCCTATCTTGGCACCTTTATGCATGTAAAATTGTTCTACTACAACACGTAAAACACCACAACTATAATCACCAAGACTCGGTTTACACATAAACAACTAAGACAAAAATCTCATTGTATTTTGAATGTCCATCAAGTCTCAATTGTCATAGCATACTCTCCACGACGACCTATACTCATACTAATGCTCTACTCTCAAAGAAAACTATATGACTAACTAGGCTCGAACTTAAGTTTGAGCCACGCATGCAACTACTTTGAAGCCTTACCTTCTTGTAACCTCCGACTCTTTAGAGAGGTAATTCAAGGAAACTTAGGTTTGATGTAAACCTCATCATTACTTTGGCTCCACCTTACAACTCTTTAAATGTACAATGCAACTCAAACTTCAATTTGAGTCTCCTTCCAAATTCAAGGATACTTCAGCATACAGCTTGGGTTTTTTCGCACACCTCTTGCTGGTTGTAGGTTTCTAGTACTTGAATGTACATCTATGCTCAAACTTGAGTTTGAGCCTTCTACCAAATTCCATGGGTACCTCCATGAAATTTCGATTCCATCTTGCAACCCGTGTCACAAGTATAGATTTCTAACACTTGGATGTACACCTAAGCTAAAACTTGAGTTCAAGCCTCCTATCAAATTCCATGGTTGCCTTTATGTAACTTGGGCTTCATCATGAAACTCTTGTTAGCTAAGTATCTCTAGAACTTAGATGTACATCTAAGCTCAAGTTTGAGTTTGAGCCTCCTACCATCCTTCACGGGTTGATTCAATGTAACGAGGGCTCCATCTTGCAACTCTTGCTAGCTATGATTTATCGCACATAGATGTACATCTAGGTCCAACATCAATTCAAACATTCCACCAAATTTCATGGGTGACTCAATGTAACTTGGGATCCATCTTTCAACTCTTGTCATCTTTATATTTATAGCACTTAGATCTACATCTAGGCTCAAATTTGAGTTAGAGCCTCCTACCATCCTCCATGGGTGACTCAATATAACTTGGGATCCATCTTGCAACTCTTGTCATCTTTAGATTTCTAGCACTTAGATCTACATCTACGCTCAAATTTGAGCTACAGCCTCCTACCATCCTCCAAGGGTTGATTCAATGTAACTTCAGATCCATCTTGCAACTCTTGTCATCTATAGATTTCTAGCACTTAGATGTACATCTAGGTTCCAACGTCAATTAAGCCTCTCCTACCAAACTCCATGGGTGCCTCAATGTAGCGTAGGCTCCATCTTGCAACTCTTGTCAACTTTAGATTTCTAGCACTTAGATGTACATCTATGTTCAAACTTGAGCTCGAGCCTCCTACCATCCAATATAACTTGAGATCCATCTTGCAGCTCTTGTGAGCTATAGATTTCTAGCACTTAGATGTACATCTAGTCTCCATCCTCCTACCAAACTCCATGGGTACCTGTGACTATTTTCTTATTTTCTTGAGTAATTTCTTTTTATTGAAATTAGGATATTTAATAGGTGCACTTGAACCGTAAGGTTAGGAACAGTAGATCTACTAGAATTATTAAAAGCCATCATGGAACAAAAAACTCTGATGCATCATATGATGGGTGACATTAAGCATCACGAAGGGGTTTTACAGTTAGTTCAATAGGAGAGACCGAGAAACGAATAATCCTGATGCGTCACGTGATGGGGTGATGGGAGCATCAAAAAGGCAATATCTCGTTGGTCTAGCAAGAAACCCAAACTGGAAAGAGGAATACGCATAAAGATGCAAGCATAAGAATAAAGATGGGTTCTGAGAAGATTTTCTTAAAAACCAAAATATTTTAACGATTTTTCTAAGAAGAGCAAACGCTTCCCATGAGGAATCTATGTATGCATTGCATTTGTGCATGTGGTTGCATCCAAGGACGATTGGGAAGTGCTGTGAAAAGAATTGTTTTTAATTATGAGGTTTTATTGAGTTTTTGGGTAGATTCATACCAATTTTAATATATGTCGACCGCCCACTTAATAAGTGGATAGCCACTTTGAAAATAAAGCAGCAAAACGAGCCAGCAATTGAGTTGCTGTGAAAAGAATTACTTTTAACTTATGAGGTTTTATTGAGTTTTTGGGTAGATTCAGACCAATTTTAATATATGTCGACCGCCCACTTAATAAGTGGGTAGCCACCTTGAAAATAAAGCAGCAAAACGAGCCAGCAATTTCTCTCTCTCTATGTTTGGTAGAGCAGCAAAAAAAAACCATTGCGATCTCTAGGCATGCAGTCTCCGCTCAGCTATTCCTATGGTGGCCAGGGAGCTATAAAAGCATGACATGCCCTCACTTAGAGAAGGAGTTTCCAGCGCCAGCAAGAGAAGACTCTGCCACCAGAAGATGCAAGAGATCACGAGACTACGAAGCACGAAAGTTGCTTTTCCTGCGCAAGAGCACCAGGTATCTATTGTGGATTCTCCATATGAATTGTTGTTCCGTGTTTGTGTGTGTGTTTGCAGGTACTTCATTGCAAAGTAGAAGTGGGAAGGCTTCGGCATACGCTTAGGAATTTTGGGAACGAAATTTGGAAATTTTTTGCAGAGTCTCGACTCCAAGTACAGATGAAAAAGGATTGAGAGTTCATTTCTCGGATTTCCCTCACGGGAAGGAATGACCATCGAGTTTGAGACTTAGAACGGTGGGGTTTTCTCCGATTCTTGTGCTTGTAAAAAGACTCTCCCTAATAAAGGATTCTCTTAAAGGGGGGGACCAGCCCATCTTCTGGTCCCAAATACTATGTCAAACTTCTCCCTCAACTCTATTTAGTTAAAAGATTATTTATTTTCATCTTGTTAATTATTCGCCCATTTGTGACAGTACCTTTGCAATGTAACTTAGGCTCCATCTTGCAACCCTTGTCAACTTTAGATTTCTAGCACTTAGATGTACGTCTAGGCTCAAACTTGAGCTCGGGCCTCCTACCATCCTCCATAGGTTGATTCAATATACTCTGAGATCCATCTTGCAACTCTTGTGAGGTATAGATTTATACCACTTAGATGTACATCTAGGCTCCATCCTCCTACCAAAATCCATGGGTACCTCTGCAATGTAACTTAGGCTCCATCTTGCAACCCTTGTCAACTTTAGATTTCTAGCACTTAGATGTATATCTAGGCTCAAACTTGAGCTCAAGCCTCCTACCATCCTCCGTAGGTTGACTTGGTGTAGATTTGCTTAATTGAATGGGATGCAAGCTTTTGCTAAAATCATCAATGTAGCTTGGGAATGTATTAAATTTTGAGTTCTATGTTTAGACATACAACTTTACAGCCATCTCTTCATTTTCTCAAAATTGCAGGGTCCAAAACAATGTGATTTAGTGTTTCTTGTTGATGGTTCCACAAGAAAGGCTCGCGGGGTTATTCATTCCATTGATGCATATCAACATTGTGGTTTTGAATTAACTGGTACAACATGTGTGGTGATACATGTACTAGAAAGTTTTGATGACATCTTCTTGATTCCATTTGTCACAATGGATGCAAGAACCATGTCTCAAGCACTTGAAAGCATCATCAAATGGCCATTACATAATATTGTTATGGACAAAGGCAAATCTAACACAATAGATGAGGGTTTTCTTGTTGGTCAAGAAGATGGCTTTATAGATAGAGTGAGTTGGAAAGAGAAAAGAGTCATTCTTTGGGCTGACAATAGATCTACAAAACTTGGTAATGGAGTGGTATTGCTGGTCCACCCATATGAGGCTATAAATTGTACTAAACTAGGTGGGAGTACCTTGGGTGTCATTGTGGAAGGGTCGATGCATAAGTGATATTTCAAGTTTGAATTTGGTAAGGTGGCCTATCAGGCAACTCACTTTTGAGAATGGTGAGCCCTTGATAAAAGACACAGGATCGTCTTCTACCATTTAGGTTATTCAAGATCCCCTCATGGAAGAAATGGGAGATTTCATTGACAGCTTATATGCTTCCAGTGATGAGTATGAAAATGATGACATAAATAACAACACTGAAACTAGTTTTGAAGGAGGTGTCACCAATACAAAACTAGGTCTTTTTCTTCATACACAAAATTATAGAGACTTGGATGCCATGGCCGGTGACTATGGTATCAGAGATGGGACAGCTAAGAAAATGATTTATGTACATAGAGTTAGGCCTAGAAAAAAAGCAGATGATGCTCATGCATCCAACAAACAATGTGATGCTGCAAAAAATTCGTATGTTTTCTGTTTGCAAGTAGTCATTAGAATCGTGGCAATAGGTACTCATAAACTTTAGTTTTGGGCACTTCAAAAATCTGGCTCTGTCTTCATAATCGTTTTCCGCAGATGGGTCTGAGTGAGGGTTTTGAGTGTAAAGGCTTTGGGAAAAGTGTATCCTAGTGTGGGGATGGTATTCCTTAAGTTTCGTATGATTCTGGCATGATTTGGTGAATTTCCTTCCATTTGTGTGTATGTGGGTTGGGTGGTGTGATTGAGAGCAGTGAGATTCTCGGTGGTGGTTTAGTTAGCCTTCTAGAATGTTGTATGCGTGGAATGGTCTCAGCCTGACAAGCTAAAGAGATTTCCTCCGTGCACCTATCGTGTCATTTGTGTCCTCAATTGACATTATGTTGATCTAGGTTGTGTTGCATGCACTTTATGGGTGGTGTGATTCGTTCCTCCAACATTGGTGCTGTTGTCGGGGACACAAGGACTTGAGTAGGTAATCCTACTAACACTCGTGTGATGGTTTCTTGCTTTATTTTTTACTAAAGAAAGCATTTTTCTTAAGTGAATTCGGAAGAGGTTATTTTGAGATCAAGTGGATAGCCAGGAAGCGTGTGTGCTATTCATCATTGATTTATTTGTTGAAGTACTTGTTTGCATGTAAAATCTTTGAAAAGTCTTCTTTTGAAAAAAAAATACAATAAACAAGTTTTTGTTGACATTTTTGCATACTGATTGGTGTTGTGCATATAAGAGGGCATGTGCAAGAATTCTGTGAAGAAAAACTGAAATTCTATAAACTTGGACATTATATGCTATGATGTCTCAAAAGGCATCTAGAGGCCAAATTTGAAAATTTTGACTACACCAAAGTGTTCAAAAGGGGGGTTTTACCCTAAGTATACACTGAGACTAGAGTTTTGACCAACTCTTGACACCCAAAAGACAAAAGATATAGTGTTGAAAACAGAAAAAAAAAAGAAAAACTTGTGATTCCGAACACATTTTTGCATGAAAATTGGTAAAATTCCTTAAAAACCAATGCTAGAGAGTTAGGAATGCCTGTGAATGAATTCTATCCAAAAATCCATCAATAGACATCATACGCGTATGATGTCTCAAGGTTGATTCTGGCAGTAAAGATGAACTTTTGACATTATACCCATCTTAGGCATGTTGTGTTGGGCACATACACCAGATTTCACTTCATTTGGGCTTATAGTGTACCTGAATACTTCAATACTTGTGTGAAGACTGGTTGCAACAGCAGTGTGAAGGTGGTTGCAACAACATGATTTGGGGTAGTGTACCTTGGTGGTTTCTTGGCGAGGAAGTGCTAGTGGTATAGGCAGGCGAGGAAGTGATCGTGGTATAGGTAGGCGAGATCCTCTGGCAGCAGTTGTACCATCTATTTTCCTATCTCTCGCTCTCATAGTCGTACCTTCTACTGGCAGCTTTAGTGCTTCAGCCACTATATCTTTGTTGATGACTACCTCAACTTTTAGTCCTCAGTGATCGGTGATCTGGGCAGATCCATCCTCTTTAATCGTCGATAGTACTCCACATGGTTCTTGACCATAAAATTCTTGAAGTCCCAATCTCCTGTTGGCTTCTTTCATAGCTGGCTCAATTGCTACGTCATAGAATTCTTTCGGTAGCATTTGCAACTCCACTTGACTTTCATCTTCACTTTTGAATTAGCCGGTGAAGATTGTGGTGTTGTGCTCCTCAAGTTGTTCTTTTGACAAGTAGGTTACTTTGGCCGTTTTCACAGATTTGGGCTCCAACTGATATGGTGGCAGCTCCTATAGCTTTTCTTTTTATCTTGTTGGGGTATAAAGCCCAATGTGGTCGCCCAGGTAAGTGGGCGGGCCGCCAGGTATGTACACATATTCTTTTGTTAAAACCTAATAAGAACTCACTATGCTCTACACATTACAGAAGAGCGAGTTCACCATATTGTCGTGCTCTTCTTCTCGCACTCTCTCTCGCATCGCACTTCCCCTCGTACTCCTTCAACTGGTATCAGAGCTCAGATCGAGGCTCGGGGCAGCACTGCAGGAGGCTAGAGTCACCAGCTCAGATTGGAGTGAAATTCGACAGGCAAAGACACGGCCCCAAACCTCGTGGGATAGGCCGAAGGGCTTAGTGTTGTCAGAATTTCATTCTGAGGTCATCTCGGCCACCGTTCGGCTTTGACAAAGGTCTGCACAGGCTATTTTTGACTACGTGGTCTCAGCGGGTGCAGATCCGACTCTGCAAATTTGGGGTTTTCGGCCTACGACTGCAGTTCCTGAGGATATCGACACTCCCAGAGTGTTGATTTGTGGTTGTCTACACATCGAAGGACGGCTCACAGTTCTTGGAGGCGTGTCACATACAACACGGGCGCATCTACACACAGAGTGTAGGCGACATCCACTAGTTCATCAGGTAGCTTGTGTTTGCTGCTTGATATTCTAGATTTCATCCTGACATTGCAGGTACTTCCACATGGGATGTATTGTCAGAGATGATGTATGTTTGTTGAGGGTTTGTTGGCTGTGAGTCACGCAGCAAACAACCGCCGCAGCGGTTACAGCATATAGTGGGAAATTTGTGGATGCATGACTTTGTGGGAAGTCTATGTACTGTCAGATTTACTGCAGCCTTTGTTGAGGGTTGAGTGAGGTTTTATTGAGCTGGGGGATTCTCGAATGTTGAGATCCTTTCGGTGATACAGGTCTTGGAGCGATCCCGTGAGCACCCTTAGATAGGCAGCTAGGATGTATTGACTGTGAGTTAGACAGTTGGATTGCATCTTTGCTTTAGTTCCGTTGATGCATTGTCACGGTCTATGCTTACAGGACAGTGACAGGTCAGTCAGAGACAATACAGGTGCAGGACAGGTTTACCCATAGCTTACAGTGTCAGAGAGACAGTGTTTTTTGAGTTGTTTTTTGTCTGTTTTTTTTTGTACACCATAGCCATTTTACAAAGGAGACTCTGCCAAAATTTATGCAGAATCTGAAGCTTTCTTGGTTCATTTGACAGGTTGATATTGGTTCAGAGGTCAGTTTACAGGGGAAACTCTGCCGAATTTTTCCCAGGAAAGTAAACCACTGTGAAGCATAGCTATGGCTGGATCACAGGACACTGCTCTTTACAATATCAAGAAGCTGGATGGAACCAATTTCCCATTGTGGAAGAAGCAGATTTGGCACATGTTGGTACAAAAGAAGCAGATAAAACCTATAAAGCTCAAGGGGATAAAACCAGAAGATATGGACGAAGATGAATGGAGCGAAATGGATGAATTGGCACTTTCTACCATTATGCCGACTTTGGCAGAAAGCGTTTACTTCAATGTAGCAGACGAGATGTCGGCTAATCAAGCATAATTAAAGCTGAGTGATCTTTATGAGAAGCAGAGTGCAGCTTCACAGGTATACTAGCTTAAGAAGCTTGTTGACTTGAAGATGAAAGAAGGGACACCTATGTCCAACCATCTGAATGAATTCAACACCATCTACAGTCAGTTGTCAGCTCAAGGTGTCAAGTTTGATGAACTTGTTAGAGCTATGTTCCTGTTGATCACATTATCGGAAAGTTGGGACACTTTTCGCACAGCTTTGAGTAATTCTGCACCTCTATATGGTTTGAACATAGCAGGTGTAGAAGGAAGTCTGCTTACTAAAGAAACCAACAGAAAGACAATGGACAAAGGCAAAGAAACAACCTTAGTTGTCAAGGGAAGGACCAAAGACAATGACAAAGGTCGAAAGAGGAATGAGTCTCGTAGCAAGTCCCGTAGTGCTAAAGGCAAGAGTGACATAGAAATCTACCATTGTGGCAAGAAGGGTCACATGAAAAGAGACTGCAGAGAATGGAAAGCAGAAAAAGGCAAAGAGAAAGCTGAAGACCATGGTGAGAAGAACAAGTCCTCAGTGAAGATTCAAGAAATAAATGTGACAAACACTATTGCAGAGGATGACAGTCTAGTGTCAGGAGACATCTACTTCTTGAAGAATACAATGGACTCAGCTCTTCTTACAGCATCTGATGGAAATGCACTGAGTGATTGGATTATAGACTCAGGGGCATCACTTCATGTGTCTCCAAACAAGGAGTGGTTTACTTCTTATGTGACCACTAAAGATCATGTTCGGCTAGGCAATGGGCAGACATGTGAGATCTTAGGTGTTGGAGATGTTCAATTGAAGTTTCAGAATGGCTCTTCTTTCACGCTGAAGAATGTGAGACATGTTCCCGCAATTACAAAGAGCTTGATCAGCACAGGTTTACTTGATGATGCTGGCTACGTCACCACTTTTGGACAAAACATGTGGAAGATATCCAAGGGTTCTATGACAGTAGCACATGGAGTAAAGTCTGGAGGACTTTACATGATTTATGTATCAAATGTCTCTAAAAATGTAATCAATGTAACCAAGCAGCCGAACGTTGCTTTGTGACATAGCCGGTTAGGACATATGTCCAAGAAGGGAATGGAAATCTTGTCTCGTTCTGGTTATTTTCTTGGCTTTTCATTTAATGATTTTGAATTCTGTGAACATTGTCTGTACGGTAAGCAAACACAGCAGCCACATAAGCATAGAAGCAGTAGAAGAGATACACAGTTGGCACTTGTTCATAGTGATTTGTGTGGACCATGCCTAACCTATCTCTAGGGGGAGCTTCTTACTTTATGACATTTATAGATGATTACTCGAGGAAAGTATGGGTTTACTTTCTCAAGCACAAGGATGAAGCGTTTAGTGTTTTCAAAATGTTTGTGACACTTGTGGAGAATCAGAGTGGCAAGAAGCTTAAATGCTTACGCACTGACAATAGTGGAGAGTATGTCTCAAAGGCCTTTCAGGACTTTTGTGAGTCAAAAGGTATAAAACGTGAACTTACTACTCCTTACAATCCTCCTCAAAATGGTGTTGCTGAGAGGATGAATAGGACCATACAAGAGAAGGTCAGAAGTATGTTGTCTAATGCACAACTGCCAAATGGGTTTTGGGCTGAAGCTATATCAACAGCTGTTCATCTTGTAAATAGATCTCCTAGCAAGGTTTTGCAAAAGGATTCAGTGCCAGAGATGGTATGGTCAGGCAAGGTGCCCTCATACAAGCATCTCAGAGTCTTTGGCTGTGAGGCATATACTCACGTTCCAAAGGAATTTAGGAACAAACTTGAGCCAAAGAGTAGAAAGTGCATCTTTCTAGGCTATGGTAATTCTGGTGAGATGGGGTACAGACTTTGGGATCCCGAATCCAGAAAGGTTGTCCGCAGCAATGATGTTCACTTTAATGAATCCAAATATCATTCTAAACCAGAGAGGGTTGAGGAGATTAGAAGAGTTGTCTTCCAAGAAGATGGACCTGCACATGCAAGACAAAATGTCAGGGCTCAAGAGGAGCAAGGATAGGATAGAGTGGAACCACAGGTTGTGGCTGAGCCTGAGCCACCTATTGTGCATAGATCTGGACATGTCACACGACCTCCTGATAGGTTTGTTCCATCTATGAACTATGTCATGTTGACTGATTGCAATGAGCCTTCATGTTACAAGGAAGCAGTGCAAATGAAGGACTCCGGGAATTGGCAATTGGCCATGCAGTCAGAGATGACAGCTCTGCATAAAAACAAGACATGGAAGCTAGTTAAATTACCACAGGGCAAAAAGGCTCTACCTTGTAAATGGGTTTACAGGTATAAGATCACCGCTCATGATAGTCAGCCAAAGTACAAAGCAAGGCTTGTTGCCAAGGGCTTTAAGCAAGAACAAGGCATTGACTTTGATGAAGTCTTCTCTCCAGTGGTCAAGATGACTATATTGAGATGCTTTCTTGCATTGGTTGCCATATTAGATTTGGTGTTGCACCAAATGGATGTCAAGACAGCGTTCTTGCATGGTGATTTAGATGTGGAAATTTACATGCAGCAGCCAGAAGGGTTTGTTGAGAAAGGCAAGGAAGATTGGGTATGCCAGTTGTTAAAGAGTCTTTATGGCTTAAAACAATCACCGAGGGCATGGTACCATAAATTCCACAAGTTTATGCTTTCTCAAGGCTACAAACGTAGTGAGTTCGATCATTGTCTATATACAAAGAAGGCTAAGGATGGTAGTTGGCTGATCCTTATTTTGTATGTGGATGACATGTTGATTGCTGGCAAGCACTTGGAAGAAATTTCAGCTTTGAAGTCAAAGATGGCAAAATCGTTTGACATGAAAGACATGGGTGAGGCAAGTCATCTACTTGGTATGTGCATTGAGAGAGACAGATCAAAGAAGTTGATTTGGTTATCTCAAACAGAGTATATTGACAAGGTTTTGCAATGTTTCAATATGGAGAAGGGAAAGGCACTGAGTGTTCCATTGCCACCATATGTGAAACTTAGCAAACAAGATTGTCCTGTGTCTGAGGAAGAACAGGCTGAAATGGATAAGATTCCATATGCGTCTGCAGTGGGTAGTTTGATGTATGCAATGATTGCTACTCGCCCAGACATTGCATTTGCAGTGGGAGTAGTAAGTCGATACATGTCAAACCCAGGCAAGAAACATTGGAAGGCAGTGAAAGGAATATTGAGATACCTGAAAGCTACAAAGAGTATGCGTATATGCTATGGGAGTCATGAGCTAAGTGTAAAGGGTTTTACAGACTTAGATTATGCAAGTGACTTAGACAACGGAAGGTCTACGTCAGGGTATGTCTTTATTACATTGGCTGGTGGAGCAGTATCCTGGCGTTCTAGATTACAAGATTGTGTCACTCAGTCTACTACAGAGGCTGAATATGTTGCAGCATCAGAGGCATGCAAAGAATCAATTTGGCTTAATCGACTAGTAACAGATTTGGGAATCAAAGAAGAGATGCCTGTGTTATATTGTGATAGTCAAAGTGCTATACAATTGGCTCGCAATCTAGTTTATCACTCAAAGACAAAGCATGTGGATGTGAAGTATCATTTCATCAGGGAAATGCTCGAGGATAAGCAACTTCAGCTTGTCAAAGTGCTATACAATTGGCTCGCAATCTAGTTTATCACTCAAAGACAAAGCATGTGGATGTGAAGTATCATTTCATCAGGGAAATGCTCGAGGATAAGCAACTTCAGCTTGTCAAAGTTCACACCATAGAAAATCCTGCTGATCTACTTACAAAAGGACTTCCCTCAGAGAGCTTTGCGCATTTTCGCAAGCAGTTAGGTGTAGGGTAGTACATCACTTCTCTACATCTCTTGTATATTAGCTTGTATAGTAGCTTCTCTCACACTTAAAGTACCACATTGGACATTAAGTGGGAGGTTGTTGGGGTATAAAGCCCAATGTGGTCGCCCAGGTAAGTGGGCGGGCCGCCAGGTATGTACACATATTCTTTTGTTAAAACCTAATAAGAACTCACTATGCTCTACACATTACAGAAGAGCGAGTTCACCATATCGTCGTGCTCTTCTTCTCACACTCTCTCTTGCATCGCACTTCCGCTCGTACTCCTTCATTTCTTTCTCCTCATTGCTTTCTGAGCAGCTTGCATTGCACCTATGAGGAAAAATTGTTACCATACACATGTGGTAGTGATGTGTGTGAACACACTAGGACCGCCGGGCCATTTTTTCCCTCTTTAGGAGGTTTTTTCCCTCGAGCATTGTATATACACCCATCACTCTAGGGCTATCTATCTTTCCATTGCACACTAAGTAACACACTCTCTATTGTGTGCCTTGAGCTTCCTTCGTCTTCTCCAAGCTATGTGCATTTCTCTGCAACCCTAATTCCGACAATTGGTATCAGAGCAAGTCACGTCCTCCTGGGCTTAGTCACCAGGTGCTCCAGCACACGCCTGCTGACTTTATCCGATTACAGTGAGGTTTGGCGAGCATTCGCAGGTGGACATATATTTCTGATTCGGGCTCATTTCGGCCTCCGTTTCCACTACAGGCAGGTCTGCACAGGCAATTTCATCATTTTGTGTAGAATTTTTGTCAGTGCCGTTTTCTCCATAACAGGTGCCTTATAGTCTTCTACGGTTTGTGCTATATAGCACGTGTTGTTCTCGCTCCGTTTCTCCTATTTTTGGACAGTTTTCACATCAGGTGTAGCATTTACCATGGCTGACAACAACAACACATATGTGTTCAAGATGTTTGTTGCTGAGGACAAGTTGGATGGGGACAATTACC
The DNA here is from genome assembly GCF_014529385.1 of Adiantum capillus-veneris. Taxonomy (NCBI): domain Eukaryota; kingdom Viridiplantae; phylum Streptophyta; class Polypodiopsida; order Polypodiales; family Pteridaceae; genus Adiantum; species Adiantum capillus-veneris. The sequence continues at coordinate 152,777,476 of NC_140935.1, forward strand.
CTATGTGGGCTTATATGATGCAACACGTTCTTGTGTCAAAGGGCGTCTTGAATATTGTGCAGGGCATTGATGTACGTCCTAGTTCTGAGGATGTAGGCGATGTTGAGGATGTTGCAGGTCTTGCTGCAAGGATTACAGCTATTAGAGTTGTTTTTCCTACAGCAGAACAAGCTCGTTGGGATGTAAAGGATGCGTAGGCTCATGCATTGATTGCGTTGTCTGTGAAGTGCACCATTGTTCCTCACATCCGTTCAGCAAAATCTACAAAACAAGCTTGGGATATATTGGCTGGTCTTTATGCAAGTCGCAATGAGGCTAAAATTGCTTTGCTGCATAAAGAGCTGGAGTCGAAGATTATGCATGAGGAAGATGATATGGACACTTTCCTTGCTAGTGTCAAGGATATCAATGAGCAACTTATTTCTGCAGTTGAAGTCATTTCAGAGAGTTCCCTTGTGCAGACTGTTCTTGATGCCTTACTAGATTCTTACGAAACTTTTGCTAGTACTTGGAGACTTATGACCCAATGAAATCTTGATGTTGTCAAGTTTGATGCATTATGCACATTGTTGTTGCAAGAGTCACTTTCCAGGAAAAAAAGGACTAGGCAGCGTGCAATTCAATAGGCTTTTATTGCTTCTCAAAGAAAGTGTGGTAACAATAATGCAGCCACTTCTTATGGTTCTGCTGCGAGTGCTAAAACATCTGTTCCTAATGCTTCTGCTGGCAGCACTTCGTCTAGCAATCCTGGTGATAAGGGCAAAAAGAAGATGCATTGCCATTATTGTAAAGCTAATGATCACTTGATCAAGTCGTGTCCTAATTTGAAGGCCAAAGAGGCTTAGAAGAAAGAGGGTGGTTCCACTGCAAATGCTGGTTTCACTAGAAATTCAGCCATTGTTGAGTCTTCTGTAAAAGGAGACTCTAATGCTTATGTTGATGCAAAATGGGATTTTAGCGCAGAGTGCATTTACAATCCTATTGTCCATGATGCATGCTTGTCAATTGCTGCACATTCACATGTGTGGTACTTCGACAGTGGTGCTACAAGGCATATTACCTCACATCATGAATTGTTCACCTCTCTCGAGTTTGTCCCTCATGGGAATTCAGTCACTTGTGCCAACAATGCCTCTTATCCAGTTCAGGGAGTTGGAAAGATTGTGCTTACTGCTGCAAATGGCAGTTCTTTCACACTTGTTGATGCACTTTATGTACCTGGGATTAAGAAGAATCTTTTGTCTGTATCCGCACTTGCTAGACATGGACTTGTAGTCCAATTTGTGGATGACAGATGTACAGTTCATGATCTCGTTTTGGTGATGAAATTTGTGGATGACAGATGTACAGTTCATGATCTCGTTTTGGTGATGAAATCGTTGCATCTGGCCTTTTGTGCCGTGGGCTATATAAGCTCACTTTGTATGACAAGTGTGGACAAAATTTTGCACATGCAGTTGCAGATTCAAGGGCTATTTCAGATGCAAAACTTTGGCATGCACGTTTTGGTCATCTGAATTTTGCCAATTTGCTGCGTTTGCAGAAATCTGATATGGTTGCTTCTTTGCCGCCTCTTGAAACATTTGTCAAACATGTTTGTGAAGGTTGTATTCTGGGTAAAATGCAGCGTTCTAATTTTCCAAGGATGGTTCAATTAGGGCCACATGCAGGTTGCAGCTTGTGCATAGTGATGTTTGTGGGCCCATGCAAACTCCGTCCTTGGGCAATTACCTATACTTCGTGACTTTCATTGATGATTACTCCAGGCATGCATGGGTATTTCCGCTTAAAGCGAAGTCCAAAGTTTTTATGTGCTTCAAACAATTTCTGGCTATGGCTGAAAATGTCTCAAAATGTACTATGGACACCCTCCGTTCCGATCGAGGGGGGGAGTATATGTCTCCTGAATTCAATGCATTTATGGCTAGTCGTGGGATAAAACACCAATGTACAGTGCCTTATACACCTCAGCAAAATGGTGTTGCTGAGAGGAAAAACAGGTCACTTACGAAAATGGCACGATGTATGGTTAAAAGTCAAGCTTTGGCGCACTCTTTTTGGCTTGAGGCCATCATGTGTGCCACTTATGTACTAAGCAGGTGTCCTACAAAAGCTTTGCAGTCTATTACTCCATATAAGGTAAGGCATGATAGAAAGCCTTCTATTGAGCACATACGTGTTTTTGGTTGTTTGGCATATGCTTTGGTGCCACAAACACAACGCAGAAAATTGGATGATAAGGCTGTCAAATGTATTTTTGTTGGTTATAGTGCTGAAAGCAAAGGTTACAGGTTGTATCATTCTCAAACAAACGTATTCTGGTTTCACGGGATGTAGTGTTTGTGGAAGATTCTATTCAGCCCTTGCTGTCATGTACTAGAGATAGTAATGTAAGCTCACAAGACATTTATGACACTTTGTTGCCTCTTTTTGGTGGTGGAAATGCGAATGTAAGTTCCAATGAGGCAAATGTACAGCCTATGGGGGTTTCTGAAAATGTTACAAATGAGCCTATTACTAACGCAGATGTACATGATGTACTTGATGAGGAAAGGGCTGAAAATGAGCAGGCTAGAGGTATGCCAAAATGGTTGGTGCACACTTTGCGTAACAGTAAATGGATGCACCTTTATCTAGTCATACTTGTTTAGGCTCTCACCATGCATCTTATGCATCAGATTGTTATGCTTTGGCTGTGTCTAGCTTACATGATGTTGAGGAGCCTCTGTCGTTTGATGAAGCACAGAATTCAAAAAATTGGATGGCTGCCATGCAATCAAAATATGATACACTTATAGAAAATGACACATGGACTTTATGTGATTTGCCTCCTGGCAAAAAGGCCATTGGTACGAAGCGGGTTTACAAGTTGAAATGCAAGCCAGATGGTGAGATCGATCGCCATAAGGCTCGACTTGTTGCAAAGGGTTATGCACAGGAAAAAGGCATACATTATGAAGAGACTTTTGCTCCCACTTGTCATATGACTACTGTGCGTCTTCTATGTGCATTGGAAGCTCATTTTGGTTGGGATGTACATCAATCAGACATTGTTACTGCTTTCTTGAATGGTGACATATTTGAGGAAGTGTATGTAACGCAGCCTCGCGGTTTTGTCATAAAAGGACAAGAGGACAAAGTGTGCAAATGTAAGAAGGCTTTGTATGGGTTGAAGCAATCTCCTCGTTCTTGGTATGAGAAGGCTAACACTCATTTGGTCAAACGAGGCTTCGTAACAGTCCAACAGAAAGCACATTGTATGTAAAGCGTGAGGGTGATGTACTTCTCATTGTGGTTCTTTATGTCGATTATTTGTTGATCACTGGACCAAATGAGAGACATATTGCTGAATTTAAGCTTGATTTGAATGCTACTTTCAAGATGAAAGATTTGGGACTGTTGCATCATTACTTGGGTATACAGCTTAAGCGGTGTGATGGTGGTATTGCCTTGTGGCAGAAAAGTTACATAGAGACATTGCTATGTAAGTTTGGACTTGAGGATTGCAAACCTATTGTCACTCCCATGGAAACAGGTTTGAAGTTGAGTTTACATGATGCTGGTGATCCTACTGATGTCACTCTATTGTTGGTTGCCTCATTTATGTATGCAACACGAGGCCGGATATTCAGTTTGCAGTCTCACAGGTCAGCAGATTTATGCATAGCCCAGGGTCCAAGCATTGGCACGCTGTCAAGAGGATTTTCCACTACCTTAGTGGCACTTTACATCTTGGCTTGTTTTATCCCAAGGGGGGATCATTGCCGCCAGACTTACATGCTTTTTTGGACTCAGATTGGGCCGGTTGCTTTGACACACGAGTGTCCACAAGTGGTTTTTGTTTCATGCTTGGCAGTTCATGTATATCATGGTTGAGCAAGAAGCAACCTACTGTGGCCACTTTGAGTTGTGAGACTGAGTACAGGGCAGTCTTCACAGCTATAGTTGAGTGTGTATGGCTCATACGCCTTATGGCTGATTTGGGTGTTGGACAGAACACTGCCAACACTATCTACACTGACAGTCAGAGCGCATTGGCAGTTGCGAGGAACCCAGTTTTTCATGCTCGCACAAAGCACATTGAGGTCCATTACCACTATGTCAGGGAGAGGCTCTCAGCAGGAGAGATCATCTTGGCTTATGTGCCAACACAGGACAACCTTGCAGATATTTTCACAAAGGCATAGTCTCGTGAGAAGCTTGAAGCTTTCCACAAAGATTTGGGCTTACTCCCCTTTGTGGACTGATCATGTCCTCAAGGCATGGAACTTCCCTTTACTCATGTGCCAGCTCTCATTCACCGCATCACTCCAGGGGGGATTTGTTACCATACACATGTGGTAGTGATGTGTGAGAACACACTAGGACCGCCGGGGCATTTTTTCCCTCTTTAGGAGGTTTTTTCCCCCGAGCATTGTATATACGCCCATCACTCTAGGGCTATCTATCTTTCCATTGCACACTAAGTAACACACTCTCTATTGTGTGCCTTGAGCTTCCTTCGTCTTCTCCAAGCTGTGTGCGCTTCTCTGCAACCCTAATTCCAACAAAAATTACCGTTTCAAAGTTAGAAAATTCCACAAATTCCTCTCTGACATGCTCTTTGTCTAAATTGATGACAAATGATGTCCGTTTTGCTCCAAGCCAATTTTGGAGCATGCATAGATGCATAAAAACATGTATAGATCAAAATCGTCCACTTTAAGCAAAAATTGCAAGCAATGATGTCCGTTTTGCTCCAAGCCAATTTTGGAGCATGCATAGATGCATAAAAACATGTATAGATCAAAAACGTCCACTTCAAGCAAAAATTGCAAGCAAAGTAAACAATCACGATTATTTACAACAGGGGATTTTTTTCATATTTTTGCACTTTTGACTTCATACGCTTGAAGAACATGTGATTTAGATACTTTGAGCACAGTGTGAGCTCATTTGAGTGTACAGGGTGGAAATGGTGCCAGATTTGATCTTCGAACTGTGAAACGATAGATATGAAGGAATTTTGGGATTTTGAGACACAAATGTGATCAAACTTGATTGGTAGACTTGTCACATCTATTTACTTTGGTACCATGATATCAAAAATGAGATTTGGGCTTATTTGGGCACAAATGTAAATAACCGCGACTATTTACATTTGCATCAGCTTGAACATTTTTCTTTTCAAATTGGTTATGGACATGCTATAGGCCCTCTATGTGAGATATGGAAGTTTTTAGATCAAAAAATGTGACAAATAACTCAAAATTTGGACTGAAGAGCTTTTAGTGCGTTTTTTGACAAGATCTGAGAATTACTGGACATTTTGGGCTCATATTTGACATGTGACATGAGGTAGATGTGTACAAGTGATAAGTGAAGCATGATGACGATTTTCAAGCCAATTTTTCAAAAAAGTAAATAATCGTTATTATTTATAGCAGTTGAATTTTACGCTTGAAATGACATTTTGATGACCTACACAGCTTTATTACATCTAAAACATGTCCTAAAATGAGTTTGAAAGATTTGGTCATTTCGGCATCACTTTGTGCTCTTGTGACTCTAAAATCTCCGTTTTGTATTACCACTCGGTGTGTAGCGGTGTTTGGTTACTGTTGAAGCCATGGATTTGTCCATTCCATATGTCAAAATTGACACTTTGTAGTCTACGAGCTATTTCATGATGTTAGAGGGCTTTCCTTGACTATTTTCTTGAAACCATATAGGTACATTGTTTATAAACCTTGTCTATATGTTGCCCGCAAGGTCAAAATTCAATTCTGGCATGTGGAAAAAACCTAGATTATTTACTTAGGGACCCCCTCGACCCCTTTCAAATGCTCATCTAACGATATGGAAGTAATCTACTATGTAGGGGCATGCTACAATTCAAATCTTGTCCAGTTCGGTTGAGCTGACAGGCCGCTATGGTCGTTTTTGTGTCCCAGAAGTTTGCACACAGCTGGGATTCTAAAGGTTTTCCCGGGACCTATACCTGCTAGCCGACTACATAGAAATGTTCTTTGATGAGTTTAAAACTTACCCCTCATGTCTTGTGTGAAATGGCATTGAAAATGGATGATTGTGGACTCCAAAAATCACGCGCGAAGAAGGTTGAGAGCTCTCTTCTCCAAGGATGACTAGTAGAAATGAGGTGATTTTGGGCTACCTAAGATATCTATACTTGGACTTCCCCAACTACTTTTTCCCAGATTCCCTTGTTAATCCTAATAAGCCCAGAAATGTATGTTAGACTCAAAAATTCGTTCGTCGTTTTGATCAAAAAAATTGTGTCTGTTCGCCTTGTCCTCCTAATCATCAACGAATAGCTCATTTGCTATTTATTATTAAATTTTGAGCTATTTATTAAAAAATCAAGGAAAATAATTAAATGCACTAAAAAAAGCAAATTGAAAGATCAACAATTAAGAAAATCCACTAAAAAATACTAGTTTATTACTTTTTGGTGGATTTCTCCATTTTTAAACTCTAATATCAAAAATAATAATAAAAAAATACGCAAAATGGACTATTTTTTATGTAGTTTCTAATAAAATATACAATATGTACACTCATCGGGGGAGATTTTATCAGCTGAAATTCCCTGTTGATGATTTTTAAAGGCATTATTAGGTAATTTTCCAAAAAACCACACGTTAACATTCAACTTTTTCTCCCTCTTCAAACATTGCCCTTAATTAATGAGGTTTCCTTCCACCTCTCCTACATGGAGTACTTCGGGAGGACGACTGTGTGCATGGGTTGAACAATCGTGTCTATGCATAGCCATGGTTGGCTCTACCATGATTTGAAGGTCAATGCGATTCGAATTAGTATGCGGTGCAAGAGTTGGGTCTTGAGTAGTTAACTCAAGGGTTTCCGTGGTGGTCAAGGTATCTTGTTGATGTTTTCTAAATAGCAGATTTTGTAATTTATGTGCTCTTTGTCTGATTGTACTGTCTGGATACTTTGGCACACTAATTTCTTGAGTTGTTGGCAACAATGATGGGCGGTTGCTGAGACTTAACTCTCCATTGGTATTTTAGTTTTCAGTTGATGAGTTGTTGTGGTGGGGTTTTTTGAGATTTAACTTTCCACCGATCTATTGGCTTTGTAGTTTGTGGAGAAGATAAATGCTTCTTTGGTTTCCAAACTCATCTAGTGCTTTCTCTTTGAAAAGGTGTTTTTTGCTGAGTTGTTAAATGTGAAACTTCCTTCAGTATGGTAGATGAGTTTTTGGGCACCCAAATTTGAGACGAATTGTTGTTGAGCTATGCTTTTGGTACCCAAATCTGCCTGACTCCTTGCATGTTGGTTGTAGCATTTGCTTGACTAGAGGCTGATGTAGATGGATTATTCCCTGGTTTCTTTTGTGGGTGACCTCGTTTCCGTTCCTCTTTGCTCGGTGCAATTGGAACTAAGAGTTGTCCTCCTTTAAGTGATAGCTTGAGGTGATTGGTGTCCCAATCTGATATTTCCTTGTATGTTCACATCCATGAGATTCCAAGAATCATAGTTTCATTCATATGTTCATCTAGTATGCATATAAACTGATGACATCATGAAAATCCATTTACTATCACATTCAAGTTAACCACTCCCAATGCCAGTGTTGGGTTTTTGTTGCATCCTTTGATAGCAAACATTCCCGATGCTAAAGACCGATTCGTAGCTTTCTTGTAAGTGGAATAACTGACTGCATTCATTTGAGTGCCGGTATCTACTAATGTATTTATGTTATGATTGTGCACTTGTACTGTGATGCGATGGTTGATTCCATCCAACCATTCATCATCCGTTGATACTGTATCATTTTATGATTTCCATAGTCGTTTATTTGGCTCAAATGTGCTGATGGAAATAGGTGTTTATTGATTTTTGAAAGCAGCTTTCCTCTTGAGTACTCGAAGTCGAGCTTCGTCCACAAGTTTAATCTTTCTCTGCTTTGCTGCATGTATTTTTTCTATCAAATCATTAGTTAGTGGCAAATGATACTTCTTTAAGCATCATCCACTAATCCAATTAGCCATTGGTTCACCTCCTAAAGTGGACAATTTAACTGCTTCACTTAGAGATATATCTTCAATGACAAACAGTCCATTTCCCTTTTCCTTGAATTTGGGAATGTGTTGCTTAAGGGAATAAACTAAAACTAGGTCCCCTTTTTTGAAGGTTTTTGTGACTAGATGTGAATCAAAAAACTATTTTTGCTTTCATTTTTGTGCATAGATGTGTGCTACAATAGTGCAGCATGTAGATTCATTTCCCAATTAGTTCATCATGAACTAACCACTTTAGTCAATACGGAGCTAATAATTTTATTTGTGTGCTCAGCTTGTCCATTTGCTTGTGGATGATATGGAGCGGATTTGTTATGGATGACCATAAATTCATTTAGTAGATACTCAATTACCTCATTGAGAAAATGAGTTCCCCTATCACTGACAATTTCTATTGGAAGTCCATATCTTGTGAATACATTCTCATACAAGAATGCCGCAGTGGTTCTAGCATCATTCTTCCCGGTTGCCTTAGCCTCTGTCCACTTGTTCAAATAGTCCGTAGCTACAATGATATATTGAGTTTGAGTTTTATAAGCAGGCAATTGTATTGGTCCGACAAAATCTATGTCCCATTTTGCAAAAACTCTAGCCCCCATCATTGGTCTTAAAGGCATGTTGTCTACCCTTGTTGGCATTTTTTCTCGTTGGCACGCATCATATCTTTGAAGGTATTCTTTGGCATCTGCAAAAAGTGTTGGCCACCATATGCCTGCCATTAAAATTGCTTTAGCGGTGGTTTCACTAGAAAAGTGACCTCCAGCTAATCCAGCATGTGCTTGTTCTAGAATGGGTATATATTCCTCTTCATTTGCACAGAGACGCAAATGTTGATCCTTTCCTCTCTGATACAATTGGTTTCCAATAAGAGCATAGTCTCTTCCTTCAGTTTCAATAGCTCTTTGGTGGTGTTTACTCATATCCTCCGGAAATGTTTTGCTTGATAAGTAAGTAACTATATAGTTACTCCACTTAGGGACAAGTGAGATTTGAAATAATGTCACATGAGGTACGGATGGTTGTTTCTGGCATTGAAGATAGTCTGTGAAAAATGAGTGAACATCACTCCTCATGGTTGGCCAAAATACTCTAAGTATATATTGCATAGTTTGGTCTTCCACAAAGTGAAGTCCTACTATGGTAATGTGTGCTTGATTTAGGTATTGGGTTTTTTCCTCAGGATTATTCACAAAAGCAATATTCCATATTGATTTCTTTTTATAGGCTCCCAGCTCTAGTAGTTGATACATAGCCAATTGCCCAATTAATCCTGGTGTAATAGGAAGTGATATTTGAGAATCCACTTGAGCTATGATCATCAATAAAACCATGTTTTCTGACCAACGGGGTATCATTTCCACTGAGACACTAGCAAACTACAAGAGAGTTAGTTAGCCTAAAAGGCATAACCTTATCGGCAAAAATACCCCATTCACTTGCAAAGGCAATTTTATGATGATCTTTTTGATTAACCAAAAGTTGATTGTACCCCGAAAAGCCATCTAAAAAGTTGTAAGCTTATTTTCTTGCAACTCGTTCTAAAACATGCTCAGTGATTGGAAGAGGGTAGTTATCTCTAATGGTGGTTGCATTCACTTTTTTGAGATTGACACATACTCTTAATTTTCCATTTTTCTTGGGTACCACCACAATTGGAGACACCCAATCTATGTGTTTAATTTCATAAATGAATTTGGCTTCCTTGAGCTTCTCTATCTCTTCTTTGATCTTTTTGGCAAGTGTTTCATTATAAGTATATGGCCGTTGTCTACTTGGTTTTGCATCATCTCTCATAAGTATGGTATGTTGACAAATTTCTAGATCAACACCCTTGAGATCTTTAAAAGACCAAGCAAAGATATACCGGTATTCTTTCAGTAAGCTTAGCAAAAGCTCTTCTTCTTCTTCAGGCAAGTCGTTCGCAATGTAAGCAGGTATGGGCTCTTCTCCTGGTCCGACTAAATCTATTTTCTTTGCATTTTTAGGTCCTTCATATAACTCACACTGCTTTCTTAGTTCCCTTACAGGTTGTTCCACTGTGATCTTTCGGTCTTGAGAGTATATTTTTTGTAATGGGATGGAACACTCATTGCATCTTTATTTTCTTCCTCCGTTGTTTCCATTTCAGTGGTATACACCTCCTTTAGAGTTTTCTTCAACTCTTGATATTTTTTCTTTTGTTCAACCCGTGTCATGGATGATTCATCATCCTAGTGCTTAGGTTTTGATTCAGTTTTCCTTTTCATTTTTCTTGGTGTTTTTGATGTACCTTGCTTGTTGTTTGAAGGATATCTACCCGTGATTTTGTCTTTGACACAATCATGTGTATCTATCGGCATCAAAAACTGTGTTCTGCTAGAAACGGATGGCATAGGTCTAGATTTCAAGTTTTTTGTTTCTCTTTTCCTTTTACACCATTTCTGTCTTCTTGTTTTTTGATTTGGAAAGTCAAAAACTTTCTTCAAAATCATCAGTAGCATCATAATAGAGGTCTGAAAAGACTTGTTGAGCCTTCAGTAAGTCCTTGGGTTCCTGAACTTCATCTTCAATTTGAATGGTTGAGATCATTTGTATGGGAATTATGTCATAACCATCCTTATTGCAAAATTGGGTAGGCATATATGTATTCACACACACATCCATTGTTGCCAAAATTTGAGTCCATCCAAATTGCTCAACAAAATGCTCTGGAAAGGGTTTAGGATATATGCTTCATCTGTGCAATCCCTTTCTAAGATACATTCTTCTCGTTTTGAACTCCCACTTTCTGAAGCTCCACACATCCAAATAGGTGTGTCTTTGTTTAACCAAGATGGAAGCTTTAATTCAGCTGAAGAGACTGAGTCAAATTCTTAACTGGGTGTTTTCATTACATCTCTATAAGTGTGTTATTCCAAATTAACCCTTGTGATTGATCCCACTTGCTTCAAGTACAGGTAATTGTTTCTCCAATCTTGAATGAGTTGTACTTGTCGCGTGAATGGCCTTCCCAAAATGATTTCATAATTAAGTTTCTTTCCAAAGTCCACTATGCAATGATTTGAGATCCACCTTGGATTCTTCTTACCCTACTCCTAGGTTCTGCTGCAATCGGGTTGTGGAAGGTGTCCACAAACACTTGTTTTCTTGTTTTTATGGTTTCCTGAGCATTGATCTTAAGACTTGTCTTGTCCATTAATCATTCTCAAAATCCTAACCTAATCCTAAAATCCTACAAGGTACTTAGCAAGTACAATCTACTCCCAAGCTACACAGCAAAAGACAACACTCTTAAGCTATGCGGTTTTAAAGAGATATTTTAACCCTAGGTGATCCTAGAGGAAGTTAAAGGACAAATACACTAGATGCTCTTGTTTACCCTAGTTTAGGTCCACTCGTTCCCCGACAGTGGCGCCAAATGTTGGGTGGGTTTCCTATCCTCAGTCTTATCTTATTGCAAACATAGCCACAACCACGAATATAATTGTCAAATCATGGGATGAAGCTGACTCGACTAGTGCTGCATGGAGGCTACAAGAGGATGTCAATCTCTTGGAAAACAGTAAACAACTTGCATCTAACTCAAGCTACACTCAAATGACATAAGTCATCAAAAGCTAGTCACTAATCGGCAAGTAAACCATGACTATTACAGCATCAAACAACATCCAAATGCTATAAAACGTCTAGGACAAGTATATAAGATCTAAGCACACATGCTTATGGTCTCATATCTCACTTTCAATGAGTGAAAAAAATAAAACTATTAATAGCAGTGAGATTTTGACCTAGTCGTTTCTGACCCTGAATGCATATAAATGCTTAGCAATGATGTCCCAATACCCCTGGGGGGTTCCACCTCTATGTATGTAAGTATACCATGAGAGTTCAACAGGAGGGGTTTTTTAATTCAAAAATTTTGTGTAAATTTACATAAATATATTTAAATAAGGGGTTTTTTTATTGCACTTTGGAAAAAACCCATAAGTTTATAAAGAAAGAGGGGATGTTTTATTAGTTCAAGATTCACAGATAAGGGGTTTTGTAAATACCCTTATAACGCACGTTGTATAGATGGTTTACATAGAGGTGGACCCCCCAAGAATACCCCGCTTATACTTACTTTGTGATTTCTTAGCTTAAATTCTTACTTATGATGAAATTAAACCGCGGGTCAGCGACGTCAAAAGCTACGATTTATCATAATGTGCTTACGTCAATGCATAGAGCTGCTACATGTGGTTGCAACGCAACAGACGGCACTGCAATGTGAAAACCAACAAGGGAGGTAGAAGCAGGAGAAGGAGAGAGGAGAGCATTGTAATCTCTCACTGTGTATTTTACTCTGAGGTCCCCAACCCGCCGATACCAAGATCGGGATGGGATCCTTGACAGGTCTCTAGGCCTAATAAAAATCAGAGTCCTAAACAAGAAGGAATAGACCTTTACCATTGACAATGGCTTGGATCTATAGCCCTAGAATAAGACCTAGTCCTGTCTCGCAGCGAAAACGGAACAACATATTAAAAGTCCAAACTTATTTTGGCCGTGTAACTTCCACAAGTTGGGCTAAGGTATCCTCAACCAACGCTTTTTTCCCCCTAACATATGTGAGGGCACGGCCCCGCTGGTGGACTCCTCTTCCAAAGTGAAGAAGTTTTCTAAACATTTTTAGTGCGCAAGGATGCATAGTTACCTGACTAATCAGGTCTACCCGTCCATGATTGACAACCTTGGTCAATGCCCACTTACCACCCCGCACTCACACACGATTCTTCTGTTTTTCTAATTACTACCACATTGTTTTAACATTTAAAATAATGGTTTCTTTTAACTTTTTATTACAGTAATTTCTTTAATCAAGCATTAAAGACAGCATTGAAAAGCATTCTTTTAGCAAACAGACATCTTTAAACTTAAGACAGGATAGCGTCAATCAAAAACATTGATCATAATAACCATGACCAGTACTCTTCTTGTCTCAAGACCACCTAAGGGTGAAAAAACAGCACCCAGTTCTTATTCACAATCCGGGGTGGATAAACCCCTACCCAAGGTTCGGAGTGCCCATGCACCAAACCAGTTGCCCATACAACCGGGCGGCTCTCCTAGGATAAAACCGCTATCCTAACTTATGTAGAAACATCAAGACATGACACGGAGTAGAAACTCGTCGTTCATGGGGGTAACTGACTTATCCGTGGCTGGAAAGCCATCATTATCATCAATTTATACCAAGGAGTCGGAGGTGTCTTGAGACAAGCTGTGTTAAGGATGATCAAACATATCTTTCCTAGTTCAATCTAAGCTACTCCAAACATTTCTTTCCTAATTTACAAACAAGTTTCTTGGAAGATGCCTTACATTTTTAAGCCAATTTCACCTTTCCTAATTCCTTACTCACTCTTTTATGTATGCAAGGTTATTACTTTAAAGAAGAACTTGAATTATTCAAAAATTAAATTATGATGAAAATCCACCTGGGACTGATCGAGCATTTGCTATAGTGCCGGGGCCTAAACGCTCTCATCAGTGGGCCTATTACTAGGCCCAACTTCATCTTAGTGCGACGCTCTAGTTCTTTTTGGAGCTCTATCCTCATCATCAGATTGAGGATTGGCTCGGGTCCTTTTTGGTGCCATGACTTCTTATCCTTTAAAAAAAAGGACGTCTATTTATTAGGTAAATCATTCAAAAACTTAACCTTCATAGTCAATGTAATTCCTCTTTTTATCCCAACTAAGGTTAAATTTGTAGTCCTAGAGGATAATTTCTTGCCCTAATAATTTCTTAATTGCTTATATGGACAAGATAACTTTATCATAGCTTCCTTAAGGATTTTCTAAGCTCCCATAATTTTTATAGAATTTTATGTCTTTTTTCTAATTTTTCCATCTTTATTAAGCTTGTTTTAAGCTTAATATTTATTATATTTATTTTCTCTTAAAGATTTTATTTTCTCAACTTTATATTATTGCTTTACATTTACTATAATTTTTCTAGAAACTTTTGATCGCAAAGTCTATTTATTTTAATTGATCTTTAGCTAAAAATAGGACTTTTGATCAATTATAATTTCCTAAACTAACTAATTAACTTTGGTATAATTATCACAAGTAGATAATGATATTTTTGACCTTTGGTAATTATATTTTAATTTTTCAACTTAATTAACTAATTTTTTCTTATCTTTTTGAACTAGAAATAAGTATAAGTTGACATAGATAAATAGCTATATTAATTTTCTGACCTTGAGATAATTATCATGGCTTATTTATCATGTAATCTAGCTCTAGTAAATAGCATCTAATTATCTAACATGCTTTATTAATTTTCCCTTTTGATTTTTAGCTACAATTAGTATAATTTGATTTAGCTAAATATCTATATTAATTTTCTAACCTTAAGATAATTATCACTGCTTCTTTATCATGTATTTTAACTTTTATAAATAGCATGTACTTATCTAACATGATTTACTAATTTTCTCCTTTAATTTTTAGCTAGAATTAGTACAATTTGACTTAGATAAATATCTATATTAATTTTCTAATCTTAAGATAATTATCACGGCTTTTTTATCATGTAATCTAACGCTAATAAATAGAGTGTAATTATCTAACATGATTTATTAATTTTCCCTTTGATTTTTAGCTAGAATGTAATTTTCTAATCTTAAGATAATTATCACGGCTATTTTATCATGTAATCTAACTCTAATAAATAGCGTGTAATTATCTAACATGATTTATTAATTTCCCCTTTGATTTTCTAACCTTACGATAATTATCACGACGTCTTTATCATGTAATTTAACTTTGATAAATAGCATATAATTATCTAACATGATTTACTAATTTCCCCCTTTAATTTTCAGCTAGAGTTAGTATAATTGGACTTAGATAAATATCTATCTTAATTTTCTAACCTTAAGATAATTATCATGGTTTCTTTATTATACAAACCAACTCTGATAATGAGATAGAATCATTGTTAGGAAGCTGGGATAATTAGGCCATGCACAATAAAAAAAAGTTTAGCTGATTAATTAGGCTAAAATTATTTGTTTTTAAACCTAAATTGAAGGGCTAAATCACTTAGATAACTATATAGTAATTATCAGAGGTAGAAATCACTGTTAGAAAGCCAGAATAATTAGACCATGCACAAAAAGAAATAGTTTAGTTAATAAACTAGGTTAAAATTATCTCTTTTTAGATGTTAATTAGGTGCTAATTAACAGAGTTAGTTTACATGATAAAGAAGCCGTGATAATTATCTTAAGGTTAGAAAATTAAGCTAGATATTTGTCTAAGTCAAATTATACTAATTCTAGCTAAAAATTTATGATGGAAATTTGTAAATCATGTTAGATAATTATATGCTATTTATTAGAGTTAGATTAAATGATAAAATAGCCGTGATAATTATCTTAAGGTTAGAAAATTAATATAGATATTTATTTAAGTCAAATTATATTAAATCTAGCTGAAAATTAAAGAAAAAAATTAGTAAATCATGTTAGATAATTACATGCTATTTATTAGAGTTAAATTACATGATAAAGAAGCCATGATAATTACCTTAAAATTAGAAAATTATTATAGATATTTATCTAAGTCAAATTATACTAATTCTAACTAAAAATTAAAGAAAGAAATTAGTAAATCATGTTGAATAACTACATGCTATTTATCAGAGTTAGATTACAACATAAAAAAATCATGATAACTATCTTAATGTTAGAAAATTAATATAGATATTTATCTAAGTCAAATTATACTAATTCTAGCTAAACATCAAAGGGAGAAACTAGTACATCATGTTAAATAATTAAATGCTATTTATCAAATTTAGATTACATGATAAAGAAGTCGTGATAATTTTCTCAAGGCTAGAAAATTAATATAGCTATTTATCTACGTCAAATTATACTAATTTCTAGTTGAAAAAGATAGGGGAAAAGTTAAAAATATCATTATCTACTTATGGTAATTATACCATAGTTAATTAGGCAGTTTAAGAAATTATAATTGACCAAAAGTTCTATTTTTAGCTAAAGATCAATAAAAATAAATAGACTTTGCGGTCAAAAGTTTCTAGGAAAATTACAGTAAGTGTAAACTAGTGATATAAAGTTGAGGAAATGAATCTTTAAGAGAAAATAAATATAATAAAAATTAAGCTTAAAACAAGCAGATTCAAGCTTAGTAAATATAATAAATATTAAGCTTAAAACAAGCAGATTCAAGCTTAATAAATATAGGAAAATTAGGAAAGAGATAAATAATTTAATAAGAAAATTATGAAAGCTTAGAAAACCCTTAAGGAAGGTAGGATAAAGTTATCTTGTCAATATAAGCAATTAAGAAATTATTAGGTCAAGAAATTACCCTCTAAGACTACAAACTTGACCTTAGTTGGGTTACAAAGAGGAATTACATTGAGTACGAAGGTTAAGTCAAGTTTTTGAATGATTTACCTAATAAATAGACGTCCTTTTTAATAAGGATAAGAAGTCATGGCACCAAAAAGGACCCGAGCCAATCCTCAATCTGATGATGAGGGTAGAGCTCCAAAAAGAACTAAAGCGTCGCACGATGACAAAGTCGGGCCTAGTAGTAGGCCCACTAATGAGAGCATTCAGGTCGTGGCACTACAGCAAATGCCCGATCAGTCCCGGGTGGGTTTTCATTATAATTTAAGTTTTGAATAATTCAAGTTCTTCTTTAAAATATTAACATGGCATACGTAAAAAAGCAAGTAAAAAATTAAGAAAGGTGAAATTGTCTTAGAAATAGAAGGCATCTTCCAAGAAACCAACGTATACTTGTTTGTAAATTAGGAAAGGAATGTTTGGAGTAGCATGGATTGAATTAGGAAAAATGTATTTGATCATCCTTAAGACAGCTTGTCTCAAGACACCTCCGACTCCTTGGTATAATTTGATGATAATGATGGCTTTCCAGCCCACGGATAAGTTGGTTACCCCCGTGAACGACGAGTTTCTACTCCGTGTCATGTCTTGATATGTCTACATAAGTTAGGATATTGTTTTTATCCTAGGGGAGCCGCCCGGTTGTATGGGCAACTGATTTGGTGTATGGGCACCCCGAACCTTGGGTGGGGGTTTATCCACCCCGGATTGTGAATAAGGAATAAGTACCATTTTTTCACCAGGTGGTCTTGAGACAAGAAGTACTGGTTATGGTTATTATGATCAATGTTTTTGATTGACGGTACCCTGTCTTAAGTTTAAAGATGTTTGTTTGCTAAAAGAATGCTTTTCAATGTTGTCTTTAATACTTGATTGAAGGAATCACTGTGATGAAAATTTAAAAGAAATCATTATTTTAAAAATTAAAACAATATGATAGTAATTAGAAAAACAAAAGAATCGTATGTGAGTGCAAGGTGGTAAGTGGGGATTGACGAAGGTTGTCAATCATGGACGGGTGGACCTGATTAGTCAGGTAACTATCCATCACTGCACACTAAAAACATTTAGAAAACTTCTTCACTTAGAAAAGGAGTCCACCAGCGGCTGTGCCCTCATATCTATTAGGGGGGGAAAAGCATTGGTTGAGGATACCTTAGCCCAACTTATGGAAGTTATAGGGCCGAAATAAGTTTGGACTTTTAATATGTTGTTCCGTTTTTGCTGCGAGACAAGACTAGGTCTTCTTTTAGGGCTATAGACCCAAGCCATTGTCAATGGTAAAGGTCTATTCCTTGGATTTTTCTTGTTTAGAGACTCTGATTTTTATGAGGCCTAGAGACCTGTCAAGGACCCTATCTCAATCTTGGTATTGGGGGGTTGAGGATCTCACATTCATTATCCAAAAACTTAATAATAACTTTAAGAAGTTGGCTTTTATACCTTAGACAAGGTTTCTTGGGTCAAAAACTAATCATATGGGAGCTCTAACCAGCTCTAACCAAGGATTAACTAATACAATTTGGAAGCTTATAGCTCCGTCTCATAGATTACAATATCCACTCATCAAATAAGAGTTACAATATTCCCGATTTATCAAAAGAATAAGTGTTTTTACAATGAAGCTCCCGAAAAACGTTACATGGGTTAGCTTGCTGCTAACAAGTGCCTTCTTTTCCCCTTTGAGAGAGAGATCTTAATTATTTATTTAATTGAATCTAAATTCTCATTGGACCTCCCTAAAGACCATCCAATAAGATCCAGGCCACTGTGTGGGCAACATGGCTAGGGGCTTGACATGTGTCCTTTATGCCTCTTGAGTCTTGGTCATGCCTTGTGTGTGTGTGTGTGTGTGTGTGTGTGTGTGTGTGTGTGTGTGTGTGTGTGTGTGTGTGTGTGTGTGTGTGTGTGTGTTCTCTCTCATCCCCTACCTTTAGGGATTGCCCCCTCCTTTCTAGGGCTTGGCTTGACTTTTTGGCTCAAGAATTCAAGAACCTTAGTCACCTCAAGCATATGCCTAGCTTGCCTGAGGTCTAAAGTACCTAAAGGTCCTACGTCTAAGAACTTTTAGCACTAACTTTTGGAGGTCTTTAAATGAAGCTAACCCTAAGGTCTTTTAAGCTCCATTATCTACACATTTTTTTTCAATAGATCATCTCCTTTTGAGCCCGTTTTGAAATGTAGCCATCTCTCGTTTTTGGCCCCGTGCTGAGGTAGGTCTAACAACACATATCTATGTTCTAGCTCTTGTTCCCCTTTTATCTTCCCATATTAAATGATCAGCTAAACATGAGAAAATCATTTTTTAAAGTTAGATATCATATTTTATGACACACCCATGCATGCGTGGAGTACTCATTAATGAAAGTCATGAATTAAAGATAATTGCCCAAGGATGGAGTTTGCATGGGCCCACAAACATCACTATGTCACAAGTTGCAATGTGCATGTAGCCCTAAATGAACCATCCTTTGGAAACTTCAAACAATGCATCTTACCCAGAATACAACCTTCACAAACATGCTTCACAAGTTCTTGAAGAGGCGGCAAAGAAGCAACCATATTAGATTTCTGCAAACGCAACAAAATGGAAAAATATAGATGCCCAGAACGTGCATGCCAAAGTTTTGCATTTGAAACAGCCTTTGAATTCACAATTGCATTTGAAAAAAAATTCCCACACTTGTCATACAAAGTGAGCCTATACAGCCGACGGCATACAGTGCCAGATGCAACAATTTCATTAACAAAACTAAGATCATGAATTGTACATCTGTCGTCCACAAATTTAACAACAAGGCCAAATCTAGCAAGTGCACATACATACCAAAAGTTCTTTTTTATCCCAAGTACAAAATTGCATCGACAAGTTTGAAAGAACTGTCATTTGTAGCAGTCAGCACAATCTTTCCAACTCCCTTGATTGGATACGAGGCATTGTTTGCACAAGTGATTGTATTCCCATGAGGGATATTTTTGAGAGAGGTAAACAAGTCATAATGAGAGGTAATATTCTTTGTAGCACCACTATCAAAGTACCACACATGATCATATGCGAAAACTGGCATACGTACATCATGGACAGAAGGATCATAAGTACACTCTGCACTAAAAACCCATTCTGCATCTACATTAGTAGTGCAATCTCCTTTCAGAGATACTCTACAATAGCTACCCTTGTAGTGGAACCAGCCTCTTCCTTAGGCTCTTTTAATCAAGTGATCATTAGCTTTACAATAATGGCAACCCATGTTCTTTTTGCCCTTTTCACCAAAATTTGTAAATGAAGTGCTACCAGTAGAAGCATTAGGAACAGGTGCCTTTCCACTCACAGAAGAACCATGAGAAGTGGCTACACTTTTTCTTTGAGCACCAATAAAGGCATGTTCAATTGCACGTTGTTTAGCCCTGTTATTTCTTGAAAGTGACTCTTACAACAACAATGTGCATAATGCTTCAAACTTGAGAACTTCAGGATTTCCTTGGGTCATAAGTCTTCAAGTACTAGCAAAAGTATGGTAAGAATGTCGCAAAGCATCAAGAACAGTCTGCACAAGGGAACTATCAGAAATGACTTCACTTATAGAAATAAGTTGCTCATTCATATCCTTGACACCAGCAAGGAAAGTGTCCATTTCATCTTCCTCATGCATAAACTTGGACTCCAGCTCTTTTCGCAGCAATGTAATTTTGCGACTTGCATAAAGAGCAACCAAAATATCCAAGTCTATTTTGCAGATTTAGCTAAACAAATGTGAGGAGTAATAGTGTGCTTCACAGATAATGCATTCAATGCATGAGCATGCACATCTCTTACATCCCAATGAGCCTGTTCAGTCGTGGCATTAGGGGAAGTTTGAGGTCTTTATTCGCCCTGTAAGAAATGGTAGAGAGAGAAAATACTTTTCATTTTTGAAAAAATGAACAAGGAATTTCAAAACCCAAAATTGGGGGAAAACTTAATATTTTTACTAGGTGCACGGGATGTCACTCTTTGATGCCCCACAGGTAGTGTTGTTTTCAAATATCTTGGGAATGTGTCCCTTTGCCAAAAGTTCTCCCTCCCAATGCACCGTTTTTCTCTTTGGTCCAAAATTTCAAATTTCCCCTTGCTCATTTTGCCCTTTCTCTACACTTTTCTCTGCACCATATCCAACTCATCATCTTGCACACATCATCTTCATGTATCTATCATCTCCATGTCAAGTTGGAAGATAAATATTCTCCTCTTCAAAAAATAAATTGGCTTTGTGAAACTCCTCCTTCTGCCATAAAAACATTGAGATTAGAACAAAAGAAGCACATTGATCTATGGACAGATGGTGGATTGTATCCCATAGACAACATCACCAATGCACCCCACCATTTTTCAATTGTTCTTCATTTATGATATTTGTAGGAGATGGTATGAAAGGGCTATTAGGCTATACACAAAACCTTGCAGCACATAGGGACATTCTTAAGTTGGAAAACCATTTGCTACTATAGTTGAAGGATTCTCTTTATTAGAAACTTCAAGAAATCAATAAGAAGGTGTAGAACCTCCAATCATTGTTGAATATAGTGAGAAGAAAGAGGACAGATCTCGGGCTTAGACAAAGACAAAGGAAGTTGAAGAATATAAAGAGTCTCAAGCGATGAGGTGGAGGCTATAGCAGAAGAATCAAAGTAGTGAGGTAAAATTGTTTTTTTTTTCAAATTGATATCTGTTTTTCAAGTTGGTATCTTTGGGTGCTATAGTCTTTCTTTGTGTTTACCTCAGGTCCTTATTTCATCTAGACTATTCACAAGGAAACATGAGAGGTGCATCACAATAATCTTGTGAAGTGATTCCACATGTTGTTGTTGGAAACCAATTGAATGAAAGAAGATGTAGGGTTGCTAGGCAAAAATGCATCAATGGATTTTTTCAAAGTTCTACTTTGGATAAAGATGAAGTCCAAGGCACTTTGGACAAAGTTGGAATCAGTAGGGCAGGTTATTGAAAGTTGTTCAAGCTCATCAATGGAAAATTGAAGCAGTCAAGAATGAAGGGGTCCTTGCCTCCAAAGCCATCTATTGCTCAACATGCCAAGCTCACAATTGATTCCAAGGTCATGGAGTTGCTTGTAGAGCCTTTCCAAATTAATGACATATCTTGGTAAGAATCTTTCAACAATCTGTTCTTTGACTTGAGAACTTTGCAAAGGGTAATGATACAATTATGTGATCTTCAACATACTGAGATGAATGGGCAAGCCATTTTTGTCATCAAATTAGATGAGAGTGAAATTGTGAAGGGTAGAAATATTGAGAGAGTATCAATAACCCTTATGAATAGAGCTCTTCATACCATAGAGGGAAAAAAACCCTAAAAACTTTAGTGTGCAGTCAGAGAAGAACATTTGGTGGTCGGGTGATTGTGAGGTTGATAGTGAATATTTCAATGTGTTGAATTGGGTATTCCACTTCACTAGTATCCCTGCAACAATCAAAGCTCAATAGCTTATGTTGAGGGATTTAGTAGGTACAAGGTGGAATGGCACATGTGGGGGGCGGGGGGGGGGGGGGGGGTAAAGACACTAAAGTGTATGTACAATGTGTTAAGGGGTGCCAATGTCAAAATCCCTTGTATCTATTGCATGGGTGCAACAAAGGAGTTGAATCTGCTAGCTAGAACAAAGACCCATATAGACACTCTAAACATCCAAACTTTCAAGTTGTTAGATATTTCCCTTTCAAATGTCCACCTCTGCACATTGCTTACTGTGATTAAAGTCTTTAGGTAAAGAATGACCTCTTCAACTTTAAGAAAGATTTGAACAAATTCAAGAAAGATATGACAAGTGCTTGGAGCTCAGATCACTTCACACATAGCAATATTTATAAATTTTGATTCTACTAATTTGCTTTAATACTTGCATAATTTGCTAAAGAAATTATCTTTCTTTTTGTGCAGCACATTATCTACAATCAAACTCCTTGGTTTGTAAATAAATATGAAAGCTTGTCAATCTGGTCTACTCAAGGTATAGAGAAGTCCCACTATGAGGCAAGAACCAAGTTTTTTAAACACACTAGACATGCTGGTCTAGAGCTCAAAAGGCTAATAGCTTTCTTGAAGTATACCAATGGTTTTACAGACAAGTGTGGCACATAACAATATCACAAGAGACTAAAAAATAATTAGAAAGTTTTTATTGCTACAGCTATACAGAGAAGTACATTGAAAAGGAAGGATGCATACAGTAGATCATCTACAAGTGAAACATTTTTACAATGGCTTTCCACTAGAGAGAGAGAGGCAAGGAAGCAAGTGGGAGATAATACAAGGATGAGTTCTGATTGTTTAATCCGGATTTTCATTTTTTTCCCTCCACTTAAGTACTCTTACTTCTTATAACCCTGCAATTGCTTGCCTATGTTGCCATAAGAGGCAAGGACATAACTGGCCATAGTGCAAAGGTATGCACTTCTTGAGCCCATAAATAATGGAGCAAGTCCAAAAACTCTAATGGTTTACTTCTCAACAAGTATGATTTTGTCCACTCCAAGTCTTATTGAATGTGAACCTATCACCCTTGACAAAGCCACTAGTGCAAGTATGGGGAGAGTGGGTGATTGGGAAAGCTTCCTATTGTAGATATCTATTGTTTCCTTGTTAAGATTCCCAATGTAATGGCCCAAACTTTGATCCCTCTTAAGATCCAAAGGCCTAGATCCCTTCCATCTCCTTAGAAACTTGTCAGGATCTACAATATCAATCTGTGCAAAAAAACCCTCAAATCAAGTCTTATTGAATGTGAACCTATCACCCTTGACAAAGCCACTAGTGCAAGTATGGGGAGAGTGGGTGATTGGGAAAGCTTCCTATTGTAGATAGCTATTTTTTCCTTGTTAATATTCCCAATGTAATGGCCCAAACTTTGATCCCTCTTAAGATCCAAAGGCCTAGATCCCTTCCCTCTCCTTAGAAACTTGTCAGGATCTACAATATCAATCTGTGCAAAAAAACCCTCAAATCAGTTAAAATAAATAAAGTTTCACTGGCCTAAATAATGTGCTTCTATTTTACCATTTTCCCTTAGTATTTTCATTATCTTTAGAAAGGTTCTCTTTCCAAAGGTCAATGGCAAAGCTTAGTTTATTCTCTTTTTCTCTCTCTTGGAACTTCTTTGCCCATTTTTTGGAACCTCTCATCTATGAGAAGCCCTCTCTTTATAGATTTGAATTTTAGTACATGCTCTCCAGCATGAGACTGATTAATAAACTTTTCAAATTCTGTATCAAGCAATGACAATAGGCATGGTGTGTTGTAGTTCACAAAGCTTTTATCATGCTCTGTCCACTCTGCCAAAATAGCAAGGCTGTAGTCCTCTCTTAGATCAAAGAGTTTTTGTATATCCTATAGTAGCAAATACTCCTTATTCTTTATCTTGTAGGTAGACACGATTGTTGTACACAACAATGGATCAAGATCTTTGTCATAAAATCTAATATCTAACTAACCCAAATGATTTTCTCATATTAAATTGATCACTTAATATGGGAGAATAAACGGGAACAAGTGTTAAGATATAGGTGTGTGCTTATAGATCTATCTCAACACGGGGCCAATAGTAAAGGGGCCCAAAAGGGAGATGGTCTATCAAAGAGCAAGGCTAACCAATGGAGCATAAGACCTTAGGGTTAGCTTCATTGAAGACCTCCAATAAATGTATGTAAAAAGTCCTTTGACCTTAAGTAAGCTAGGGCTGAGCTTGAGGTGGGAACCCGGCCCAAGCTCGAGGTGCTTGTCCTGCTTGAGGTGCTTGTCGTGCTTGAGGTTCTTGATTAAGATGCTTGAGGTGCTTGACTGGCTCCATGCTTGAGGTGCTTGACTTGCTGCATGATTAAGGTACTTGAGGTGCCTTGAGAAGCTTGCCTGAGATGCTTGTGGGAACACCCCCTAGTTCAAGTGCTTTGTCATGCTTGATGAGTAAGGTGCTTGATCACCTAAAGTCAAAATCATTCCTACAAGAGGGGGGGCGAGCCCTTTTCCTAGGAGCTAGAGAGAGAACATCCACTCACACACACAAGGGAAGCCCCAACTTGAAGAGGCAGCAAGGACACATGTCAGGCCCCTACCCATGTTACCTTCATGTGTTGCTTGAAGCCTATTGGCTAAGCTTCAAAGGGGTCCAATGATAAATTACTTGAATTATCTAATTGATTTTTCATTTATCAAGTCCTCTCTCTCAAAGGGGAAAGGGGGACACTTGTCCCAAGGCTACCCATGTTGCTTGTAATGGCTCCTGCTTGTGATTGGCTAGGCCTGGAGGGGTCCAATGAGCTTCAAGCATGAGCTACAAGGGGGGGTCGACCCAAGCTAGCTAGGGCCTTGCTGGAGGGGTATACTCACCCACACACACTCACAATCACTCTCATTGTGTGCTATGCAAAGTGCAAGAGCCCCCTCTCCAAGCAAGTAGAGGTTGAGAGCCTACACCAACACTCTTGGCTATGGAGTGCAAATCCAACCAAGAGCCATGCTTCAATGCTTAAGCTTGCCATCTCCTTCTTCTTCATTACTATGCTATTATGTATGCTAGCAACAAGAGTATGATAAGTGAGGAACTAATTCTTTCTCCTACGAAATGTTTCTTCTTCCTCTTCCCTACCCTCATTCCCTGCTAGCTCTCTCCACCTTCGAAGGTGTTTGAGGTCTTGGGACTGAGGCTTGGGATAGTTAAAGCTTTCTTCAAGTTTATGTTATGTTTGTGGTGCATGAAGCCTTCCATCTTCATGGCATCACCTAGGTCACAAGGAACACAAAGACTGTATTGTAACAAGTCTCTCTTTATGGGAGAAATCATAATACAAATGCCTATTGGAGGGGGGACCGGCTCCACATAAATCCGGTCCTCAATTGTTGTCATGTTCTCTAAACTCTCTCTCTTGCAAAAGTATTGTCTATGCCAAGTTAACTAATTGCTATGATTATGTTGCTATCTTCAATTATGTCTACCCGCTATGCTCACAAAATCATTTCTTGAAAGTACTCTCATTAAATTCCGCTATTCTCAAATTGAATAGGCAAATCCCATTACAATCTTCCTCTGGAATATGGATGGGGTCTTCCACCTTGGTGATGTTCCTTGCCTTGAACTCTGCAATATCAGATATGTCTTTGCTTTGAAGCCTCTCCATTTTCTCTCAAAAATCTTTAGGTGTTTCCTCCACATCTTGGAAATTCACAATTGTTGTGATTTGCAAAGATTTTAACTTTCCTTCCTCTATTGGAATAAGAGTCAAAAAGAGCAAAAATGCAATGTCTTCAATCATAAGCATACAACCATGCTTTCCATGCCACTCACAAGGGTTGATGGTTCTTCTTCCAATCATCTTGGAGTAAGGTCATCTTGGAGCTTGTGCTTGGTGTTCAATTGTCTGCTTTAAAAATATTATTAAAGTGTAGAAAGTTGTCAACCTTGTGCTCCCTAGTAAGGTCAACAAAAACCTTTTGATAGTCAAGAATTTCATTGCTAAAGACTTCCTAAAAACTCTCTAGATCAAAGGGAGAATTCAAAATTTCTTTCACATAGGAAAACTTAGATAATTTCATGACTTGGTGTAATGGAAATGGCCTATGAACTTTGAGAGTAGCGGAATTAGGAAATACTATGAAGCACTTTTGTGAGATTACTTTGTGAGCATAGTGGGTGAACTTAATTGATGGTAGCAACATAAACATGGTACTTAGTTAACTTGGCATGAACAATACTTTTGCGAGAGAGGGAGTTTAGAGAACATGACAACAGTTGAGGACCGGATTCATACGGAGCCGGTCCCCCCTCCAATAGGCATTTGTATTATAGTTTCTCCCATCAAGAGAGACTTGGTACAATACTATCTTTGTGTTCCTTGTGACCTAGGTGATGCAATGAAGATGGAAAGCCTCATGCATCACAAGCATAACATAAACTTTGTAGAAAGAATTAACTATCCCAAGCCTCAGTCCCAAGGCCTCAAACACCTTCGAAGGTGGAGAGAGCTAGCGGGGAACGAGGATAGGGAAGAGAAAGAAGAAACATTCCATAGGAGAAAGAAATAGTTTCCCACTTATCATCACCCTTCTTGCTAGCATACATAATAGCATAGTAATGAAGATGGAGAAGATGGCAAGCTTAAGCATTAAAGCATGGCTCTTGGTTGGATTTGCATTCCATAGCCAAGAGTGTTGGTGTAGGCTCTCACTTCTCACAAGCTTGGAGAAGGAGGTGGAGTTCCTCTACTTTCACCAAGTGAGAATGAATTCACAAAATGAGTGTGAGAGGTGTATACCCCCTCCAGCACACCCCTTGCTTGCTTGGGGCGAGTTCTACTTTTTGCTCATGCCTCAAGTTCATTGGACCTCTCTCCCCCTAGCCAATCATATGCACCTGCATTTCAAGTACATGGGTAGTCTTTGGACAAGTGTCCTCCTTACCCCTTAGAGAGAGAGAGCTTGAAAATATCTAGATATCTGTTGAATGGAACTAGAAGCTCATTGGACCTCTCTTTAGCCCATCCAATAGCATTCAAGCACACCGTGTGGCTAAGCATAGGGAGAGTCTGACATGTGTCCCATATGCCTCTTGAGAAAAGGGTTCCCCTAACTTTGGGCTTTCCCCCTCTTTCGTAGGGTCTCTTTTTTACTCAAGCACCTTAACTCCCATGCATCGGAATCTTCTCAAGCACCTTCCTCATCAAGCATGACAAGGAACTCAAGCACCTTAGTCATCAAGCACGACAAGCACCTCAAGCACCTTAGTCATCAAGCACGACAAGCACCTCAAGCTTAGGTCGGGTTCCCACCTCAAGCTCAACCCTAGCTTGCCTAAGGTCAAAGGACTTTTAACACTAACTATTGGAGGTCTTTAATGAAGCTAACTTTAAGGTCTTTAAGCTCCATTAGATACACGTTGCTCTTTGATAAACTAGCTCCTTTGGACCCGTATTGAGATGTAACCATCTCTCCTCTTGGTCCCCTGTTGAGATAAGTCTAGAAGCACTTATTGCACATTGCTCTTTGATAGAGTGTCTCCTTTTGGACCCCTATTGAGATCCAACCATCTCTCCTTTTGGTCCCATGCTAAGATAGGTCTAGAAGCACATGTCTCTATTCTAACTCTTGTTCCCATTTATTCTCCCACATTAAATTATCAGTTTAATATGAGAAAATCATTTGGGTTAGCTAGATATTGGATTTTATGACACTTGGTATAGTAGGTCTGTCAACTTGTCCTCACTTGTCTCCTCAACCTCTTCATTGTCAACACCCTCCAAACTCTTCCTAGTCACCTTTTATGCACAAGGAAGAACAAAATATCTTAAAATATCTTACATTTGGTTAGAAGATTGGTCCTATACTTGGTAAAAAGATTGGTCATGTTGATTCTTCAAAACAATTAGTCTTATGTTGTCCCTATGCAAAAATAGAGCATACGGACACATGTCCAGGTGATCTAATCTCGCATAGGGACGACATATGAGAAGGATTGGATGATATTGTTGCTATGCAAAATAAAGTGAAGTATAATGGCAATGATGTCATTGCTATGAAAAAATAGAGCACCGAACATGCGTCCAAATGCTCTATTTTTGCATAAGGGCGACATAAGTAATATGTCTTTTGCCTACTTGATTGTGTCCTTGTTATGCAAAAATAGAGCATCCGGAGGAACCTACAGATGTTCTATTTTTGCATAGAGACAACATTAACAAAAAAAATTGTGTCTACTTGATTGTGTCGTTTTGCTATGCGAAAATAGAGCACTCATAGGCATGTCCAAGTGTTCTATTTTTGCATAGCAACGACACATTAGGAAAAAAAAACTTACATATAATGACAAGGATGTGTCATTGCTATGCAATTTATGTATATTCGACAAGGCATTCGTATACATTATGCTTGCGTAGGGACAAGACACTTCATATTTGCATTGAAGAAAATGTTCTACAAAAAAAATCCAATGAAAATATGTAACTTTGTGCTTTCTCAATAACATTTTGACTTTTCTTGAGTTTATGTTCTATACAAAAATCTTAACAAAATACAAAGGATAGATAAAAACTGACACGTATAAGCGCTTTGAGAGCTATAGATAGTATTCAAATCATGCATCTTGAAACACGTGCACAACAAACAAATCCATGTATTGTAAATTGTGTCAATTCAAATTTTATCTAGGTAATTATCCACTACTATATATAGACGTGGTCGCACCCAAACTAGACCTTCTCCTCATTTTCTATACTCGAATATTTGGATGCTCATTGGTAAGGTGAAATTTTATAATCTTAACGCTTTCTTTGTAAATTTTGCAACACAATTTTTTTTCAATCAATGTCGTCGCTACACGAAAATAATATAGTCGAATGCATGTCCGACTACGCTGTTTTCGCATAGCAACGACATAATAGCTTTTTTGAAAAAAAAATGTACTTGTGTCTTCTCTATGCAACAATAACATTTTTTGACATGCATCCGCCAACCCTAATTTTGTGTAGGGAAGACACAATAGTTTATTCAATATATTTTTGTAGATTTTTTATGGATGTGTCCTCGTAAAGCAAAAATAGTGTAGCCGGATGCATGTCCGACTATACTATTTTGGCGTAGGGACAACACAAAGGCTTTTGTATTAAAAAAAAATTATGGTGTCCTCCTTAACAAAAATAGTGTAATCGAATGCATGTCCGACTATACTTATTTTTTAGTAGGGACGACACAAAGGCTTTTGTATAATTATTTTTTATGGTGTTCTCCTTAAGCGAAAATGGAGAGCCACCCATATACATAGTTTTTGCGCAAGGAGGACACCACTATAAAAAAAATGATTTTTAAACTCAAAAAATGGTGATTTTAACCCCATCATTGCATCCGAAATGCCCAAAAATCTTAGGATCAACTCCTAAGTCGCCTCTTTTGGACGCTCGGAGAGAGAGCACCCCTCCGCATACACTAAATTTTCTCTTCGAGCATCCAAAAGAGACGACTTAAGGTTTTTAAGCCTTTCAGACGCAATGGCAAGGTCAAAATCACCATATTTTGAGACACATTGTTGGTTATTTAAAAAACTTGTTAATTTTAGTACCTTGCTTAAAAAATTTCAAGGGTACTTTAATTTTGTGCATAAGAGACACCCTTTGCTAAAAACAATCTTTACCTTCATAATAAACTTGGATGGTCTTCACGATCTTCTATATATGTATATAAAAGACAAGTAGGTGGCCAAAATGTTCTTTTCATTTCTTTTTACAAGAATCTTCAAAGATGCTTTTGTGAAAGTTTAGATGAAAGCTAAAGTAAGTGGAAAAGGAGGGGAGGTGGTGTCGCGTGGGGCACTCAGCACGGCATGTGGAGGAGATAGGGAGAGGGAAAGAGAGAGATTATATTTGTGTTCAAATGCTAACGAAAAGCAGAAGAGGCAATTTCTTTTTGAAGCAAAGATCATCAAAGGTCTTGGCGCGTGTGAGAGTGCGAGATTTTTCTACGCGAGGATAAACGGAGACATGTTGAGCTTGCCTTAAAGAAAACCGGAATATTTTTGCAAATTTTAGTGTGATTATCGACAAAAGCTTCAAAATTTTACCTAAAGATCGAGAGAACTTGAACTTTTCCCCTCTAATTTGTGGAAATTCCCAATATGCCCCTCAAATTCCTGGATTACCCCCCGATATTTTGTCGTGAATTCCCAAAATGCCCTTCAAATTTTCCAAAATTCCCAAAACACCCCTGCTTTTGAGATTAAATCTCTCCAAGAATAAAAAATTTGTAGCTTTTCATGAGAAGATTGATTGTCCGTCAGTACAAGATGCTAAAACATGGTTATCTAGGCTTTGGAAACGATCTGCTTCATTATTTTTAAACGTAATTGCCCTTTTTTGTGAGGTTATTTGTGACAAATTACATGCTAATGCACTCAGAAACGGATCTCAAACTGTCAAAAAGGAGTAACGATTAGATACACGAGTATTTTTAGTTAATATGTATTTTTGTGGTCTTGGACAGATGGCGAGCAGTTTTGGGACACGCATTGAGAGAGAGAGAGAGAGAGAGAGAGAGAGAGAGAGAGAGAGAGCCACGATCCCCTTGCCTTGCCGCCCAACCTGGCGCTGTGAACGTAGTCCAAGGGGCTTGCTGGTCCGCCTTGCCCATTGCGGTGATCTGCCTCTCTCTTTCTCCGTCTCTGCGCGTCCCGTGCTGCATTCCGGAGTCACAAACTTTTGAAATGGTGGGCAAGGCGCAAGCCTACATTGTGGCAGGGCAGCAAACGAGATGGATGCGATGCATCTATCTCTCTCTCCCTCTCGTTTCTTTGCAAGGCAAGACCTCGGTACAGGTGTGGGGGGGGTTGTGCACCTGGGGCAGATACAACCGAGGTGGGGAGAAGTGGAGACGTGGGACAGATTCGTAGAGGCAGGGATTGGGTGCTTATGTGCGTGGAAACTGGAGCAATGCCATAGGATTTACTTTTACAAAAGTGGGACAGGGAATCTCGACGTCTATTTAATTAATGGGTGCGAGAATGGACCCAGTAGAAGTAGTAGAAGTAGGATGCCACAATTTTTGAAAGCAATTGTTTAGGTAGAATCTAGAGAGATACCTTTGTTTAAAGGGATGTAAAGGTAAAGTTAAGTGTTTTAGTTTTAATAGGCAATCAGGGACTACCAAGGATCCGTCCACGTGCATAGGGGAGGACCCATTATTTTTAAGCCCAAAATACCCTTGGAATTTCAAAAATTCCCAGAATTCCCTTGTATCTATTTTTGTTGGATTGTTCATGATTTTCTTATCTTTATTCCTTTTTGACAATTGAGATCCATTTTTGAGTGCTTAGCATCTTGTATGATATACACTCAGTCTTCTTATGAAAAACTACAAAAAAAATTACTCACACAACCAGGGGTATTTTGGGAATTTTGGAAAATTGGAAGGGCGTTTTGGGAATTTATGACAAAATATTGGGGTTGTTTTGGTGATTTTCCCTATTTTTAAAGGTGAAGACACAGGCAGATGCCGCCGATAGAGAGATATTTTTGGGTGGGCTTGCGATCGTGGCTTTACAAGGCAAGAGGAAAATGTTGCATGATGCACCTGCACGATCCTCTTTAGGGAGGCCATTTTGCCACTCAGAATCAGGGCCTGGATGGGCCGAGAGAGAGAGAGAGAGAGAGAGAGAGAGAGAGAGAGAGAGAGGCCATGGATGATGGACCAAGCAACCTGGAGAGAGAAACAGGGCAGTGGTCGCAGCCCCTGGATGGACCGACACGGGAGAGAGAGAGAGAGAGAGAGAGAGAGGGGGGGGGGGGGGGGGGGGGGGGGGGGGGGGAAGGGGGAGCTCATCCGCTCCGTTGTGTGGGCATTGCCAGAGGTGGTGCATCTCCATTGCCGGCAAGTCATAGGTTGAGCACAGAGAGAGACGAGCTTGGCGACCTGGTCCAGGGGAGAGAGAGAGAGAGAGAGAGAGAGAGAGAGAGAGAGAGGAGTTGGGTATCTCCATTGTGTGGGCATCACGAGGCATGTCTAAGCGCAAAGACGCACACAAAGAGAGATTGGACAAACCTATGGTTGGGGAGGTGGGGAGGCAGGGAAGTGGGCTCATGAAGAGTAGTGAAGGACAGCAGGTGCAGAACGACGAATTGGAGGATTCGCTGAGCGACAAAGAGGCAAACAATGACGCCTGATGCCTTTTCCTTTTCAGATTTAAGATTCCAAAGGGATCTCTGTGGCTAAGTGTTTTAGTTTGAATAGGAAATCAGGCAGCCCTCCACGTGCATGTCTTAGCATTTCTTTTTAAGAAGAATCCCAAAATAGCCTTGTATCTATTTTGGATGGATTGTTTAAGTTTTTCTGATCTTTATTTCTTTTACGGTTAACATCCATTTTTTAGTGCTTAATTGCCTCGCAGAAAGGCAATTATCTCTAGATTCAATGAAGCCTACATAACCAATCAAATTCTAGTTTCATCATCTTGTATTGATAGACAATTAGTCTTCTTATGAAAAGTTACTTTTTTTTTTTAATCCCTTGGGGTTATGAAAGGTAAAAGGAAAATGCACAAAATCTATACTCTCTCTACACTTGTCTCTTTCTTTCTCTCTCTCTAAGTGGCTGGTGGATATTTATGCAGGGTGATGAAATGAGACTGCGAAGAGGTGGCTTGCAATGATCTAGCTTAGCACATCAAAGGCATCTGTTGTAGACGAGCAATACATTGTATATCCTATAGGGAGGGATGCTAATCTATACGGGATGGTGAGGGTAACTCTTGAGTTGAGAAACAGTTTGTATGCATGTGTCTAGTAGAGGACGCTCGCAGCGGGGCAAGGGGAAGGGGGCGAGAGAAGGGGTGTTGTGCAAAAGTTGTTGTAGGGACCGGGCGATGACATTTAGTTTGGCGATGGTGGACACGTGCAGATCGCCTTTTATGCCAGGCGTCATCATTATGAGGCAAGAGGGGAGGCATTTTACTGTGCAGTGGCACAAGGAGATGGGGTGTAGGGGGGTGGCAAGCCGGGTTACAGCTGGAGGGGAAAGAGAGAGATTCAGTTCTGCAAAGGGGAAGGAGTACGGACGGGCGGGGCGTTGGTGAGTCGGGCACAGGTCGGTTCTATGCAGAGATGAGCCTTCTCTTTTTCTTTAAAATTTCAAGATTCCTCAGAAATCTCAAGAACAAATTAATTGAGTCCCATGTAATTTTTTTGAAATTAACATGTCAAGCCCCAGAGCATAATCCATGTCATCTTCTAGGTCTACACGTGGAGGGATTAAGAGTTGAGATGATGAAAACTAGTTCAAAGTATGCCTCTACCTTCTCTTCTACTTCCTCCTCTATGGTCTTCTACTCATCCTCTTTTCTCTTTTTCTTCTTCTCCTCGTTCTTGCTCATAGGAAATGATGAAGAGGAGCATGTATCCTTACCCATATATCTATTTGTATTGCCCATTGTAAGTGTATATTGTTAATTTTTGAAAATTGTCTTGAGCTACCTGTAGTGTTATAAACCAAGGGCATGACAAGACTGTGGTATGATAGCACTTTCTTTTTTTAACATACAAAAACCATACAATATTGAGGGCATGACATTGACACACCTTTTTCCATCCAACCACAAAAAAGCCTTACAAATTGAAAACCAACAAGATGAGACATTTTCCCAAACAAGTGATTGCCAAAGTTAATTGTCATTGATATCAAAATATTTTGTACAAAATGCCAATGTAGGAAACAATTGATACAAACTGCAAACATCACTAGCAATAGTGTAGGAGTAGTTTAGCTTGGCAGTAGATGGGGACAATCCCTTCTAGCACTTCTTGGCATAGAAATTTTTTCCAATCCTCATCAAGACCTGCAAGCCATATTATAAAAAAGAAAAAGTAAGACTATGCTTCATAGAAGCAAAAGCAAAGAATGGTAGAAAGAAGGACATCATTATCTACACACTTTTCCATATATCTCTAAAGCAAAAGCTACAAAAATATCTATCTATGCATTGTGTAGATCTTGCCTCACTTAATGCAATGTGCACATGGATCTTATCTTCAACATGGCTATGTGTTCACTGTTCATCCACACATCAATGTCTTGGAACATGAAAGCCTCGGAATACCCCCCTCTCTGCAGTTCTCCCTTTGTAAAGGTCCTCCCCAATGGAGCCAAGGCTAGATATCCAGAATGTACATGGAACATGTCATAAAAACTAATATATAATCCTCCCAAATGATTTTCTCATGTTAAATTGGTCATTTAATATGGGGAAGTACCACGGGAGTAAAAGCTAGAATATTGGTAAGGCTGCCAAACCGGTCTTTGCAAGGATCCAAAGGAGGGAAAATAGGGATCCAAAGGGGGACAGTCTGCAAAAAGCAATGTGCTTCAATGGGGCTTATAAAACTTAAGGTTCAGCTCCATTAAGACTTCCATAGGCTAAAGTTACATAATTTAATTCAATTGTCCAATGGCCAAAGTAGGGGAAAATTGGATGGTCATGGAACGACTAAAGAGCCTTCCCACATCCCTAGGAAGGAGGGGGTGAGATCTAATGGTAGGGGATGAGAGAGAAACACACACACACACACACACACACACACTCCCAAGCTCTCCCAAAGGGAAGAATGGACACATGGCAGGCTCCTAGGCCAGTTGCCCCCAATTTCCTCAAATTATATCGGATGGCCATAGGAATTAGGCTAGAGTAAAATTAGTCTAATCAATTTTAAAATGCTTGATAAAAGAACCAATGGAAATTAAGCTCCTTAGAAGACTATTGGACAATCTACCAAGGGGTCCAATGAGCATCCAACAGCCCAATGGCTTGCCTAATTCCTATTGGCCAAAAGACTAAAAGGTCCAATGAGAGTTTAAATAAATTATTAATTACCTAAAGCTCTCACAAAAGGGGAAGGGGGACACATGTCACGAGGCTATCAATTATGCTTCTAATTTGTGATTGGCTAAGCTTTGCAGGAGCCAATGGGAAGCCAGCAAGAGCAAAAAGCAAGAGGGGCCAACCAAGTAGAGAGAGAGAGAGAGAGAGAGAGAGAGAGAGAGAGAGAGAGAGAGAGCATTTTTAGTCTAACACATTGCTACACACAACGCACAACTCATGTGTGTAAGAAGAACTCCATCTCCTTCTCCAAGAATTGAGAAGTAGAGGCCTACACCAACAACTCTTGGCTATGTAATGTAAATCGAACCAAGAGCCAAGCTTCAATGGCATGCTTATCTCCTCTACCATGCTAATTACTAAGCTAAGCTATTCTATTAGAGTGATTATATGAGGAGAATAATTCTTTCTCATAAGATACATCTTCTTCCTCTCAATCGTCCTCATTCCCTGCTAGCTCTCACCATTTTTGAAGGTGTGTGAGGTCTTGGGACTGAGGCTAGGGACACTAGGTGTGTTTTTCAAGCAGAATTTGGTGCATGAAGCTTCCATCTTCGTCGCACCAACGAGTTTTGTCAAGGAACACAAGAATTGTATTGTACAAAAGTCTCCTGTGATGGGAGGAGCTATAATACAAAGCCTTTATGGAGGGGGGACTGGCTCCATGTAAATCCAGTCCTCAACTGTTGTCAATTGTTCTATTTCTCTCTCTTTTCAAGTATTGTCGATGCCAAATTAGCTAGGTGTAAATTGCTATGTTGCTTTCTCAAATTAAGTACTCTCTATGCTCATTAGGAACTTGTTCTTAATGAAATGCTCACTATGTTATCAATTTCCGCTATACACAAGTTACTAGTGCATTAGATGTTACATTGGTATCAGAGCTATTGGTTTCTCTTTTCTTGCTCAAGAAGAGCTCTCCTCAAGCTTGCTACAAATGGTTGGTGTTACTAATTGCAAAACAGTAAGTAGAATAGGGATTTTTCATCCTTGAAGCACGCCTGCTTTATGCAGTCAACGAGGATATCGTCGAGAGCTATGGTCTTAATAATGGAGTCCTACGGGGCTTGCCTATTGCTTAACCATTATTGAGCTATGGTCTTAATAATGGAGTCCTACGGGGCTTGCCTATTGCTTAACCATTATTGAGCTATATTAGAAGCTTGACAGGAACCGATGTTGTCTTGGCTTTGTTGAACCCTCTCTTCTATTCCTTGCAATTAATAATATTCGAGCCACGGGTATACATGCTTGAGTGCTTATCTTTGAAGGTAAAGAGGAGTAGCAACTAGGGCTTGAAGTGCCAAGGTACAAGTAAAAATTTACACTTAAAATTTACTAGTATGGATGACAAGGAAAAAGAGATTAAAATGAATGTTGATAGCTTTGATTTTGCTAATGAAAGAGCAACTAATGATGCCCATATGCTTGTAAACTATCTTGTTTCTAGGCTCCAACAAGCCCTAGGCAACCCATCCCTCCAAGGTGAAGTGCTACAGCAATTGCGCACCCATGGTATTCTCCAAATTCCCCACCAAGAAGAGAGAGTACCTTGAAATCTCCTGGTGAGACTTCCAAAAGTGGACTCTCTCCGATAAGGGAAGAAGAGGAGGATCCGTATGAAGGGCTCAAAAACTTACTACTTGATGAGGCATCTCCCTCCCAAAGGAGAACCCAAGTTTCAACGGTAGAGCCCCCACCAAAAGAACGAGAAAGAAGCAAGTCTCCTGCCACCACGGCGGAGATGGCTCCATGAAGACAGTGGGCACAACGCTCTCCAACACCCTTTAAACGGAGAAGACCATCGCATACTTCTCTACACCATAATTCAAAGAGGAAAGAGAGAATACAAGAGAAGAAAAAGGTGAGAAAGAGGCCATCCTCTTCTCCATGTTCTTCATCCTCCTCCTCTTCTGAATAAAGTGATGGTGCAGACAAGGAGAAACAAGGGAAGAAAAAGGCGAGAAAGAGGTCACCCTCTTCTTCATCCTCCTCACATTCTTCCTCTTCTGAAGAAAGTGATGGTGCAGCTCTCGAACCACCCAAAAGAAGAGGCCATAGGAAATCCTATGCTGCTTGGACGCGGTTGTCCAAGCTCAAAAAGCTCAAAGAGGGAGGAAAGAACATCTCTTTCCTTACCTGCAATGGCACCTTTGGTGCTATGGACAAAGTCTTGGCCTTTATCCAAAAATTCAATACGGCGTTTGGAGATGAGGGCTTCACGGAGTCCTCTAAGCTACGTCATGTAGCTATGCATTTTCAAAAGGTCACCAGGCAATGGTGGTCTAGCCTACGAGAAAACGATGAAGCTTTACGAACATGGAAAGCTTTAAGAGCTTCCATCATGAAGCAATTTTTGGATATCGATGCCAAAGACGATATACTCATCGAATGGCAAAGCTTGAAGCTCTCTCCCTACAAATCTATTCACAAATATGTAGAGAAGTTTTGGGATTTACACCTCAAAGCCATTGTCTTCAAAAAGATGGATTTTGGAGAGCAAAATCAACCACTTTGGGTGGGTTTAAATGGGGATATGGTGGAGTATGTTAACTCCCAAAGGCCATGCACCATCTACAGTCATACACCATACTATGGTGGCTTCAAGAATCAACCTCCAACAAGGGGCTAAGAGAAATCTTAAGCCCACAGAAAACAAGGACCGTAATGAGCCTAAGGGGAAGGACAACATCCAAAAGTCTCCCAAAGGCAACGTCAACAACAACAAAGCCAAGGAGAAGGGAGTTTATAAAGGCAAAAATAAACTCTCTCCTAAAGAGCTAGAGTGGAGTGGCATTCTCTACTTGGTGTTTGGGAGACATCGTCTCCACAAACATGACTCTAAGCATGCATACTTATTAACATGTGCGCACAATAAAGAAAAGAGAGTCTTATAAGACAAAAACTGTGTTCAGTTATACGTATTTACATTTGCTTACTCTAGGGAATGATTGTAAGCATTGACAAGGTTTAGGTTATCCTTTAATTGTATGCCTTGCATCCATCTAGCATCTTTAAAAGGATAAATTTTAAACTTGATAAGATATCGTCGGATAGTGTTACCGCCTCTCAATACCTTGTCTTCATGTTGGAGAATGGACTCGGGCTGCAGCACCTCTTCTTGGTCCTTGATATCCGGCGGGTCTTCAATGGTTGCTTCTTGAGGTGGCTCTCCTTTGTAAGGCTTTAGTAGGCTCACGTGGAAAGCATTGTGTATGAGCCAGTGGTTGGGCAACTTGAGTTGATAGGTCATCTCATTGATTGGCCTAAGAATCTGAAAGGGGCCATAGTACCTTTTTGCTAATTTAGCATAGTACTTTTGGTGTCTCGTAGGATTCTTGCCCGTCGTGTGCCTTAATCGAGCTTTGGGAAACTTAAGCAAGATCCAATCATTTTGTTTAAAGGCTAGGGCTCTTCTGTGCTTATCAGCAACAACCTTTTGCCTTTGCTGAGAGATGGATATAGCATCCTTAATCTTTTGAAAAGATTTTTGCAGGTCTCGGCTATATTCATCTACAGCGAAGATCTTCCCATGTACCTTGAGTAGCAGGGGACTTTTTTATCTTCCCTCTATCACCTCAAAGGGTGCTTCTCCTGTCGAAGTATGTACATTGTTATTGTAGGCATACTCCACTAAAGGTAAGTACTTCTTCCATTGGGACTTTTGATCTACTTCTGTGACATAAGCTTTTAGTAGATAGAGAATTGTTAAGTTAGCTATTTCACTTTGGCCATCCGTTTGTGGGTGATAGGCCAAAGAGAAATTTAGCCTTGTACCTAAATTCTCAAAGAGACCCTTCTAGAAATTACTGGTCATTCTAGGATCTCTATCCGACACTATGGACATTCGCAAACCGTGGTACTTGAAGATTTGTGATATAAAGAGGGTTGCCATGTGATGGGCCTTGATAGTCTTTTTGGCAGGTATGAAATGTGCTTGTTTGCTAAACCTGTCTATTATCGTCCATATTCCTATATTCCCATGGATAGACTTGGGCAATCCAAAGATAAAATCCATGTATATGCTCTCCCACGGTGAATTAGGGATTGACAAAGGTTGAGGCAATCCAGGTTGCTTCCCTCTATCAAAGTTTGTCTTTTGGCA
Organism: Adiantum capillus-veneris; assembly: GCF_014529385.1. NCBI lineage: Eukaryota > Viridiplantae > Streptophyta > Polypodiopsida > Polypodiales > Pteridaceae > Adiantum > Adiantum capillus-veneris. The sequence continues at coordinate 152,816,437 of NC_140935.1, forward strand.
TACCTCACATTTTGAAACATACTCTTGTATGTTTGCTTTCATGGCAGGCCAATAGAAGTATGTTTTCTATCCCTTTTAGGGTAGACTGAATCCCTCTATGCCCCGCATAAGGAGAAGCATGAGATTCATACATTACTTTCTCATGTAGTGAGTTAGCAACGCATAGTCTATTGCCATAGAGAAGATAACCATCTTGTAGGGTAAATGGTTCTTCCTTCTTTCCTATTGCAAGGGCTGAAATCACATCTCTGACATTGGGATTGATAGCGTACTCATCTATCATAGAAGATAGATCATTGTGAGTTGCTATGGATACCGCATTCACTTTCGGCCCTCTTGAGAGTGCATCGACCACTTGATTATGCTTGCCAGTAATGTGAGCAATATGAAAATGAAATTATGAAAGGAGATTTTTCCACCTCATTTGTTTGTCGAAGAGCTTGGTCTGCGTCATGAAGTACTTAAGGCTTTGAGGATCAGTTCGTAGAATGAAAGGAGTACCCAATACATAGTGCTTCCACGAGTCTAGAGCATGTAGAACTGCTAAGAGTTCCTTCTCATATATCCCTAGATCTTGCTCAACACGGTCGAGCCTTCGACTTTCGTAGGCTATGGTGTGTCCTTCTTGAAGCAAGACAGCTCCAAGGCAATCACCATTGGCGTCGCATTGGACCTCAAATGGCTTTGAGAGATCCGGTAGTGTAAGCACAGGTTGAGAGATAAGCTTCTCTTTAAGATTTTCAAAAGCATTGTTCTCCTTGGTGGACCATATGTACCTAACATTTTTCTTTGTTAGGTCATGTAATGGTCTCGCAATTTGTGAGAACTTTTCTATGAAGAGTCTATAGTATGCACACATATCTATAAAGATTCTTAATTCATGCAGATTCCTTAGATTAGGCCATCCTTTTATTACCTCTAGCTTTGATGGATCCATTTGGATTCCATCTTGAGAGATGAAGTGACCTAAGTACCGAATCTCTTGTAAGAAAAATTCTCTTTTCTTTCGATTAATATAAAGTTTATTCTCTCATAAAACTTGAAATATTACCTGGAGATGTTGCTTGTGTTCGTCTAATGCATTAGAGTAGATGATTATATTATTAAAGAACACTCCAGTAAAGGAACTCTACTATGGAAGATTGATACGGACTAATGTGCAGACATGCTTGTGGCAGCTAAGGCTCTCAAGCACCAAATGGACTAGTCATCCATTCTGGAACAGTGTTGTAGGGTAAAATAGGGATCCTCTACCCGCTAGCAAACGGACTAATAACTAGGCTTTATCTTCTCTACCTCATAGTCAAGGACGATTATGATTTCAAGAGAGAGGTAATGTCATAAAAACTAATATCTAATTCTCCAAATGATTTTCTCGTGTTAAACTGATCATTTAATATGGGGAAGTACTAAGGGAGTAAAAGCTAGAATATTGGTAAGGCTGTCAGACCGGTCTCTGCAGGGATCCAAAGGAGGTAAAATGGGGATCCAAAGGGGGACAATCTGCAAAAGAGTAATGTGCTTCAATGGGGCTTAAAAGAGCTAAGGTTCAGCTCCATTAAGACTTCCATAGGCTAAAGTTCCTAAATTTAATTCAATTGTCCAATGGCCAAAGTAGGGGAAAATTGGATGGTTATGGGAAGACTAAAAGTCTTCCCACATCCCTAGGAAGGAGGGGGAGAGCTCTAATGGTAGGGGATGAGAGAGAAACACACACGCACACTCCCAAGCTCTCCCCAAAGGGAAGAATGGACACATGGCAGGCTCCTAGGCAAGTTGCCCCCAATTTCCCCTCAAATCCTATTGGTTGGCCATAGAGGTGGACCAATGAGAATTAAGCTAGAGTAAAATTATTCTAATCAATTTAAAAATGCTTGATAAAAGAACCAATAGAAATTAATCTCCCTAGAAGACTATTGGATAGTCTACCAAGGGGTCCAATGAGCATCCAACAGCCCAATGGCTTGCCTGATTCCTATTGGCCAGAAGACTAAAAGGTCCAATGAGAGTTTAAATGAATTATTTAATTACCTAAATCTCTCACAAAAGGGGAAAGGGGACACATGTCACAAGGCTATCAATTATGCTTCAATTTTTGATTGGCTAAGCTTTGCAGAAGCCAATGGGAAGCCAGCAATAGCAAAAAGCAAGAGGGGTCGACCAAGGAGAGAGAGAGAGAGAGAGAGAGAGAGAGAGAGAGAGAGAGAGAGAGAGAGAGAGAGAGAGAGAGAGAGAGAGAGAGAGAGAGAGAGAGCATTTTTAGTCTAACACATTGCTACACACACACACACAACTCATGTGTGCAAGAAGAACTCCATCTCCTTCTCCAAGAATTGAGAAGTAGAGGCCTACACCAAAAACTCTTGGCTATGGAATGCAAATCTAACCAAGAGCCAAGCTTCAATGGCATGCTCATCTCCTATACCATGCTAATTACTAAGCTAATCTATGCTATTAGAGTGATTATGTGAGGAGAATACTTCTTTCTCGTAAGATACATCTTCTTTCTGTCAATCATCCTCATTCCCTATTATTTCTCACCATTTTTGAAGGTGTGTGAGGTCTTGGGACTGAGGCTAGGGACACTAGGTGTGTTTTTCAAGCATAATTTGGTGCATGAAGCTTCCATCTTCATTGCACCAACTATTTTTGTCAAGGAACACAAGAATTGTATTTTACAAAAGTCTCCTTTGATGGGAGAAGCTATAATACAAAGCCTTTATGGAGGGGAGACCGGCTCCATGTAAATCCAGTCCTCAACTATTGTCAATTGTTTTATTTCTCTCTCTTTTCAAGTATTGTCAATGCCAAATTAGCTAGGTGTAAATTGCTATGTTGCTTTCTCACAAGTACTCTCTCTATGCTCATTATTCTTAATGAAATGCTCACTATGTTATCAATTTCCGCTACACACAAGTTAGTAGTGCATTAAATGTTACAACACACTCCACCAATTGCCATTCCTCTATGCTTTAGAGATAGAGATGTGTAAGAAGCATAGTAACACAAAACAAGCAAGAAATTAAAAAAAAATCATCAGAGAAAAGTACCACAAACAATTTAAAGCAAATTGAAAATAATAGTCACCATATGAATCACTTATAGTTAAGTCTGTGCAGAGAAAGATTAGAAGTGCGGAGATGGAGATGAAGCTTCTTACTCATTTAAAAATGTTATTGGCTCCAGAAAGCCTAAAATGTTTCACTCTTTCTTTCCAACATGACAAGAATTAGTTTTTGAGGAGTCTTTTCTTCTCCTGCTTTGCTACATTATAATCCAGCTAACGTTGGCTATGGATGTTGGGATCCACTATTTGTGCTCCTTTAGTGTGGAATAGGTGATAATGGTTACGATGGATTTGCTAGGGTGTTTAGACTGGGTGGAACTCCATTGCTTGAGGAAAGATTACACACAGAAGATGAGTGAAGAGAGAATAGTAGGAAGAGGAGGGAGAAGAAGATGGTGGAATCAGGAGAGATGTGAGAATATGAGGGAAAAGAAGTCCGTGAGAAGATTCAAAAGAGAGGTGGGAATAGGAGGGAAAAGAAATCCGTAGGAAGATTCAAAAACACTTTTTGGTCAGTGAAGGAGACCTTTTTGAGGTAAAAGGACCACATGATAAAAAGTTACCTTATATTTTCTTTCCAAAAAAATTCATTTTAGAGATGCAAAAGCAATTTTAAAAATAAAAAATTTGTAACGGAAGCCCTCCTGTCATTGGCTTAGAGCACTCTCTCACTAAACGTAAAAGGAAAAAAAGAAACCTCAAACTTTCCCTAATGTAAAAACAGCTCTAGTAGCAGCAATTCTGCCACCAAATTTGCAACATCCTCAACATCGCCTATATCCACAAAACCAACACGTACATCAATGCCCTGCACAAGATTTCAAATGACCTTTGACACAAGAAACATGTTGCATCATGTAAGCCCACATTAGGTAATTGTCCCCATCCATTCTATCCTCGGCAACAAACATCTTGAACACATCTGTGTTGTTGTCAGCCATGACAAAATGCCTGAACCTGATGTGAAAATTGCCCGAAAATAGGAGAAATGAAGTGGGACTAATGCATGCTATATAACACAACCCAAAGAAGACTATAAGGGACCTATCATGCAAAAAACAACACTGAGAGAAATTTTGCACAAAAGGACGAATTTGCCTATGCAGTATTGCCTGTAGTGGAAACGAAGGCCGAAATGAGCCCAAATGGAAATTATGAGCAGATCAAGCTCCACAAGGTTTTCCAAGGTATTTGTTTACATGATGACACTCACCAAAGCTCACTAAAATCGAAGAAAGTGAGCAGGCGACTAAGCCCGAGAGGACGCAACTTGCTCTAATATTGTTGGAAATAAGGTTGCAAGGAAATGTGCACAGTTTGGAGAAGACGGAGGAAGCTCAAGGCACGCAACAGAGAGTAGTATTACTCAGTGTGCAATGGAAAGATAATATATCCCTAGAGTGATAGGCGTATATACAATGCATGGGGGGAAAACCTCCTAGTGAGGGAAAAAAATACCCTGACCGCTCGAAGTGTGTTCACACACATCACTACCACATGTATATGGTAACAAGAAGGATGATGATTAACAGGTTAACTACTATGCTTGATGAGTCATCTCCATGTGACTCTCCTCCCTTAGAGCTATTATCTTTAAAAGATACGTTGAAAAAGGAGGAGCTCCTAGAAGCCCAGGGTACCCTTTCTTGGACCACGCAATTCTGGATTGGAAAGATAGACAAGCCCAATGCACATATGTTTACAAATCGAAAATCGAAAAAGTGTAAAGGTTTCATTCCATTGTTAAAAGATAAAGATGGAATCTAGGTCAAAAAGTATAAAGAGAATGTGGAAGTTGCCAAGCGTTTTTTTTTAATTTCTTCTTCTCCCCCTTTGAGAAGTAGAGAAATTATCAATGCTAGAGCAAAAATAGCCTTTGTGAGAAAGAGAACAGTGTCTCCTCAAGTTGCAAAACTATTAGATCTACCTCTAACAGAGGGGGAACTAAGAGAGACTATTGGAAAATTGAAAGCATGGCAAGTCTCCTGGTTTGGATGGTATATCCCTTATGAATTTTATTCTCTTTCTCAAGATTGTCTGGTTCCATATCTTATGTTGGTCTGGCAAGAAGCTCTGGCTCTAGGAACTCTCTCCCCTTCCATCAATGCTCGTGTGGTGATGTTAATCCACAAGAAAGGCTCAAGGGAGGAGTTGTCAAATTGGAGATCCATCACCTGTCTGACTTCTGCATATAAATTTTTTTATCTCTCTCTAGCTCGGAGACTAAGCCCCCTCATGGATCAATTTAGTCTCAAAGAGCAGAAAGGGTTCATAAAGGGGAGGTATATTTTGGATGCTATTATTGCCATTTGGGAAGGCAATATGGAATTTACTCAGTGGAATCTGATCAAAAGTTCATTTTCTTCAAGATATATTTTGACAAAGCCTATGACAGAATTGAATGGGAATTTCATATTGCAGAGTCTATTTGATATGGGTTTGGGCAAAAAAATTGTTAGTTTTGTTCATCTATTGTTAGTTTTGTTTATCTATTGTTTGGTAATGCATCAACAAAAAATTCATTCAATGGTACCCTAACTGATGCTATTCCTCTCTGCAAATCAATCAGACAGGGTTTTCCTTTGTCTCCTCTGTTGTATGCTATTTCATCATATGCTTTAGGCTAGCTTGTAAAAGACTTGATCTCCAAAGGTAAACTCAGAGGTATTAAGGTTATGGGAACATATGAACACTTATGTCTCCAACAATTTGCATATGAAACTAATGCTTTGGTCAGTAATGATGCTCAATTTGTTGAAAAATTTTGGGAGAGCCTTAATCTGTTTTTCTTGGCTAGTGGCTCTATGATTAATCACTCAAAAACAGGCTATAAAGTATCTAAGGAAACCTGCCCAGATCTGGTAAGGGAAGCAGGATGTAAACCTATTGAGGATGGTCAAATATTTAGACGGCTTGGTATTCCCATGGGGTTCAAGGTGTCCTTCAATCAAAGATGGGGGGTGTTGGACAAATTTAGAAAAAAGATTTTTGGATGGCACAATCATCAACCTAACCTATCAGCAAGGGTCTTTCTGGTTAACCATTACCTTCTGTCTTCTGTGGTTTATTTTTTAGCATTAGTCAAACAAGTTATTCTCTCTTGCAAGGAGATTCGTATGGGGTAGCTCTGATTATGTAAACAAGGTGCCTAGAGGTTCCCGGCTAACCTGTTGTAGTGCAAAAGAAAATGGAGGACTCGGCATTCTCAAGATACAAAACATGTCCTGTAAGTTGTCAAGAAAATGGATTCTGAGATCAATTTCATCCTCAGACTTTTGGGCCCTGCTTATCAAAAGGAACATCCACAAGTTCTGTTCTAGAGATTATAAGTCTTGGAGAGGACTTTCACAAGATGAGCTCCTTCTCTCCAATGCTAGTTTTTCTCCCAAGGGTTCTGACCTTGTGTGCAGGTTCTGGAAGGCTTGGGCTATCAAGAAAGCTTATTGGAGCCCTCCCCAGGGTTGGACCTTGTGCCCAGCTATGTGGCTACAGGACTCCATATGGTTTGGCTGGCTTTCAATTTCTTATGGTTGACAGTTGTCCAGGAAAGCCCACAAATGCTTCAAGGCTGGTCTGAGATGCTGGAAGGATGTTAACAAAGAATGGGAATGGATATCAAAAGAGTAGATAATCCTACAATATCAAATCTCCCAGGGGTGTGCTGAGTTGGTTTGGAGCAGAATCCAAAGTGTTCAAAATGTGTTTCAGAGCATTATTAGGGGCCACCACTTATTTCTCCCTAAAGTTTGCAAGGACATATATGACTGTAAAGGTTCAACAAACATTATGGACCCTCAGCTAGTTAATAAGCACAATGGCAGATGGAGGCTGTCTTGGAATGCCAAACAATGGTCTTTAGATTCCAATGCATATGGACCTTTCCTTTGTCCATCAAGCAAAGTTGCCTGATGTGGCTAACCACCTATCAAGGTTTATGGACTGGACCAAAGGCAAAGAGATTAGGGATTTCTGAAGGGACATGTAGAAGATGTAATGTGCATGAAGAGAACATGGCTCATCTTTTCATAAATTGCAAGTATAATATTTTTTTCAAGAAGGAGCTACAGCATGCCTGCTTTGCTAACCAGTTAAAGCTCACTTGGAGATCCATCTTATTAGGGGAATGTAGCTTCACTAACATCCCTCTTTGGACCTATTTAAGGGGGCCTACTTATGGCAAATATGGCTAGAAAGAAACAAAGCTATTTTTGAATGCTCTTTCTCTTCATCTGTTTGCCCCCTCATTTTGAGTTTCATAGCTATTATGTTGCAAATTTCTCATCAAGTTTCTAAGCCAGATCAGTTTGGAATTAAGGATTTGCAGAAGCATTTGAGATGGTAAAAATGGAGAGAGTCTATCTTGTCTCAGTTTGGTTCCTTGAGATTGTACACCATTGCTAATTATCTCTCCATGTATCACACCATGTGATCTATACTGTGTTCCCAGGCTGCTCCTTTGCTGGCCAAGATGCCCTTTGTCCTTCCTCAGGGTTACTTGAAACTTCTTTTCTAATAATTCTGTTGTTTCTTTCTTTTTAATCCTTTAAAAAAAACTCTCCCAATTCTGGCGGAGTTGAGATTGGGAGGGCAACAGTGCTCGGGAAAAATGTGTCTCAGGATAATATGGTGACGTTTTCAATTTCAAAAATGCCAATCGAGGGCAATCGCAGGAGGAGAAATTCCGACACAAAATGAAGAAAAATAGTGTAAAAAATCATTAAAAAGCCTAATTTGTAAAAATTTCCTCTTGGCAAACTCAAGAAAAGGAATTTTGTTGGAGGGCAAGGTAGACTCTGCCGGGGTTATTAGCCCCTGCTCGTACGAAAGGCCTCTTACTCTTCAAAGCTCAAAAGTGCCAATATGCCTTCTGGTAAAACGGTTTTAATACTAGCCAGAAGGGGGGGTCGCCACATTGGACAGCTGGCGAGGGCGGCTTTATCATTTAATGTTAGTGGTAGGGGCCCGCCAGGCGCGGATTAGGCCCCCGTTCCCACGAGGAAGGCTGATGGCGACTGGCTGTACGAGGTGGTTAGGTTTCCGCTAACAATAGAACATAAAGGAGAAGAGGAGGCGTTGAATGACGTGTTTATTTCTAATAACCCCCCACTCACACGACAGACGTAGAGAGAGAGAATGAGGATGTCACGCTCTCTGAACGCCAGCTCGGGTAGTCACATTTCTTTTGCCATATCCCTCTTTCTATCACCCTCAACTTTCTCTCTCTTCGCGCTTGCCCCTCTCTCTACTCTGAGCTCTCTCTCTCTCTCTCTCTGCACCCTTTGTGTGGGAACTGCCCTCGTCGCGTTGTATATTTACTGTGGGATTCGAAAGCTGGACTCGGACATCCACATAGCTGAAAGTCAAGCCAAGCTCGCCATTTGTGCGGCAGGGCCGGCTCTCTCTCTCTCTCTCTCTCTCTGTCGCTGCCAGTGCGTCTTCTTTTGTCCCGTCCACGTTGCCGTCACGGTTTATCGCAATTTTACTAGGGCGCAAACACACGCACCCCCGTCTCTCTCTCTCTCTCTCTCTTCCCCCCCTTCGCTTTTATGTTCTGTTCCTGCCATTCTGCACTCATACCTTCCAGCCTGCATATGATGCAGCTTTGCTTGCCCGGGTCCCGATTGGGTCTCACAGTCTCACTGCTTTCCTAGCAGGGCCGCATTCCTGCTTTTTGAGCTGGTGGGTGCCAGGTGGGTCGTGCTGGGTTTTGCTCAAAAGGTAAAAAGGGTTTGGGCCCCGGGAGATCAAGATGAGAGAAGGGAGGGTAACCGCAAGGTTTAAACAGGATTGGATGATGCAGGATTGATGGTGGGCTCGCTCTCTCTCTCCCGCTCATACTTACAGGCTACAGCCTTCACACACAATCACATGCTCTCTCTCTCTCTCTCTCTCTCTCTCTCTCTCTCTCTGTGAAGCTGGCAAATGTCCGAGTTATGGTAGGCTCTTCTTCTTCAGAAGCTTTTCATCATTCATAGCAGAATCGTTCAGATAGATATTTGGCTGGCTGGCTTTTGAGGTCTGGATTGAGCTGCTTTTTTTGGGCGCCTCCGTGGGTACTCATGCCCAAGCGGCATCTCATCACCTGGCTCTCCTTCTGATGATGATCATGCGTTTGGGCGCTTCTGTCTTCGGACACTCTCAAGGATCCCTCAGCTAAGTTAGGGTTTTCCTTCCGACTCTCTGGCTCTTGCTCTCAGCCATCCCAAGCTGTAGCCAAGGTTCTATGGATGGTGAAGTCATGTTGCGGTGTAGCAAAGTCCATGTTCTATCCGAAAGAGGAGACATGCTGCATGGTTTATGGTTCAGTTGAGTCGGCAAGGAGAGAGAAGCATGCCCATATGGTCTCATTACCTATGGGCGAAGCCACACATGGTGTATTACTCAGCTGCTCTCATGGCGTAAGTCCGAATGCTAACTGGTGCAACCAGATGCATTTCTCGCCGACCATATTTGTAGTGAGAAGGGTCTTTGCTGTAATTTTGTGGGGAGCTCTCTTTAGCCTGTCTGCAGCAACCCTCTCTGAAGCCTTTTACACCTCGCCTAGCATGGCAAGGTATTCTGCTTATGCTGTAGCAGTTCCGGCTGGCAGAGATGCGTCTCAAGTAGCTGCATTGCATGGAAAAGCTTCTGGTGTGGACAGGATCTCAACCTCAGACTTGCAGCAAAGGCAAGATAATGAAAGAAGAATTCAATTGGCTGCATTTCAGCAGTTTGACAGCCAGAAAACAGGAGTACTCTACAATGTGTCAGTCACAGGGATTCCTTCAGGATATGTCCGAGCCATCCGCTTGAGATCAGGGAGCTTCCGAAGGTATGGAGTCAATATCAGTGAGTTCACTATACCTATTGGCGGCATTGTGGATCCTTTCCCAGAAAGGATACTACTTGTATACACGCGGTTCCCCAACACAACTCTCTTCCAAAGTGTACCAGCAGGCTATGTGTTGGCATCAGCGGTGCTCTCTGTGCTCGTGTACGACGCAGGACAGCTCAACAGCTCTCAGCCACCACCTCAGATTTCTGTATCAGCTACAACCTCCCTTATATCCATTAGGTTTCCACAAGTCAATAGCTCCAAATGTGCATACTTTTCTGACAATACAACTGCTGTGACTATATTCGACTTAGTTCAAGGTGAATGCCGAGTAGATCACTTGGGTACATTTGCGCTTGTGAGAAGTGGGTCACTGCAGGCGCCGCCTCCGGGTGAAGAACAGACACCAGCTTCGCCAAGGTCCAAGAAGAATTCAAATACAGTGAAGATAATCGCTGGGTCTGTGGTCGGAGGATTGGCTTTACTGGCATTGGTCACCTTATTGGCGGTGGGAATTGGAAAACGCAGGAAGGATGCCAAGCTTTCAAGGATGGAATATCAGACAGAACAAGGGGAAACTTTGCAGATGGCAACAATTCGGAATTCTAGGGTTCCTACAGCAACAAATACAAGAACACAAGCCACATTAGTCAATGATTATGCTGCATAAGTCTGTGAATATGGATATCAGTGTCAGGAATGAGGATTGCTCTTCAACTACCTGCAAATCCTCCCCTTTTTATTGGCAAAGCATTCGGGTTTCCAATAGCTGTGTCTCATTTTGATGTAGATTCTCTGTATTGCATGTCGAAAGCTGCATTCTTTGGATGGGTTGAACTGGGGCATGTGCAAAGTGGATTTTGTATTTTGTATTCTTTTAAGTTTTTGCAATGAATGATCGATCTTCTTTGGGTGGAGCACTTGGTGTTTGTGTCACCGGCGATGACTATTTGGGAGTCTATGTATGTCAAATTTGCAGTTTTTATGTGATTGAATGTGGATTGATGGAGAACAAGCAGAACAACAAGTTAATGAACATTTACTGGCTTTTACACAATCTCCGTTGGTTGACAATGTGTGAGCTTGATTGTAATGCGAGTTAGACCCTTCATGACAATCGTTTTTCCCTTTTCTTCCATTTGTTCCTAGTACTGCAATCTGTCAACATTAAAGCAAGCAGTATGTATGATGAAATGTCACCATGCGAAAGCTGATGCAACGTGCTATTGAGCCAGACTCTTTCTTGGCATGCCAATGCCTGTGTTTTTAGTGTTTGGTGGTCATGTGTTTTTAGTGCACCTCACTCTGCTCCCTTCTCAGGATGGGTTATATTCACAAGAGTTTGAATCTGTCAGGTTTGTTGTGGGTGTTGTGTGAATGCGGGTGGGTAATTTTTCACCTAATCAGGTTAAAGATTGCCCTCATCCAGCGGCTACAGCATGTGTCGAACATAGTATGTTACTAATGAGGCTAGAAATGGTCATGGTGAATTACCCAGCAGGGTGGCCTTTCCAAGTCAATGTTTTCTGTGATCTTAGCTATTATTAGAGATCTCATTGTAGGCAACATGTGCAGATGGTGTATTGGCTCTTAGTCAAATTGCTCTGTGACAATAGGAAGATTTCATCGCATGTCTCCCTGCGCAGACGATGCTCTATTTGCTCTTTATTAAAATTCGTATTCAAAAGGGTCCGCGACAGTCATTCCATCTACATTTCCTAATGCACCACCATCATAGGTTCCTGTATTTAGTTCCAATTGGAGATTTCTTTGACTTTAGTCCACCATATTTTTTTGGGAGGTATGCCAGCCTAACTTGGCAACATGGTGTGGAATTAAGTAGCGTTAGTATGAATGCTAGCATTTTATTACATAAGTATGTCCCCCAATTCCAATTCGTCTACAGTAAAGAAAGCAATTCAAATTGAACAAGTACGAAATGTAGCAAAAGATCATGGATAGCCAGCCAACAATGCAGACCTTGGATCCAACATCAGTCAATGAAAACAAGCTGCCTCAAACACAAATTAGAGAGAGAGAGAGAGAGACAGAGAGAGAGCCATGTCCACCTCCATAGTTGGGCTATCTAGTGCTTGCCATTTTTTGTAGCTCGTCGTGAAGAATGTACACAATGAACGGGACCTTGTCCCCTTTCGGTCATTTGGGAGTATCACCAGCTCGGCCACCACCCTCATCTGAACCCTGCCTAAAGAGCTATAACATACAATACTGGGGTGGCATCAATGTCAAGGTGACTGTAATGGATGCTGCAACTCAAAAAGAGAGTGGCTATACTTGTCAAGTACCATTCCTAAAACATTATTGCAAACCAAAACAATGAGGCAGCCACTGCTACTGCTTCAAGGGCAAGGCAAAGCAAGAGATACAAAAAATAGAGGTCAGTATCCATGAATCAACTCATAGTTTACGAAGACATGGCGGGATACATAGCCTTTCTCAAAGGAAACACCAAAATACCCTTCAAATATGTGGAAATCCCCAAAATAACAAGTTTGGAATATCCCACTATGCCCTTGAATTTATCCAAAATTCTCCATGGTAGCGAGCATGGAAAAATGGTAATCTTTCATAAGTTTCTATACAAAGCACTCTCTTCAATAGATTGAACAAGTGAAGCAAATTTTTGATGGTATTATGGACTCCAAAGATGAAATAGCCTGGTATTAACACAAGCAAATGTGGGAGATTAACTTTGGCTAACAAGTCTTATGAATATGTGTTTCCTCCTTTGTATACTATCTTTGGAGAAATTGAAGTAATCCCTTCTTAAAAAATAGCACAAAGGTATTTCGGGGATTTTAAGCATTACAATGGTATTTTAGGCATCTCTACAAATTTGAGGGGTGTTTTGGAAATTTCCTCTTTTCTCCAACCTTTCAAGGTAGTAAGCAGAGAAACTACTTCTGTTTCCTACCAAAGCTTCATACCACACAGCCAAGTAGACAACTCAACCCAATTTTCACTGTCATGGGTACTCAAGTAGATCCTTGTAATTGATCACATTGTTTCGGTCTCTAGAAGAAATACCAGAGCGACCAGATCTGAGGCAGAAAAATTGACCAAACAAAAGAACAAATTCAAAATACGATTCCATCAGTAGACTTGTCCTTCACTAATTTCACCTCTAGATATCCAGAAGCAGTATCTGCTTCAAAACGCCTACATTTAATGCATCATTGAAGTCACTTTCAATGAGCCCTGACGGAACAAAATGCTAGACAGATTATACTTTCCTACTACATTATACATTGACAAAATCTCATAACACAATCGAGCATAACTGAAGTATCACTCCCTTGAAAGAGCTCAATAAAAGCAAAGCATGCAGTATATTCGTAGTATCCTTGTACAAATAATCTCAAACTGTGTTTGCCAAATGTTAAGTGTTGCTTAAGAAAATAACTTCTCTGGACGCAGACCCCTCTCATTGTCAAGAGATTCAGTTACTCTCTTAGGCCTACAAAAATAATATGTTGAAAAACTTTAGTGGTACGATGGATAACTAGAAGGCAAGCCTGTCCCATAGCCATAGCCACTGTATGTTGCAGATGGAGTTGCAGAGTATGCAGAGGCCCCGTAACCAAGAGATCCGAGACCATCAGAGGAGTACAGATATGAGCTTTGAAGAGAAACAGGGCTTCTGGATGCTGCACCATATGTACTATAACCCCCCAAAGCATGTCGTTCATAAACAGGCTGAGATGCCGCACCATAAGGTAGCATCGAGTCTCCATACTGAGCTCTATTATCAGATCGATAGTAAGATTTTTCATGCCCCATTCCACTGGCAGCAGCACCACTACTGTTCGTGCGAGGCCTTTTCATCTGCTGTGGTTTTCCTGAAGCAGCAGACCGCTTTCTATCTGCTTTGGCTTTTTCCAGCTGTGCAACTCTTTTCTCCAGAGGGCCAGGTGGATAACTCTCTTCAAGCTTCAGCTCGCAGATTGCTTTCAATACAACTTTCAGAGCAGATAGTTCCTTCTGGTTAGCATCATTCTAATGACAAAAAACATCATGTAAGTTTCACAGAATATCAGAATGAATTGGAAAACAAAAGTTAGTAACTACCTACCTGAGATGCTGCAGTGTTGTTACCCCCTTTCAGAGTATTCTGCACAGCTTTTCTAGCATCTTTAAGATAAGCTTTTAGTAGTGGCACCGGTTGAAAGCGTTCCAATAGATCGAACTCAGTAGCAAAGGTGATCGCTTCCATTTGCTTGCCATCCTTTATAAGACCCTCGATTATATCTGTTATACATAACAAGCAGGTAGGTATTTGACCAAGAAAAGTACAAAAAGGATCTATTTATAAAAGACAAATTGGTAAAAACGGGTAGCTATAACTCCATGCAATCAAAATGACCAAGTTGTAAGGCTATTATGTTAACACTGATCCCCAGTGGAAATTTCCAGTCTGCAAGAGACTCTGGAATAAAATGCTAAAGACAGGACAAACCTGGAACTTTGGAGGATAGATCGAGAGATCTGCAGAGAGATGGAGTTTGCTTGCGCCGAGCGATGGGTACGATAAGCTTGCAAAGCTCATCCTGGTCATACTCGGAAGCAAGTCCAAAAGTGGCAAGAAGCTGCAAAAAGCTTTGGGCATCAGTTGAAACATTAGATGTGATGTCCCCGTCCAAGTTTATGTTGGACTTCCACGAGTCAGCAATATCCTTGGCGGATTTTTTTAAATCCTCCAAGACTATAGGGTGATCAACACCCCCAACAGGGTCTGCCAGAACTTCCGCAAGGGCTTCCAGCATGATAACACAAGCCCTTTTGTTAGAAAGCATCGAAACATCTTTCTTATTGCTGTGACTTGCACTCTGGTCTGGAGAGCTATAGCCTTCCAGTGCATTCAGCACCAATTGTGCAGGCTGCTCTGCTAGCTTAAGCGCAAAAGGAAGCTCAGTGCTAATCGCGTTCAAATCCTTCCTATTATCGGCTATGAAGTTTCGTAGTTTGTCAGCCTCCATGGCTTCACAAAGAGATTTCAGCTGGGCTCGGGGCTTAACATCCCCTGCGTTTGAAGCAGGTGCACTAGCTTCCTTGGCAATAAGACTACTAAGACTGAGGGTGTGATCAGAACGGGGCTGGCTGCCATTCTCTGCAGCAGGCTTGGCAGCCACATCTGCTGTCTGGGAGGGAGAAGCATTCGCAGCATTTACATTTTCATCAGGGCTTGCCTCATCTGTGGCGTTTTCATCATCTTCACTAGAGCTTTCCTCTTCCTTGGAGGTTTCCTCTTTCTTTGCAGCTTCATGCTTGCTTTGCAGCTCACAAATAACAGCAATGGCCGCATCCTTCTGCTCTTGAACGCGTGCAAGTGATGCCTCCTCTCTGGAGGAGACATCTGCAGCCCTCTTACCAAGGGATTCAGAGGACTCTTTCATTTTGTCCTCAAGGGCGGACTCTTTGGATGCTATTTCTTGCACTGAGTTGCGCAGACGTTTCTCCACCTCCATGAGGTAAGCTTCCACATCCTTCCAGTTAGCTCCGAGCTTGGTAAGCACAGCCTTCTTGCTCTCTAACTCGGAGAAAGCCTTGTGAAGCTTCTCTTTGCGCTCCAAAAGAGAATCAATGGCAGATGCAATGTCCACCGCAGGGGAGGCCATGGCGATAAGAAAGACCTTCTGCGCAGATAAGCAAAAAAGCAAGAAAGAAGACACACCTGATACACAGACTCCCTTAGACGGAAAGTTCCGCTCGGCAGCCCTTCCTGGCTATGGCGAAAACCTCTTCCTTCTCTCGCGCTGCAAGAAATGCAACAGTTTTGCCGTTTTCCACAGAACCCTAACCCGTCACTGGCGTAACTATATGCAAATTAAATATCCCTGTTAATCCAAATAAGGTCAAGTTTGCATTAATTATTAGCGACATAAATTGATCTACTGTACAAATTGCCTCGTTTTTGGACTGCCTGTTAATCCAAACAAGGTCAAATTTGCAATAATTACTAGCGGCACAAATCGATCTACTATACAAATTGCCTCGTTTTTTGGCCTGCCTGTCTCGCAGGCTTCAGCGTGGAATGGCCTTTGTCGGTGTTGAGAGAGGTGAAAGTTGACTCTAGCTCTTCTTTACCAAGTTTCGTTAGGCCACATGTCCAAAGTAGTTTGCATATGCTTAATGGATTGAAGGCAAGTGTGTAAAAGTGCCCATTAGCTATAGAAAAGTAAAAAAATAGACAACAGTTAAAATTGCTCTTTAAGCCTTCACTTTTGATTGGTCCATGTAACAAGCATTTCCTTTCGAGATTTTTGGCAAGTGGTGATGGTAGGGGTAAAGAGGGGGGCTTGCGGGGCATTTTGCACACATTCCCTCTCATTTGTCGCTCATTCCCAAGAGCTCAAGGTGGCTAAGCAAACGCTCTCACACTCTGTCTCACATGAAAGCTCAAGAGTGGGTTTCCTTTCATAAGAACTTGGCTACGGATGCAAATCCAAGCAAGTGATTGCGTGAAAGTTCTTCTCCTTCTTCTTCTTCTCTACTATTCTAGCTATGCTCAGAGCTTGCCCATGGAGTAAGCATTTACAAAATACTACTTCTTTACTTGAGAAATATTGCTTTCACCCTCATCTACCTCTTACCTTGCATGTCTTTCTCCCCATTGGGGTGTTTAGGGCTTGGGAAGAGGATTACACCATGGAATCATGAAGTTCATCATTTTTGGTTCAAGGAAAGCTCCACAAGAGCACAAGCTTGTATTGTGATCAAAGCTTTCATTGATAGAATTATAATACAAAGTCCTTTTCGAGGAGGGACCGGCTCCGAGCAAATCTGGTCCTTGACAAGTGTCAATCATCTTAATTGTGTTATGCTCTTCAAGTTATGTGCATGCTTTAATGTTATGATGTATGCAAATGGTGCAATGAAATTAGCTCAGCACAATTTATGGTTCTCCTCTAAAGAATTTTCATCAAAGAAAAACTCCCCTTTCATAATCTATGTCTGTTGTGATTGAAAGAAAATACTAGATTCTTTGACATCGGTATCAAAGCTAAGGTTTCTTTTTTCTTGCCTAAGAAGAAAGTCCTTGAGTAATCTATGAAAAGTTGGAGTTGTTCATTGATAAGTGGGAGTGGGATTTATTATCTCATTTGGCATGCAGGGTACGGGGGACACCATCAGGATATGGTCTTAATAATGGAGTCTTTTTAGACTTGTCTATGGCTTAACCATTATTGAGCTATCAGGCGAAATAAAAGAATAAGGGGCTCTCTCACGGACATTGTGGTGAGCAGCTCCACCCACATCCTATGTCTCCTGCTTCTCTTTCTCCTTCTCCCTCTCTGCACACGCATTGCATTTGTGTGCCCTTCAATTGGTATCAGAACGCATAGCAAAGGAGAGGAGCATGGCAGTGTCGAGAGCTCCGAGGCGATAGCTTGCTTGCTCTTGATGATTGAGAGATCAAGAAATCTTGGAAGCTTTGTGAGAGCGCAATGGAGCTTTGTTGAGAGTGATGTATGCTCTTGTGGGAATTCAGAAGGGAGTATCAAAGATAGTGTGTAAGTGAAGGTGCCCTAAAAACTATATGCACAACAACACTATTTTGCAAATTGTTTTTCTCATTATAGATTGTAGATCTAAAAATTCTACTTTGACTGCCCATGTGGTCTACAACTTTACAGAAGAAACTTTTTCCCAAATTTGTCACCGATTCTATTGGAGATTGATCAACCGTCTATAGGTTGTCGGTACACAGCAGAAGATTTTTGCAGATCTGTTTTCACCCACTAAGAAGCAGCTTTTCATAATCGTTACCGCATTTCTGAGCAATTCTACAACTTTGCACAAGAAACTTTCTATAGATTTCGAGCAGAATTGGGAGTTTTGTGCATCAGACCACATGTTGGTATAGCTTTGGAGGTTCTTCTTTACAATGAGCTTACAGGTAGTCCACTTCTGTGTGTGTTTTGATTCCAATCGATGGAGAGATTTTTGGCTAAGGTTTTCATCTCACAGGTTGCACCTTTTTCGGTGTTGTTTATGCAGCACAAGTATTGTGCTCATGTATGAGTTATTTTGAAGAGTTTTCCAATACGATTTTGTGTGGGTTTTTTCTTTGTATGCATATGTGGATATTGAGTGAGCTAGTTACAGCTCTTGCAGATTCACAGGTTTACAAGGAATTTGGACATGCAAAGTTTTCCATAGAGCCTCTCGTTCATGAGTGAGCTAGATTGCCAGGCTTTTGACAATTCATGTATACCATATGTGGATTTTCTATTGAGACATTAAGTGGTTGTTTATGGTCTATGCGGTTTTGGTGAGATTTTTGAGATTTCACTTAAATTTTAGAGGAAGCTCTGTCCTTTTTTTCCCAGATTCTTGCCATGCATTGTGCATATATGCAACTTACTCTCTGATGCTTTTGCAGTCGAGATTTACTCCCATTTTGACAGTGATCAAGTTTTGACTCTTGCTTTGACAAGTTTTGTCAATTTTGGACATAGATTGATGTTCTTGTATCTAATTTTACAAGAGTGAGATTTATGGTATGATTGTAGTGGCTACAAGTAGATTTCTGGTATGCATTGTTTTCGATCAACAGACATTCCAATCGTGCGTCTACTACATAAAGTTTACAAGTAGTCACAAACTTTACAAGTTCCAAGCACAAATTTCCAAGTAAATTTGGCAATTGAGACTTGCATCAATGTGACGATTGTGGAACACAATGTGGTTACACTATTGTAGGGGATTTTATGCATTTGATGCGCTTGAGAACTCCAGTGTTGGTGAGCTTTTTTTAGAGCATTTTCTCCCGGCAGGGAGCTTCTTTTGACCCAGTTTTGGTGCACCTCTTTTTGGTATTGGTTTATGTACATTGCCCTTAAACTTATTCTAAGGTTGTAGCTCTTGTTTATGCTTTGATAGCATCGAGGCAGCAAAGGAGATGTATGCAAGATGCAGATGCGGCTTTGACATATGCTAGATAGGCAGTTGCAGTGGTGGCATATGCCAGTGACGGTGATGTCATGCTTACCTCGAATATATCTGCAAGAGATATATCTATGGATAGCACACTTTTCCCACATTGGTTACTAAATGGCGATGTTGCTTTCAACGTCACACCATGTCGTGAGTGGTTTGGTATTTTTTCCAATGGAAGACTTACTGATGGTTCAACCTATGACATAAAGGATGCAGGAGACATATGTTTGTCATTGCCCAACGACGCATCATACACACTTCGACATGTGCGATATATTCCTCAGCTGAGATAGAGTTTGATCTCAATGAGATAGTTGAGAGATAGTAGATGTCATGTACTATCTAGAGAGCACTCTTTCTAGATGCACTGCAATTTGCTAATCATTTCGAGAGGAGCCATGATTGGCTTGGTCTACCCTATGCATGTATCTGAGATACGAGACAACATAATCTCGATTGTGTCGCAAACGTGTCAGCGAGAGACGAGACAAGTCTCTTTCGCGGATCTCCAAAGTGTTGTGAACGCCATGTATGTAGATGCATAGTTACAATGGCCATGCTTAAGCGAGACATAGCATATTGATTCTCTTAGGAAAAAGATGTCTCCTACCACAGAGATGAGCGATTTAGAGTTCTTTGACATGCTCATGCTAGAGGCTGAGTGATACTAGGACATGTGGATACAGTCCCTATGAAAGGCCATAGGGAAGATAGACATGCTCATGACCACCCAACCTGCATATATAAAGGCCCCTGGCCCTCTGGCTCTTAGCTACATATAGCCCCTCTCCTATAGTCCTACCCTTGGCATGAAATTACTCCCCCCTTGGAGAAGCGTTTTCGTCCAGAAAAAAAAAGAGTGATGATACACTAATGTTTTCTACACTGGCATCCTTCATGGATACAACTGTTTGTGTGATCGGAACACAGTTCAGTAGGAGGTTCAATGAAAGAATAACATCTTGATTTTCCACATTGTTGTCCATTTGCAACCATCGTGTGTTACCGGTTCCTATGCAATCATAGTGTATAGACTCCATTTAGAACGCACATGAGCATGCTAAACGAGTTATCACAACAAAGATGTATGTGAAAGAGTACCTCTTTTCACTTTCCATGAAAGTAACTTGCTGACATAACTCATCAGCCAAGTTTAAGCCCTTGACTTTTTCTCAAATTTCATCAGTAAACAACCCCACCATAACTAGTGTTCAGGATTGAGAACCTGGCGTAAGCTGAGTCACAAACATGCTTTACCTTATTGTAAGCAGCAACGCCAACTAGAACAATACATTCTTTCTAATTGGATTGCTTGGTGCTAATGTACGTGCTTTGCATATCCTTCAGCACAAGAGTACACTTGTAACTTGTAATCTGCCTATCCTCTTTGGATTCTAACCGTAACAAAAGTCAAAAGAGTACTAATGTTATTCTTGTGGATCAAAATCGTAGCAGTGATTCCATATCATTTGCCTATAGAGTGCTTAGCGTAAAGTCACTATATGTAGGAGTCTTTGTATATGGCACTATACTAGCCCGAAGGGATGAGCCCATAGCTTATCGTATAGCTTGTAGCTCATCTTAGAGCTCACAGCTCATCTCTTAGCTCCTACCTCTAGCTCATAGCTCTGCAAGGGTAAAACCTGTGTCCTACCCATATGGTTGACTAGTTCAGAGAATAATAACCAAACTAAACCTTTATAAGGTTAGATACCAAATAAATGGTAAAATATCATTGGACTCGCAGTTCAATGATAAGGTATGCAGAGATTAAGAACCATATTACCGCATCATGCTCATAGCATAGGGTAAGTACTCTTATTTGCTCATAGCAAGTGTAGATGTCTCATTCCACCATAGATAAACCTTTATCCAATGGTGATATGATTCATTACAAAGAAATGAATCAGTAGAAGCATATCAGCTACACAACCCTCTGTTAAGGTTGTTACTACTTGTTTGTATAACAGGTCTATGTACTTGACATTTTATTGGCCCTTAAAATGCTCCAAATACGGTGCTATAATGGTCAATTGTTAACGAAGTGACCAACACAGGGACTTGCCATAATACAAAAAATGTGGCACATGTATAAGTCCCATGAGACTCATATTCTCCACATGTGGAATATGTCTCAGGTAGAGAGACTAGCTGTATAGTCATCTCTTAAGTACACAAAGTACTAATGTGTGGAGGAATGACTACAACACTCTCGGCTAGAGTGAGAGGGACCCTCATAAACATGAACTCCACTCTCCGTAATGAGCACTACTATGTACCAATCAATTCTCATGCCGCCTCAGATATGTCATTGCCAAACACTAGGGCCCATACACCTAGTGCGCATGCTTTGACAACAACATACCCTAGCCCATAGAATTGCAACAAATAGTGAATAAAGTTCACTCTTTTAATATGGATGCTGCAGACAACCCTTGACTTGACAATTTTGTCAAGAAAACTCATATAGCCGTGCTATCCTTGAGTTGCCAATGGGTAGCTATACAAATGTATAGGACTTGGCAAATAAAGAGAATCCAATCACTAACTCTTTAGTGAAAAGGATGCTCTTGTCCTTGGTCTCATAGCCGTTACTAGAGGAGATTCCACTTTGTCATACAAAGAGAACTGCGACATTGTATCAACTAATACAATTGCATAGGACCATGCCCTAGAAAAATCACTACTCGTATAGTGCATAAAATTTTTCATCAAACTCAAGAATGGTTTAGATATTTCTCCTATGCAAAAGAGTTTGCAAGTCAAGAGGGATAGTTGGTGGCTTATAGCCAAAGCCTTTGTCCTAAATCACATAAGTATGTGAATACAACATTGGTAAATACCGTTGTAAATAACCAAGCCATGTCAATACATATAAGCCATGCGTATGTAGCCTTGTAGGCATTGTGTGTATGGCTCCTTCCCACACATACTCAGGGCCTCCTTGCCATCGAGAGAGTAGCACTATAGCCAGCTTTGCTATAGTTATCTCCTTAAAACGTTCATGCACCCTGTGCAGCAGAGGATTACTAGTCTAATCCATCATGATAGCCTTAGGCCACACCTTTGTCTAGATATGCAAATCAATACCATGTATTGTGTGCATAAGGTACCATAATAGTCACTCCCACATCCATGGATGTCATGGAGTTACATAGCACAACCTAAATTAATGTCAAACAAGCCATGCTTGTCGAACCTCATTTGTGCCTTGATCATCAAACCTTGCTAGAGCCGCGCACAAAGCAAGAGACATATGCTCATAGCCTAGTGCCATGTAGAAAAAGTGTATTTGTCTAACCTTGCTTGTGACATGCACAAAACAAGAGAAAAGCTTACATCTTACATGCCACCACCATGCCATGCATGTGATGCATGCATAGATGTCAAACCATACATACCATCTATAACAAATGACAATCTTGTCAAACCATGTGTACAAAGCAGATAATGCATCTTCTCTTAGCCTCTCTTAGACTCGTTCTCCATGGGAGGCGACTCAACGTTATGCTGAGCAATACAGGTGCTACATATTAACTTATGCGCACAAAATCCTTGTTGAAGAAGGCATCATAGTCGCATGTACACCAACATCTTGTCCAGGATAACAAACATGTCATACACCTTATACATATTCCAAGCACAAGTACCAATGACATAGATGTTGTGAAAGTCCTATCAAGGTCTTTGAAGTAAGACTCATACACTCAGGGGCTTGTCATACAAGCACTCTGCCTAATGAGAGTCAAACAGCAAGAAACATGGCGTACATGCCATCATTCAAAGCTATACTGGCATAACTTGTACGAGTGGTAATTGACAATGATTGACATAGCATGAAATGAAAAATTGATACTTGAACAGAAGGAAATACTTGAATGACATTAAGTTGTCATCTTGTTCGCCTTGTAGGCATACCCATCCAAGCTGGAAAGTAGATGGCCTTGATTGCCATAAATCCTTGCCGGGTAGTCGTACACAAGCTCCATCAGATGGCCTTGATTGCATAAATCCTTGCCGGGTACTCATAGACAAGATCCATCAAACACATGTATGTTTCCATTGATAGCCTTGGCCTCGCCCATAGCTGGTTGTGCCAGCCACCATGGCCACTGACTCATGTAGAGCCCCTTCTCCTTTGGCACCCCCCAAAGTTCTTAGTAATGCCCATGTGAGCACTGGGCTTAAAAGCCTTTTAAGTTGGCCGATACCAGCTAAAAAGCAACAACCCTAGCCCTATGCCCTCTTGGTTGCCCTCGTTCAGATGCTACCAACCGTTGCATGAGTGGCGGCTGCATCTTGGCTCACGGTCCCTATTTGCAGCCTTGGTTTGGCCTTGGCAACACAACTATGCATGCCCTTTTCCTAGCTAGCTGCTCGTATCCCTAAGGCGCAATGGTGGAGACGTTGCCCCTAGCACTGCCTCACATATGCCACCTTGGCTGCTTGCAAACATGGCCCTTGGCCAGCGCTGTTGCAGCCATGGAAACTCTATGGCACCCTCATGGTGCCTCTATGGCATCCCTTTTTTTGCCCCTTGAGCAGTCTGCATGTAAAGCCATGACTAACTTTTGGCACTCAAAGGCTGCCCCTTGACGATTGTGGGTGGTTGCACAGCCGTTGGGAGGCGTTGTACCAACGACCTAATTGCAACCCACACAAAATTATCAATCCATGGATCGACAACCCAGCTAGGGCATGGAAGCACGAGCATCGGATGAATAGAAATAGAGGATTCAAAAGCATACCTCACCAATGCAAGTAGAGATTAGCCATGGCAAGACTAACTCTAATCACTAATCAATCAACTCCTACACACATCAGGCCCACCGAAGTCTAACTTACCATAGACTAGAAACCCAAAGCACACTAATTGCATTGGTGTTGGCCTCTCCAATCACCACATGCCAATCAAGGCACTTCATCAATAGCTACACACACAAGGTGAATCGTGCTAGAGTTTCATAAAAACTATCCACACACAAGCAAACAATAGGGCACACACACTAACTACAAGATTAAGAACCAACTTAATCAACCTAAGTAGTGATGCTAAATATCACAAATGGAATGCTCATAGAAGGGTAAGAGTGGTTAATAGCAAGAAGTCATCACACAAACTCAAATCTAGAATAATGAGAGTGTAAAATTACTTCATGACATAATGAAATGTAGAGAAGATAAGACTAATGATTAAAATAGGGATTAGATTAATCAAGCTTCTCTAATTACAATGGATTAGTACTAGCCTCTTAAGCATGGGCATTAAGCTCAAGGCTAGGCCATACATAGAGTGAACACTCAAGAGAGAGAGAGCTGTTAAAAGTGGATCCTCAAGAGTGATACTCAAGAATGAAGCCTCCTTGCATAAAGGCTTCCTTTAAAAGGCTTCCTTGCATATAGGCTTCCTTTTAAAGGCTTTCACCACAATCCCTTCTACTATGGGTTTAAGTTTGAGCCTCTACCTAGCATATACAACTTTGGAACTTCCAATGATCCCAAGACCTTATACAAAGTGACTAGGAAACATGATGCAAACATCGGTGTAGCCTCTGTTAGCCACTGCTAACATTCCCCCCTTCCTAATTTGGCGCACGTCCTCGTGTGCCGGTGAAGCAAAACACAGTGACATGGTAGAAAGCAAGTCCACCGAAGAAATATTGAGCTGCAAATCATGAGAACAAGTAATGAGCATCAAAGGCCAACAAGGATAAAAACTTGAAGTACAATGAACAATTATGGTTTCGATGGGTGAATCATAGTCAAAACTAGACAACATAAAGCAAAAAAACACCTAGCTATCATGAAGATTAAACCACTTGAAATTTCAGTTTTATGCATGAAACACAAGCAATCAATTATGACCCTATGCTCATTGAAGCTCATAAACCTACTAGCCTAAAAACTATGTGACCAATCTCAATAAATCATGCAAGCTCATAAACCTACTAGCCTAAAAACTATGTGACAAATCTCAATAAATCATTCAAGTCTATCATGTCTATGGGCAATAAAAAAGCTCCTAATCTATTAGTACATTGTCACAGCTTTTCGAAGGTGATGGAAGTTTTGTTTTGGTCATTCATAGAAAAAAGTAAAGCACAATACAAGGCTACAACCCCAAGGCAAGTCTAGGTGCGACTCTCGGCTCCTTGAATCCTCAAGAAGGTGTTCCAAAAGCCTACTAGCCTACCAAGGTGACAGCTAACTCCTATCAGCCCAAGGCATCGGTTTAGGGCCTTGACCAAGCGAGCCAAGGTGATTCCCCTCGCCTGCCAAGTGCCAATAAGGCGATAGGCCTCACATAGATACAACATAACATAGAAATTTGCTTTTCACGTGTCTAGTAGCATTTTTGCTACTTTTTCTTGATACTTTTTTGCTTCATTGTTTCATTTTCTAGCACTTTTTAATTTCTTCCAACATGACATGTTTATGGAAATTGGACTAAAGGACTCAAGCCTAATCATAGCCCTACGTCATGTTAAAAATAAATGGAGTATTAAGACTATCGCTAAGAGTTTAGGACTAATGAGAAATGAACCTACATTAACCTAAGGTCAAGGCCAATTACCTATGATTAGCATACATAAAACCTAATTTTTTGATGAGTTAATATTCACAAAGCAAAGTGTTGAAACTTTAGTATGCCTAGCTTTTGAACATGAAAGAACCATAGCTTAGAAGCAAAAAAAATACTTAAGCCAAGCATAGAGAATGGAGAGATAAACAAAAGAGCAAAATCATGGAAGGATTACACCTATTCATGCTCTTTGTGCATCCTTGAGCAAGCATCCCCTTTGTAGAGAAGTCTCTTGATCTTTTTATTTGAAAAAAAAGCTCATTTGAAGCTAAGTGTAAACACAAGCTCCAAAGGCTTTTTATTGAAATAAAAAAAGCACACAAAAAAAACATTAATGAAAACCTAAAGCTAGGGTCTTGCATACCCAAATTTGCCAAAGGGAAAAAACCCAAGGGAAAAAAGTGCCTTTGGTTATGCACATGATACTCTTTGATAGCAAATTTATGCATACATAACAAAAATGAGAGATAAAATGCTTATAAATAAGCTCATTTTGCAATTTTAAGTCCTCTCATGCATGATTCAAAATTTGATAAAGTTCTAGCTCACTTGAGGTATGGAATTTAAAAACAAGCCAAGAGTTGAAAATAATGGAACTTTGATAAAATGAAGTGGCTCTCTATAGCCAAATTTTACTATTTAAATCTTTTCAAAAAGTTGGCTAACAACTAGCTCACATGAAATTTACAATTTAAGAGCAATCTATGAGATAGAGATGACTTCAACTTTTAATGGAATGAAAGTAAATGGCTCTCAATAGCCAAATTTTGTACTTAAAAGCTTTTAAAAAAGTTGGGTAAACACTAGCTCAAATGAAAACATTTGCATTTTAGACCAAGCTATGAGCTAGCATGTATACGACTTTTAATCTAAAGAATTGGAATGGCTCTTAAATAGCCAAGTTTTGCAATGATGACCCCTTCTTGAATCAATGAAAGTTCAACCTTGCCAATCACTCTCACAAGCTCGAAATTTTAATGCTCTCCCATGATCAGTCAACAGAAACTCAACTTTAGTGCTATGCAAGGGTTATTCATTTAGAGCAAGCACTAAAATGCATAGTCAACGTCAAGCGCAAATTTTAGTACTCAATTATTATTGCATGTGCAATGTAACTCTCAAAAGATGCCCAAACATATCACCAAGAGTTTTCCAGGCAGCGGGGTCAAGACCAAGCGAATAGGGAGTTTAGTGGTTGCACAAGGTCTCTCATCGCTTGGCTCTGACCTTTTTTTATGAATGCCAGTTTTGCAGCAGGGTCAAGACCAGGTGAATAGGGAGTTTAGTGGCTGCCCAAGGTCTCTCATTGCTTGGCTCTGACCTTTTTTTATGAACACCAGTTTTGCAGTGGGGTCAAGACCAGGCAAATAGGGAGTTTAGTGACTGCCCAAGGTCTCTCATCGCTTGGCTCTGACCTTTTTTTATGAACGCCAGTTTTGCAGCGGGGTCAAGACCAGACGAATAGGGGGTTTAGTGGCTTCCTAGTGTCTCCCTTCGCTTGATTTTGACCTTCTTTGATAATGGTTAATGGTATTGGTACTGATACTGGTACAGGTTATTGGTACTGGTACTGGTTATTGGGGTCACAACAATATGGCGTGTGTGTTTTCATGGTGGGTCTACTAAAAACTATAACGGCGAGGTTAAGCACCGCTAGCTTCTAAGAGTATTGATTTTGTGGGCCAAACTCCACGTGACAGGAGTATATGAGCTTTGTTTGCAAGCTAAAGACAGATGCAAAAGCAAACAAAACTGCAAAAAAAAGTGAAACCTGCCAAAAGTGGATGTGAGCTTGCATTATTGGGTGCATAAAAATCGGGCACCTGAGGCAAGTGGTGGGCTTGATAAGTGGGTGGGATCCCTTGATCAACACCGAGTCAAGTTGACAAGCACCAGAACCGACAAAGCAGAGTGTGTGTGTGTGTGTGTCATTTTGTGGAGTTTTCACACAGTGTCTAGCCGAATGCAACAACGGCGGGGTCGGGCCAATAATCACGAACGTGCACGGGTGTGTGTGTGTGTGAATGAGCTCGCGGTGAGCCATGCAATAAGGGCCGTTGATAATGGGTACAAGGTCTGCAAGTTGGTATGCCGTCATCAAAGGATTGTGTGCACGCTTTTATGGGTGTATTTTTAGGTGTGTGCTTCAAGATGACAGTTTTTTCCTTCTTTGGTGCATTACACACACAATGATTTCTATGCACACACATAGGAATTCTTGTTGCAAATCAAGCATTATCTTGACACACATATCATTCATTAGTCAAAATTTACCATCAATTTCATTCCAAAACAATCAAATTACGCTTTCAAAGTATGTCAATTGATTTACACACCTAATTACTAATAAATTAGCAACACATTGGAATCAAATTAATCACCCAAAAATTGAATGGAGTAGGTCAATGCACTTACAATTGATTGCATCCAAGCTAATCCTTGCTCCACCACTCAAAGACGCATCATTGCACACACAAGTGTGCACCATCAATTCGGCCCAAAATTGATCATTGTAGGCCAAAAATCAAACACTCAAATCATCAAATTAGGTATGAATTAGCACAATTAACTTGATAAAAGTGATGATTCAATCTCTTACAAGGGGATTGAACATACATTACACTTCAAATGTGGTTAGGTTAGTAAAATTAGTCAAAAATTAGTAAAATTAGCATGAAATTAGTACAATTAGCATAGAAATGTAGCGAAATTAGTAAGGGTCAGTATGAAATTAGTGAAATTGGGGGTTTGGGGTATTCATAACTCAACAATTAGCTTCAATTTCTTGCACAACATCATCAAATCAAACCAAAATTGAGTAACACACACTCAAAAACCGAGAAATTATATTGAAATTACTCTATACTAAACATCCTATACTCACTAGCTTAGGTTATCGATCCCTGACAACGGTGCCAAATGTTGGGAGGAGTTGTAGCAACGACCTAATCGCAACCCACACAGAATTATCAATCCGTGGATCGGTAACCCGGGTAGGGCATGGAAGCACGAGCATGGATGAATAGAAATAGAGGATTCAAGAGCATACCTCACCAATGCAAGTAGAGATTAGCCATGGCAAAACTAACTCTAATCATACTCTAACCACTAATGAATCAACTCCTACACACATCAAGCCCACCGAAGTCCAACTTACCATAGACTAGAAACCCAAAGCACACTAATGATAAGCACACACTAATTGCATTGGTGTTGGCCTCTCCAATCACCACATGCCAATCAAGGCACTTCATCAATAGCTACACACACGAGGTGAATGGTGCTAGAGTTTCATAAAACCTATCCATACACAAGCAAACAATAGGGCACACACACTAATTACAAGATTAAGAACCAACTTAATCAACCTAAGTAGTGATGCTAAATATCACAAATTGAATGCTCATAGAAGGGTAAGAGTGGTTAATAGCAAGAAGTCATCACACAAACTCAAATCTAGAATAATGAGAGTGTAAAACTACTTCATGACATAATGAAATGTAGAGAAGATAAGACTAATGAGTAAAATAGGGATTAGATTAATCAAGCTTCTCTAATTATAATGGATTAGTACTAGCCTCTTAAGCATGGGCATTAAGCTCAAGGCTAGGCCATCCATAGAGTGAACACTCAAGAGAGAGAGAGAGCTCTCAAGAGTGGATACTCAAGAGTGGATACTCAAGAATGAAGCCTCCTTGCATAAAGGCTTCCTTTTAAAGGCTTTCACCACATTCCCTTCTATTATGGGGTTAAGTTTGAGCCTCCTAGCTAGCATATACAACTTTGGAACTCACAATGAGCGAAAGACCTTATACAAAGTGAGTAGGAAACACTATGCACATCCATAGCATATCTCCCGCTTGATGCATATTCGGTGTTAGCCGCTGCTAACAACAGCCTTGCTGCATCACATCAGTCCTCGGAACCCACGATCACTTTCTTGCTGCTCTCTCAGACCACGCCCCCTTTCTTTGGCTATGGACATGCATACCAGCCCTCACTGCTGCCCAAGCAAGGGCAATCGCCCTTGCTCCTACCTCATGGCACCACTCTTGGTTGTCCCGGGACGCAGCCCACTCTCTCGGTGGCTTAAAAAAGAGCTAGCCTTGGCTGATCACCATGAGGTTGCTCCGCGCTCCTTTAATGTTGCTAGGTAGTGCTTTTTCTTGCTATGCAAGGGCCGGCACTACCCTTGTAAACCCATGGCTGCCCTTAAGCATGGGTGCATACCATGGCTCACTGGTTGGCACAACCCAATGGTAGCACTCATGCAGCCTCAGGAGGCCCTGCATGGGTTGCAAACACAACAAATCAAACACAACAGAGCAATCTGGGCTGCCAGGGCATCGCCATGGCAGGCCTTCACGCACTAGGGCATGTTCCCATAGCCATGTCCCCAACATCCCTCCTCGGTCACCTTGTGCATCATGAGCCGCATGCATCACCGGCAAGCCTTATGCCCATGACCTGCCAAGGATGCATGCTGTTGTTGAACATGCAAGCTTTGATCATGCAGAGAATTTCTTCCCATCCGGCTTCTTCGCTCCTCCAAGCACGCCATCTCCAATCTAGAGCAACATGCAGCTTCTTATGGCTTCCGTGGTCTGTCTTTCAGAAAAGAAGTGTATGCTTTGTTGCATGCTTCTTTGTTTGTGCATGCCGTACATGGAGAAGGCCGTCTTGGTGTTGATTCTCTCGCATGCTTCCTTTTGGCATTTTTAGAACGTGCATGCATCATGCAGCTATTTTGAGATCTTCTTTGTCAAACGACCCAAGCACTCCATTAAAGCTTCAAGTCAACCTTCTTTCCTCTTCTATCTTGACATAGAAGAACTCCACTTCCTTCATGGAGTTGACTTGCTTCTTCTTCCTTGCCATGCACAATCTCCTTGACATACACGACCTTCCATGCAACACAAAATAGGACAATTAAGATAAGAATTAAGAGTCAAAACTAATCAAAGTTACACTTAGCTTGCAAATGATCAATTGTTGACCGTGCTTTGCCTGTCATGTGAGGCCATCCACCGCTCAATCAAAGAGAAAGAACGCCATAATCACACACGCCTTTGTGCTCCATAGCCTTCTTCTCCCTAAGTTGTGATACCATTGAAAGGACAAAGGGAAGATAGACATGCTCATAACCACCCAACCTGCCTATATATAGGCCCCTAGCCCTCTTGCTCTTAGCTACATATAGCCCCTGTACTACATGTGTATCCATCGGCCCTTGGCCAGGGCCGTGCCCTCCTATAGTCCTACCCTTGGCATGACACCCTATGGATGATGAGGAGGTTACAACTAATCTGGAGTCACGATTGACGCATCCCATGCGTGACTAGTTTTGGTGGTGATGGAATGAGAATTGAGACACCTGCTAACAGATAGATTGACAGAGGTTACTACACATGTCATTGATGCGATTGCCATGGATATGCTCGTAGACATTACACGTTTGTCGTCAACCTTTGGGACTCTCATGTACAACCTTTGTCAGGCCAAGGGCCCTTAAGACACACATGCGATACACGGGATCTATATATAGCTAGGGTCAAGGGCCTATATATAGCACAGTTAGGTGGAGAAGAGTATGTGGCTGGCCTCAGTCTCTTACATTGGTATTCTTACATGTTCCAACACCTTTTGAAAGTCTGAAACCTAGTCATTCATTTACACACCTCTTAGTTGTGGTAACTCATTTAAAGTAATCGAGTGAGTTATAAATTGAGTCTACACACTATCGTATTCATCTAATTTTGAATACAAGCCGTTTACAAAGGGACAACAATGTAGACAATCAAGATGTTCTTCTTGGTTTCATTGAACCTCCTATATTGAACTGTGTTTCGGTCACATGGACAATTGGACTAGTGAGAGGTGCCATTGTGAAAAACATTAGTGTTCTCGAGAAGATCTTACCACTTTTGTTTTCGAGGATGAAAGTGCTTCTCCAAGGGGGAGTAATGCTAGGTCAAAGGCCAAGACACACATGCGGTACATGGGGCCTATATATAGCTAGGACCAAGGGCCTATATAGTTGGGTGGAGAAGGGTATGTGGCTGTCTCCACTCTCTTACAACCTCTCAGTGTCAAGACTTGACATAGCAGTTGTAGTGGGAACGTTTGTAGCTAGAGTGTCAGTCCAGCGATGTCTCACAGTAGGATGATGCATCATGCAGTAGTGCAAGTCATTACAAGATACTTTGTAGGGTATGCATGCTGATTCGAACTGGGATATACACTTTTGCACACAGCTAGAGCCTATATGAAGACATGTATCAACTTCCAAAGAGTCAGTGGGCATAGGTTGAGAGGAGATTCCTCCCTATACCTCATATACATACTACTAGGTCCTATAGTAGTACCACTTATCAACACATTCACCTTTAAGTGGGAGATTGTTGGGGTAAAGACGGTGTGCCTCTTACTTTGGCCAGATGCGTCCAACCGTCCACATCACTTGTACATGCCTTATTCTTTACTAGATAGAAGAATAAGGACCTCTCTCAAAGACATTATAGTGAGAAACTCCACCCACATCTTGTGTCTCCTACTCCTCTCTCTCCTTCTCCCTCTCCGCATTCTCGCACCCTTCACAAGCTAGAATGATTTATTTGATTCATTATTAAATAATTATTATTTCTTTTCATTTCTTTTTTCCATTGGTGTGTGTGCAGGCCTGAAAATTACAGGGCACCCTTACCCATCCTAGGGAAGGGAAATTTTCAATAGTGCCCGTCCCATGGGAAGGGTTGTTTGACATTTTCGACCTTCAAACTGAAGGGAAAATTTTACCTACCCTTCCGATCAAATCTTTACCAAAATCCAGTTTTTTCACATGTGTTTTCGAACAATTGTAGCTTGTAAAGAAAGTTCTAAAGTACAATGAGAAAGGGTGCACTTTGAAAACATTGCACATCATTACTAAAAGTCATTTCCTACAAGATACACAATGAGTAAGAGAAGTAGTAAGCTATAAATGGAACATGCAAATATTTGGAACTGCAAATGTCTTGTAATGCATCTACGGTGACAACATCATACATCTTGGAATTTGTTGGATGTACCCTTTGCTAGAATTGTAACAATGAAGAGTCTCCCCTTGAGTTACAGACCTTCCATTGTTGAACTCATGAAGTTACCGCTATCGCAATTCTCTCTGTGAAGCTAGGGTAGACATCTCTTCAAACTTCCAAGTTCCAAGTTCCCTCTAAGTCGTTCTCGTCTCCTAAGAATCACCAATGACAAACAATAAGATCCTTATAATATTATATACTTAAATTGTAGCATCCTAATCATTAGACATGGTGCCATCTTAAACATGATGAAGTGATAAGTATGGGTTCGTATAAATAGGCTTTGGGAGCATGCCTAGCAAACCAAGAGGCTAGCACTATGTGAATCATGATTCGTGAAGGAGCCTTGAGACTTGAAGGACCTTTGCAATCGTAGAATCTGGAGTCTCTAGTCCCTTTTGTTCTCCAGTCCTTTTAGTGCAAAAGAAAGATGGTACATACCGTATGTGTGTGGACTATCGAGCACTAAACGATATCACTATCAAAAACAGATTTCCCGCACCTCGGGTAGAAGATCTGTTTGATAAGCTACAAGGCTCGACCTACTTCAGTAGGATTGACCTTAAGAGTGGCTATCATCAAATAAGGATAGTGGATGAAGATATCTTAAAGACCGCATTTCACACAACGTTTGGTCTTTATGAATATCTAGTCATGCCTTTTGGCTTGACTAATGCACCAGCTACGTTCAATCGTTTGATGGAGAAAATTTTTAGACCATACCGCAAATTCACTGGAGTGTTCTTTGATGATATCATCATCTACTCCAAGTCTTTGGAGGAACATAAGCAACATCTCCAAGTGATTTTTCAAGCATTGAGGGAGAACAAGCTTTTTCTCAACCAAAAGAAAAGCGAATTCTTCCTACAAGAGATTCAATACCTAGGTCATATTATCTCTAAAGATGGTATCCAAATGGATCCATCAAAGTTAGAAGTAATAAAAGCATGGCCTCTAACCCAAGAAATCTACATGAGCTAAGAAGCTTTGTTGGTATGTGCGCATACTATAGACGCTTCATAACAAAATTCTCTCAAGTAGCAGGACCACTACACGACTTAACTAAGAAGAACGTTAAGTTTGTGTGGACTGCTAACGAGCAAAATGCTTTTGAAAAGCTCAAAGAGAAGCTTACTTCCCAACCAGTCCTTATGCTTCCGGATCTCTCAAAGCCATGTGAGGTCCAATGTGATGCTTGTGGTGATTGCCTTGGAGCAGTTTTGCTTCAAGAAGGGCATGCCATAGCATATGAGAGCCGAAGGCTCAATATTGATGAACGAGTCTTGGGCATTTATGAGAAAGAGCTTTTAGCTGTTCTACATGTCCTAGACACATGCAAGCACTACCTGTTGGGGACTCCATTTATCCTACGAACCGACCACCAAAGTCTCAAGTATTTCATGACGCAAACCAAGCTTTCCGACAAACAAATGAGGTGGGCAAATTTTCTTTCGCAATTTAATTTCCATATTGCTCACATAGCTGGTAAACACAATCAAGTGGCCGATGCACTTTCACGACGACCCAAAGTTAATGTGGTGTCTATAGCTACTCACAATGATCTATCCTCTATGATAGATGAGTATGCTACTGGCCCTGAGTTTAGAGACATAATGTCAGCCCTTGCTTTGGGGAAGAAAGAGGAACCATTCACCTTCAGGATGGTTATCTTCTCCACAGCAATAGGCTATGTGTTACCCATTCCCTTCGTGAGAAAGTTATGTATGAATCCCATGCTCCTCCATATGCAGGGCATAGAGGTATTCAACCTACTCTCCGAGGAGTAGAGACGTACTTCTATTGGCCTACCATGAAAGTGGACATACAAGAGTATGTTTCAAAATGTGTAGTATGCCAAAAGACCAAGTATGATAGAGGGAAGCAACCTAGATTACTCCAGCCATTGCCTATTCAAAATTCACCATGGGAGAGTATATCCATGGATTTCATCTTTGGATTACCCAAGTCTATCCATGCGAATACAGGAATATGGACAATAGTTGGCAGGTTTAGCAAGCAAGCACATTTTATTCTTGTCAAAAAGACTATTAAGGCACATCAAATGGCAATTCTCTTCATATCTCAGATTTTCAAGCACCATGGATTACCCACATCCATCGTGTCAGATAGAGATCCTAGAATGACCAGTAATTTCTAGAAAGGTCTCTTTGAAAATCTAGGAAAAAGATTGAATTTCTCTTCGGCATATCACCCACAAACGGATGGCCAAAGTGAGATAGCCAATCTCACGATACTCGATCTACTCAAGACTTATGTTACCGAAGTAGATCAACGCTCACAATGGGAAAAGTACTTACCTCTTGTAGAGTATGCCTACAATAATACTGTACATACTTCTACGGGAAAAGCACCTTTTGAGATCATTGAGGGAAGACCTAAAAGTCCCTTGCTACTCAAAGTACATGGGAAGATCTTCGCCGCGCCGATGAGTATAGCCGTGACCTACAAGAATCTTTTCAAAAGATTAGGGAGGCCATATCCATCTCTCAACAAAGGCAAAAAGCTACTGCTGATAAGCACATAAGAGGCTTAATGTTCAAAGAAAATGATTGGGTCTCACTCAAGTTTCCTAAGGCTCGATTAAGGTAAACAACAGGCAAAAATCCTACGGGCCATCAAAAGTATTATGCTAAACTAGCAAAAAGATACTATGGTCCTTTCCAAATCTTTAAGCCCATCAATGAGACGGCTTATCAACTCAAGTTGCCCAACCATTGGCTCATACACAATGCCTTTCATGTAAGCCTACTTAAGCCCTACAAAGGAGAGCCACCAACTGAACCAATTATTGAAGACCCTCCCGAAGTTGAAGACCAAGAAGAGGTGCTACAACCCGAAGCTGTTCTTCGGCATGAAGACAAGGTACTACGACATGGTAAGATTATCCGACGGTATCTTATTAAGTTCAAAAATTATCCTTTTGAAGATGTTGGATGGATGCAAGGAATACAGCTTAAGGATAGTATGAACCTTGTCAATGCTTACAATGCTACATTAGAGTAAGCAAATGTACAAATTTCTTTTAAATGACTCATGTTTTTGTCTTATAAGACTAGTCCTCTTTTGAGTTGTGCACAAATTTAACTAGTGTGCATGCTTAGAATCATGTTTGTGATGACGACGTCTCTCAAACACCAAGTAGAATTTGTCACTCTACTTTGGGAGAATGAAATGGACTAAAGAGCAGACATGCTTGCGGCAACTATGTCTCCCAAGCACCAAATGGATTAGTCATCCATCTTGGAAAGATGTCGTAGGGTAAAAAGGGATCCTCTACCCGCTAAGTAAAATTGACTAATGACTAAGGCTTTATCTCTTCTACCTCATAGTCGAGGACGACGATGATTTTAAGAGAGAGGTAATGTCATAAATCTAATATCTAATATCTAACCAACCCAAATGATTTTCTCATATTAAATTGATCACTTAATGTGGGAGAATAAACGGGAACAAGTGTTAAGATATAGATCTTAACACTTAATGTGGGAGAATAAACGGGAACAAGTGTTAAGATATAGACATGTGCTTATAGATCTATCTCAACACGGGGCCAATGGTAAACGGGCCCACATGAGAGATGGTCTATCAAAGAGCAAGGCTAACAAATGGAGCATAAGACCTTAGGGTTAGCTTCATTGAAGACCTCCAATAATGTGTGTAAAAGGCCTTTGACCTTAGGTAAGCTAGGGCTGAGCTTGAGGCGCGGGAACCCGACCCAGCTCGAGGTGCTTGTCCTGCTTGTCATGCTTGATGACTAAGGTGCTTGAGGTGCTTGATGATTGAGGTGCTTGAGATGCTTGAGGTGCTTAATTATTGAGATGCTTGAGGTGCTTGAGATGCTAGGGTTGCACTTGAGGTGAGAACCCAACCCAAGCTTAAAGTGCTTATGAGCCAAGCTTGTGGTGGGAATTGGGCCTATGCATGAGGGGCTTGAGGTGTCCAAAAGTCAAACATTCAATCCCTACAAGGAGGGGGCGAGCCCTACATGACGGGGGATGAGAGAGAACACCCACACTCTCACACAAGGCATGCATGGTACAAAGAAAGCAAAAGGGACACTTGTCAAGTTCCTCCTCATGTTGCCCTCACGGTGTGCCTGAAGCCTATTGGTTGGCCACCCAAGGGGTCCAATAATAATTTAGGAGATTTAATTAATTGATTTAGCATTTATCTAGCCCTCTCTCTCAAAGGGGAAAGGGGGACACTTGTTTCAAGGCTACCCTTGCTGCTTGTAATGCCTCCTGCTTGTGATTGGCTAGGCCTGGAGGGGTCCAATGAGCTTCAAGCATGAGCTACAAGGGGGGGTCGACCCAAGCAAGCTAGGGGGTTGCTTAGGGGGTATACTCACCCACACACACTCACAAACACTCTCATGGTGTGCTATGCAAAGTGCAAGAGCTCCCTCTCCTTCTCCAAACAAGTAGAGGTTGAGAGCCTACACCAACACTCTTGGATATGGAGTGCAAATCCAACCAAGAGCCATGCTTCAATGCTTAAGCTTGCCATCTCCTTCTTCTTCATTACTATGCTATTATGTATGCTAGCAACAAGAGTTATGATAAGTGAGGAACTAATTCTTTCTCCTACGAAATGTTTCTTCTTCCTCTTCCCTACCCTCATTCCCTGCTAGCTCTCTCCACCTTCGAAGGTGTTTGAGGCTTTGGGACTGAGGCTTGGGATAGTTAAAGCTTTCTTCAAGTTTATGTTATGTTTGTGATGCATGAAGCTTTCCATCTTCATTGCATCACCTAGGTCACAAGGAACACAAAGATTGTATTGTAACAAGTCTCTCTTAATGGGAGAAATCATAATACAAATGCCTATTGGAGGGGGGACCGGCTCCACATAAATCCGGTCCTCAATTGTTGTCATGTTCTCTAAATTCTCTCTCTTGCAAAAGTATTGTTCATGCCAAGTTAACTAATTGCTATGATTATGTTGCTATCTTCAACTATGCTCACCCGCTATGCTCACAAAGTCATTTCTCAAAAGTACTTTCATTAATTTCCGCTACTCTCAAGTTAAATATGCCAATTCCATTACACCCGACGTGTGCAGGGCTAGCAGCAAAGGAAGGGCGGGAAGGGTTGCAATTTTTGGCCCTGTAGAGTGTGTGTACACATACATACATTTATACGTATGTATATATGTGTGTATGTATTTATGTGTCATGAAAATTAATTTTTAACCTTTTAAAAGCATTTTTCATCTTAATTTGTCCACTTAAGTCTGGGAAAAATAAAAGAGAACAAGAGAAGTTGATTATAGTTCTTATATACCTAGCTCGGGCAAAGGCTGTGTCTAAACAAAAGAAGTCTAAAAAAGAGCAAGGATAATTGCTATTTAATTATCCGAAGTCAAAGGTACCGATCAAGGGAGGATAAGTGAATCGTGAGCAACCTTGATCAAAGGTAATGACAAAGGGGGATAATTAGAGAAATTATAGGAGTTTTAAAATAGAACTAATTGTGTAAATTTTAAGTAATTAAATTTACTCATTAGACTACAAGTATGAAATTTGGAAAGCCTTAAGGTGAAGTTAAAACTAAACAGAGTCACTCTAAATTAATTAGATTTTGGGACTAGCTTCGAGGTACCTCCAAAGAAACATGTTGAGGTTTTGCACAAGAGGTGAAGCTTTAAAGCCAAGGGTGAGTTTGACCTTTACCAGAGTCCATTCTTATATAGCAAGTTCGAAATTAACAGGTAGGATCTAGCCCGGGTCAGCTTCATAAAGCCTCTAAAGGATAGTGCAAAGGTCTTGTACATGAGCTAAATAAATTAAAGGTAAGACTATGGTTTTTAATTAATTCAAAGAAAATTTAAAAGTCTAAGATTAGTTCAGTCTCAGAAAGTTGACTCTAGTCCTGCTTTACCAAGTTTGGCTAGGCCACATGTCCACGGTAGCTTGCATATGCTTAATGGATTGTAGGCAAGGATGTGCATGTGTTCCCTAGCTAAAGAAAAGTCCAAAAGGGGGGGGGGGGGGGGGGGGGGGGGGGGGGGGGTGGTTATTTCAAGAATAGCTAGGACCATAGTAGACAAGTGTTAGTATATGCATAAAATTGCACTTTAACCCTTCACTTTTGATTGATACATGTAACAAACATTCCCTTTTGAGAATTTTGACAAGTAGTAGTAAAAGAGGGGGCTCGTGGGGCATTTTGCACACTTCTCTCATTCCTAAGAGCTCAAGGTGGCTAAGCAAGTGTTCTCACACTCTCTTTCACATGGAAGCTCAAGAGTGGGTTTCTTTGCACAAGAACTTGGCTATGGATGTAAATCCAAGCAAGTGATTGCATGAAAGTTCTTCTTCTTCTTCTTCTCTACTATTCTAGCTATGCTAAGAGCTTGCCCATGGAGTAAGCATATACAAAATACCAATTTATTGCTTCCAATGTTTTTTTTTTTCACCCTCATCTACCTCTTACCCCACAGTTCTCACTACAAGAGGTTCTTCACACTTGTGACGACCTTAGCGATGAAAATAGACAGGGATATTTTTATTCCCGGTGTCGCTATAAGTATTTCTATATGCGTCACAAACACTACAAGAGGTTGTGTGCTCTTGTGACGCTATTAGCGACGGAAATACACTGGGTTTTTATAACCCCCGGCGTCGCTAAAACTGTCGCTAATAGCGTCGCTACGAGAGCGTCGCTATATGCGACGCTATATGCGTCGCTATATAGAGACGCTATATGCGTCGCTATATAGAGACGCTCATAGCGACGCTCATAGCGACGCTCATAGCGACGGTCATAGCGACGGTTATAGCGACGTTTACACAGAAGTCTATAGCGATGCTTATAGCGACGCTCTAGAGCCATAAATAGCGACGTCCGAGAGAATTTTTTTTTGGTGACCACAGCATTGAATGCACTGCCACCCATCAACCATATTGTACTTGATTCACTTTTTAAAAAAAGTGCAAGGGTAGATAATAGACCCAAAATAGTCACCCACAAGACACATTGTTTGCAAAATTGACAAGCGTAAAATTGACAATTGTACACATCATAGGCAAAATGAATTGATTGGCAAATGTAATAATGACAATTGTACAACATCATAGGCATAAAGAATTGATTGGCAAAATGAACTGCGGTGTCAAATGTAATAATATACATGGTTCAAAAAGACGTATAAAATCCGTCTCATGATACATAAGCTATGAGAAACCCTAAACTAATGCTATCTAGCTACGGCTAAACTGACGTCGTCTAGTCAGAAGTCTCATCGCGTCCAAGCGGCGTATCTGTCGGATTCTGCAAAAAAAGACAATAAGACAGCTTTCAGTAAGTATAAACATATAGCGACATTTATAAAACAATACAAAAAATAAAAAAGAGTAAACCCTAATACTAACCATGCCGCCGCGAGAACTGAGAATGTCCATCAGGGCGTTTAAGCCCTTCCTGCCTGCGTACTCACGCTCGTACGGTGTGGGATCACATCCTGTCATCGACCACTGTCAAAACATACAAAGATTTCATTATGTTAGAATTAAAAAACTCATAAACCCTAAACTATCGAACATAAAGAGCAATGAGAAAACACTTACAAAATCGGCCTCAAATGATGCCCATCCACCGCTCCCCAAGTGGTGCGAGCTCCCTGCCTCTACTCGCGCTCTGGCTGCATTCTTTTGTTGCTTCCACTTGTCGGGATTCTCGCGCGCTGCTTTCTTCGCATTCTTCCAATCTTCTTTGGCCAGCCAATCTGGCCTGTTCCACCCATGCTTGATTGCTTTTTGCACTTCGGAACGCTTGTGTTTGCAGTATTCGCGCATTCGAATCTTCATCAGGTCTTCATTGAAGCGTTGATCCCGTGTTGGAACGGGAAACTCATCATGAAGTATGCTGATGACTCTGTTTTTTAAATCACTTGGTACTTCACTCCATTTGTTTAGTATGTAGTGTCTAAACAGCTGAGAGCAAAGACCACGCATGCGCGAGATCACCTTCTTGTCGTCATCATCCATGATGATGCCGCCGCTGAAGTCGACGGAGTAAGGCAAGCCCTCTGGCCGGTGACGCGTGAACCTGGGTGTCCCGGCAGGGGTCTCTAGCGGCGTGTCGATGGGGGTACGGACGTAAGGTGTCTCCACCGGCGTCTAGGCCCCGAAGCGAGGAGTGTCGAGTGGGGTGGCTCCTGGCGGAGTAGGTAGAGGTGTGTAGCTGCTAGGAACAGTCAGCCGCGCAAAACCTGGCGTAGATGGCGATGCTGTGGGTGGTGTGGGGGCGGGCAAAGAAGGGGAGGGTAAAGAGCCTCGTCGAACACGAGGCGGTGTGGAGGCACATTTTATGCCAATCGTGTGACTTCAAACCGGTAAGCTTTCCTTCTTTAGTAAAACACGTTCGGAGCGAGTGCATTATGCCAGTGGGGATCCGCAAAGATCGAATGGTCTCTTTTACTTTGCGTTCTTGGGCTCCTGTGAAAATCCATGGTGCTTTAGGGAGTTTTATCGATCCATCAGACACTGTTTGCGGCCAATATTGCTCCATACGATCCACATTTCTAAGGTCAACTATGGCTCCCAAAGTATCTTTCTTGCCGGTCAGATGGTCCCATAGTAGATTACCCACATTCTTGAATATGTGCATTGGATCGAGCAAGTGATTGATCATGAGTCGGGGCCAGTATGGTAACTCGTACCATAGAGATAGTCTCTTCATCCGTGGAGGCAATCCGTCATCGCACATCTCCTTCTGCTCTAACCATGCTTGTGCAGACATCCTTGGTGGCTCTCTTCCCAAAAAGCCGTCGCGTAACACATGATTCTCTGGAAGATACGCTTGATGACCTTCGTAGATTTGCTTCTTCAGTGAGGGCGCCCTACGTGCATTCAGTCTAGGTCCACATGTGACACATGCTCTGTATCCGCTTGTTTGAAGCCCTGCATGTATACACATGATAATAGATCAACTATGGAAAAAAACAAGATTTACAGTGTCTGAGTGAGGAGTGTCAATAGATCACCTGAGCATTCTGTTAGCCCGGGATAGTCATGCATGGTCCACATTAGAATGCCTCTGATCAAAGCATTCCGTCGTCTTGTGTGTCGGCTCATATCCACCACCTCTATGCCAATCCACAATTGTTGTAGCTCTTCCAATAGTGGACGAAGATACACATCCATATTCTCCACTTTATATCGCCCTGGCA
This sequence comes from Adiantum capillus-veneris, assembly GCF_014529385.1. NCBI lineage: Eukaryota > Viridiplantae > Streptophyta > Polypodiopsida > Polypodiales > Pteridaceae > Adiantum > Adiantum capillus-veneris. Next base: position 152,858,127 of record NC_140935.1, read on the forward strand.
CAATCAAGCTTAGCCATAGGTGCCCCTTCTTCGTAGTCAACCACGGGGGAATGTTGTAGTTGACGATGACAACGGGTCATACACTGTAAGATGTTGATCTTTGACCAAATGGATTTACGCCATCCATAGCCAGGCCTAAGCGCAAATTTCGAGCTTCCCTGGCAAAATCCGACCATGTTCCATCTATATGTTTCCAGGCTGCGCAATCTGCAGGAATTCGTAGCACACCATCCGAAGATTTATTCTCCTCATGCCATGATGCTAGGGTGGCCATGGACTTACATTCGAAGAAATGCTTGATGCGAGGAAGAAGAGGAAAATGTCGCAAAACCTTTTGTGGAATTTTTGTCCCGTGGAGATCTACTCGATATCTTTCGGAATCACATTTCGGACACTTCTCCATGTCTATGTATTCCCCTCTGAAAAGAATGCAGTCATTAGGACAAGCGTGGATAGAATTGTAATCCATCCCCAAGTTTCACAAAATCTTTCTTGCTTCATCTCGAGAATCTGGCATCACATTGTCAGCTGGTAGTATGTGCTCTTTAAGCAATCTACACAACATAAAAATACGATACAGTCGTGTAAAAATCTATCAGATCATTATACATTTAGAGTTTTATTAAAGTAAACTAATTGTAATAGATCACCTGAAAAGCGCTGTGACGCTAGTGTCACTCCATCCAAACTTTGCCTGCATGTTGAGAAGAACCAGGAGTGCTTTCAATCTAGACATACGTGCTCCATTATACAATGGCGTATCGGCTTCACTTTTCATATCATCATAGATAAGCCTTTCTGAATCCATGATCGTCTCGATCATTTCATCAATCTCGGGCTCAAACATTGCCTCGTTGGGAATGTGCTCTGCATGATCATCCCCCGAGCTGTCAGAGGCTACATCTTGTGGCCTCACATATGCTGCTTGACCAAAGCGCCTGCGAACACGTCTATTGGGTTGCAAGATTGCTGCTTGTTGGCCAGCGTCAGAGTCCGACGAGTTATAATTGGCAACAACTCGATCTATAATAGATGGATCGAACTCGCCAAATTTGCGAACGTGCTGCAAAGAAACACGTCTTGTCCGTCGCACAGCATGCTTGCATTGATTACAAGGACATAAGACCCTCGTTGAGAGATAGGTGTTTCGGTTGGATGGTCCCACATCCTCGTCACTACTCATAATGAGGATAAAAATCTTATAACCTGGACAATAAATTTAATATTCTATTGCCATTCTTCGTCTTATCTCTCTCTCTCTCTCTCTCTCTCTCTCTCTCTCTACCTCACATTCTCTAGTCATGTCCAATCCCCGCACACCTCGGTCTAGAGGTGCACGGAGATCAGAACCACCGGGTTATAATCTCGTCTTTATTGGTCAATACCTATATTTGTGGGTACAAGAAATCTACAGACCCACGTCTACATGATACTGCATGTAGTGGACAAAACCCCTTTGCCTCTTCTCTAGCTGTAGCACTTCACAGCATCTTAACATCTTTTCACAGTAGATCTTTTCACTATTCGTCTAACTCGTAAGTAATTCTTGCGTGGACTCGATCTAACGTAAATAAGCGTAAATCTAAATAAACGTAAATCTAACTAAAAATAAACCTAAATCTAATTTAACGTAAGTCTACATCTAACCTAATCTTTAACGTCTTTTGGGATAGTTTCCTACGACGTTAAAACTCTCTTCTTCTTGTGTGTGTGTGTGTGTGGGTAAACCTAAATAAACCTAAGTCTAATCTAATATAACATAAATCTAAATCTAATGTAAATTATGTTATATTAAAAACAAAGAACTAAACTAACAGGGATTATAAGAACCTTAAAACTGATTTAACACATAATTTTCCACATAACTCGGCAAGAGTTGGCATTCTCATCACTAAAGATGTGAGAGTTAACTTCCGGCGGTGACGCTGTCTCATCTCCATCCACATCTGACGACATCAATTGGCCCTTTGGACCGTTCTTGCTCTTGTTACTAACTTTGAAGTTGCTGTTGAATGACTAGAGGTTGTCTAGATGGTCATTGTCGGGGATGTAGTGACTCTTGCCGCCCTGAAGATCCACCTTCTTCCCTATCTTCTGAAGACATTTCACCAGTACTTTTGGATCGACGGAGCCCACCATGAGTGAAGGCAGCAATACCCTATATTCCATTGAGGGCTTTCTTCACCCGCTTCATGCAGGCATCGCAGTCTATGGAGACCTAAATCTAATCTAATATAACGTAAATCTAAATCTAGCGTAAATAAACGTAAATCTAACTAAAAATAAACCTAAATCTAATCTAATTTAACTTAAATAAACCTAAATCTAATTTAACGTAAGTCTACATCTAACCTAATCTTTAACGTCTTTTAGGATAGTTTCCTACGAAGTTATAACTCTCTTCTTCTTGTGTGTATGCGCGTGTGTGGATGTGTGTGCCAATAAAAAGAGATAAATGGTATAACCTTTCTATCACCCATACCAAGTATGATAGATTGGTTATGCCATTTCCCTCTTGAATAATAGGTCTTGAGTTCAACTCCTCGTCGGCTAGATCTTTAGGTCTTTTAATTTTAATTAGTTTCCTATGACGTTAAATTAGTTTCTCTCTCTTTCTCTCTCAATGTGTGTGCGTTTTTTTGTTTATGCATGTTTTCTCTCTCTTTTCCTCTCTCAATGTGTGCGTCTTTTGTTTATGCATGTTCTCTCTCTCTTTTCCTCTCTCAATGTGTGCGTTTTTTGTTTATGCATGCTCTCTCTCTCTTTTCCTCTCTCAATGTGTGTGTGCATTCTTTGTTTATGTATGTGTGTGTGCGTTTTTGTTTATGTTTGTACTCTTTCTCTCTCTCTCTCTCTCTCTCTCTCTCTCAAAAACACTATGTGTGTGTGTGTGTGAGAGAGAGAGAGGGAGAGAGAAAGAGGGGAAGGGAACATGAGAGTGAGGAGAGGGAAGGAGCATACCTGGCTCTCCTTCCTCTCCTCGTGTGTGTGTGTCACCGGGATTTTTTTTTTTTGAGCATCGCTGTGTGAGCGTCGCTAATATGAATAGCCTCTTGTAGTGAAAGAAAAATTTTCTATCAACGTCCTTGCATGCATCGCTATATAGCGATGCATATAGCGACAATGTAGCTCTCAATTTAGCGATGCTGCAGGTCCAAAAATAGCGACCTATATAGCGACGCCCGAGAATAAAATTTTCTTGGTGGCAAGACATACATTGCCCTGCCACCCCATCAACCATATTGAACAGAAAGTTTCCAAAATCAAGATGCAAAATTAACAAAAGTATATCGACGAAAGTGAATTGACAAAATTAAACACATCATGGGCAAAATCACTTGATTGTTAAGCTGTGATCAAAATATATTGGTTACAACACAACTGTCATTATTGGAAAAATACATTGTTGGCCAATGGTTACAAAATTGATGTACCACACATCATCTCCTAATACATGCTATGAAAAAAAAAAACTAGTGCTAGCTAGCTACGGCTAGTTTAACGTCCCATCACATCCCAACGGTGTATTTGTCGGATTCTGCAAAAGAAAACCAATAAGACTTCTTGTAAGTATAAACATATAATTACAAAACAATCTAATTTGTAGCTTATTATTAAAATACAATAAATGTAAGAGCATAAAGTTAAATATTAACCAAGCCGGAGCGAGAACTCAAAATGTCCATAAGGGCATATAAGCCCTTTCTGCCCGCATACTGGCGCTCGTATGGTGTGGGGTCATGTTCGGTCATCGACCATTGTTCAAAACATACAAAGAAAACGTTATATTAGAATTTAAAATTATAAATACCCATAACTACCAAATCTAAAGGGCAATGCAACAACACTTACAAAGTCAGTCTCAAATGATGCCCATCCATCGCTCCCCAAGTGGTGCAAGCTCCCTGCTTCTACTCGCGCTCTGCCTGCCTCCTTTTGCTGGTTCCACTTGTCGGGATTCTTGTGCAGCGCTACCCGCTTTGCATTCTTCCAATCTTCTTTGGCCAGTCAATCTGGCTTGCTCCACCCATGCTTTATTGCTTTTTGCACTTCAGAGTGCTTGTGCTTGCAATACTCGTGCATCTGCACCTTCATCAAGGCTTCATTGAAGTGTTCATCCCAATTTGACACGGGAAAATCGTCATGCAGCATGCTGATGACTTTGTCTTTTGATTCATTCGACACTTCACTCCAGGTGTTTAGTAGGTAGTGCCGAAATACCTAAGAGCAAAGGCCGCGCATGCGCAAGATCACATTCTTGCCGTCGTCATCCAAGATGATACTGTTGTTGAGGAATTCCAAATCCCGAGCGAGTTTTTTTGAGCAATTACTAAACCGAGCAGAAATTATCAATATATGATTTTGAAAATCCCAAACTAATCAAGATACTTCTACTTAATTTAATAATCATTCACACACGTGTTTTTATTTAGTTCTTACACTCTCATTAGGAAAGAAATGGACTCATTTTCGGGCCTTTCAACTCTAGTGAGAGAATGCTCCTTAGCCAATAGGAAGAAGGCTAACGTTACGTTGAAAAAACATTTTTTCTCATTTTGAAAATGTCCATGAAAACCATTTTGGTGAAATTGTCACTATCATCAGAAAAGTAAGGCACTTGATAATGACATATGGCACAAGCGCCGAACGCCTTTTTATGACCCGTTGTTGCTATCATATAAAGTGAAGTACTTGTACTTGTGCATCTCGCACAAGTATCAATCACCTTTTTATGACGTACTCGCAATTTAAATTCGAACAGATTGTACTTGATAGTGATTGATGGTTTTTGGACGTTTCGGATGCATCCGTGGGCTTAAAAAGTGCTATATCTTAATCCTACGGCCTCATAAGGTCAGAACCAAGAGAATAGAGGTCCCAGAGACCCCTCAAGCGCCTCTATTCGCTTGGTTCTGACTCCTTCATAGTCTTAAATAGTACCTATCAATCACTATCAAGTACAATCTGTTCGAATTTAAATTGCGAGTACTTCATAAAAAGGTGATTGATACTCGTGCCTCTATTCCGTGGCATTATTTTTGTATTTTGAAAACAACTCTTATGTGTTTTCTCTCATCGCACATCACATCACTCATTAAGATTCACAGACATGGAATTTTGTGTACACTTAAGTTGGGCTCTCGAAAAGCATTTTGTACGAGCATGCATTTAAGTGATTGAGCAAACTTTTACGTATGTACTATGAGAAATAGAATTCCAAAAAAAAACTTTTGCATTTTTTATAATTACCTCTCTCTATGCTGAGTTGGCATTTCTTATAGGGCCCAAAATTGAGTCCAAGTTTCTCCTAATGAGTCAAGCTAAGATAGAGGTGCTGGCCATTAGAGGACATTTAGTTGAGAATGGATGATGATAGCACATTGCAAAGGATAAATACTAGGCTCCATATTCCCTATCTGCAACCTTCATGTATGCATTGTAGGGAACCATGATGTACATACTCTCTCTCTCTCTCTCTAAAACATAAACAAATGTCTTTGTCTGATTATTGGGTTGAAAATCACGGATCCATTTGCGGAGTTGCTTGTAGCACCACATGTTGATACATGATGCTATTAGAAGATTCATACGAGCTAATTTAAGCACTTTATGGAGTTGCTTGTAGCATCACGTGTCGACACTGTAGCACCACATGTCAACACCTAGTGCTAAAGGAAGTTTCAAAGAGGCTAATTTAAGTGCTTTGTGGAGTTGCCTACGGCACCATGTGGTGACTCGTGGTGCTAAAGGAAGTTTCAAAGATGCTAATTTAATATCTTTTGTGGATCTGTCTATAGCACCACGTGTCCGTACATAGTACTATATGAATCTTCATAAGGGCTAATTTAAGCCCTTTATGGAGCTCCGTGGAGCACCACGTGTCCATATGTGGTTCTATAGGAAGCTTCAAAGAGGCTAACTTAAGAGCTTCGTGGAGACCCTTGTAACACCATGTGTTGACATGCGGTTCTATATAAAGTTTTAAAAAGGCTAATCTAAGCGCTTTGTGAAGTTGTATGTAGCACCACGTGTCGACATGTGGTGCTAAAGGAAGTTTCAAAGAGGCTAGTTTAAGCACTTTGTGGAGCTACTTGTAGCACCACGTGTCGACACGTGGTACTAAAAGAAGTTTAAAAGAGATTGATTTTAGTGCCTTGTGGAGTTGCATGTAGCACCATGTGTCAACACGTGGTGCTAAAGAAAGTTTCAAAGAGGCTAATTTAAGCGCTTTGTGGAGTTTCTTGTAGCACCACGTGGCGACACGTGGTGCTACAGGAAGTTTCAAAGAGGCTAATTTAAGCGCTTTGTGGAGTTGCCTGTAGCACCATGTGTCAACACGTGGTGGTGCTAAAGAAAGTTTCAAAGAGGCTAATTTGAGCGCTTTGTGAAGCTGCTTGTAGTACCACGTGCAAACACGTGGTGCTACAGGAAGTTTCAAACATGCTAATTTAAGCCATTTATAAAGTTGCTTGTAGCACCACTTGTCGGCACGTGGTGCTAAAGAAAGTTTCAAAGAGGCTAATTTAAGCGCATTGTGGAGCTGCTTGTAGTACCACGTGGCGACACGTGGTGCTAAAGGAAGTTTCAAAGAGGCTAGTTTAAGCACTTTGTGGAGCTCCTTGTAGCACCACGTGTCGACACATGATGCTACAAGAAGTTTCAAAGAGGCTAATTAAAGCACTTTGTGGAGTTGCATGTAGCACCACATGTCAACATGAGGTGCTAAAGAAAGTTTCAAAGAGTCTCACCATACCCCGAGCGGATATTTTCGAGCGAACCCAAAGTCGAGTGAACCCATATATGTGTGATGTCACCAGGTTTGGGTACTTGAACCGAGAGCATTGCTACAAAACTATGACAACGAAAGTTTCATACACACATGTAAAAAGAGGGATAGATAGATAGATGGATAGAAACACACACTTAGAGAGAGAGAGAGAGAGAGAGAGAGAGAGAGAGAGAAATGATATTAGAGTTTTGCATAGACTAAATGTTCTATGATAACCATCATATATGCCTCGGTGAGGGGGGGGGGGGGGGGAGAGAGAGAGATATATACTTGAACATTGGTACTTGAACAGAGAGCATTGCTACAAAACTATGAAAACGAAAGTTCCATACACACATGTAAAAAGAGGGATAGAAACACACTTAAAGAGAGAGAGAGAGAGAGAGAGAGAGAGAGAGAGAGAGAGAGAGAGAGAGATGATATTAGAGTCTTGCAAAGACTAAATGTTCTATTATAACGAAAGTTACATACCCCCCCCCCCCCCCCCCCCCCCCCCCCAACGCGCACACACACGCGAAAAGAGGGATAGATAGATACACACACACACACACACAACATTTTTAAAATAGGAAGCAAGATTTCCCATCATGCAACTATATCAATGTGTATGGATTAGAACCTATTATTTAGCAAGCATATTCAAACCAATATAGATTCACTCACTTGCCTACCCCAATTTCTTTTCCTCTTGGTTCATGCTGCTTTGTGATGGCTCTCTCCTTTTCTTTCTATTCCCGTCCAAAGAACAGGTTATGTACCATCGCTGATAAATTATGATTTGATCACCACAAAAGAGAGAGAGAGAGAGAGAGAGAGAGAGAGAGAGAGAGAGAGAGAGAGAGAGAGAGGGAGGGAGGGAGGGAGGGGGAGGGAGAGTAAGAGTGAGAGAAAAGTGCACGTAGTTATGGAGGTGAGCTTTGGCATGGATTAAGAAATTTCAAAGGTGAAACAAGTCTTGACTAAAAATAAGTACCAGTCTTGACTAAACAATTCACGCAATACTCCCAAGGTACCAAGCTGCAAGAACCGTATATCTTACATAAACACAAAAAAATCACAACAAAAAGATGACAAAAAAACTCCCTAGAGATTATGGATGTGTATCAAATATCACTATGCTGAGTCACACTCATCATCGATGAACACACATCTCCGTCGTTCATTTTGTACCTCATAGTCGTATTGGGTGCTGGATGCCATTCCTCTCGCAATCTTCTCTATATAAATTGGCAAAATACTTCAATGAAACAAAAACATGATTATGGACCCAACACAAAAGATATCCTAATACATCGCATATAGTAACATCACAATAGATAGCCTAATACATCCATCGCATATAGCAATATCCAAAGTCTCAAGAACAAATAGTCTACCAACGTAGCATAAACAAAAAATGTCAAGTGGAGGGTGGGAGCCTCACAAGTCATCATATGGGTTCCCACCAGGCCTGTCACCCTCATCCTCCACATCCACAGATGTGGAAGCCTCATCAACACTCCCCAACCGAGGCAGCAGTAGAGGCTGCACATATGTCAATATCAAGCCCTCATCACTATCAATGGAAGCACATGCACGTCCAGTACCAAGACAAGCTGCTAGCACTGGTGCTATCCCACACCCAAACTCTAAACAAATACCACCACGTCTGCACAACATCTCCACCAAGCATGATAAAAGAGTGTGACTCATCTGTAGACCACCACGCAACGGCTCTCCTGTAGATGCAAGGGCTCTAGAGGATACAGGAAGATAATGTCTCATCATGGAATCTGTCGGACTCATGCCAAGAGAGTGAAACATAGAGGTGCTCTCTGCCAAAAAACATGGAGGCTGCATCCCCCGTCTATGAACCAAAAATAGCATAGAGGTATCACACTACAAATACAACAATAAAAAAAAGTTAAAGATGAATGGACCACCAAGACCCAAATATGTGTGATGTCACTAGGTTTTGCGTTACCTCAATATGCTCCCCATAGCTATGAACAAAACCATAGGGGCCATGATGCAGAAGAACAATGCGGCGATGAATGCTCATGTCAGACGCCCTACAAAATCGCTCCACCCACCAAATGCTATCTCCTAAACATGGCAACCATGGTTTAAATGTATCACTATTAAATATGAATTTAATGCAATTGAATAATGATACTCACCAACACATGATGCCATGATCAATAACCACCCTGAATCTGCAAGAGTAGAGAATGCTAGATGAATACCGCTACGAACATGATCCTCTGAGCAGATGTCCCAACACGGCGTCATAGTTCATGCATGGTGCAAGCCACCAAATGGCAAATCCAAAAATATAAAGTCAGTTGCCCATGCCACAGTCCTACCCACCCTGGTGTACTGTACTCCATCTGACCGAGCTCTGATCATGTGGTCCTGGAGGGGAGTCCAAACTGAATTTTTGAGTCCCGCATGGAAGTCACTAGCAATAGAAATGTAATCCCCTACCATAGCCACACATCTGACATCTCTAGAAGAACTAGTGACTACAGTAGGAACGTCCAATGCATGCACAAAAGAGAGAACTTTCCTAGCAGTTAGAGCTCCGTGCACATCTGAAATGATTTGAAAACATAAATACACAAGATCCAAGAGACTCTCCATAAAAAAAGTAAATAGCATAAGTAGCACACCATGTGTGGGCAGAGATTCCGTATCCGCAATCTGCTTTTCTTTGACATTGTTGCGACCTCCTATGGAGAAAATAAAGAATTTTCTCTCTCTTTGAACGAACACATTTTTAGTATATGCTATTAAAATAACAAAGCACACTTACTAGTAGCTGGTTGATCCTGGTTTAAGGAAGGGTTTTCTTCTTGTGTATTGGTCTTTTGGCTCTTCTTCATCTCTTCATACAACTCTCTCTCTCTAGCCAAGACAATGGCCTTTGGCCATGTCCACCCACCATGGACAATGAACCAACTCCCACTCCGACAAGTGATGCATGGATGTGGGATACATACAACCCTCAACTATAGCTATGTTTGTCCATTGCTTGGCCAACATAGGAATCATAGCAATGTGTCCCAAAGAGTGTAAATATGTGAAATACCTACAAATATTACGCTATTAGACTCTTGCCTACACACAAAATAAATTTAACAAAAATTAAAGTTTGTGTATCTCATCGATATAGAAGCCTCTGAGCCGCCATGGGAGTGGTATCAATCTTCTTCATTGCCAAGAGCTCTACATCTTTTGTCTTGGCCTCAAGGCTAGTCTCAGTAGGAAAGAGGTGAGCTCTAGCCTGTAGTTTGAGCTCCTCAACGTTCATAGAGAGTGTACACTCAAGTGGCACAATAACACCCCCGGGCAAACCACCAAAATCCAAAAGAAGAACTGTAGCTCTATCAAGTATACGTTGCAACAAACCCTCTCTACGAATCCAGCTATGAAAGTAAAGACAAAACATTACAATCACTTCACCCAAAGAAAAATCCTAATGTCAACAAAATTTTCAATGAACTTACTAGCAAAAAAATTGATTGCCACGCTTCAGACCATAAGCTATCCTCGTGATCTTATCTGACTCTAATAAAGAGACCCATAATATCTTGCTCTCAATAGGAGCATCATAGAGAGCAATCAAGTTCAGTTTCTCTAAAGTGGCCCAACTATCCGGACCCCCATTGTAGTGCCCAAACACGGGCCAACCACTCCTATCCAAGTCGAGGATCAATAATACTTTAACATCTAAATGAAATAAACAAACTCATAACCATAACAAATAATCAAAGCATCTCTAATGGAAAACACTTACACACACCTTGCCTACTCGATCACCGTATTTAAGCGCAATATCATTTATCACTTTTTCTTCTTCTTTAACCAAATCATCTGCGGACAATCTTTGCCTTGCTTGATCCATACGTGAATGAATCTCCTTTGATATTTGAACCTAACAAAAAACAACCATTAGTAGAGAACCAATACCAAAGATAAACTGTCAAAATTTTATAAACATACATCATATAGCAGTTTCCCTAAATATCGTCTCGTCAATGGATACCAAGGCTTTGCTCCTTTGGAATATCTCTTTCTGACCAATGTTATTATGCTTCTATCTTTCTCTGATAGACCCTTCAAATATTCTTCGTGATCCGCAGCACATATGTGAGAACAATTAACTAGCTCATCTCGCAAATGTGAAGTCACTAATGCATGGGTATTCATGCTGATCAAGACATAAAAAACGTATATATTACATACTTGATTAAAAAAGATCAAGTAATGAGACCAAAAAAGTAATGGATTCTCACAAATTCATTCGTTGAAGACTGGCCAACAATGCAATCTCTGGGACCTTTGTCGGATCAATGACTGTACACAGGACTCTGCAATGTTTCTCCTTCACCATTGAAAATTTTTCTTTAATAGCGGCATGCCAAGCTATAGTCCTATGGTTACCTTCCCACACGAAGAACATCCTCTCCGAAAGAATATGCAATTCAGGACGAGATGCAACTTCGTTTTCAAAGTTTTGATTTACATATATCCAAATCGGATCCCAAGAGTCTCTTATGGCATCTATGAAAGCATCAAAGGTACAATATTACAAACATTACGTTTTTGAGGCTATAATATTTAGGGTGCATTTAATAACCACATCCTTACCTGACACAAAGCTGTCCTCGCGTTGACACGTCCAAAGAGATACGATAAAAGCACCCTTCTCTTGCATATAACCTTCTTTTGCAAAAGCAGCTTTGAAGCCGCTTACGTCATCTCTCAAGCCGTGCACTCAAGCATATGGGATTAATCGACACAGAGGAATTGGAGGACACTCAAAGCAACTAAGTATCCTGGTTTTCTACAAAATATCCTCACCTCTATGCATGTGAAGACTGTTTTCATCTCCAACATTCAGTTCAGAAGCAACCTCAGCTTGGACCACATATGGAACAATTTCCTGACATGCCTCCTCAGCACCATGTGCATTGTCAACTTCGTGAATAGAACCAATGCCAAGCTCTTGACTCTGAGTAGTTTCATTATCCTCTTCCATGTTAGATGACAATTGAACTAACTTGGTCACTACACTCAATTGGTGTATGCACTTTTGAAATCTTACCTCCTTTGCGTGAGACTCCCCTGCATGAAGTGCTTTAAAGATAAGCAACATACAAAAAATAACTATTAATCATTAATCCATTGATGCATTTCAAATAAAAAATTCATTCCTTTTAAAGTCGCCTAAACAAAATTTTCTGAGTTACAAAGAATTTGCTAACCACTACTCATGCTGGAAATTGCATAAAAACAGTCAAGCAATTTTTTCAAGCGAATTTACAAGCCAGTTGGGTTTAGATTGCCGGGGGCTCGTTTTTTATGGTGACAAGTACGGGCGTATTGTCGCTGGAGAGGGTTCAAAAAAAGACTGTTGCTGAAGAGAACTGCTGGACTAGCAAATCTCGTCCGCTCGCAGGAAGAGACACCCGGTTTTGGCTTTTCCTGTTGGTTGGAAGTTCACTACATCCTGCCCCTGTTGTCCCTGTTGGAACACCTGTTGTCACATGATGCACCCCAGTTGTGGTAGGACTGGGTCTAACCCGCTCTGAAATAGTTGTCGCATGCCTATTGTTGGTGCTTACAATGGTAGCATTTTTCCATGGAGGCCGGCCATGACTACCGCTGCAGACCGAGCCCATCTGTTTGGGTTCTTTAGATTTCACATCACTCATTGAACTCAATGGAGAAGGAAACCCTTGCTCCGTAGCCACCACATTGATCGGCTTGCTTTCTAATACTCTACGCTGAGCCACTCCCTTTGCAACTGAGGGCGACAATTCAACAATGTGGATTCCTTCCGCCTTTTCTTCTCAAGGCCAGCTCAAGGCCAGCTACACATTAAGGCCAGCTCAAGGCCAGCTACGCAGGTTCTCAAGGCCAGCTCAAGGCCAACTACACATTAAGGCCAGCTCAAGGCCAGCTACGCAGGTTCTCAAGGCCAGCTCAAGGCTAGCTACACATTAACGGAACTCAAGACATGAGCTATGCAAGACATGTGACGCTGCTGTGAGCCCAAGACATGTGATGCAGCTCAAGGAGTGAGTCCTAAATCTCCTTTATGTTCTTCCCCAGAAATCGCTGGAAACCAGTCTTCTGCGTTTCCAACGATTTTTAAGGAAGAACGATTCCTAATGATTTATGGGGAAGAACGATTTCTGTAGGAAAAGACCAGTCTTGAGTGATTCCCGTTTCCATGTTTTGCCCTCTCTCCGCCCAAGAAATCCTCTCTCCCTTGATCAAGAAACCCTAAACTGAACCATGGACACCTGTAAAAACCATTAAGCTTGGACCTATAAAACCCATGGAAACCTGTCCGCGTTAACGCGGACTAGTTTCCATCGTTTCTACAGGTAGACTTCCAGCTTTGATGGCAGCATTGAGGGAGTGTGGACTTACTTGCTCTCCCGCGCGGTTGCCCTCCCACGTGGTGTCGACTCTTCCGCGCGTGCTGTCTGTCGACGAGGCATGGTGCTGGAGCAAGAGCAAACCTTGCAAACCTTTGGAAATCCTGCAAACCTTTGCCTGCGTATGAGTGGAGAGTTAGTAAAAGCTTACCCCTCTCATAACTAAAGAGAATTGGAGCTACCCCCTCCCTCTCAAATTGGTTGAACAATTAAAAAATTAAAATATGTAGTTTGTGAATGTGCGGGGCTGAGAGAGCATGTAAAGTTTATGTTCAATACAAAAAGCTGCAAATCAAATCAACTCTTAAAGCTTATAAAATTGGAAGGAAAAGACAAAGCTTGAAAAAAAAAAAGAATAAACAAATGTTTCATCCATTCCCTTTCATCCCTTTCCTACATATGTGAAACAACAGAGGTAGATTGACAAAATTTGAAGATTTTTACACCAAATTACACTAAGTTTTTCAAAATTTTGTAGGGTTTCTCACCTTCAAATATAAAATTTAGAAGTAAATTTCAAAATTTGTAGGTGGGATTACACTAAACCTAGGTTTTTTTTGAGAACTGTTTGGAGGAGAGGGAAATGAAGGCTGCGAAAGGTGTCAACTTCCTGGAGTTGGAAAACCTAGATGAAGTTTACCTTTTACAGTGCAAAGTTGAGATTCCCAAGGGTCCAAATTAATTCTCACTGTATTGCGGTGAGCCAACTGCACCTTTTTTAATAACTATAACACCTTTCATCTCGTGTGAACATCACAATATACCCCTGCGTGTACCTTAGTAGAATATTCATTAAAAGTTTTTGATAATCATCAATAAATGTGGACGGGCGAACCGCTCACTGTGAGTTTGTTGTCACAGCAAACTCAACATGGCCGCCTAAATTTTAAAAATGAAATATTTTTTGAATACGTAATGATGCCTCTTTTCACGTCATCAAAACGTGGCTCAAAGATTTCACACAGCTGTTTATAATCAAATCTATATTTTTTCTATTTGTCTTGTTTTTGGAGCGGCTTTTTGATCTTTCATGCACAATGAATAGGCAACTCATTGTCTACGGACCTAAAAAAAGTAGTAAACTGATTGTTATCTCTGACAAGAGGATTATTGAACTCAGATTGGATGCTATGAAGACTCATTTTGATCTGCAGGAGAGCGATTTTTCATTGAGACCATTAACATTATCTGGGATTCAGGTAATCTAGAGCCAAGCGAAGATGCCAATGGAAACCTTGTATTTTCATTAGACCATGACCTGCATCAATTCTATAAGGTGGATGTTTCTTCAAGCAATCAACTATCATGCTTGAAGGGGAGCAAGGCATCACCTATTGATGTCGACTCAGCTGTCCAATGCAGTTTTGCAAATGTTTCAAGTATTATAGAGCAAATCAGAAGACTGCCGCTGCAGGGCAACCTTTATGTTGCTTTACAACAGGTCAAAAAAGTCATTAGTGTGAAAGAGCTTCCACTATATTATGACGGATATGTTGCTTATGAATTGGCTCCTTCTGGAAGCTGTTTAGGTATGGTTGGAATGGAGCAGAAACATGATAGCCATATATGGACAGAATACGTGACATGCAGCAGTGATTATTTTAATGGAGTTGTGAGATTTAGTAGATGCTCTGGACACTTGAAATGCATCAATGTTGAGTGTCCATATTATATACGCTCCAGTATACAAAATGAAAATCAATGGCGTGGTCGTCTTATCCGCTCTTGTCCTATAGGATTGGTTGCAAAAGAGAATGGCAGCATAGCATGTTTTCATTGTGGATAGATGCCCGAATGTCTAGCCACTTGTCCTACTGTTATTTATTATTGCCTGCCCAGGGATAAATTTAATTGTACTAGATGTGCTATTCATCTCGGAGAACACAGGCATCCATGTGCTGAAGGAAGAAGCCGAGCAGTAGAATTGCAAATTGATGGCATATTGGAGGAGAATGCCAAGAGAGACCCTTTCTCAACGCCAAAGCAATTGAAGCGGGCCACAACTCAAGATATCATATTAGAAAGACTTGTTGAAGATAGTGGGGAGAAATGTCAAGAGCTAGGAGATAATGAATTTTCTGAATTCTTGGACTCAATTACTCCCCTTTCTTGTAGACGCAGAGTTGAAAGATGTTTGGTAAGTGCAAAGCAATCAAGAAACATCACATCCAAGGGACTTGAAGCAGTGTTGGATCTTAAGACTAAATGTCGTTACCCATATATTCAAAGTGTTCTATACCTAGGACAACTCCAAGATAAGCAGCAACCACATGTGTTTAAAATGTCAATAAAGGGACCTGGGAGCGGCGTGGATTTGGTCAATAGAATGTGTCCAGGAGGCAATTTGGAACATATGTGGGTCCATTTCGACCATGTTCATTGTGTTCAGGGCTAGCCTACAATGTCAGCACATGTTTATGATCCGTTTGTCAGAGAGCTTCTGACTATAGCATCATGTGAGTTCACAGTCGAGAATAAATATGCCCAGATAGAGTTTTGGAAAATGCTAAATAAGGTGGTAATAGATGCTGGTTTTGAGAAACCTAACTTCAGAGGATTCATGGCAGATGAGGCTAATGCCAACTAGTTAGCTGTTCGCACAGTGTATTTTGGTGGCCCTAAAAAAATTAACCATGTTAGGGAAAGGTCTTGTGTTTTTCACTGGGAGCAAAGCATGATCCGGCACACCGTCAAATGCATTCGTGCTTCGTTTCAGGAAGAGCACAAAATCATGTGCCGCAAGTGGCGTAGTGCCCCAAGTGAAAATGTTGCCGAAGTATGCAAAGGAGAGCTTAAGAGATTTTGGAAGGCAGGTCATGCTATTGAGGGGGAGGTTCCATCATTGGAAACATGGTTGTCGTGGTGGGATGTTAGAGTTCCACATTGGGGAGAGAGATTTCTTTCTCAAGATGACACTGGTGCATTCATACCCACCACAAATTTGTCTGAGTCTAAGCATGCAAGCATGCGTGCATTGGTGGGCTATAAAGACCACATTAGTTTATATGAAGCAGCTTGTGCAGACATGGCGAAGGTCGTACTTCAAAGCGTCAGGTATAATGCATATTTGAAAGGTATCCATAGTGCGCATGGCCTTGGTATCAAAGACTTGGCCGATCGTTTCTTAAATGAAGATTCGTCTTGGTCATCCACAAAAAGATTGGTGGATCTAACACATTCATCTATGAATGAGATTGGCATTTCGAGTGCAGAGATGAATAGAGGTGTGCAACAAAAAAGTACGCGTAGAAAGAGACCACTTTTTGTGGGTGCAGATGTTTTGCTCGATGAGGATAGCCACAGACCCGAGTATATTACAGTCACAACTCCAATTGGGGACAACAAAAACCAGATGATAAAGTAGATGATGGTGGACTATGGCAAGAGATTGCTCTCGCAAAAACTATGTGGGCAATACGACGCACAGAGCCAAGTCGAAAAATGACTTGTTTTGGTGTGATTGGAGACCAAAGAGAAAGATGTGGACGATTCATCAATGAGAGTAGTTTGGATGTCACCCAGGGTGTTGCTGCTCCTTGCTTTTGGGGTCACAGAAAATATCCTCCAAGTGGATCACAACTAGGAGGGATCGTTGAGGGGTTCATATGGTTCTGCAGCACCACAAATGCTCACACTTGGAAAGTCCATGATATGGTGGTTGAGCCTTCTGGTCCTGCTCCAGGTGTTGGATGGTTTCACAAGGTACAAACTTGAAGAGAAATGAAGCAAACCTTCTACATGCAAATGGCTTTGTCCTAAGTGGGGGAAGCGGTACTGCAGAAGTTCATGGGGTTGTTGCTATGGACCATAGAATGCCTAGTGGATTCCGCCCAAAGTACCAAGATGGGAAAATTGTCAAGTGGCGTTCAAAACTAACGAAGAACTTTATGGGCGGGTGGACTATGGGAGAACAATGAATGCAGATTTAGTTAAAGAGGTGATTGTGGTTTGCAATCAAACACACATCTTCTATGTGAACACACAGGGTTCTCTTGAAAAAGGGGTTAATTACTTTGTTGCAATGTCTGACTTTCCTAGATGCACATGTGAAGATTTTCAGATAAGAGAAAGCAAGCGTCTTACATATATGCCATGTAAGCATCTATATTTTGTGTTCCTCCAGGTGCTTGGGCATGACTCTGAGGCTCACCAGTTCATGCATCAAGCTGCATTGACAAAGGTGGAGTTATTTCAGGCATTGGGAGGTGCGAGAATGACTATGAAACCCTAGACTTTAATATGATGCACCATCTGGTAATGGGTGTTTTTTGAGACTAGACTATTTTGGGGTTGCTTCAGACTTCTCTATTCCCAGTATTGGAGAACATTTTGTTGTCATTCTATTTGATAATATATTGTCTTTTAGATATTTAATCATATGTTAATCGAAGTGTTCAAAATTGGTGTCTATATGGATTCTTTCAGTGTTGCTTTTTGTTTGGAATTAGAGTACATACTACATGAATCAATTGATGTCCAACGTTGATTTTAACACTTATATCAGATACGCTTGCATGTTGAAGAAACACCTTGCACCCTTAATGCAATTTTTCCAACCCCCCGCACCCTTAATGCCTTCAATTCCCTTGGCTCCTCTATGAATCCCCCCTCCTGTTCCCTTGCCGTTCCCCTGCCCATCGCCATCCTCCCCCTGCCTCTCGTCATGCACGCTCTTGCCTAGCTTCCTCCTCTTTATCCATCCTCTTGCCTAGCTTCCAAATCATGCCGTTTATGCCATGCAGCCTATCATCTACCTTCCAAATATTGTCGACTTAAAAGACCATTCTGAAGCCGGCCCAACATTGCCATTCTTGCAGACTCATACATGTGACAATTGGACATCTATGCCTGGTGTGTGTGTGTGTGTGTGTGTGTGTGTGTGTGTGTGTGTGTGTGTGTGAGTGAGTGAGAGAGAGAGAGAGAGAGGGGGGGGGGGGGGGGGGGGGGGGGGGGGGGGGGGGGGGGGGGGGGGGGGGGGGGGGGGGGGGGGGCAGCCATGCAACAATTTGTACATGTGTGTGTGTGTGAGAGAGAGAGAGTGAGAGAGAGAGAGAGAGTGTGTGAGAGAGAGAGAGAGGGGGGGGGGGGGGGGGGGGGGGGGCAGCCATGCAACAATATGTACATGAGTGTGTGTGTGTGTGTGTGTGTGTGTGTGAGTGAGAGAGAGAGAGAGAGAGAGAGAGAGAGAGAGAGAGAAAAGAGAGGATTGCAAAGCAAAATAGAGAGAAAGCTTAATAATGTGAATCTTCTCTTTGAGAATCTACGAAGATTCACATTAGTAGTAGCTACGATCTCCTATTGTCCTTGGTTGAAAATTGTATTTTTTGAAGATACCACACACATCATGGTCTCTATGCTGCCATTAGAGAAAAAGCTTATCTCTTTGGCATGGTGTTATGTGTCGGCATTCAATAATATTTCTAGTCAAACTCGCTCGACTTTCGGTTCGCTCGAAAATATCCGCTCGGGGTATGGGAACCTTCGTTTCAAAGAGGCTAATTTAAGCACTTTATGGAGTTGCCTATAGCACCACGTGTTGACACGTGGTGCTACAGGAAGTTTTAAAGAGGCGCTTTGTGGAGTTGCCTGTAGCACCACGTGTCGATATGTGGTGCTAAAGAAAGTTTCAAAGAGGCAATTTAAGCGCTTTGTGGAGTTGTGTGTAGCACCATGTGTCCACACGTGGTGCTAAAGAAAGTTTCAAAGAAGCTAATTTAAGCACTTTGTGGAGCTGCTTGTAGCACCACATGTCGACACGTGGTGCTAAAGGAAGTTTCAAAGAGGCTAATTTAAGTGCTTTGTGGAGTTGCATGTAGCAACACATGTCGATATGTGGTGCTAAAGGAAGTTTCAAAGAGGCTAGTTTAAGTACTTTGTGGAGCTGCATGTGGAACCATGTGTCCACACATGCACGTATCCACACGTGGTGCTATATGAATATCCAAAGCGGATTTAAGCCATTTGCAAATTTGCTCGTCGTGTCGGCACGTGGTGCTAAAGAAAGTTTCAAAGAGGCTAATTTAAGCGCTTTGTGGAGTTTCTTGTAGCACCACGTGGTCACGTGGTGCTCAAGGAATTCTTAAAGAGGCTAATTTAAGCGCTTTGTGGAGTTGTTTGTAGCACCACGTGGCAACACATGGTGCTAAATGAATTTTCAAAGAGGCTAGTTTAAGTGCTTTGTGGAGTTGCTTGTAGCACCACGTGTCGACACGTGGTGCTACAAGAAGTTTCAAAGAAGCTAATTTGAGCCCTTTGTGGAGTTGCATGTAGCACCACGTGTCGACGTGGTGCTACAGGAAGTTTCAAAGAGGCTAATTTAAGTGCTTTCGGGAGTTGCTTGTAGCACCACGTGTCGACACGTGGTGCTAAATAAAGTTTCAAAGAGGCTAATTGAAGCGCTTTGTGGAGATGCTTGTAGCACCACGTGTCGACACGTGGTGCTAAAAAGTTTCAAAGAGGCTAATTTAAGTGCCTTGTGGAGTTGCATGTAGCACCACGTGTCGACACGTGGACGTGATTTCTAGGCGAGCAATTTCTGGCGAGCGCTTTTTAAGAATCGGCGAGTGGATTCCAAAAAGAAGGGACAATCTACCCATCTCTCTCTCTCTCTCTCTCTCTCTCTATCTCTCTCTCTCTCTTTTGTTTCCTCTCTCTCTCTCTCTCTCTCTCTCTCTCTCTCTCCCCAACTAAAATTTGATTGTCATTTCACGACCAACTTACATACAAACAAAAAACACTATGGAATCATTCAATACACTATTAATAAGAGAAATAGAAGTTCCTTACACACAATTAAGGTCTATTTCAAATAGCAAACCCCAAATCTATGTGTTCCATTGCATCAAAAGTAAATACATATGGGGGGTGATACATCATGGGTGATGTGGAGGAAAGAAGGGCGGTGGGGGGCCATATGCTCTGGGAGGAAATAAAGGTCGTGCCAAAATGGGGGCAGTGCACCAAATGGTGGGGGAACTCCTCCAAATGGCAAAGGGTACAAACTATATGTGGGGGGGGGCTGTAGGTAGTGAAAGAGGCAATGGATCAACCGCGGGTGGGGCCTCAGATGTGGAGGCAATGAATGCACTGGAGATGGTCCAGTTGCACGCCATGCCAAAACTGGGGCCGTGAAAGTGGGATATGGTGCTGCTACTGCCCCGCCCTGACTGCTGAGTGGTGTCGGGAACGGTGGGTCAAGCGGATGAAGCTGCTCGGACACCTGCTTCGGTTGCTCAGTTACCTGATCTCTGACACTCCTATGAAACATCAATGTCGAGCCTAAATCGGAAGGTAGGCAATGAGCTGGCTCCAAACAAGCACTGAAAACTGCCCAATCCTTTTCACAACTGATGCAATGTCTACGTAGTAGTAAACATTGTGCTGCCAATGTCCCAACTCCTGCAAAACAATCCAACACAGCATCTCCCATGTCTGTGAAGGTACCTAGTAGCCATCTACAAAAAAAGTAACCTTTAGATTTATTATACCTATAATTTTATAGGAACAATAAAAAAAACTACCACTTGGCAAACGCTGGACTCCTCTCAACGCCCCTACGATAAGGCCGGCCCATACGATCAAGCGTCCACTGTGTGGAATCTGATCCCGGTAGCTTCTCCCACAACATGTCGTCATCTGCAGAGAAGCCACGTACATTTGCTGCAATCTCTCCATCCGCTCGATCGTACCTCGGAAGCCGACACCCACCAGTTCTAGGGGGTGAAAAAATGACCGGCAACAAAGTACCAGCCTACGGGGAGCAAGTAAAACATTATTTTTTGACCCGCAAACATCGAAGTTACTATTCATTATCAAAAAAAAAAAAAACATACCCCCTCTAAATAGTCTTGAATAGTCGTACAACTAGCCTCCAGTAACCGTAAGTACAATATCCTCAACAATTGGAAACCAGCTCCCTCTGCCTTCAAAGTGACAATGGAAAGATGTTCTGCATGACGTGTCACAACAATCATGCCATCAACCAAAATAAACTCAGATGCCAGAAGGAATGCAGCATCCACAAGGTCACTATCCCATTGGTTCCATAAAGGAACCCCACCCGTGCTAGCTGCATGTGGCCTAGTGTGTAAGGGAAAGGCCATGTACACCAAACGTACACCACCCAATCTCAAGATGGGGTTCATTTGCCCTGTACCTGATAGAGAGCCCAAGAATCTACGTAGTAGTGACTGCATAGAACTGCATGCAATCTTTGTTAGCACTAAAATTGTGCACATAACTATGATTGTAAATAAGCGTGGCTTACCTGTCATTGCACGACACATGTGGTAAAGCTTTTGCCAACTCTTTGGCACTAGCATGCACTGCAAGGTGGCGTGGATCTACATGCATATCCGTATGTAGCAACATAAGATCAAATATATCTTTCAAGCAATGCTAAAGAGAACAACACAACATTAAGCATTTTCACGTACCTGGATGGTTATCTCCCACAACTCTGGCCATGTCTGATAGGTCCTCTGCAGCCCTACCATGTGATGGTGAACATGGAGGGCACTCCTGGATGCCCCCCACTGGTCTTGGAGTGAAGGATAGTGTCGGTACACTGTGTCTCATAGCACCAAGGCTATGAGCACTATCACTGACTTCTACAGAATAGTCCGCAACCACATGCTCGTTCTCACTGTCACTGGAAACTACAGCCCTCTTCTTTCTCTTCCCATGTTGCTTGTCAGACGGTTGTGCTTGCGAGTCTTTCCTTGAGGTCTGTTTCTTCTTCTCCGGTTTCTTTGATGTGTTTGGAGAGAGAGCATCCTCTATCACAACTGCTTTCTTCCGTGACGCACTATGCTCCGCTATTAATTAAAAGAAGAAGAGTTATTGAGCCCATATTCTATTGCTTCATGGAAAAGGTAAAAACTATATAGAGGCATACCTATGTATAGCTCTTCCTCTTCGGGTGGGTACTCCTTGTCCGGGTAGTCCAGCCACCAAGGACACTTGAGCCACGCTCCCTTTGGCCACAAGTCGTCTATCCACTCGTCAGGATATAAGGCCGTCTCCTCTCTCTCCGACCTGCAGCATGCATCACTGGGGTGCTCGAGAATGGGAAAGACAAGAGCATCTCTCCACCATCTACAAGACAGACCACAATGTTTTCATGTGCATAGAACAAGATTAGTGTGTCCTACTACATTCTTAATTTGTCAATTAAAGATGTCAAACCTGTACAACAAGCATCGTGCCGTACAAGCAAAATGGGGTTGCTCTTCGGGTTCCTGTGTGGACTTGATCTGAGCACTCCACCTCTTGAAGGCCTTCTCAAAGTACTTGCGTCTGTATGTCTATAATGTGTGGGCAAGTGTGCAAGCATGCCTACCTTCAACCTTCTCATGTTGGATAGCAACATCATGATTCTCGGCCTCCATTTTCTCGGCCATCTCAAGCACTCTCCTACAACAGCAAACAAGTCACAAGTTACATTATCAACAAATTGCTAGTTGGTGCAGATGTTTACTAAATCTAACCTTTCCAATTGCCACCAGTACACGTGATATCGAAGCCACTGGATCCAGGCCTTCTCCGTCAAACCAATGCCCTTCTCCTTCAAGGATGCATCATTGCCCTGGAGCAAATCAAGCAAGCGGCACTTCCTATCAAAGGAAAAGCGAGACTTATTTTTTATTGCTACATAATAAAAAGACAAATATATCCAATAATTTAAATGACTTTTACTTACTCTGTCAGGCTAATGCGTGCACGCGCAACCTCTGCCACTCTCGAGGGTGTCATTTTCATGGTCTTCTCACCCCAACCATTAAATGATATACATTTTTGGAAAAAATCGCAGCCATTCTTTGGATTTGCAATGGTGGCTATCTCAAGCCCTTTACGCGTAAAGTATTGCTCCGTTTGAGATAGCGCTAGATTGATGCTTTCCTCGTATGCGTCAGGTGCCAACTCGTAGTCAAAACTCCCTTTTGATGGCAGCCCTTCCGTTTTACTACTAAACGTATGATCGAACTCTTCCTATAATTTTCCAAGGACTCAATCAAAATACACATAATAAGATTTCGCAATGAAAACATATTCTCATTTACAATTGGTTTAAAGCATACCTTCCAAAGTAGTTGCGCAAGGACAGCCATTGGCAATTTTAGCCACTTTGACTTGTTTGGACCTCTAAAATTCAAAGCCCTTTCTGCTGCCAAACGCGCTCTTTCGGGGAATTTTTGCAAAGGTGAAGTAGGGTCCGCCAACCCTAGCTTTCTCATCATGAAAATATCATGAGAAGTTGTGTGAGGCACTGAAACCCTCGTGGCCCTGTTTAACAATCGATTGTAATTTATATAGTTTAAAAATAAGATGCATTTACATTCGCAAAAAAAAAAGGGCTCACCTATTGATAATACCCAAAACCAATAGAAACTCCGCTGTCTCATGGGGCTGAAAGTCAACTAGAACGCACTCCACCTTTGGTGCCTTCTCAATTGGAATGTCATTCTCGTTCATCCACCGCATCCATGCCTCCAATCGATGATTACCATCCCAAACCACAAAGTACCTCTCGACCATGTGACTAAGCTCGGGGATTTGGCGAAGCTCCTCATCCAAATCATATGACATTGCAAGATCCCTCGCAGCGTGACCATGACGAGTAAATTGTTTGTGATTCTCCCCAGGAATCCGTTCACTAACAATAAATCTTGCCATGGTTGGTTGGTAGCTTTTGTTTGCAATGGAGAGTTGCAAATCGGCCACATGGTCATCATGCGTGCAGATGCGGGGTTTGTGAGAAGTCGATATAGAGGCAATCGTGGAAGTTTGCCATCGTATGGTATTCTACGAGAATCCACCCAGCCCAATGAAATGTGCTTGTCGACAACGTTTTCAAACGCTTCATCTCTTACATCTTCAATAGCGGTACTTGTTTCCACACGATGATTGGGTCCGGCGCTTGATTGTGATGTTCCATCCACTCTAGTTACGATGGACACAATGCGATCTAAAGAACTCAAGTCTTGAGATTGTTGGGTATTCTGTGTGCATAACAGAGGTACTTCTTGTGACGTAGTAACATCAACCTCATCCACGGCACCAATATTTTTTGTTTGATTTCTTGTTCTCATGCTTGCGATAAAGAAGATAGATACATGATAATTTATGAGAAATAGATATAGGATGATTTATGAGAATTTGCAGGTTAGAGTTTGAGATGTGAACAAAAGGAAACTTGACAGAGAGAAAGAAAGAGATCTCTGTAGCAAAAGAAAATAGAGAAGAAGAAAGTGAAGAAGAGAAGATCAATGCACTTTATAAAGTGAAGAAGAGAAGAAGAAGAAAGTGAAGAAGACAAGATCAATGCACTTTATAAAGCTTTCATATTTTTTTATTAATTTTAATTTTTTAATTATTTTATTTTGTCCTTGTGTGTGTGTGTGTGTGTTGCCATGTACGTGTGTGTGTGTGTGTGTGTGTGTGTGTGTGTGTGTGTGTGGTGGTGTGTGTGTGTGTATGTGCGTGCACGTTCGCACGTGTGTGTGTGTGTGCGTGTGCGCGTCTGCTGTCGTGCAGCTCCGCTGCCATGTAGAGAAACAGAGCAGAGAAATACAAGCTAAGCTTCTTTGAAGCCTACACATTTAATGGTCAGTGATCAGGGCTTGATAACAGGCCAAGCCTAATGATTAATGTATGCCAAATGCGGCTTAAAAGGGCCAACATATGCCTTAATAATGCCAAAAATGATTATTCTTGAAGTGAGCACAAATGGGAGTTTTTGATCTAGAATTGTAGTGCTGAAAGTGCTCTACCGGCCTGTCTTTACGGCTCGTCGATTGGAGTTACGGTGAAGAAGTTATGGCAGTTTAAAGTTCAAGTCGATTGCAGATCTGTACCGGGTTAGGCAACTGCAGCAGCTGAGGTGACAAAGATGAAATGAATGCACGGGCTTGAAGTGCTCACTTTGTGGAGTGCGTCGGTCTTTTCAGATCAGTGATCGGAGCCTCGGTCGCCAAGATATCAGCCTTTAAAGTTTCACCGGGGCCGGTTCCGTGCTAGTCCAGTCCGCTCGACCGGAGTGCCATCTCGGAGATTTTGGCTCTCGATCAAGTTTTGGAATGCAACAGAGTGAGTGGTCAAGGAGTATCTTGTCCGAGATGTTATCTCATGCAGTGCATTAATAGCAGGGTATATTGCCAGGAGCAGTATTACAATAGTCTACATGTGCGCCAAATGTGGTACAAAAAGTGCTTGAAGAGATTCGTGTTCGGTATGTGGTCTCTTGGAATGCATTGACTGCGGGACTACTCAAGAAAGTTGTCGTGCTTGTCAATGTGCTTTGTTCAACAAGTGTATGCCAAATGTGATGCCCTTTACAAAGGCCGCCTGCCCAAAAGCCATTAAAAGGAATGGCCACCCATTGGGCAAAATAAACTAGAGCTTTTGAGTGTGAAGCCAATAAGGGGAAAATGAAAATCATGGAAAAAAGTGTGCAGGAAACGTAGAGGAGGCGCAGGAAGGCGGTTTTTTGCTCGCGCCGGCCACTAGAAGCATCAGATGATGCGGAGCAAGAAGCGAAAATGGATCAGCACGCCATGGCGCTCAGTTTCGAAACCAATAGAAGCGGAATTTGAGCGGGTCGTCATTCGGATCTACCACGTCATCAGGGCCGCTCCCACGCCACGTCAGTCATGGCGCCATGACTGCATGGTGGGGCAATTTTTTTGAGACTTTTTTTAGGGAATCAACGAGGGCAAGAAAAAAGAGGGAAGAAAACGTGAAAGAGCAGAAAGAGCTCAAAGGCGAAGAAGAGGAAGGCGGAGAGGGGTTGTTGCGAGGAGCAAGATCCCTTTCTCTCGCTCTCATGCTCGGCAAGGTGAACAAGGCAAAGCTTCTCTCTCTTGGCTTAAGCACGATCGAACTCTCTCTCTCTCTCTCTCTCTCTCTCTCTCTCTCTCTCTCTCTCTCTCTCTCTCTCTCTCTCGTTTTCACAAGGACCAATCTTGCTATCTCTCCCTCGTGCTCAATCGATCAAAGGAGGACTATAGCTCCAAGTTCTGGTGCTCTCAAGTTTGAACAAAGGCAAGCTTAGCAAAGAAGAAGAACGAGGAGGGCTCGAAGCCAGGAGCGGGAAGCAAGTTTTTTTTCTCTCTCTCTCTCTTGAAAAAGGGATTCCAAGGGAAGGCAATTAAGAAGAGAGATAACGAGGGTAAGGAAAGCAAGAGGAGGAAGGAGCTTGAAGCTTTTTCCGAAGAGATCAAGACGAGAAACCTGTTGAAGTAAGCAAGCAGGCTTGAGAAGGCGAGAATCGAAGCAGATAAAGCGATATAAGAAAATTTCCGGCACCATCATCAGTCCGAAGTTGATTGAGCATTTTGTTAGGTCCGGTGTCGTTAACGGCCCGGTTAATTTGTAAAGGGAGCTTAAACTCCTGTTTATCAGTTCATCCAAGTGTTGGTGCTGCTAACAGCCTGCCTTGGCTACCGATTACATTGTACTCAGAGTTTGAATTGATTAATTGAAGACTACGGTGATTGCCAAAGCCATATGCATCTGCTTTTCTTGTTCTCTCTCACACCTCCCACAGCCAGAGGCCTGGCGCCTGCCTGGCTCACGCAGATTGATGATGCTGTAGAGCTAGCACTTGATGTTGTATGTGAGCAGTATTATGTTTTTCATGGATATGATCCAGAAGGTTTTATTGCATGTTACGAAGCTGAGATGAAGAGCCGAAATGTTCCAGAAGATCGGATGATTGCAGCTTTTGAGGAGGTTGTAAACTCGGATTTTAAAAAGCAGGTTCAAGAACTGGCAGAAGAATATCCCACACGGTGGGAATATTTTGCAGAGGAATTTATTTACAAAAGCTCAAGGATTCTAGATCGGGAAATAAAGGAGATTACTAAACGAAATAAGGTTGTCTTCAGTAAAGGTGAAGGGGATCAGATGCAAATCCTCAACTATGATGAATTCTGGGAGCATATTTCTGCAAGAAGTAAAGCCAAAGAAAATGGTAAGCTGGAAGTAGCAGATTCAGTTTTAGAGGAGCTTATTTTGAGCAATGAAGAAAAGGTAAACGATGAATTTGATGCTGGAACAGGCTTATATGATTTTTTTTCAAAGATTTCTCGCATGGACGCTACCTCTAATAATGGTTCCAGTGAAGACATAGACTGTACAGCAAGTGGTTCGCAAGCTGCTCACCTTGACATGGGTTATTCTGAAGGAGCTCATCAAGCAAATGAGCCTCTATAGGATATTTCTAAAACTATCAGCACTATAAGCAAGCAGGACAACATGTTTGCTTCAGATGATTGCATAAATAAAGCTATTATATACACAGTAGCTGATGAAGTGACTAATATTGTGGACCCAGCATAGGATGAGCCTAAGGATGTCCCAATGAACCTATGATTGCTACTAACAATATGCTTGCAGATGATGCTATCATAGAAGAGGATGCTATAATCGATGAATTTCTGTCTAGATCTGAAGGAGATGTTTATGGCAGTATAGAAGATCTTTCTAATGCGTATACCTCTTCAGAGGGGGTGCCAGATGAGCCTTTACAATTCTATAATGTATTGCTAAGTGCAGATGAGGAATCAGAGGATGACATGGATGACTATGAAGACTGCCTAGATCATGCTGATTGTGAACAGGTTATCGATGAGACAGGGGTTTTACATCTATGCTTGTAGATGGACTGCATGATAACTCCTACAGTTTTGATTAATGTTGAGACTTCTAAGGGTGATTTTCCTGAGGATGCTATGGATGAAGATCTACATGATAAAGCTGTTTTTCATGATCAAGCTGAAATCCCAACAGATGAAAATTCGTCTGATGATACAGGTCGAGAAACTCCCAAGGTTTTTCGTGATGGCTATGAAGCTAGAGGGGGTGATGATGCTAAATCATCCTTGATACAACATAAAATGCTTAAGGTTTTTCATTTTCTTGGACAATGTGCCAGATGTGGCTGGATTAGGATGCTATTCCTATTGATGCTTATGTCAATGATGTCTTGGCTGCCAGTAAAAGGGAGTCAGATTTCTTTAATGCTTTCTGGTAACGAGCTTAAGTTGCCAACAGTTTACGGGATGTGGGTGCTGCACTATGCTTCAGGTGAAGCTCTAGTATATTGCGGAGCCCATCAATGCTATGTGATCTCGATGGTGTTTGATCCAGGAGATTCTAAGGATATTCATAAGTAGATTCAATATGGATGGATACTGATCAGTATGCATAGTAATTGCGTGCTATTTGAACCAAGGGTAGCATATTTGCACCAGAAATGCTTGATGTTGATTGATATAGGCAATGTATGCTCATGTGGATATTATGATGCCCCAATGTGTGGGCAATTCCTTATTATCCCATTTGATCCTGGGGGTTACTAAAGTGCAAGTTGCAGATGCAGAGGATACAAGATGCCTAATGTACCAGGCTGCATGATGCAAGGTTTTGTTTTCTAGATTATGTTAAGTCAGAAGAGTGTTTCGTTATGCATTCAATAAGATTACATGGTTGGCTTCCAACTGACTTCTTTGGAGAATTGATGAAGTATCTTCATATCTTTTGAATTGGTTCTGTTACCAGAACTTAAGGTAAAGGACTTGACGGCCATTCTGTGTGCAGACAGAGTAAGGCATACTTGAGCTTGACAGGGTTCCTTAAAGAGAGCTTAATGGTCAAGCCGTGTGCATCATTAACTAGAGCACTTGAGTTTGGCGGGGTTCAATAAACAAGTTATCCATGATTGAATGCTTTGAAGATACGTCAGATACAGTTCAGAGATTTTTGATGGGCAGCTACCTAATGATTAAGCTAGAACATTGATGTTAGGGTATAAGCCTTCTTTCATTTTTTTTTATATGTTTACTAGTTACGTGAGTCTGATGATGGCAAATAGCTTAAGGTACCTGTAGGCAGATGCAGATTGAAGTGCAGTTGGCACAGACCGGAGGCTATGCAGGTTCAAAGGGGGTGGATGTCGTGCAACTCCACTGCCATGTAGAGAAACAGAGCAGAGAAATACAAGCTAAGCTTCTTTGAAGCTTACACATTTAATGGTCAGTGATCAGGGCTTGATAACAGGCCAAGCTTAATGATTAATGTATGCAAGATGCGGCTTAAAAGGGCCAACATATGCCTTAATGATGCCAAAAATGATTATTCTTGAAGTGAGCACAAATGGGAGTTTATGATCTAGACTTGTAGTGCTTAAAGTGCTCTACCAGCCACGGTCTTTACGGCTCGTCGATTGGAGCTACGGTGAAGAAGTTATGGCAGCTTAAAGTTCAAGTCGATTGCAGATCTGTACCGGATTAGGCAATTGCAGCTGAGGTGATAGAGATGAAATGAATGCACGGGCCTGAAGTTCTCACTTTGTGGAGGGCGCCGGTCTTTTTAGATCAGTGATCGGAGTCTCGGTTGCCAAGATATCAGCCTTTAAAGTTTCACCGAGGGCCGGTTCCGTGCCAGTCCAGTCCGCTCGATCGGAGTGCCATCTGGGAGATTTTGGCTCTCGATCAATTTTTGGAATGCAACAGAGTGAGTGGTCGAGGAGAATCTTGTCCGAGATGTTATCTCATGCAGTGCATTAATAGCAGGGTATATTGCCGGGAGCAGTATCACAATAGTCCTCATGTGCTCCAAATGTGGTACAAAAAGTGCTTGAAGAGCTTCGTGTTCGGAATGTGGTCTCTTGGAATGCATTGACTGCAGGACTACTCAAGGAAGTTGTCGTGCTTGTCAATGTGCTTTGTTCAACAAGTGTATGCCAAATGTGATGCCCTTTACAAAGGACGCTTGCCCAAAAGCCATTAAAAGGAATGGCCGCCCATTGGGAAAAATAAACTAGAGCTTTTGAGTGTGAAGCCAATGTTGGACGGGTACGCCGCGACGGACGTCAGCACAGCGAGAACTCACCTAACAAGTAATGTCAGCTAAGGACGAAGCTCGACCCGTAGGCGCGTGGAAGCAAGCATAAGGTGTCAACCTACACTCGACCGACTCCTAACTAATTCCTACAGAGGTCCCTACCACTTGTCTAAGTCACAGTCTTCAAAAGTGCAAAAGAGGATTCTTCCTACAACGCTTGCTAGAGCCGAACACCCATCAAACACTTTCGAAACACCATAGAACTTGAAGGAGACCCTACTAATACCTATAGGCCGCTCTCCCTAAGGTCTATGAACCAAAATCACGACCCAAAACACCCGGTGCAGAAACATGTAGGATGTCTGGCCGAAATCTGCAGGTCTTCGTTTTCGAAATCTGAAGTGCCTAATGTGTAGCTCTACTCAATGTGAATGCGTGGATATGCTGCAATGTGAAATCAGATAACATATGCTCACCCAAACAACCGATGAAGCTCGTATAAGGAGCTCCCAAAGCCGGACCGTACGCGCGCAATGTTGGTATCGGCTTGTAGCTCTAGTCGGGGGCAACACGCTGCACTTCTCCGCACTCGATTCCGACCATTGTAGCACACGTAGCGTCAAGACGAAGCTCACACTCTCTCTCACGTACATAGCACGCTCACTCACCGACTTAAAACTTGTTTAAAATGGCAAGAGGTTTTCATTAAGGTCAAAAAGTGGTATATATACCTTACAACTTCTCAAACCCTAAAGTGCCACAATCAACCATCTACTCCATCTAACTATCAAAACTGGGATACAAGCTGGAAACTTCTGTAAGTTCTAATATTTACAAGGTGAAAAATCGGGTTTTCTTTAACGAATGAATAATTACAGAAAATAATAGTCCGCCGAGTAGTTAGATGCTGTGGGGTGTGTCCAGCTTCTAACATCCCCCCCCTCCTTGTTCATGTCTTCCCCGACATGGCCTTGAACCTTTGCTTCATCTTAGAGTCTCCCGCATCTTTAGCAGTGATTCATACCGTGCATGTAGATTTAGCATTGTTGGGCCGAAGATATCTGTATGCATGGTGAAGAACCCCGTGTAGAATGCTTCTTCAAATGCCTGGAGGTGATAGGATGGGAGAAACATAATTCTTTGATACAATGCTTGTATCACCTCCTTGGAAGGCTGACCTGACATATCATAAGCACATCTGTATTTTTCCTGGAAGAAGAATATGTTGTCAGTCACCTGTCCTGGTTTGAAGGTCTCAAACACTGCTAGGATGGTTCCGCAAATCTTTCTCATCATAATGCATGTAAGGTCAGGTGAGCCAGTGAACAACTTTATGGCGCCCGTTAGGGTTTTCACCATGTATTGTACACTTATTCTCTCACCTGCCTTCACGCCTGGCAGCTTTGGGTAATTCAACCAAGTGGGTTGGCTTGTTTGTAAGATTTCTTGTGCTTTCCACGTCCTAACCCTTAGTAGAGGACAGAAGCTGAGGTTATCTCTGATGTGTTTTGGTGCCTCTACCAAGTGTATTAGGTATTGCGGGAACTTGGTAAGCCAAGCCTTCCTCCACTTTGGCTGAGAATCCACTATTAGCTTTACTCCTTCTGGCCTTGAGGTGTCTGCGTTGTAGAGAGGGACCGTTGGCTCTTCACTGATTCACCTGTTTATTGTTGCTGCCTCATACTTCAGCAATGGATATGGGAGAGAGGGTTGAAGCCATTGACGCTTGAGATTGCTGGCGTCGATTTTCTGAATTGTCATAGATTTCAAAACCCTCTGTTCCCATTCCAAGGCTTCCTTTGTGCTTTCTCTGAGCTCTGTCTCTATTGCTTTACGCAATTTTTCCTCCTCTTCTTGTGTTAGATCCTGGAGCTCTTGAGAGGAGCCTGCTATGCTTTCCTCTGGCATGGGTGTGTCCACAGGATCTGCCACATTGTCGAGGTCGATGCCCTCATTGGTAGCTGGCCCTGAGCTCTCTGCTTCTACTTGTTGCCGGCCTTTCAATTCCTCTATTTGCTTGAGGAGTGTCTGCTTTTCCGCTTCAGCTTCTCCGCCCATCGTCACGAGGAGGTCATTGAGTTCAGCATTTACCTTCTCAGCCTCCTCGAGCTTTATCTTTATGCTCTCCAATTCTTCTTGTAGGGCTTTTCGGCTGTCCTCCAGTCTGGTTTGCATTGTGATAGAACCTTCAGCCATCATCAACCTCTGCCTCTTCGCGAGAGTCAACTCCTTCTGGAGTTCTTGCATCTGCTTCTCATATATTTGACTCTCGGAAATGATTTGAGTCGAGCTTGTAGCTCTAACTCTCGCAGGTGATGCTCGCAGCCTCTGGATGGTTTGATCTTTGACTTTTAATTGGTCCTTGAGCTCAAGGACTTCATCCAGGCTTGCTTCTTGTTCTATCTCTGCCTTTTCCTTTGCATTCCTCATGGCCTCTACTTCTTTAGTTTCCTCTGCTAGTTGGAGTGTCAGATTATCCCGTTCTTTTTCGGCATCTCGCAATGACTTGCTGAGTTGCAGACACTCTTCTTCAGCTGCTTGCAATCTTTTTGCTGCTGCCTCATTTGCTTCTTCCTTTGCTTGGCAGTTTTGTAGAGCCGTGGCCAAGCTGGCCCGGAGGTCAGCTTCTCTTTCTTTTTGTCCTTGGCTTTGTGCCCGCAGAATATCTCTTTCCATCTTAGTTTTTTCTTCGGTGGCCTTTAGAGTTATTAATTCTTCTTCTGATGCCATCGATTGTGCTCTTATTCCAGCTAGCATTGTCATCACCACGTCCCAATCATTCGAGGGCGGGTGCAGGTCTACCGTGTCGGTAGCAATTTCCTTTAGCTCGACTAGCCGAATGCCTAGCATCTGTTCTTTATGCTTTGTTCTCGCCAAGTCGAATGCGACTGTGGCGGCTTCTTCCCTTGTATAACCTGCAGCTAGCAGGTCCAAAAATGCATAATATGCCTCCTCGAGCTCTTTTTGTTCAGACGCAGGCTTGGTCTCTTCTTTGGGCTCAGGTTCTGGCCTTTGCTCTTGCTGCTCAGCCTGGTGTTCTTCTTGATTGTCCCCAGCCTCCCTATCTTCTGGTGGAGGGCTGCTAGGAGGTGGTGATGGTGGTGGTGATGGCTGTGGGCTGGGTTTAGGGCTATCTGGTAAAGCTGCAGGTTTGCCCTTAAAGTCTCTATCTGCTTTCGTTTTTCTTTCCCTTTCTTGGTTTTCTTGTTCATCTAGCAATGTCTGCCTTATATGGTCCACTTCTTCCTCGGTGAAAGGGACATGGGGAATGTTTTCCGCTGCAGCATCAAGAATCTCGAAATTCTTGATATAGTCTTCGAAGCGGTCCCTCTGCACTCTTCTGGAGGATCCAGACATAGACTCGAGAGATGGATTCCATAATTTGTTTAAATCACCCTTGAGAGCTCTTTCTGCTCGGAAACTCTCCATCAGCCTCTCGAGTCTAGCCGCTTTTTGTGATCTTGTCTCTTTGGCCGGCACTTGAGCAGATTCCTTTTTTCCTTTCTTCTGCTCAGGTTGCTCCTCTGCCACTGGCTCTAGTCGTCTCTTCAACCTTGTAGCCACCCTTTGTGCTCGTCTTCTTTGTCTTCCTTTACCCTTAGCCAGTCATTCTGAGATGGGGGGTCAGGCCACCTTCCCTTGGCGTGTAGTGCTGCATAAATTACCTTGGTTATCATTTCTCCTGGCACTATGTAGGTTGGCTTTTTGTTTCCCATTTTTACCAAGCTATCATGTATGTATGCCGCATAGTTGATTATCTTTGGGGTGCCTTTTGTCATTGCCCAAGTAAACGTTGTGGCAATTGCACCTGGCGACATCCTGTACTTCTGTGGCCTCTTCGTGCACATGTGGAAGTACTGGTTGTACAATTGGCTCATGATCGCCACCTTTGGGTTGGCGATGTCTTCGAAGGTGTAATTAGCCTTTTTCTCTTTGTACACCTTGACTTCATCCCTTCTCTTTGTCACACTGTCTCCCTGATTGGAAAGATCTAGTGCATGGGCTACAACCCGCTCCGTGATAATGATCTCTGTATCGGGTCTACCGTGCAAATCTGTCACTTTGGCCACTCCATCCTCTTTGATGCTTGTTACAAACTCCCATACTCTTTTGACGTCCACTCTTGCTGGTATTGCTTCGAAATAGTTATGGAGGTCAATTTTCTCCAAGTAGCCAGCCATTTTGCTTCGGACAAATTCATTGAGCTCTCTTGGCAGCATTGGCAGCTCTATTACATTGCCGTCATTGTCTTTGAACACCCCCTGGTAGATCTTTAGGTCGTTTGACTCTAACAGATCTTCCTGTATCCAGGTGCTTGTGGGCTTTAGTGTTCCCTCTGGAATGACAAAAGGTTCCACCTCGTCCAGATAATCTTTGATTGTCATTCTCTTCTTCTTTGCCGGTGACTTTGAGGCTGCCATAGATCCTGTTGCACTCAGCAATCCAAAGTTAGCGTTTTTTCCATATCAGCTGCTAAACTGAGTTTTACTTATCCAAATGACTTGAAAATTGAAATTATAGCTTAAGAGGAACTTGTGAAGCTGTGCATGTGCTCACAGTGAAAATCTGGCAAAAAAAAATCCATCTAGACATCCTACGCGTAGGATGTCTTTTTCTTCAGAATTGGTTCATACTTGACATGTAGGTAGTGTAAGGCTCATGGAACATGGTTATAAGATTGGATTTGAATTTGAATGTCAAAAAGTGGATTTTTGGGCTGATTTAGGCTTTAGGTCACAGTTTGGGTAGATTGTCTATCATGGGTAGCAATTGATGTCCAAATGGGTTGAAACTTGGTGTATGGGCTCAATGCATCATGGTATTGGCTCCTATGATGTCATTTCTTGCACAGAAGGCTAAATTCAAGCTTAAGACATCCTACGCGTAGGATGTCTATTTCATTAGAATTGCATGAAACTTTTTCTGTGGGTTGTCCTTGGCCTATGGAACATGGCCATGTTCTTGGATTTGCATTTGGACAAGATTTGATGCCTGTAGGGCTCTGTGAGGTGTTTTTGGGCTCAAAAAAGTGTTTCTTGAAGGTGTTGGGGGTCAAAAGTGATTAGAATGGCTTCAAACTTGACATATGGGCTCTTGCTAATGAGGTAATCAAATCTGGGACGACAAAACTTTTCTTCCATGCCAAAAAGGTCCATTAGACATCCTACGCATAGGATCTCTTATTCCTCATTTTTACTCCCTTACCACACAGAAAGTTAGCTGATGTGTATGTGAATGTGTTGTGCAGGTTTCATGAGATTTGGACAAGATTTGGTAGGTCAATGGCCCATTAGTGCCTTTATGCCCTAACTTTGCGTTTTTCCATGCATATGAGGTCAAATTTGATCCAAATGTGATGAAACTTGGTGTACGGCTTGTAACTGTCATTCAGAACATGTGCATGACAAGAATTGTTGGGTTTTGTGCCAAAAAATGCCCTTGAGACATCCTATGCGTAGGATGTCTCCTGATGATTTTTCCAGTGTTAGTGCTCCCAGCGCTTGCCCTTTGCCCCCCTAAGTCCCTTTTTAGCCTAATTTCAATAAAAAAGTCAAATGGATAGAGTATAACTTCCTGTGTGGACTTCAGAGCCTGCGAGCCGTTTTCTGACTTTTGGAGTGCTTTTTGGCGATGAAATTCCTCGATGTTGGTCTCCATAGCTTCCCAATCCCTTGGGGATCCTTATCGTATGGTTTTTGTTGACTTTGGCTTCACCGGAGCTCCATTTGGCAATTTGTCGCTCTAGAAGCACCCGTGGTGGCGTTTACATACCTTTGATGATTTGTGGTGGTCTACCACCATAGGACTTGGTTGTTGATGGTCTAGGAAAGCCGCTCGTGAAGTTTGGTGGCAAACGAACTTGCGGTTTGGCCACAAGTGCATTTTGACTCTTTGTGTGTCTGATGCCGTTTCTGAGGTTTAGTGCCGCTTCGGGTCACTTTTTGGTCATGCGGGTCATATGGACTTGTCGAGCATGTCGAGATGCTCCTACCCATAAATTTTGGTAGCATTTGGTCGCCGTTTCACTGATTTTCCATTTGGTGGCCTCTTGCGGGTTTCTGGGAATTAGGGTTTTTCCCGATGGTTTCCCACTGCTTTTGGCTATCTAGGACTGGTCTCCTAGACTAGGGTAAGCTGCCGATGAAGTCTTGTTGCTTTCGGGTTAGCCGTTAGGCAGCCGTTTCTACTTGCACGTCTCTACTGCTCGCTTTGTATGTGACCTCTACGCTAGTTTTCGCGACAGAATGACAAACATACGCGAAAAGCTCAAGGTGGTGAGCCTACCTCTCATGTCTGGAGCTGGTCGGGTAGACGTGCGCGTCGTAGAAGCTGCTGGAAGATCGATCCGCTCTAGGTGGCAGAAGCTCTCTCCACAAAGTCAATAGTGAGAATGAGCTAAAAATGGGGTGAAAAATTCTTATGATGGAAGTCCCCGAACCATTTTTCATGAAATTTGACATGTGTTCCTATCTTTCTGCAAGATGCAGTTTAGGCTCAAAAATTTCTTGATTTGGACTCCATTTGCTTTGTTTACCAGAAATTTGTCATTTCGGTCAAAACCTGGCTAAAACACGCTTTCCGCTCCAGTCTCATAATTGCACTCCTACTGTACCATAGGTTGTTCTTTAGTCACTGGTCATCCCCATATTTTTTGTTTTTCATTACGACTGTTTTTCACTTGCTTTTTTGTATTTTTGAAGTTTTTCTGCCGAAAATTAGCAAAATTAAAAGAAAAATAGCAAATCAAACCCAGAAAATCCCCAAAATTCATAATAGATCACAAACATCACCGCGACACATTATATACACTCACATGCAATTTTTATGGCTGGATTTCTCCGTTTTACCAATATTTTGCTTGAAAAAATGGCTATTTCTACTTATATACACACACACACACACACACACACACACACACACACACACACCTGATTTGGCGTTTGGCCCCATATACCTGTAGCTTCATGCTGTATAAGGGCATATATACTTGGGTTACTCCAAAAAATTTCGCAATCAAACGTTAACCCTTAAAATAGTCGAAAATCATGCCCCCCCCCCCCCTTTTTTTTTTTTTGCTGTTTCTGTTATTGGTTCCACATCGAGAATGCCTCCCCTCCTCCTAGTTGGAGTCCTCCCGGACGACAAGGTTTCGCCTCGGAGTATGTGCCGTGCATAGGTTGAAAAAGTTGTCCTAATGCCTGGCCAATTAATGTGGCCCTATTTTATGCATACTCGGTCAATGCATGGAAAAATTAATGCTGTGTAAGACAAGGGAATAAGCAAGATGCTTATTGGCATTCGCCGTCGAGGCTTCCTGCTTTCTTTGCAAGTAGCAGCTGTAATTCTACTGCTCTCTGTTTAATTGTCTTTTTGGCAAGAGGCAAGTGCTTTGCCGACACTGTTGTTGGAGTCGTATCTGTATCTGAGGATAGAGATGGCCTGGATGTTATAGCTATGGGCCTTGGCTTTCCATTGGTAGTTTGGTGCTGCCAACTTTTGTAGATGGTTTGGCACTTTCTTGTTTGCCACTGGTTTGTCTGTCATCGGCATCCACATATATTGGTTCTCCTTGTTGACCTGCAGATGTCTGCTTTCTATTGTTGCTTGTACCGTAAGTATTTCCTTTGGCTTTTGCTTTGGTATCCAAATGTGAGTGACATTTGGGTTATGGCTAAGCATTTTCTTTGGGATCCATATCTGCTTGGTTACCTTGGTTTTGGGTTGCACCGTCTGCTTTGTTGGAATCCGGTTGTTACATTGTTTCCTTCCCGCCATGGCCTTTCTATCCTTCCGCATCCATACTTGTTTACCTTGTTTTGGTAGCCTAGATTTTTGCAGTGTAGCCGGTGACTTCAGCTGTCTGTGATTAGCATGGTTGGCCTTTACGTGGTTGTTGGTCTCAGGTTTCATGTTGTTCTTTGATGGTGTTTGTTCTTTTGTCTTTATTGCCAGTGTTTGCATGGCTTGCAGTTGATCATGATGGTACTTCTAAGCTGCTGTTCATGTTCGTGCTAAATTTTGACCGCTTCTGTTTTCCAGTCTATCTGGACATTGTATGCTTTTTGCCAAGGTTGCCCTAGCATCATTGGTTGTTGTGTGCTTTCATCTGTCACCACATAGAATTTGTGTGGGTAAATATATTGATGCAGCTGTACATGCAATATAGTCCATCCTAATGTTTTCAATGCGTGTGATGTGCTACTTTCCAGCACTTGTTGAGTAGGATGAAGTTGATCTGTGACTTGGAGCTGTTGGTATAATCCGTAAGAGATCAAATTTGCTTGAGCACCCGAATCGAGCAAGGCTGTTGATTCAACTTGATTGTTGCCCACCTTGACTGTAATTATTGGCTCTACTGCTTCCTCCTCCAAGTTCATCAGTCGGATGGCATTGATTCTCAATGGTGGTTTACTCTGTTGTTGTTGTTGCAGAAGCCGTCTTTTTGCAATGCGTTCTTGTGCTTCGGCTTGAGCTTCCTCTTGTACTCTCTGTTTTTCCTTCATTCTTTGCTTCCCTTGGTGAATTTGTTGGAGCATCTCCTGTGTGAGTGGTAGATGATATCTCCTCAGTCGACACCCACTAATCCAGTTTGGCATTTCTTCACCTGCTAATGTAGCAAGCTTGACAGCTCCACTTTGTGATAGATCATAAATCACAAATGGTCCCATCCCTCGCTTTTTTAGTTTCTTGGCATGTTGCTTCAAGGTATAAACAAGTACGTATTCACCCGTTTTGAACTCTTTGGTACGCAGATTTTTGTCAAAAAATTCCTTTTGTCTTCTCTTTTTAGCATAGATCGAAGCGACAGCTCGTAAGCGGAGTTCATCTAGCCTTTCAAGATCATTAATTCTTGAAGAGAGTTCATGCCCTGTCCATTCCAAGCTGGTTGCTACTCGTAGAGTTGGGATTAAAAACTCTATGGGTAGTATAGCATTTAGCCCAAACACCATGTTATATGGTGTTGTTCCTATTGAGGTTTTGTAAGCTACCCTATATGCCCATAGTGTTGAGTGTAGCTGCTGATCCCAATCGGTTCTTGATTCTGACACTATTTTAGTGAGAACCGTGCATAGTGTTTTATTCGTGGCCTCCGCTTGCCCATTGGCCTGTGGATGGTATGGTGCTGATTTCCTATGTATGACCATGAATTCCTCTAGTAGATATTCAATGACTTCATTGAGGAAGTGTGTTCCACGGTCACTGACAATTTCTATTGGTAACCCGTAACGTACAAAAACATTCTCATACAAAAATTGAGCTGTGGTGTGTGCATCAGCTTTTTGTGTTGCTTTGGCCTCGACCACCCATTTTGTGAGATAGTCCATAGCCACAATGATATATTGGGTATGGGTGCGATATGCAGGGGGTGATATAGGTCCCACAAAACCAATGCCCCATTTTGCAAATGCCCTTGCCCCCATCATTGGCCTTAATGGCATCTCATCTCTTTTGATTGGTATCTTGGTGCGTTGACATGCATCACAACGCTTTATAAACTCATCGGCATCCATGTGCAATGTAGGCCACCAAATTCCTGCGGTCAAGACAATTTTTGCCGTCTTATCGCCCGAAAAGTGGCCTCCACTTACTCCGCTATGTGCATGTTCGAGAATCAGCAGGTATTCGCTTTCACTTGCACAGATTCTAAGTTGATTGTCTTTTCCCCGCTTATAGAGTTGATTTCCAATTAACTGAAAGTCACGAGCTTCCAGCTCTATAGCTTTCTCCCGTGCTCTTGTAATGTTCTCAGGGAACGTTCTAGTGGTTAGGAAGTCAATGATATATTGACTCCATGCAGGTGCTATGTTCGCCCGAAACAAAGTTGTGTGATCCACTGGTCGTTTGGCACTACATATTGTACAATTGGTAACATAAGAATGTGTATCCGCATACATAGTTGGCCAATAAACCCTTAACTGTTTCAGTCTCTAGTGTGTTTTCACTGTTGAACAATGAAATGCACATCCCTGGACGTGTGCCTCTTCAAGGTAGCACTCGAATTCTTCCGGATTTATACATAATCGTAGGATTGAGTCAGATTCAAGATGATACAGCCGTCCTACTATCAACTGAAAGTTTTTTGTTTGTCGAATTGTTTGCTGTTTGGATTTACATCCTGTATTATCAAACTCACTTCCAAAGGAGAGAATGCTAACTATTTCTTGAGACCATTTGGGTACCATTTCAATGTTGAAAAGATAAGCATCTGGTATGTCATCATCTACCCCTTGAGGAGCTTCCCCGCTGTGTATTCTTGAAAGATGATCAGCTCACAGATGGGTTTTACCCTTTTTGACCACCACTGTGAAGTCAAATTCTACCAATATAATAAACCAGCGTACGATTCTCCCTGTATTGCAAGGTTTATTGACTAGGTATAAAAGAGCTTGATGATCCGTGAAGAACACAAATTTGTTTGCAAGTAGATAATGCTGAAATTTCTTTACAGCATAAATCATTCCTAACCCTTCCCTCTCGGTGGTTGTGTAGTTCTTTTCTGCACTGTT
The DNA here is from genome assembly GCF_014529385.1 of Adiantum capillus-veneris. Classification (NCBI taxonomy): domain Eukaryota; kingdom Viridiplantae; phylum Streptophyta; class Polypodiopsida; order Polypodiales; family Pteridaceae; genus Adiantum; species Adiantum capillus-veneris. Next base: position 152,898,701 of record NC_140935.1, read on the forward strand.
TAGCTGTCGGCTTGCATAGCAAACCGGAAAATCCATTGTTCCGTCTCCAGGCATATGCTGAAGCATCTATGTGCACATGGAATATCTTTTCCCAATCTGGTGCCTTTAATACAGGTGCGGATATAAGGTTTTCTTTCAGCCTTTGGAATGAAGTTTCACACTCATTGGTCCATTCGAAATTGACTAGCAAATGATACAGAGGTTGTGCGATAACCGCATACATGTATATGAATCTTCGATAATATCCGCAGTGCCCCATGAAGGATTGCACTTGTTTCGCATTAGTAGGCCTCGGCAGGTCTATTATGACTTTGATTTTGTTTAGGTCTGTGGTTATGCTATTTCTTGAGACAATGTGTCCTAAGATTCATCCTTGCTTAACCATAAATACACACTTTTTCGGGTTTAGACAGATTCGATATGTTCTGCACTTTTCAAATCCTTTTGCAGATGGTCAATATGTTCCTCTCGCAGAAGAGAGTGTACACACAGGTCATCCATGTAAATTTCTAAGAATATCCTTAGGTATTCCTTGAAAGCGTGAGTCATTAACCTCTGGAAAGTGGCTGGTGCATTTGTTAAGCCAAATGGCATAACACGATATGCATAAATCCCCCATTCTGTTGCAAACGCTGTTTTGTGTTGATCCTCCCTTGCTATTGCCAGTTGGTTGTATCCTGAAAACCCATCCAGAAAGGAATAAGCCCGTTTCCTGGCCACTTGCTCAAGGACATGTTCTATAATTGGCAAGGGATAATTATCTCTTATGGTTGCTGCATTCACCTTTTTGAGGTTTACACACACCCGCAGTTTTCCGTTCTTCTTGGGAACTACCACAATGGGTGAAACCCAATCTGTATGTTCTATTTCATAGATAAACTCTGCTTCCATCAGTTTATCAATCTCTTCCTTGATTCGTTTGGCAAATGTATCATTATATGTATAAGGACGTTGTTTGCTAGGTTTTGCATCCGATTTTAAAGGAATTGTATGTTGGCATATCAATGGATCAACTCCTTTGAGGTCTTTATAGGACCAGGCGAACACATCCTTATACTTCGTGAGAAGTTGTGTTAGCTGCACTTCCTCCTCAGGCTGTAAATCGTTAGCTATATAGACTGGCTAAGGTTTTTCACCTGGTTCTGCGAGGTCTATTCTTTTTGCATTTTTAGGCCCATCGTAAGATTCTTGGTTGGTTCTCTCCCTGATTGGTGGTGTCATGATGATTTTTCTATCTTGGATAGTAAATTTCCTATAGTGTGGTGGTACGTTCATGTTGCCTTGTTTTGACTCCCCTTTACCATCACTATCTTCTTCAGTAGTCCATATCTCTCTCAAGGACCTTTTCAGTTCTTGGTATTTCTGTTTATGCTCCAGTTTGGTCCACTCGTGGTCTTTTGTTGGTTCTTTTTCTGATTTTTCTAATTTTTCTGATTTTGTTTCAGTTCTAGCTTTTCTTTCTTGTTTTATTTCTTCTCGTGTTCGTTCTTTTCGATTTTATGAGAATTTCCTTGATATTTGATCTTTCACACAATCCTCTGCTTTTACAAGCATCAAATAGTGAGTTTTACCTTTTATCCTGGGCATCAGGTTCTCTCTCGCTTGCCTTCCGGCTCTTTTTCTCCTATAGCGTTCTTGGCGTCTAGGATGTTGACTAGAAAATCATAAAACTTGATATTCTCGGCTTCATTCCCCCGCTCACTTGAGGTGTCTGAACACTCATTATCTGCCTCATCATTTACTTCCAATTGTTCAGAGGAGTTGTAAAACTCTTCTTGTTCTGGAGGTTCTACCGTCTCTTTCTCTGGCACAACGCTTACCATGTAATAGGGTAGCACATCGTAGCCATCCTTATCGCAAAATTTTGTTGTTGGACTGTCGGTAATGGTACAGACATCTAATGTTGCCAGTATGTGTTCCCATTCTAGAGGCTCCAAGGCATCTTCAAGGAAAGGTTCCGGAATATACTCTTTGTCCTCAATTTCTCTTTCTAAGACGCATTCCTCTTTTCTTAAGCTTCCACAATGTGGAGCTCCGCACATCCATAGCTCTTTTGGTTGCCCTAACCATGCTGATAGTTCTGATCCTGCTACTATAGCCGAATCAAATTCTTCCACAGGTGTTTGGTTTACATCTTTGTAACTATGATCTTTTAGGTGTATTTTAGTTGTCGTCTCACCATGTCTGAGGTATATGTGGTCATAGCCCCAATCTTGGACCATCTTCAGTTGTCTCATGAATGGTCGTCCCAATATTATCTCATAATTTTTCTTTTTGTCGAAATCGACTATTGCAAATGTATGCTCATACTCGATCCCGCACGAAGTGACAATTACTTTTTCCAAGAGTCCGAGAGGCTTCTCCATGAACCCATCTGCCAACTGCAGCTTCATCCTGGTAGCCCTTAGAGCTGGTTTTCCCCATTTTTTCCAGATTTCCTTGGTGGCGATAGCAACTCCCGCTCCACTGTCAAGAATAGCTTTGGAAACTACTCCTTGGAATTCTACCGGTAGCGTCGTATTTTCGTCTTCTCCCTCACAATATTCTCCAACCTTATTCAATGGTACCGGCCTAGTGTTTAGGTTAGGCCTATCCAACTCCCTGTTTCCTTCTTGTAGTTTCAAGGTGGGGTCTTTCACTCCAAATTTTTCTAGGCATTTTCCTACTGTGGTCCACATGTTTCGCCTTAACCTTAGGAGTTATGCTAACGTGATTGTGCATGCCACCGGGGTGGATAACAGCTCAATCAATCCTTGTGAATCCATCACCTTGTTAGAAGAAAGTCTTTGAGATGGGAGTGCTCTCACTTCCGACGTAGCTTCATATTCTCCTAGGTAAGAGGGTAAAGTTCTCAAAGATTCTGGTTGGCTGTGCCTTGAACTAATAGATCCTTGGTCTCCCCCTTGTAAATGTATCTCAAAGTTCATTTGTGATCTTGCCTCAAATTCTTCAATAGGAGGTAAGATCACGTTCTTTACTTTTCTCGTGCTATTCATGTGGCCATTCATCCTATTAGCCTCGTTGGCCTCTCGGATTTGCTTCCACAGATCATCTAAACCGTTACCGTCCTTTCCCATTTCTGCCAATATTTTAGGATGGACCCCGTCACTTGCCTCATCGGTGGTATTTGGCACTATGATAGGCTCTCCTCTGGACTCATAATCATTAGTGAGTCTTTCCTTTGTTTTTTCATGTTGCTCTAATGTTGGTTGAATAGGGGTTGGAGCTGGTGCGTCATGGCAATTTGCCAGTTTACCCAATGGGTCTTCTATCAATGATTGAGCCATCTCAATCATCTTTTTACACATATCCAACCTTTGTTTTTCTATTTTTGCATATGGATAAGTCATCCACCTTTGCTCCTGGGTTTGGTTTTTTTTAAGTCGAGCTTCATAAGCTTTTAGAAGCGCATCCAGCTGCTCGTTTACCTTGTCTGCCAGTACAGATCCTCCTGATCCTGCACTTTTGGGCTCTGCTATTTCCTTAGGTGCTATGGCTGCTGTGGTGTGTGAGATTAAGCTAGCTAGATCTTCTAACCGCTCCAATCTGTTCTTTGTATGTTTCAACTCATCAGATAGGGTTGTTTGCTCTCGTTCTTTCCTGGCTTTCCTACGCGCCTTTCTCGCTTTCCAAGTGCTTCTCTGATTTTTCGTTTCTGAACATTGGGCATCTGTTTTTGGTTCTTCTATTATGGGTTCTTTCGTCCTTCTTTGGGCTTGGGTCTGTGTTACCACTTGAACAGGTATGATTGTTTCATTTTCCGATACTCCACTGGAAGGTACTGTTTCCAACAGGTTCAAGGTGGTTTTTGCTCCTTTGCTCGGGTTTTTAGGGCAGTCGGGAATCAAATGAGTAATTCCACATTCTGGGCAATACGCATTGACTCTAATGATTTCATCATGAGGACAGTCTCTCAGCCAATGGTCTCTGCCACACTTGTAACAGGGGCCCTTGGGTTGTTGAGGTGCTCCTTGAGCCCCTCGTTGCTGGTAAGCCTGTCTCTGTCCGCCCATGCCTCCATTGGCTATGAACAACAATGTTCGTTCATCTAAGCTATATCTTCCTTCTCCTGATGCCTGTGCAGCAGTTGGAGGTCCTTGATTCCCTATTATGCTCCATGGTTCTAGTGTCACGGGTTCTTCCGGTGGATAATAGATAGGGTTTGCCGCATATCCATTGAGATCTTCATAATATGCATGCATAGGCACCAAAGCCTTTTCTTCTGATTCAGTTACCGTTGGTGTGTATCTTATACCAACTGGTCGTAAACCTGGTAGGGGTGGTTGTTGCCCCAACACCGGTTGTGGTCTTTCTACACCTACAGGTCCTGGTAAGTTGCTTGCTTGATATCTAGGCATCGTTGGAACTTGAGGGGAAGCTACAGGAGCTTGGGGAGCGTAAGGTCTCTCCCTCACATATCCCTTGTTATAGTAACATTCCTCGGTCCCATGGTTTGTCCATTTTTGTTCATTAGCACACCACTTGGGCTGTTTAGCCTGGGGTTTGGGTACAAGTTGATCTTTTTTAATACTTCATCTACGAGCTGCTCTTGGTTTACCGCTATTTCTCCTTTCAGTGTCGTCTTGGAAGACTTGCTCCCACTTTGCTGTTAAGATGAATCGTCATCAAGGTCCTTGAACTCCCCTTCTTTGTAGACCACACAATTGTCCACAAGGTACAGAGCCTCCTTGGTCAACTCATTCAACGTCGTGCTCCTCTTCATATGTAAGTCTTTCTGGAGATATGCATTCCTTAGTCCTTGGATGAATATCAGCATAAGTCTGGACTGAGTTGGCAGTTCTTCGACAGGACACAACTTAACATATCTTTTTAATCTTAGGGCTGCCTTTCGTACAGATTCTCCATCTTTTTGTTTGAATTTATGGATTTGTGAGACAGTATTATGAGCTATTCCCCTTTGAGAGAATTCCTCAATAAACTCGTCAAACACTTCCTCCATTGACTCGAAGTTTCTACGCTCCACAGAGTCAAACCAAGTTGCAGCATCATCCTCTAGGGTTAGTCCAAACCCTGCAAATTGGGTAGGAAAGTCTAACACCTCTTCGGCTCTTATTACACGCACAAAGGCTGCTACATGATCTCTTGGGTCTCTGTTTCCTGTGTATTTCTTGTTTACCCATTTTTGCACTTGAGAAGGTCTAATTCCACGATGGTCTACAAACCTCATCATTGGATCACCCCGTCCAAGTCTATACACCTCCTCAGGCCTTCTGTAATAGGCTGGTTCCTCGCCCAATGGTGCTCCTAAGCCATAATTCCTAACGGTTCTCGCTGGAGGTGGTTCTTCTCTTCGAACTCGTTCCATGGGTGGTCCTCCAAGCTCAGTCGACCCTTGTGTCTTTGGCTTACTCTCTGCTTGATACCTTGAATAGTGTGGTGGTTCTTGCAAATCCTTGAGCCCTCGTGCGGCTTGATAACCATCTCGGTTTTGGTTTGGTTCCATTGTTGCGCTCTGTCGAAGCCAAGCCTGCAATGATGGCTGGTTTGTTGGTTGGTCTTGGTTGTTGAATACTTGCTGTTTGGTGGAATGTGATGTAGTGTCATACTCATCTGAAAATGGATTAGTTGACTTGCTTGGGGTGTGGACGGCTCTCGGCATTTCCTCAGGGGCATATGCTGATGCTCCTGAACCTGTTGCTCTTTCTACTTCCTCTGGGAGAATACGTTGGTATTCTCTCCCGTATCTATCAACAAAAACTATGCCCTTCCCCGTAGCAGTTTCATAAGAGAATAAGTAAAGAACCTTGTCTTTGCTTAGTTCGTTTACGTATGGTTCTTTGCTGCGAAAGTAAGAGACAATACCCACGCTCTCGTGTTTGTAGATTCCCACATTCTCGTTATAAGTTGGAATCCTGATTGTTCTCTTATCGTACATAAAAATAGCTCCGTGTCGATCAATGTTTGGTGGCGGCTCTTGAGTTTCTGAAACCATTTTCCCTTTAGCTACGTTATCTCCATATTTGTTGTAATCTTCAGGGTTGCTAACTATTAAATAGTGGTTCCCCTTTTCGTCTCGGAATCTATCTCCATCATCATACACGCTGATTATCTCCAATCTTTGTGCTGGCCTCTCTTCGATACAAATGCACTTGCGGCCTCGATAGTGAGAATAGACTAGGGCTCCTCTTGACTTTGTTCCCTCTAAGAAGATCACCGTAAGCCTGGAATCATTCAAAGGATTTTGGGAGGTGCTTCCTCCTCGCATAGGTCCATCATAGGTGAAACCTCCTGGCTATTGACTATCCATCATGAAGAAAGATTTGTCTGACGAAGTGTCAGTATCACTACCTTCCTCAATAATCGTTGCTAGCGGATCTAACCTTGCTTGAGTTACACTCTCTTCGGTGGGCACTAAGCTACCCTGGTCACCTACCACCTTCTGGTCTCTAACAATGTATCTTCCTGATCTTAAATTCATCAAACTTATCAATGAAATTTAGCACAATTCCAACCACTCACCTGGCAATTTGTCAGTTTCTGCACAACTTCTTGCTTTGTTGCTGAATATACCCGTACACAAGAGTTTTAATTTCGGCAATTGAATCAAAGCATTTATCTGCTAGAGGTTATCTTAGTAATGATTGGTATAACTGGAGAGTTAATCTCAACCACAACTGTATTTTATACACTACTGATGTTCCTGATTAGGTTGCTAATCTGAAACAGTACTTTTCTCTGATGTTGGCCAATTTACGCGAAAAAGTTTGAATTCAGTCTTTGCTTTGTCAAATGGGCAACCAAGGTCCAAATTCACTTCTGGAAGAAGTCCTGGAACCCTTAAGCCAAATGGAACCTCACTGTCTAGGCCAGGTTAAATTTTCTCTGCAGTATGGCCCAATAGACATCCTACGCGTAGGATGTCTCTTACTGTATTTTGCCTGGATTTTTTGCACTGTTGTTTCCCCTTGTTGTGCTGAGCTTACAGCTGCTTTTACTTTTTGATTTTAACTTCTATAAACTGGTCAATGAGTCAGAAATCTGTTCCGACTGCCTGTTGATGGTATTGATCAGTCTAATCAACTCCAAATTGGACCAAAATTGTCTAGCAGGCTTGCCTTAGGCTATATAACACCTTACACTGCTCAAAGTCAAATTCTGGCTTTATTTGCTTGCATTAGACATCCTACGTGTAGGATGTGTTTTTCATCAGAATGGCTTTAAACTCAAGACTTAAGCTCTCCTTGAGCTGCTGATCACCTTGGTATACTCAGATTTCAGTTTGGAGTCCCATATCACTCAGAAGACATCCTACGCGTAGGATGTGTTTTTGGCTTGTTTGACCCCAGATTGGTTCCACAGCTTCCCTTTGATGTCAGTATCCCAGTGGTATGCTTAGATTTTGATTTGGATGTCAAAGGTCCCAAACTTCAGCTGTTAAAGTGCTAAAGTCCACTTTGAACCCAATTTTCTTCCCTGAATGAGGTGAAACCCCTTTCAGTCACTCAATATATCATGCAAGACACACTCATGCAGCCCTCTTATGGTTTTGGTTTCAAGTTAATGTTTTGGCACTAATTGGGTAGGATGTCTAGCAATTTCAGTCTTTCTGGCCTTATCCTGTCAAGAGATGGCCAAATTTCCACTTTCCAGTTGAAATTAGGGTAAACCCTACCTTTAGAACACACTGGTGGACTCAAAATCCCAAAATTCCTCCCAGATTGGCCTGTAGACATCCTACGCATAGGATGTCTCCTGGCTTAAAATTAAAATTTTTTCTGACAGGAATGCTCCTGATGCTCTGTAGACCTATAGAAACACTCACAGTAACTTTTGGACTTCAATTAGGCTTTCAACCACACTTTTGCGTCTTTTACAAACTTGTAATGATTCTACCAAGCAAGTGTACATGCATGAAATGCTCTAGATCTGAATCATGATGTTCTACTTACTCTACTCCTACCTATCATAAAGAAATGGTGATAATGGTGTTTTTGGTTGCTTTTTGGCCTCTCCGGACTCTCAAGCTCTCCTCTCACCGCTTCTACCACTCCCACTCCTACTCTAGAACTCGACTACTACCTAAAACTACCTAAGTCTACCTCCTCTACCTAAGTCAAAGGATCCAGGCCAGACACACGCTTCCTAGAATCCCTCTAAGACCTAGAGAGTCCTCCACCCTCTGATCCTATCTAAATGTAAAGCGAGACTCTTGGTAAGCCAAAAATCCCAATCCTCAAGGATTAGTCTCGGTCACCTACCTAAGGTTTTCGTCCCCGGCAGCGGCGCCAATGTTGGACGGGTACGCCGCGACGGACGTCAACACAATGAGAACTCACCTAACAAGTAATGTCAGCTAAGGATGAAGTTCGACCCGCAGGCGCGTGGAAGCAAGCATAAGGTGTCAACCTACACTCGACCGACTCCTAACTAATTCCTACAGAGGTCCCTACCGCTTGTCTAAGTCACAGTCTTCAAAAGTGCAAAAGAGGATTCTTCCTACAACGCTTGCTAGAGCCGAACACCCATCAAACACTTTCGAAACACCATAGAACTTGAAGGAGACCATACTAATACCTATAGACCGCTCTCCCTAAGGTCTATGAACCAAAATCACAACCCAAAACACCCGGTGCAGAAACACATAGGATGTCTGGCCGAAATCTGCAGGTCTTCGTTTTCGAAATCTGAAGTGCCTAATGTGTAACTCTACTCAATGAAACGCGTGGATATGCTGCAATGCGAAATCAGATAACATATGCTCACCCAAACAACCAATGAATCTCGTAGAAGGAGCTCCCAAAGACGGACTGTACGCGCGCAATGTTGGTATCGGCTTGTAGCTCTAGTCGGGGGCAACACGCTGCACTTCTCCGCACTCGATTCCGACCATTGTAGCACACATAGCGTCAAGACGAAGCTCACACTCTCTCTCACGTACACAACACACTCACTCACAGACTTAAAACTTGTTTAAAATGACAAGAGATTTTCATTAAGGTCAAAAAGTGGTATATATACCTTACAACTTCTCAAAACCTAAAGTGCCACAATCAACTATCTACTCCATCTAACTATCAAAACTGGGATACAAGCTGGAAACTTCTGTAAGTTCTAATATTTACAAGGTGAAAAATCGGGTTTTCTTTAACGAATGAATAATTACAGAAAATAATAGTCCGCCGAGTAGTTAGATGCTGTGGGGTTTGTCCGGCTTCTAACATCCAATAAGGGAAAAAGAAAATCATGGAAAAAAGCGTGCAGGCAACATAGAGGAGGCGTAGGAAGGCGGTTTTCTGCTCGCGTCGGCCACTAGATGGATCAGATGATGCGGAGCAAGAAGCAAAAATGGATCAGCACGCCATGGCGCTCAGTTTTGAAACCAGTGGAAGCGGAATTTGAGCGGCTTGTCATCCGAATCTGCCACGTCATCAGGGCCGCTCCCACGCCACGTCAGTCATGGTGCCATGACTACGTGGTGGGGCAATTTTTTTGAGACTTTTTTTAGGGAATCAACGAGGGCAAGAAAAAAGAGGGAAGAAAACGTGAAAGAGGAGGAAGAGCTCAAAGGCAAAGAAGAGGAAGGCGGAGAGGGGTCGTTGCGAGGAGCAAGCTCCCTTTCTCTCGCTCTCATGCTCGGCAAGGTAAACAAGGCAAAGCTTCTCTCTCTTGGCTTAAGCACGATCGAACTCTCTCTCTCTCTCTCTCTCTCTCTCTCTCTCTCTCTCTCTCTCTCTCTCGTTTTCACAAGGACCAATCTTGCTATCTCTCCCTCGTGCTCAATCGATCAAAGGAGGACTATAGCTCCAAGTTCTGGTGCTCTCAAGTTTGAACAAAGGCAAGCTTAGCAAAGAAGAAGAACGAGGAGGGCTCGGAGCCAGGAGCGGGAAGCACGTTTTTTTTCTCTCTCTCTCTCTCTCTTGAAAAAGGGATTCCAAGGGAAGGCAATTAAGAAGAGAGATAACGAGGGTAAGGAAAGAAAGAGGAGTAAGGAGCTTGAAGCTTTTTTCGAAGTGACCAAGACGAGAAACCCGTTGAAGTAAGCAAGCAGGCTTGAGAAGGCGAGAATCGAAGCAGATAAAGCGATATGAGAAAATTTCCGGCACCATCATCAGTCCGAAGTTGATTGAGCATTTTGTTAGGTCCAGTGTCGTTAACGGCCCGATTAATTTGTAAAGGGAGCTTAAACTCCTGTTTATCAGTTCATCCAAGTGTTGGTGCTGCTAACAGCCCGCCTTGGCTACCGATTACATTGTACTCAGAGTTTGAATTGATTAATTGAAGACTACGGTGATTGCCAAAGCCATATGCATCTGCTTTTCTTGTTCTCTCTCACACCTCCCACAGCCAGAGGCCCGGCGCGTGCCCGGCTCACGTAGCGAACACATATCCCCCGACACCGCACGTGTGTGTGCACGTGCACGCTTGTGCATGTGCGTGTGTGTACACACATACGCAGGCGCTGCCGTTTGTGTGTGTGTGCACACACACATGTGCGCTTGCGTGTGTGTGCTTGTGTGTGTGTGCGTTTGTGTGTGTGTGTGTTTACACACACACACGCTTTTTGCGTGTGTGTGTGTGGACACACACACGTGGCAGTCCACATGGACATGCTGTCCACGCCGGCCGTCGCGTGTCCACGTGGATGTGCCACGTGGACACGTTGGCCACGCCGACCGTCGTGTGGACGTGCCACGTGGACACACTGGCCATGCCGGCCGTCACGTGGATGTGCCACGTGTATCGTCGTCAACTGACAGTACACGTGGTCGGCCACGTGGCCACTCGCACTGCCATGTAGGCAACACGGCGGCCATGTGGCTTGCCGCGTATACTGTCGCTGGGAAACAGTACACGTGGCAGGCCATGTGGCCACCGCACTGCCTGTGTGGCACTGCGCGTGGCCACGTGGTCAGACACGTGTACTGTCGCCGAGCAAAGGTACACGTGGCGAGTCCACATGGACACGCGGGCCGGCGTCTCCACGTGGACTGCCACGGCCATGGGCGCGTGTGTGTACTTTGCCTCTGGCCATGCGTTGGCCAGAGGTAGACATACGCCCGGCGTGTGTCTGCTTCTGGCCAACGCGTGGCCAGAGGCAGAGTACACACATGCGCCCATGGCCAGCGCGGGGCCAAAGGCAGAGTACACACATGTGTCCGTGTGGGAGCGTGTGCCCGCCCATGGCCAACGCTCTGGCCATGGGCGCTTGGCCGCCCACTACCAACGTCCCGCCCTCCCCCCCCTCAGCCCCCCTTGTGTTAGTGCCCCGCCCCCGCCCCCGCCCATGCAAAACACTCCGGCCCGGCCCGCCCGCTCGCCTCCACGCCCCTTGCCCTGCTTGCCCCCCCCTCCACCCCCGTTAGATAGCGCTCCTCCGCCTCTGCCCCCGCCTCCGCTCCCTCCGCTCCCTTGCCTCTTGCCCCCCCCCCCCACCCCCCCCGATAGATAGTGCTCCTCGGCCCCCACCCAACCTCCGCCTTTGCCCCAACTGGCGGCCTTGCACGCAAAACCCGCCCGGCCTCGTGTGGGAGCGTGTGCGCACCCATTGCCAACGCTGTGGCCATGGGCGCTTGGCCGCCCATTGCCAACGCCCCGCCCTCCCCCCCCTCCACCCCCCTTGCATTAGTGCCCCGCTCCCGCCCATGCAAAACGCTCCTGCCCGGCCCGCCCGCTCACCTCCGCGCCCCTTGCCCCGCCTCCCCCTTCCCCCCCGGTAGATAGCGGTCCTCTATCCTTAGTACATCCGATTATTCACACATCTCTTTTACACAAACATTAAAAAAAGAAATTAAAATAAATAAACTCACGTGATCACACAGTCACAAACAAATATTTTGTAACAAAATTTTTAAAACAAAATATTTGGTTTTTTTAACATTAATTTTTCAAATTAATAAAATAATATTAATTTTATATTTATAATGGCTACTTATTAGACGTGAGTATATAAACAATTTTTTTTAGTTTATACAATGTGATCTTGTGCTTAATTATTTGCTTAGCATATTATTATGGCTTGCTCTTTATTTTTCATAGGTAAAGAGTTTTCTTATCCTTTTTACAATGGTAAATTTATAATATCTGAATCATTTCGTTAGAATTAATTTCTCCATTGCAATTTACAACTTTAGATGCTCTTATCGAAGTAGGTGATATTGAAATGAATTTGCCTCTTGAGAGGACTCTCAACAATTTGGGTGAATTCATCTATGTACTGGATGAGCAACTTTCACGTAAATACAAAGTCATCGTATCCCATCAAACACAGTATGCCGGCTCACCTAGCATGATTCCCATTGCCATTGTGGATAGTCCGTCAAAGATGCAATTCGGTCAAAATGAGTTAATGGATCTATGTACCCCCCCTCGAGTTTTGCCCTCAAACAACTTCAAAAGGAGTAGAAGACAAAAACTCTTACATGCCGAAAAGAAGGGCACATTGACAAAGCTGTTAATGCAAATAAAAGAAGTGGAACAAGTTACAGAGATTCCAAGGTCTTACAATGGAGATATAATTTCCACCTACCATGGAAAAGTTACACCATATGGATGCGATGGAGCATAAGTATGATCCTCATTTGTGGTCGAAGCCTACTATATCCAATATTGTTTTTCCAGGTGTAGTACGTCTTAGTCATTGCATAGGATCTCTCAAGTGCATGAATGAACAATGTGTCCGCTTGGTTAATTATCATATTACCAATACAAGTCATTTCAATGGGTACATACAAAAGGCAACTGGACCTGGGGAATATTGTAAGATTGGAGATGAGAGCTTTACATGCCACTTTTGTAAGGCAATTGCTTTCTGTATTGCAACATGTGATTGTGTAGTATACTATGTCATGCCATCCGATGAGACTACCACTAGAGTCATGATTCATCGTGGCACACATCGACACGATGTGCACAATGGCACATCCAAAACACTAACGGACAACACCAAGCTGATGGTGCAAAGGATTTTGACTGTTGACCCACACGCAGGAGCCAGGAAGGTTCAAATGTGTTTAGCAAAAGAAATTATAAGTACAACACTTCTTCGCAACAACACCAACAAAGGTATTTTAGGTGAGCAACAGCTATTTGCAATCGCTGAGGAGTTGGGGCCATTGGTGCAAGATAACTGGTATGAGCATTTCCTAGATTCTTATTTTGATGCTAAACTCTATGATAAATTATTTTTTTATCTAAACACTTTTAACATTGACAGGTTTTGGAGGTTAGTATCTATTTTACGTAGAGGGGTTGACAAAGAATCTTTTGGCATTGATGCACTCCTAAAACTGAAGCAAGACTACACATATGAGTTTTTCCATGGAAGCTGGTTTCCTGGTCAAGGTATAGAGGGGGAGAAATGTTATGTCTTCAAAATGTCCACAATTGGTCCAGCATCCAGTGTGGACCTAGTGAACCAAATGAGACAAGATCGGGATGGCGATCTTCAACGTGCGTGGATCGAGTTTGATCACACCAGACGTGTTAACGATTGGGTGACTATGGCCTGTCATGTCTATGATCCAAGGTACATGGCCCACCTTAAGAGCTTTGTGGCTTGCCTTTTACTCTCTCTAAAACAATTTGTTTGCAGCATGCAGGACCTTTTGACTATTGCAACTTGTGAAATGAAACAGGAAGACATGGAAACACAATGTTTGTTTTGGGAGTGCCTCAATGATGTAATGATATCATGTGGGTGTGACAAAGCTAATTTATTTGGCTACATGACTGATGAAGCTCAAGCAAATTGGAATGCAGTTCGAATTGTTTTCAATGGTGGTGACAAGACCAATACAATGTAAAGAAAGAGGATGCAAGAGAGCTACACAAGACAAGCACAAAGCACACAGAGATGGAAAGCTTCTTCTTCTTCTCTAAGAAAAGAGAGTACAAAATGACTAAGTGCTAAAACTGAAAAGTAGCACATATGTACATGCGGTCACTAAGTGTGAACTTGCTAGAAGCGTACTAGGCTGGCACTATAAGTGTAGTCCAGCTGTAGAATCACTGGCAGAGATCCTCCGTGTCGGTCACCTAATGTGCCGGTGAGTAAATATCGTAAGCGGCCAAGACCCGTAGTGGATGCTAGCTCAAAATGTAGAGCTCGACATCTCAACACTCCCCCTCGAGCTCTGCATGTCGCAGAGTCCAAGCATAGTCCGGAAACGTCGAAGCTTCTCAGCTCCGAGGGCCTTGGTAAAGATATCCGCTATCTGCTCCTCTGTGCTGACGTAGACCAAGTCGATGTCGCCCGCCAACACTTGCTCTCAAACGTAGTGGTAATGGACCTCTATGTGCTTGGTCCTGGCATGGAACACTGGGTTCCTAGCCAACTGCATGCTGTTGAGGTTGTCACAATGGATGACAATCTGCTGGTCCACCTGCACTCCCAAGTCCTCAAGTAATGTGCGTAGCCAAGCTACCTTGCACGCTGCAACTGCTGCACCTCTGTACTCGGCCTCTGTGCTCGATAAAGCAACTGTAGGCTGCTTTTTGCTGCTCCAAGTACCAGCAGCACTCCCAAAAGAGAACATGAAGCCACTCGTAGATCTCCTATCAACAATGCTACCTGCCCAATCTGCATCTGTATACCCATACAATGCTAATGGTGCATCTGCTGCATAGAACAATGCGTAGTCAAGAGTCCCTTGCACATACCGAAGTGTGTGTCGTACTCCATCCAAATGTGGCTTCCTCGGAAGCTGCATGAATTGACTGGCCAGCTCAAGTCTGGCCCCGTGATAGTCAAGTAGATTAGACTACCCACAATCTTTCTGTACATCTTGACATCCTCAACAACATCACCCTTCTCTGCACTCAGCTTTGCATTCACATCCAAGGGAATAGAAATTGGCTTACAATCAGCCATACCATACTTTGACAACATGTCCAAAGCATACTGTCTCTGTGACAGCCATACACCCTCTGGAGTCCTGATCACCTCAATGCCAAGAAAGTAGCGCAACTCGCCCAAATCTTTCATTTCAAACTCCTGTTTGAGAAGACCCTTCACATGGTCAATCTCCATAGCATTGTCACCCACAATAATAAGGTCATCTACATATATGGTAATGACCACAATCCCCACATCACTCTCACGTACATAGAGTGAATGATCACCATGAGCTCTCCTAAACCCAATACTGACAAGATACTTGGCAATCCTGTCATACCATGCTCTAGAGCCCTGCTTCAAACCATACAAAGCTTTGAGAAGTCTGCATACATAATCTGGGTAACCTGTATCGACATAAGCAGGTGGCTGGTCCATATACACTTCCTCTTGCAACTCACCATTCAAGAAGGCATTCTTTACATCCATTTGATGCATAATCCATCCTCTAGATGCAGCCACTGCTATGACATCTCTCACAGTCGTCATCTTTGCCACTGGAGCAAAGGTCTCCTCATAGTCTATGCCATACGTCTGTGCATACCCTTTGCGACCAGCCTTGCCTTGTGACGCTCAATGTTACCATCAACCTTATGCTTGGTTTTATACACCCATTTACAGCCAATAGCTTTCTTGCCACTTGGCAATGGCACCAACTCCCATGTGTCGTTTGCTTCCAATGTAGCCATCTCTTCATTCATTGCATCATCCCAATGCACATTTGCAACCGCATCCTCAAAACATGTGGGCTCCACATCCTGTATCACCTTAGCCATGTAGGCTTGGTGATGCGCTAGATACCCATTATAAGTCAATTTCTGAACTGGATTTTTGACTCTATTAGATCTGCGCGGTCCTGGGTCACTCCTTTGCCCTCTAGCATCTTCTTGTACTGTCTTTACACCAGGTGTCCTGACAGCCGGAATTCCAAATTCCTCATCAAGACTTTGTTCAGAACCATCTGAATCCATGTCTACATGTGAAAAACCTGATGATGCATCAGCCATGAAGGGAGGTTCATCAACCTTTTCCTTTCCTTTCCGTGTTACATTCCCTGTACCTGCTGGTGGAGTAACCTGTGTACGTAGTCTACCATTCCATGGCTTCTCAACAGAGCCACGAGAAGATGATTCTTGTGGTCCACTCAAAACCTGTGACTGTGGCCTCACATTTTATACAACCACATCATCTTTTACATCAGCCCCAATAGTGCCATGTGCATTACTGTACCAGCTACTCATCTCATTAAAGACTACATCTCTGCTCACTTGTAATTCTCGTGTAGTAGGATTGTAGCACCTGTACCCCTTTTGTTCAAGGGAATATCCCACAAGAATACATTTCTCTGCTTTAGGATCCAATTTCCTACGCAACTCATCTGGTACATGCACGTAAGCTATGCAGCCAAACACTTTCAAGTGTGCCAAATCAGGATTTGTACCTGTAAACTTTTCCTCAGGTGTTACATCATGCACCGCAGCTGTAGGTGTCCTGTTCATAATGTACACAACTGTATTTATAGCTTCAGCCCAGAAATGATGAGGCATGTTCTTCTCATTCATCAATGCACGTGCAACTTCTGCAATGTGCCTGTTTTTCCTTTCTGCGACCCCATTCTGCTGTGGAGTATATCTGCATGTAAACTGCCTGCGTATACCATGCATTCACAGAAAATCTGAAAAATCATTGGAGAAGTACTCTCCCCCTCCATCTGACCTCAATGTCTTGATTTGCATATCTGTCTCCTTCTCAATCATGACTTTGAAGTCTTGAAAGTGACCAAACACTTCACTTTTGTTACGCATGAAGTAGACCCATACTTTCCTTGTATGGTCATCAATGAAAGAGACATAATACCTGCAACCATGTATACTTGCAATATCGGTTGGACCCCAAACATCTGTGTGCACCACCTCAAGTGGCTTTTTACATACATTGCGCTCATGTGGAAATGAGCCCTTTGACTGTTTTCCAAACTGGCATGCTGCACACACTTTATGCATACCATCCACCTTGAATTTGGGCAAACCTTTTACAATCTGTTTTGATTACATGGTGCGCAATCTCTGCTCATTGACATGGCCAATGCGTTTGTGCCAAATGTCAACATCAGCCACAACACCTGTGCCCTGTGCAAATAATGTAACTTTTACCTCAGGCATGTCTACATTTAGCGTAAACATTCTGCCCACACATTTGCCCTCTGTGATCAGCTTACAGCCATTCTGGAAATCTTCTACATAACAACCATTTGGATTGAAGCGAACCTGCAAACCCTGCTCAACCATTTGTCCAACAGAAACAAGATTCTTTGTAATGTTTGGGAGATGAAGTACATCTGCTAAGTACTTTGATTTCCCACTCTTTGTATTTAGAGGTATGTCCCCTACGTGAGCAATGGGGTGAGCTGTGTCATCTCCTGTATGCACATAGCCTGACACATCTGGTTTGCGCATATCTCTAAACCACTCTCCACAAGACGTCATGTGATTAGAAGTACCTGAATCCACATACCAAACATCATCTTGGGTGGAATTCTCTGCAGTCATTGTATTCATTACATGCTGCATAACAAACATGCGCTCATTTTTTCTGTCATCTGCATCTCTGCTAGTAGATGCATAGTTGCCCTGTTCTCTCTTTCCAGTTGCTTTTCCCTTTGGACAGTCACGTGACATGTGACCTCTTTTACCACAAGCCCAACATTCTCTGTTATCTAGAGTATGTTGCTGCCTGCTTGATCCTGCACCACGACCTCTTTGACTCCCCCTGCCTTGAGACTGATTTCCCCTGTCACCTGTATTGTTTTGATTTGATTGACCTTCTTGAAATTGGCCCCTGCAACCCCTTGGGCCTCGACCACGACCTCTACCTCTACCTCTGTTGGAGTTAGAATAGAAGGTCTGTTCAGAATTATTTCTGCCATGAGAAGAAGATGTGTCAAGATTCTTCTCCTCAAGAATAAGCATAGAAATGAAATCTTGGAACACGGGGATGTCGTCTCTTGTATTCATGGAAGACCTGAAATGTACATACTCATCTCCTAGACCATCCAAGCATGCACGAACAATGTCATCGTCTTCCACTGAGACTTTAATAGATCCAAGAGCCTCAATGATACACTTGATCTTCAAGGCATAATCATTGATTGAGAGGTTGTTCCTCTTAACCTCATTTAGCTCCGACTTTAGTTGAAGCTTCCTGGCCTTGGTGTTCACCTCGAACACTCTGCCTAAGTTTTTCCATGCAATGGCGGGGGTTTCAGCATCCTGTAGATAGACCATCATGCCATCTGTGATGCTTATAGAAAGCCAATACATCACTTTTCTCTGGCCTTGTTGCGAGTCCCTCAAAGCTTTCCTTTGTTCTGCTGTAGCATTTGCCTCGGGAATCTCTGGTTCCTTTTCATTGTCTCCTTCTACATAGTCCCAATAACCTTTTCCTTTTAGGAAATTTGTTATTCTGAACTTCCATGTAGGGTATTTATTTTTCTCAAGATTCTCACTGACAATGTGACTGAAACCGTCAGACATCTTGAAGCACTAAGACAAAATAGCTGCAATCTGCAAAAACTTGTAATCTGCTGAACCTGCTATTGTGGTACGTGTAACGCTTTCTACACTCAACGAGTGTCCACAATCAAGCGTACATACAACCACTGTACTTGTACAATAAATCTTTGTGTACTGCACTTTGGAGACCCGTTCAGAAACTTTGGAGACCTGTTCAGATCTGGTTGTGGATTGCGAACGAAGGGATTGTGATGCTCTTGCTCTCTCAGCCTCTCTTGCCTGCATCAGGATCTGATACCATGTAAAGAAAGAGGATGCAAGAGAGCTACACAAGACAAGCACAAATCACACAGAGATGGAAAGCTTCTTCTTCTTCTCTAAGAAAAGAGAGTACAAAATGACTAAGTGCTAAAACTGAAAAGTAGCACATATGTATATGCGGTCACTAAGTGTGAACTTGCTAGAAGCGTACTAGGCTGGCACTATAAGTGTAGTCCAACTGTAGTATCAATGGCAGATATCCTCCGTGTTGGTCACCTAACGTGCCAGTGAGTAAATATCATAAGCGGCCAAGACCCGTAGTGGATGCCAGCTCAAGATGTAGAGCTCGACATCTCAACATACAATGAGCCGCCGAGAGCTTTCTTGTCTTTTCCATTGGAAGCAAAGATTGAATCAACACACAATGAAGTATGTGGTGCAAGCTTCTCAACACACACACACAAAGAAATGTGTGAGAAGTGGAGGCAAGCACCAACAAAAGAGGCAGCAGCAGCAGAGGCTCGTCTGATATGCCAATGGTGGCGTAACGGTCATTGCATAGACTGTAACATTCCATACATGGATTCATGGCTTAGTTGGTGGTAAATTCATATTGCACATTGGGGTGGCATTATGACATGTGTAGAAAGTAGCTCTGATGGACCAAACACTCCACGCACTAACCTTGTGGAGAGCAAGCATGGCAGCTGGCTAGCAGGGGAGGGTTTTCGTAAACGCATTTCATTATATGATGCATGTACAACCGACCTTGCGAATTCCATCTTAAAGAGCACAAAGTCCATTTCATACAGCCATGGAAAACACATTGGGAAGGGTCCATCAATACAAAAGCTTACGGAACGCCATGAAAAACATCCTAGCCAAGTGATAAGAGCAGTGAATGCGACTACTGAGGGCACTTCAATGTATAAACAACCAACTCCATTAACAGGAGATAAGGAGACATCAAGGCAAAAATGGAAGCCAAATGAAGTTATCAACGTGGAAGATGATGCATCACATAGGCTTGAGTACAACTCGGTCACCAAAGATTGCAAGAAGTGTGGAAGACCACGTAAGATCAACTTTGCAGAAGAAGGGATATCACAAACCCCAAAATGAAGTATAGGTTCTGGTGGGCAGTATGTAGTTGAGCGCAAGGTCAATGAGGCAATGTGGGCCATACGCCTAACTCCACAAGGTAGTAGGGTCACATGTAGCGACATGCCAAGAGGAGGACGCAGGTGTGGATGCAGTATAGCAGGTTCCAGCCTTGGTATACCAGCCCCATGGTTTGAAGGATATCAAAAACATCCAAATGGTGTGGTGCATCAATGGTTTTGGTTTTGTTCGGATCATGTCTTGCATTGACATATAGTAGACCAGAACATTGAGCCGCAGCCTCATCATCCACCACACACTTGGCCCGTGCATTTGGGCACCAACCTATCGGAGGATGAGGTGCAAATATTGCATGAAGGGGGGTATCAAGTGGAGCTAAGCAAAGAAGGAGTATCTAATGTAACGCCAATTGCTCAAGAACAAAATATGACAAACTCTCCTTTCAAGTCAAAAGATACAGCCACTCCTGAAGGTAGTGCAAGAGCCACAGTGCAAGATGGTCTGCGTGTACGGTATCGGACTTCCATTATCCATCAACCAATCCTGGAAGATGTTGATATCTTTAGGGCACTAAGTCGAAGCCGGACTTATCCAGGCATGGACGCATAGCATTTGTCAGTGCTCACTTTTTCTTAGTATGCTTTACCTAGACAACTGTACTACTTTCTAATTTTATCTTAGGATGGCCACATTTGGATACATTCATTTGTAGCTATTTTTCATATTTGAGAACTAGTTGTTTATGTGTCAAATCGTGTAAAAAATAATATAATATTACCACAGTGGCTATAAATTGCCATAGCTTGAGTTATTTTTGTGAAAGCATCCACTAGCTTCCTAGCACACCTCTCTTTCTTTCACGATGTCCGACGATGTTGAGAGTAAAATCAAGTCCGCGTGGGATGCCATGGAAGCCATTCCAAATGGAGAGGCATTGTATGGAGCCGACTGGTTTAGTCAAGCTCTAAAGGCAACCATCTACGTGTATCGCCTCTACCAATGCCGCAAGGAACTCAATATGCGGAGCTTAATCAATTTGAACGAGACGGGACAATTTGCTTTCTCTTGCTGGAAGAAGATTGGGCTCATCACAGAGGAGAATGAGGAGGAAATGAGGCAGCAGCTAAGCAACGTGGTGAATTTTAATATGCCAATCGAAGGGAGCACATCAACTTCTAAAATCGGGCCTTCCAGAAGATGAACACTTCTTGCTTATGTAATGCAAGTTTAATAAAATGTAACTTTTTTATTATTAATGGGTGTTCTTGTTTTAAGTACCCTTGTCTCTATTGTTTTTGAAACAATTTGTTTAGCTTCCATATCTTTGACTATGTCTCAACTCTCTCTCTCTCTCTCTCTATGTCTCTCTCTCTCTCTCTCTCTCTCTCTCTCAGAGATAGAGATAGTCCACAAGGAGGAAGAGAGAATCTTAATCTGCTCACCTGATTCCTAAAAAGCGCTCGCCAAAAAGTGCTTGTGTGGAAATATCCCCCTTGACACGTGGTGCTAAAGGAAGTTTCAAAGAGGCTAGTTTAAGTACTTTGTGGAGCTGCATGTAGCACCAGATGTTGACACATGGTGCTATAGGAATATCCAAAGGGGATTTAAGCCATTTGCAAAGTTGCTTGTAGCACCACGTGCCGACACGTGGTGTTATTGAAAGCTTCATAAGGGCTAATTTAAACGCTTTATGAAGCTGCTTGTAGCACCATGTGTTGGAACATGCTACTCTAGGAAGCTTAAGAGGTTAATTTTAGTGCTTTGTGGAGATGTCTGTAGCACCACGTGTCAACATGTGGTGCTAAAGGAAGTTTCAATGAGGCTAATTTAAGCATTCTTGGAGCTGCTTGTACCATCACGTGTCGGTATGTGGTGCTATAGGAATATTCAAAGAGAATTTAAGCCATCTGTAGAGTTTCTTATAGCACCATGTGTTGGCACCTGGTGCTATTGGAAGCTTCATAAGGGCTAATTTAAGCAATTTATTGAGCTATTGGTAGCACTATCTGTCAATACGTGGTGCTATAAGAAGCTTCAAAGAGGCTAATTTAAGTGATTTGTGGAGTTGTCTGTAGCACCATGTGTCAACACGTAGTGCTAAAATAAGTTTCAAAGCAGTTAATTTAAGCATTTTGTGAAATTTTGTATACCACTGCGTGTTGGCATGTATAAGAATATTCAAAGGGATATTCTTAGAGCACCATGTGTCGACACATGATATTTTAGGAATCTTCAAAGGGGCTTTAAGTCTTTTGCAAAGTTTCTTGTAGCACCATGTGTTAGCATGTGGTGCCATAGGAAGCTTCATAAGGTCTAATTTAAGCACTTTATGGAGCTGCATGTAGCACCATGTGTCGTCATGTGGTGCTATAGGAAGCTTCAAAGGGACTAATTTAAGCGCTATGTAGAGTTTCCTATAGCACCACGTGTTGGCACTTAGTGCTATAAGAAACTTCAAAGGGGCTCATTTAAGCAATTTGTGGAGATTCTTGTAGCACCACATGTTTTCACATGGTGCTATAGCACCACACATTGTCACATGGTGATGACATGGGGAGTGGATGGGTGACCTCTCAAAAGTGAAGTGAGAGTACTCCTTATTGCTTTTATATGTTCAATCAATAAGGTGAAACAATGGGCATTTAGATCTAGTGTTTGGCTTAGGGTAACAACTCGGGGTAAGGCACCCGCCTTCACCCTACCATAATAAAGCCCCTGCAAAGTTTCATATAGCTCCATGTGTCATCACATGGTACTACAAGCATCTCTGAAAAGGGTATAATTTTCTCTTTCAAGATATTTGGCCCTTTTGGACTAGAGAAGAATTGGGAAAAACAAACTCCTATGTAGTTCCATGTATCACCACATGACAACACTTGCTGGCAACGGCTTAATTCTCACTTTGCAAGGCCTTGATATTGGTTCTTAGACACTTGGGTCATTGTGGACAAGACAAGAATAAGTTAAAAAAGAAAAAAAAAAAATCACCCATCACAATATAGAGTGCAACACATAGCACAGATTGGGCCCTAACCATTTAGAAATTTACTTGGGTTTTAAGTCGCTTAAAAAGTCTCGCTCGGGCTACGATAAGACTCCTGTTGGTTGCTGATGTCGATCGAGTACGGCCAGCCCTCTCACCTATGACGCATGAACCTGGGTGTCATTGTTGCAGGGATCTCAATAGGGGTCTTGAGTGGCATCTCGATGGGGGTACGGGCTGCAGGTGTCTCCACTAGAGTCTGGGAACGACCGATAGCCGCACAAAACCTGGAGCAGAGGTCGGCGCCGTGGCCGATGTGAGGTCAAGAAAAGAAGGGGGAGGTAAGGAGCCTCAACGACTATGAGGCGGTGTGGAAGCATCAGCACCGCCTCCTCCATAGTAGTCACCGCCACCACTAGAGCGTTGGTGCCTAGAGGAGTGTGTAGGCTGTCTAGTTGACACCAAACTCTTGGAGTGCGTTGATTACTCTGAAGCTAAAGGAGACTCTGAAGGAGTGGAACAACACGAATGTGAGTCGGAGTCGTGGCGGCCCTCATACCACCTTTTCTGCTCGGGGTCCAAGGAAGCAAGAAACTGATCGTTATCCATACCTGCATTAAAAAAAACACATGTTAATGATGAATGGAGAAGAAAATTCGAATTAGTGATAATTTGATTCACAATTTAAATTTCACAAGTTTAGCATAGAGGCGAGAATGGGCAAAACTGCACTTGAATACAATATATATGACAAAAGGGAGCAAAACTGCTCAAATACAATGTATATCACTTTAAGCGGTCTCTCTCTCATCCTTGCATAACTTAGCATAACTCCTTATGTCTATATAGAACTCTCCATCTAGGTAAATGTCCTCTGTTTCATTTAGTAGGTCCTCTGCATGCATCCCTATTTTAGGAGTAGTGCCAAGCTCATCTGGCACCACATCCACGGCTTCCAAATCAATTTCCTCTCCGATCTCCTCCATAGATGAGGATGGAATACCACCTGCAAAAGCCACATAACTTACATGAGCGGTCAAGGCACACCAATTCTCTAAATTTGGATGTTAAATATTTACCGACTTGTTCACAATGCTCGAGTAGTACGAAAGTGTCTCGAAGGTCAGTCCACTTTTTGGTTGAGTCCACCTAAAGGAAACCTGACTCTCCTCTGTGCACATCAGCATTGCGACCCTCCATGTTTATCTTGAACCATTGCACGTCCAAACAACTCCACAAAAATGCCTCTATAGTCTATCCTTAGGATTTCTTGTAGCGTGCGGAAGTAAGTGAGTTCTACCACCACAGGATCTGCATCAGAGGACCATTGTCGACTAGATTGTTTGAATTTTTCCATGACTCCACAATATTGTGTAAAACACTTTTTATCAATCCATTTTACTATGAAATGTCAACCTTTACACCATGCTGCCGTGCACGACTTATACTACAACCAACAATGATTATGAGTGGTCGTCCAAACATCTAGAAAGCCACAAGTTGAACATTGCAAACAACCTTGGGTTGCAACCCCGCGGGTACTCCCACTCCTCCTCAATCACCTATTCACCGCGCTGTTGTGCGCTTTTCAATTGGTTGTGCAACCATCTTAAGCTCATGAATGTTGGTAGGCTCTCATGACCTGCCGGATAATGCACCAGTGGTCATCTTACCCGTCTCCACTTGATTCGTGCCCTTTGTTACTCTTGCTTTGTATCCTCATACTATGAAAATTCACTTTTGCATCAGTGGATTGTGAAGCATGCAAAATCGATTGATCTTACCCTCTAGATCTTCCGTCGTTTTCTTTTCAACACCGAGATTGCACATCACAATCTTAGATATGCGCTCATCATCTATGGTGCACCAAAGCATATCTTGTGTACGATTAACTCTAGAGAGCCACTATCCAATGTAAACAAGGGACTTTGAAACCAGTCAACCCTTTGCCATGCTACCCTCCGAACGTGCCTTCTGACGCACGTATCCCTTGAACGTTTTCTTGAAATGTTCTAAAAAGAACATACACCTGGAATGCATTGTGCCTGCTATTTCCACCTCATCAAATATATGAACAAGAAGATGCACTTGAATGGATAGCATGGCAATAGGAAATGTGTCTCGAACATGCAAACAACCTCCGTAGCATTTAGTTTGGCGGATGGACGGAACCTACATCAATCTCCTTCTGGGAGATCCATTGTACCAATTTTGCGAGTTTGTAGATTGTGATGCGGATGATAGGGGACAAACATCTCTCAACGGTCACTGGTAAAATAAACTGCAAAACAAGTCTAGCAATGGTAGTAAAGTTCACACATGGATATGCTACGCAATTCCCACTATGATCCATTTCACTTCAAACATAACTGACACATAATGAATGTAAAAACCTTGAACCCTGAACATAAATTTAATCTTCTCTTTCTCTCCTTCTTCTCTTATCTCTCTATCTCTTTCTCGATCTCCCTTGCAATCAAGAAACCATAGATCACACTATAAAATTCTCTTATCAGCTGGTACAATGTGCTCTTTAAGCAATCTACACATAGAAAAAACACAAAACACATGTGTAGGTAATTTGGCACATTATACATTTATAGTTTTTTATTGAAGTAGACACATTGCAATAGATCACCTGAAAAGTGTTGTGATGCTAGTGTCACTCATCATATCTGCACTTCACCCCTCTAGCACACAGGGTTAGTTTTGATCTAGAAAGGTGGAAATTAATCATACCCATGCACATGAGGCATCCACATCAATCTATAAGGTTCCATACATCATATGATAACATTCCATCACCGTAAACATGATGCAAAACAGCTCTGACCTTTAGGTCAACCATAAACCATAACTTCACACATATGCAATAAAAAAAATGCCATTTTTGAGAGCATGCATAACATGAAAATGAAAGTGCTTGACCTCAAACCAATGTATCAAGCTCAGCTCCATAATATAGACTAACACTCCATCACATCACATTGGTTTGACCTCAAACTAATGTATCAAGCTGAGCTCCATAATATAGACTAACACTCCACCACATCACTTTGCCCATATGATGGAGTGGTTTGACCTCAAACCAATGTATCAAGCTCAGCTCCATAATATAGACTAACACTCCATCACATCACTTTGCCCATATGATACTCACACAACAAACAGTAACTGTGCGTGTCTGTCGCACGTGTCAAAGCAAGGGCCTTGCCATACACTGTGTGTTAGCCACAAATGGCTGCAAGCACACAACCAGACTAATCTAGCAAGCTCAAGAGAGCAAGGGTGTGTCACCGCCCTACACTCGTCGACTAAAGAGTAGTTAACCCTATGAATGCTCGTTGGGGTCTAAAGACTAGTGATCTTGTCACTTATACCACTTAAGTGTGATCAACATAAAATACAAGGAAATTTGTGCTATTTGCTTTTTCTTCTTTTTCTTTTTCTCTCTCTTTTTTTTTTCTCATTTTTTCATTTTTTTTGTTGCGTTGTCATAGTTGCTACAAGTAGCTGGGGGACGTGAGGTTTCAAATACCAACAGAGCTGGGAGACTCGAGGTCTCAATTACTAGCTTGAACATAAACTAGTCGGGTGACTCGAGGTCTCAAATACCAGTTTAACACATGGACTTCCACAACACAAGTCACACTTAGGTGGAATAAGCTAGAGAGAACTATATCCTCATAGCCTAAAACATTACTAACGTTACTATAATTAATAGACTATTTAGGAATTAAAATCATCAATTAAGTGGCCTAGTTTAGCCTAAGGTCCTGATACCTACTTAAAGCCAACTAATAGACCAAACTCAAAGAGAAGAACAAGGTACTAGAAGTTTGGAAAAATTATAGCATCTAAATTGGCAATGTCACAACTTCATAAATTTTATGCATTGGTAGAAACTTAAATGACAAGATGCAAGCATGTAACTATGGAAAGCATAGATAAAATGAAGTAGTACACCTGATATAATGGAGAATATCCATTTTAACATGTAAACATCCATTGTCGTTGTCCTTTGAAAGGCATCATTAGTCACAAACTGCACAATAGTCACCACCAAACATCCACCTTCCAGAGACACATCAGTGGGAAAATGTACCAACCCTTATTGAACACACAAAAAAAAACATAAGGAATCCTAACCTAATTATTTGCACTCTCCCTAGAGAGTCAAGGGAATCGGAAACCCTAAGGCTAAACCCCTATCCTCGTTGTCGAGAAAAACAAAGTCATCATTCGTGAGACCATATGTGCCATCCGTGTAATAATGTAAATCTTCTTCATCATTAGAGGTACCAATGTTTACTAAGAAGGTCACTAGACGTCTATAGTCATCTTGATCAAAAGGGTATACTTGTGCACTGGGAGAAACTCTCTCTACTAAGTATGGATCACTCGTGTCAAGAGACGTATCAGCCATTCTAACTCCTCAAAATTCCTCTCACATGCTAGTGTACCTACCAAATCCCATTCACAGGCAAGCATCGAAAAGATCATGTGAAACACTTGTGAGAAGTAACGAGGGTACCTCTCACCCAAGGCAGGAGTGGATGACTCTAGCGTACTAGCCATATCTGTACACACAGATAGATGATGGTTAGAGTGCAAATATTACTGTTAGAGCCTGATCTGTCAAGACATTCAGGGTATTATCTTTTTGAACTGTAATTAAGATCTTGACTTTTAAACCTTAGGGACATCTTTACACAAGTACTTATATTTTGGGTAGTCATATGAATACGGGGAATGTCTCATGGCGAGGGACAGTTTTTGGGATGTACCTTTCGATGCAGTTTGCTATCTCTTGACTCTATATTGTTGTTTTCTTCGGATGTTTGATGATGATTATGAATACACAGTGATGGCAGCACCTTTTCCTCTCTATTATGGTGTTTCTTGTTAGTTTACTTTGCAGTTCTGTGTGTCAAAATGATCAATTAACTTTACTTGCTTCCCTATAAATTGTATGTTTCTGCATTGAATACCTGTTAGGGCTGTATGCCCCTAACATTTGGCCATCCTACGTTTGGTTCGAATTCAGCATGAACCGTATGGCAGTCATGAATATAGTGTGGAACTGATATGCAAGTTGATCTTGACCACCTGAGGGAATTCTCCAATTGGGTAACTCCGCAGGAAGAGTGTGAGTAATATGCCACCAAGTTCTTGACGGATTTCTTTCTGAATTTGTCGGGGGGAATCAAAATTGCAGTGGCTGACAAGGTAGTTTCTTCATTTCTACCTTTTGGGACATGCAACTTACCTCCTTGTTACAGTCTGTATGAAAGGAAAGTGTTGGTACAGTATTTACGACAGAAAAGAAGAAATCATGTATGAGTGGGTCAAGACGAGGGTCCAATTTATCGCAACACTCATATGGCACCCGGTTTCGACTTAGGAGAGAATTTGCTGCAAGGGAAAGGCAGGATGAAGAGTCGGGTAGTGATGACCAAGAAGAACCAGTAAGGGGACTTGCTGCAGCAGCAGGGGCAGAGTCTTTTGGGGCGGGGACTGAACTGCAAGAACCTGAACACAGGCTACAGGTGACCCCACTTGCAAACCAAGAAGGCCAACAAACCACTCCTCCCACAACAGACCCACTTTTGGGGCAATTGGTCAATGTACTGCTAACTCAAACAGGCTTAAGGGCAAGAAGACAATTGCAGCTTGTACCTGGAGGGACATGTATTTTACCTTTCAATCCACTCCCGGTAAGAGTACTCAGGACACTTTCGGTACCTTCAATGGTTGCTGACAAGATATCCCAAGATGCTGACAGCCACGTTGGTCAATTTCAAACAAGGTGGTCTGCAAGTGGATATGAGGCAATACATCCGGATGCAGCGAAAAAAGAGCACTTTGCAGCAACACTGCAAGGCAAGGCCATGGATTGGTTCATCCAGTATGGCATGTGAGCTTTTGTTGATTATAATGATCTGAAGCAAAGATTTTTATTGAGGTTCAGGGAGGATAAAACACCTAAAGACATTTTGAAGAAATTGAGAAAATTGAAGCAGGAAGATTTTGATGGTTGAAGATTACGCATAGAAATTTAGGAATTTGAATAATAGACTGGAAGCAGCCCAACCACCTTCTATGGAGCAGCTGGGAGATTACTTTTGTAAGGGACTAAAAAAGCAGTTCAGAAGTGCAGTAGCAGGGAGACCCCCATTAACAAATGCATAGGATTTTACTGATTTGGTGGAAGCAACTGCAAGAGATGAAAGAAGATATGGAAGCAGAAATAAAAGATAAGAACAAGAAGAAGATTGAAGATTCAGACTCAGAGTCAGAAGAGACAGGGTCAGATACTCAAGACTTAGGTCAGGATACTGAAGAAGAAACTGATATTGAAGATGAAGATTGGTCAGAAAAGAAGAAGAAAAAGAAGAAAAGAAGGAAAAGAACAAGCAGAAGAAGGATAAAAGTATGCAAAAGACTGAAAAGAATCAGGGAAAGGATGTGGTAATTGCTAATTCAGTCAACAAAATTATTCATGAAAAAGTGCAGACAACTGGAATGAACTAGTTTGCAATGTCAGGAAAACCTTACTTTCAGGTTTTTCAAAGATTTGGTCATGAATATGAAAATTGTTATTATAATCCAGATGTCAAGGGAAGAAGACCTGAGTATATTGCTTAGAAAATGAGGGAGGCAGCTGCAAATGTGGTAGCTCCTCAGGGTGCTAACAGGAGATATCAGGGACCTGCACTTCAAAGAAGATTTCAAAATGGGGATTCCAGAAAAGGGGCCAAAACAACATGCAACAATTACAATGTAATTACTGTGGAGCAGTAGGACATAAACAAGGTCCTGATTGTGAACTATGGTGTAGACATAGAAATGATAGAGATATTCCTATCATCAGATACAATAATAACAATAACAATAATAATAGGCCTTAGGAGCAGAATCAACAACCTCCACCCCGACAACAACAGAGACCTCCAAGTGAGGCTAATTTAGTGGTGTTGGAAGAATGGATTGAGGAAGAATGGATTCACGATCGGGCACCATTCTGTCAAGATGAGCAAAAACCTGTTAAAAAAGTACAGGAATGTTTGTATACTCAAGGAATGAGGAAGCATTACAACTGTGACTGTGCAACTTGTATCCAAATTGAAGATATCCTTGAAAGCAGTGGGTGCATTGATGTCATGGTAGTAACAATATCAAAAGCAAAGCCAATAAAGGAAGTTGTTTAGGATAAAACAGACAAAGGTACTGTAAACTGGAAGGAGCAAAAAGAAGTCAGAACTGAAGCACTCAAGGGAGTACAAGAATCCCAAGGTGGGAGTACATTATCTGAAGAATGGGAGTTTCTTGTAAGATCCTTGGTGGATAAGGGCAAAAGTACATTAGAAAATGGAAGAACTGAACTGAAAGAGTAGAATAGTGGTGATGAATTTTATGAAGCCTTGTTGTCAGCTCCAATAACATTTATTGTAAAGCAGATGTTGAGGTTGGTACCTGCATTCTCTCAACAGTTGTTGAAAAGATTAATTAATGAAGTAAATGGTAATCAGGCAAGAAGCAGGGACAATGAAGAAATTTTTTCAAGAGAAGTATGTGAAGTTCTGCCAATGGATGTGGATTACAAGGTACCAGTTGTAGGAGTATCTATAGAAGGGACTGAAAAAGAAATTGTTCCAAGTTGTTATGGGTGAAGACTTTGATCAATAGTTTTTGATCACCCTAGGCATTTCATCTAGTTGCAAGGGTGGTAAGGTACTCTCCCATGATTTTATTTGCAACCTTGTTGTAGGTGGTGAACTTACAATAGGAGGTGTAAATTCTTCCTTGTTTGTATGGATACGTACAATGGTAGATAGAGGTTGTGTCGAATCTATTTCCGTATAGGAACTACATGAAGAGCAAGAAGCTTCATTTGAATTCCTTGTTCCTGAGTTAGGTGGAACAAATCGTTCTTTCTTGTCGGTACCCAAACTAACTCTGGAGCGGGTGTGTAGCATTCTGTGATTTTTTCCTTCCCTATCTTCAATTTGTTTCGGAGCTATAGGATTGGGCTCACATAGGCCAGGTGACAAGTAAGAGCACAATTTACGTTTTG